>NC_138864.1:55873861-57073861 GCF_965194805.1 Balaenoptera borealis | reverse complement strand
TTTATGTCAAAGAGTGTTCTTCCTATGTTTTCTTCTAAGAGTTTTATAGTGTCCAGTCTTACATTTAGGTCTTTAGTCCATTCTGAGTTTATTTTTGTGTATGGTGTTAGGGAGTGTTCTAATTTCATTCTTTTACATGTACCTGTCCAGTTTTCCCAGCACCACTATTGAAAAGACGGTCTATTCTCCATTGCATATCATTTCTTCCTTTGTCATAGATTAGTTGACCATAGATGCATGGGTTTATCTCTGGGCTTTCTATCCTGCTCCATTAATCTGTATTTCTGTTTTTTGTGCCAGTACCATATTGCCTTGATTACTGTAGCTTTGTAGTATAGTTTGAAGCCAGGAAGTCTGATTCCTCCATCTCTGCTTCTTTCCCTCAAGACTGCTTTGGCTATTTGGAGTCTTTTTTGTCTCCATACAAATTTTAAGATTCTTTGTTCTAATTCTGTAAAACATGCCATTGGTAATTTGATAGGGTTTGCATTGAATCTGTAGATTGTTTTGGGTAGTATAGTCATTTTCACAATATTGATTCTTCCAATCCAAGAACATGGTATATCTCTCCATCTGTTTGTGTCATCATTGATTTCTTTCATCAGTGTCTTATAGTTTTCTGCATACAGGTCTTTTGTCTCCTTAGGTAGGTTTATTTCTAGGTATTTTATTCTTTTTGTTGCAATAGTGAATGGGAGTGTTTCCTTAATTTCTCTTTCTGATCTTTTGCTGTTAGTGTATAGGAATGCAAGAGATTTCTGTGCATTAATTTTGTATCCTGCAACTTTACCAAATTCATTGATTAGTGCTAGTAGTTTTCCGGTGGCATCTTTAGGATTATCTACATATAGTATCATGTCATCTGCAAACAGTGACAGTTTTACTTCTTCTTTTCCAATTTGTATTCCTTTTATTTCTTTTCCTTCTCTGATTGCCGTGGCTAGGACTTCCAAAGCTATGCTGAATACGAGTGGCGAGAGCGGACATCCTTGTCTTGTTCCTGATCTTAGAGGGAATGATTTCAGTTTTTCACCATTGAGAACGATGTTGACTGTGGGTTTGTCGTATACTGCCTTTATTATGTTGAGGTAGGTTCCCTCTATGCCCACTCTCTGGAGAGTTTTTATCATAAATGGGTGTTGAATTTTGTCAAAAGCTTTTTCTGCATCTTCTAAGATGATCATATGGCTTTTATTCTTCCATTTGTTAATATGGTGTATCACATTGATTGATTTGTGTATATTGAAGAATCCTTGCATCCCTGAGATAAGTCCCACTTGATCATGGTGTATGATCCTTTTAATGTGTTGTTGGATTCTGTTTGCTAGTATTTTGTTGAAGATTTTTGCATCTACATTCATCAGTGATACTGGTCCGTAATTCTCTTTTTTTGTAGTATCTTTGGTTTTCGTATCAGGGTGAAGGTGGCCTCGTAGAATGAGTTTGGGAGTGTTCCTTCCTCTACAATTTTTTGGATGAGTTTGAGAAGGATGGGTATTAGCTCTTTTTTAAATGTTTGATAGAATTCACCTGTGAAGCCATCTTGTCCTGGACTTTTGTTTGCTGGAAGATGCTTAATCACAGTTTCAATTTCATTACTTGTGATTGGTCTGTTCATATTTTCTATTTGTTCCTGGTTCAGTCTTGGAAGGTTATACCTTTCTAAGAATTTGTCCATTTCTTCCAGATTGTCCATTTATTGGCACAGAGTTGCTTGTAGTAGTCTCTTAAGATACTTTGTATTTCTGCAGTGTCCGTTGTAACTCCTCCTTTTTCATTTCTAATTTTATTGATTTCAGTCCTCTCCCTCTTTTTCTTGATGATTCTGGCTAAATGTTTATCAATTTTGTTTATGTTCTCAAAGAACCTGCTTTTAGTTTTATTGATCTTTGCTACTGTTTTCTTTGTTTCTATTTCATTTATTTCTGCTCTGATCTTTATGATTTCTTTCCATCTACTAGCTTTGGGTTTTGTTTGTTCTTCTTTCTCTAGTTCCTTTAGGTGTAAGGTTAGGTTGTTTATTTGAGCTTTTTCTTGTTTCTTGAGGTAGGATTGTATTGCTATAAACTTCCCTCTTAGAACTGTTTTCGCTGCATCCCATAGGTTTTGGATCATCATGTTTTCATTGTTATTTGTTACTAGGTATTTTTTTTATTTCTTCTTTGATTTATTCAGTGATCTCTTGGTTATTTAGTACCGTACTGTTTAGCCTCCATGTGTTTGTGTTTTTTATGTTTTCTTCCCTGTAATTTATTTTTAATCTCATAGCTTTGTGGTCAGAAAAGATGCTTGATATGATTTCAATTTTCTTAAATTTACTGAGGCTTGATGTTTGAACCAAGATGTGATCTATCCTGAAGAATGTTCCATGCGCACTTGAGAAGAAAGTGTAATCTGTTGTTTTCGGATGGAATGTCCTATATATATCAATTAAATCTATCTGGGCTATTGTGTCATTTAAAGCTTGGTTTCCTTATTAATTTTCTGTCTGATCTGTCCACTGGTGTAAGTGAGGTGTTAAAGTCCCCCGCTATCATTGTGTTACTGTCGATTTCCTCTTTTATAGCTGTTAGCAGTTGCCTTATGTATTGAGGTGCTCCTATGTTGGGTGCATATATATTTATAATTGTTATATCTTCTTCTTGGATTGATCCCTTGATCATTATGTAGTGTCCTTCCTTGTCTCTTGTAACATTCTTTATTTTAAAGTCTATTTTATCTGATATGAGTATTGCTACTCCAGCTTTCTTTTGATTTCCATTTGCATGGAATATCTTTTTCTATCGCCTCACTTTCAGCCTATATGTATCCCTAGGTCTGAGGTGGGTCTCTTGTAGACAGCATATATATGGGTCTTGTTTTTGTATCCATTCAGTGAGCCTGTGTCTTTTGGTTGGAGCATTTAATCCATTCACATTTAAGGTAATTATCGATATGTATGTTCCTATTACCATTTTCTTAATTGTTCTGGGTTTGTTTTTGTAGGTCCTTTTCTTCTCTTTTGTTTCCTACTTAGATAAGTTCCTTTAGCATTTGCTATAGAGCTGGTTTGGTGGTGCTGAATTCTCTTAGCTTTTGCTTGTCTGTAAAGCTTTTGATTTCTCCATCGAATCTGAATGCGATCCTTGCCGGGTAGAGTAATCTTGGTTGTAGGTTCTTCCCTTTCATCACTTTAAGTATATCGTGCCACTCCCTTCTGGCTTGTAGAATTTCTGCTGAGAAATCAGCTGCTAACCTTATGGGAGTTCCCTTGTATGTTATTTGTCGTTTTTCCCTTGTTGCTTTCAATAATTTTTCTTTGTCTTTGATTTTCGTCAGTTTGATTACTATGTGTCTCCATGTGTTTCTCCTGTGTTTATCCTGCCTGGGACTCCCTGCGCTTCCTGGACTCAGGTGGCTATTTCCTTTCCCATGTTAGGGACGTTTTCCACCATAATCTCTTCAAATATTTTCTCAGGTCCTTTCTCTCTCTCTTCTCCTTCTAGGGCCCCTATAACATGAATGTTGGTGTGTTTAATGTTGTCCCAGAGGTCTCTTAGGCTGTCTTCATTTCTTTTCATTATTTTCTCTTTATTCTTTCCACGGCAGTGAATTCCACCATTCTGTCCTCCAGGTCACTTATCCGTTCTTCTGCCTCAGTTATTCTGTTATTGATTCCTTCTAGTGTATTTTTCATTTCAGTTATTGTATTGTTCATCACTGTTTGTTAGTTCTTTAATTCTTCTAGTTGTCTGTTCTTTAATTTTTCTAGGTCTTTGTTAAGCATTTCTTACATCTTCTCGATCTTTGCCTCCATTGTTTTTCTGAGGTCCTGGATCATCTTCACTATCATTATTCTGATTTTTTTTCCTAGAAGGTTGCCTATCTCACTTCATTTAGTTGTTTTTCTGGGGTTTTATATTGTTCCTTCATCTGGTGCATAGTCCTCTACCTTTTCATTTTGTCTATCTTTCTGTGAATGTGGTTTTTGTACCACAGGCTGCAGGACTGTAGTTCTTCTTACTTCTGTTGTCTGCCCTCTGGTGGATGAGGCTATCTAAGAGGCTTGCGCAAGCTTCCTGATGGGAGGGACTGGTGGTGGGTAGAGCTGGGTGTTGCTCTGGTGGGCAGAGCTCAGTAAAACTTTAATCCACTTGTTTGTTGATGGGTGGGGCTGAGTTCCCTCCCTGTTGGTTGTTTGGCCTGAGGCAACCCAACACTGGAGGCTACAGGCCCTTTTGGTTGGGATAATGGCAGACTCTGGGAGGGCTCACGCCAAGGAGTACTTCCCAGAACTTCTGTTGTCAGTGTCCTTGTCCCCGTGGTGAGACACAGCCACCCCCCACCTCTGCAGAAGACCCTCCAACACTAGCAGGTAGGTCTGGTTCAGTCTCCTATGGGGTCACTGCTCCTTCCCCATGGGTCCTGATGTGCACAGTACTTTGTGTGTGCCCTCCAAGAATGGAGTTTCTGTTTCCCCCAGTCCTCTTGAAGTCCTGCAGTCAAATCCCGCTAGGCTTCAAAGTCAGATTCTCTGGGAATTCCTCCTCCCATTGCCGGACCCCCAGGTTGGGAAGCCTGATGTGGGGCTCAGAACCTTCACTCCAATGGGTGGACTTCTGTGGTATAACTGTTCTCCAGTTTGTGAGTCACCCACCCAGCAGTTATGGGATTTGATTTTATTGTGATTGCGCCCCTCCTACTGTCTCATTGCAGCTTCTCATTTGTCTTTGGATGTGGGGTATCTTTTCTGGTGAGTTCCAGTGTCTTCCTGTCAATGATTGTTCAGCAGTTAGTTGTGATTCTGGTGCTCTTGCAAGAGGGAGTGAATGCACCTCCTTCTACCCCACCATCTTGAACCAATCTAGAAAACTATATTTTAATTATTTTGTGTTTGGGTAAGGGAGTAGAGAAGCAGCAACAGTATGTTTAGAAAAGTGCTATTTTTTAAATTGAGATAGCAAGATTTAGAAACAATTTCTCTTCTACAACTATAAAACAATTCCAAAAGTATAGTCTACAGTGCCATATAAACCATGGTCTGTCATTTTATACTTCTATCCAAAAAATAAAAATTCAAATGCAAACACCTACAGATAAATGGATTCATGTTAGATTATTTTCATTTTTGGACTGCACCTTACTTCTACAAGAGATGAACTGAAATCTGTACTTCTTATATTTCATCACCTCATAACGGAATTTATTCCATTTACTAGAGGAATCTGCTTGAATTCCATACTGCTTAATGATCTATCTCTCAGTAATTATAACTCACACATGATTCCTCAACATTTATATTACTAGGCTGTGCTGAATATGGGCTTTCTCCAATGCCATTATTGATCTACTCTCCTCTCATCTACCCTCCCCCTTTCTTTTCTCTTTCTCTCTTTTCACTTTTTTTTATTCCTGTCATTCATCTGTCACACACACACACACTCAGATGTGCACAGATACTTACATCTGGACAGACAGAATTTCCCAACTTTCCAATTCTTGGTTTGTTAGTTTGTTATAACTTATCTTCAAAAAACTTATTGATATGTATGGGGCATTATCCATGTATGGAACATCATAACATGTAGTGGACATTATTGCTTTCCTACCTTCCCTCTTCTGAGAAATGATCCTGCTAACAATATTGTTCAGGAGTGTGTGGTCCCATTTTCAGACCCTGCAGCTATGGCCACAATTGATTGATCCAGGTATGGGTACCTGTTTGAAGTAGGATTAATCAGATCCTTTCCTCGGTATTTTTAAACTTGGGAACATTTAAAGTGAGTTTAGTCATTCTCTGTGAAGCATATATGAACCTGGAGTTGGTGGCTCTTCCAACAATGTGAGAAAAACTGAAGAAAGTAGAAGCAACCCACAAAGAGAATCAGAAATTAAAGGCTGCAGAGAGAATCATTCTGGATTCTAGGCCCTGGTACTGACTGACCTTGAGGTTAGCTGTAGCCAGCAATTCCTGCAGTTTGCTTGCAAGAAGCAATACATTTTCCTATTTCTCTGATTTAGTTTAAGTTAACTTTCTGTCAATTGCAACCACAGTCCTGACTAAAAGTAAATCTGTAAGCCTAAAGTTGGATTTGCTCATTTGTTTTTATGTACTTTTTATGTTTCTCGTACAGGGAAATAAGTATTCTATTTAATTAGCTAAGAGTATTAAAATTGGGGCATACAAATTGATTAGTTTTATTCTGTGGCAAAGGAGGGAATTGTTCTCCTAGGAAACCCTTGTATCTCCTTGCTTCCTTACTCATCCCTGATATCCCAAAATTAAAGTTTGTTCCTTCAGCTTGTGTTTCTATAATGAGGAACCACTTAGAAGTAAATAGCTTAAGGAACATTTTGCCAGGTGGAATGTTTGCCTGGACTGCCCATTCTGGATACCAGCACTTTGATAGCATTAGTAAACTGGGGTATACTCAACTGAAAAACAATGACAAAAGCAAAAAACAAAACAAAATAAGACTATCAATAACAGTACCTAAAGTTTCCACAACTTGGGATTTTGTAAAATAATGAAAAGATTCATTTAGTCTGCTTGTCCCTCTAAATCTAATAGATTTAGAATTTCATAGATTATCACACTGTAAATATAACATTATATACAAGAACAATAAAATGGACATTTAGAAGAGCTTTGATGCAAATGTTTAATTCTTCTTGTCCACGAATTGGTTAAAAAGTAGCCAGGTAGAATAAGGACATATTCATAGATGGCTCAGTCCAAAGTTTTCATCTCTTTTGCTCCCCATCTTGGTGCCCCTTGCAGGTTCTGACCTGTCCTGGTCTTTAATGGAATGTTTGCATGTTAAAAACTATAGGGTATCATCATTCTTGGCTGGTCCTATACCTCCACCCCAAATACAGAGAAATTATTAAATGATGGCTGAGGAGGCCATGGTCCACTAATGCTGCTCTTTTATTCACTGGAAAGGAAGAATTTCTACGGAAGGATTCCTTGTTCCATCACTCAATCCTGTGTCCCTTTTAATATCCTCAGTTGTTTCTTTTTTTCTGCCACACGTCAAAATAGCAGGTAAATTTACTACTTCGAATGTTGGCAACTTCTAAACCAAGTTTGAGCTCAAAAGGAGCCAACTCTGTCCACAAGCAGGTATAAGTCACTTCCCTTGAAAGTTATCAAAGTGCAGAAGCTTAGAATGTCTCCTTTAACTATTTCACAATTACACAATAGGAGGGCAGCAAACTAGGCAAAGACCACTGAATCAGAAATTCTTGAAATCTAGGGAGAAGTAAGAACTAACATTATCAGTCATTCACTTCTTGGCATAATAGGTCCATATTGTTTTGGGGAAATAGGTTTTATGAAAAGGAGAATGAAGCAACACTTAAGACATTAGCCTTTCAGGGCAATAGGTAAGGGCTCTAAAAACATCACAAGAAGTGGGAAGAGAAAAGTGAGGGTTTCCTCTTCACAGTTTTCCTATGATAGTTCTCAATATACAATTGAAGAAAAGTAATTAATGTGTGTAGTGGGCCATACTCTTTTTGCCTCTCTGCTGAATCCACAGAATTTTACTAAACTAAATGCAGGGTTTGCTGGCTATTCTAACAAACCTAAAACTGACACTCTTGGGTTTAAAACAATAATAAGAAGGAAAATAGGGAAATTTTGATTATATATATGGATCCCATGAGTGTACCTGTACACCATGTTATGCAAGGCCATGTCTTCAAGTACTATCGAAAAACTTGCCTTTTCATACCTTTATCTAGTACCTCTTCCAAGGCAGTGGGACTCCCTAGAAGCTCTGGGTCTTCTGAATCAGCTGACAGATGATTAAGGGTCTGTAGCCATGGCATATTCAGATGGGAACATACAAATGTTACCATGGAAACTCTCAGTGGTTCTACACTGTAATATTTTGGTACTGAGCTATAGAAAGTGGTCTAGCAAAAGTCTCATAGGGAATTGGGCAACAGTGTTTGTCCCATTAAGCTAAAGTTCAGCAGAGGCATTACATTAAAAAAAGAAAAGAAAAGAAAAAAAAAAAAAGAAGCACATGGATACCTAGGAGTTTGATTTATAGATCTGATTAACAATAGGATTTTCTTAGACACACATCTTTTGTATAATATTGGAGACTACCACCACAGAGCTATTTTCTGGTTCCTGTCTAATAGCTATTTTCCCGAATGTTCTCTGTAAGCTATAAGAACAGATTTTTCATGGTCCGTGTACTCTAAAACATATAATGTTATATGATGTGAATATATAATCTTAGATACCAGTATCTTAGTCAAAGCTTCCTTATCATCTTCTTTAAGGATCTAGTTAATATAATTATTTATTATTTTTACACTAATCTACCCATAATATTCTCCCTTATAATTTCTATACTGAAGCTGGCTCTTTTTAAAAAAATACCAGATATTATAATCTCTTGTGTTTTCTCTTTGTGCTATATGAAAATTTTGAATAACCTCCTTATTCTCTTTCTAATTATCAACAAGTCCATGATTGCTGCTAAGCTGTCTTCAACTCTATTTTTAAAAGAAAAAAGAGTAAAGGACTACTCTTTTGTGACTTGTAATATTTCACAAATCAATTCCATGTTTCTTTTCTGTAATGTTATCTTTGAATTCGAGAAAAAATGTAAATACCATGAAAGCACATTTTTTTTTCACAAATATGAATGAGTCTGTAGGTATCAGGCCCTTTTACACATTCTCTTCTCCATTGAGAGTATATTAAGCAAAGCAGGATACATGTTTCCTTTTTGCTTATGGCACTGATCATTTTGCTAGATTTTTGGTATTTTGATTTCCTAAAACTTAGTTCCAGTAATTAGTTTGGTTTCAAAACCCACAATGAAATTAATACCAATAAGAGAGCTAGGAACTACAGAGAACACAGTAACAGCTATAACCGCTATTGACAATGATCATATATGATGTTTCATGTGTGTGTGGCTTCTTAGTAATAACCTCTTGTTTAGTGTTCACGTTATATAGAACCCAGAAAAATATCTATGAAGATAGTTCTAAATTATTTGGGGGTAACTTACAGAGTATATGCGTTTAAATCACAATGTATTTAAATTTCTAGAAGTGAGCCAAATTGTAATTTTGTTATTTTCATTTTTAAAAGTTTCAGTATTTAAATGCACTGCAAAAATTGTTTGGGTTGCATGTGTGTGTGATTTTACTTTTTGTTTTTGCCAAGCATAAACTAGGAACTATAAACAGTCTGCCTATCCATAATGTTTTGCCTTTAAAATGTGTTTCTCCATCATTGAAACCTTTTAGGTAATTTGGAATTGAGTTAACATATGTGACGAAAGCAATTAGGGACTCTTACTAAACCTGAACTATATATATATATGACAGAGACTAAAATAGGATGTAAAAATCACTTGGAGCATTATCTGGAGAAATCATCCTTATATAGCCCATAAGACTTTCAACTGATAAAAATAAAATAAAACTGTACTGGATTTATCTGCTATACTATTAATTCTTTCTTTGAAATATATATATATCATGGCAAAAGCATGTGTTGAAAGTTAAGTCATTATTCCCCCAACCTATGTATGTGGAGATCCTAAAGGGCAAAGTTTAAAACCAAGGGGCTCAAAAGTCAATTAATTTGTGACAAAGGAGCCAAGTATATACAATGAGAAAAGCACAGTCTCTTCAATAAATGGTTCTGGGGAAACTGGACAGCCACATGCAAAGAATGAAACTAGACCCCTATCTTATACCATAAACAAAAATTACTTCAAAGTGGATTAAAGACTTGAATGTAAGACCTGAAACTTTAAAATGCCTAGAAAAAAAAAAAAGTAGGGAAGAAGCTCCTTGACATTGGTCTTGGCAATGACTTTTTTTGGATTTGACACCAAAAGCAAAGGCAATGAGCAAAAAAAAAAAAAAAAAAAAGTGGGACAGTACAGCTTCAGTACAGAAAATGAACCACCAACAAAATGAAAAGGCAACCTATGGAATGGGAGAAAATATTTCCAAATTGTACGTCTGATAAGGGGTTAATATACAAAACATATAAAGAACTCATACAACTCAATAGCAAAAAAACAAACAAACAAAATCAGACTATCTAATTAAATAATGGGAAGAGGAACTGAATAAACATTTTTCCAAAGAAGACAAACAAATGACCAACAGGGACATGAAAAGGTGTTTACAATCACTAATCATCAGAGAAACGCAAATCCAAACCACAATGAGATACCACTCATACCTGTTAGAATGGCTATCATCAAAAAGACAAGAGATAGGGACTTCCCTGGACGTCCAGTGGTTAAGATTCTGAGCTTCCACTGCAGTAGGTATGGGTTCGATCCCTGGTCAGGGAACTAAGATCCCACATGCCGTACAGTGTGGCCAAAAAAAAAAAAAAAAAGACAAGATAACAAATGTTGGCAAGGATCTGGAGAAAAGGGAACCCCTGTGCACTGATGGTGGGAATGTAAATTGATACAGCCACCATGTAAGACAGTATGGAGGTTCCTCAAAAAATTAAAAATAGAACTACCATATGATTCAGCAATCCCACTTTCACACTTATATCCAAAGGAAATGAAAACAGGATATGGAAGAGATATCTGGACTCCTATGCTTATTGCAGCACTATTCACAATAGCTAAGATGTGAAAACAACGTAAGTGTCTATGAACACATAAATGGATCAAGAAGATGTGGTGTGTGTATATATATATATATATATATATACACACACACATACATACACACACACACACACACACACACACACAATGGGATATTATTCAGCCCACTGAGAAAGAAGGAAATCTTTCCATTTGCAACAACACAGATGAAACTTAAGGCATTATGCTAAGTGACATAAACCAGACAGAGAAGGACAAATGCTGTATGGTATCACTTATATGTGAAATCTAAGAAACAAAACAACAAAAACAGTCAAACTCATAGAACAGAGGAGAAAAGTGTTTGCAGGGGCTGGAGGGTAGGAGAAATAGTAAGAGATTGGTACAAGCATAGAGACCTTCACCTGTAAGATGAATAAGGTCTGAGGATCTAGAAAAAAAGTACTTCTTTGTCCTCCCAACTCCTTCTCATACTGACATCCATCCCGCCCCGAATTCCCAGGTATTCCAAGCACAGGTAAAACATTTATGAACAAGAAACCTTAATTAAATAGGATTGGGAAACCAGAAGAGGGAGCTCTCATGCCCTGCGATGATACCAGAGTCCAACAGGAAGAAGAGAGACTACTTTTCTGGCAACAACTCAACCAATGAACAGCCAAGACTCTGTTTAATATATCTGCCACCCGCAACTTCCTTTTCCCCTCTATAAGAGACTTCCCTTGCCTGCGAGGACTTGCACCTGACTTGCTATGGTTGCAGACCCCAGAGTGCAATTCTTTGCTGATCTCAAACAAACCTTTTTTTTTTTTTCTTTCTGTGGAAATAACTAGCAGTCTATTTGTTTTATTATGTCTCAGTGAAGTACAGCTCATCATGAATATCCTGCCTTTGCACATGATATTCCCCTTCCCAGAATGCCATTCCTTATTTTTCTGAAGAGGGCTCCTACTTAAATTTCTAAGATGCAGTTCAAGTATTACATCCTCCAAAGTAGATTAATTGCTATTTTTTGAGTCCTCCCAGTACTCTACTCATATTTCTTGTATTTAAATGAAATCATTAAACATTTGAGTTCCTATCGTGTGAATGAAAATATATGCACAAATATACACAGGGTATCTGTTCTTAAAGTCCTATCACATGACATTATGTTTGCTCTATGCCTCAGTAGCTTAAAAAAATCACCATTTCTTATTCATGTCTATTTTCCCACTTTCTAACACTGTTTGCACATAGAAGTTACAAAAAAAGAGTTAATTCAGTGATATATGCAAGAAATATATACAAAAATGTAAGGCAACTGTTCCAGTTTCCTAACAAAAAACATCCTAGCAAAATAATACTGGCTAATATAGATATAAAAATCATTAGAAATTCAAATGAAATACTCAAACATTGATTTGTAATATTTAATTAGTTCATACATATACATATTTTAAAACATATTAATTATATAAAATAACATATGACTCTATAACTCCTTATCTGTCTATCCAAATTCTATAAGGATATGAGAATGAAGATTTTTATAACTCATTTGATATGAATATTCATAAATTTATTTCCATAAGCATTGATTATTAGACTAGTGTTTTTCCCAGACCTGCTGCAATATATATAATATCATATTATAATATAATTATAATATGTATTATAATTATATTATATATTATATTATAACATAATATAAAGTATATGCACTTTCTAAAGTCTGAATTTCAAAATATTAGTCATCTCAAAGATTTGAGATAAGGGATTGGAAACATTCATTTATTAATTAATTTAATTAATTAAAATATCAATTTTCTACCCTTTACATTCATAAATCAATTTTATTTCAAACTTTCTTACGCATCTTCAACTCTGGAATATTAATGATCAGTGAAGCCATTTCTGAATTCATTGAACACATTTCTAAAGATCCTATCATGCTCATTCTAAGTTGTTTGAAATTCAGAAGCTCTTAAGTTCATACTTGATACTTTCACTGGATATTTTATATTACAAGTACCCAACTACACCACCACCACCATCATCATCATCATCTTTGTTTACTTCATGGTCTACAGCTAAAGGTTGCATTCAGAATATTGGTATTTTCATGCTCTGTAAGGATAGAAATGACCACAGTGCTGAAGTAGAGTTCTGGACCCTGCCCCCTCCCTGCCAACCCCGTGCCAGGCACCATCCTTTCCTTTGTTTCTGGGTCATGTGGTGGTCCGTGGGGTTCTAGGGGAGGAACCAGGGCAGGACTGGGGCTCTGAGCAATAGGTATTTATGAACCACAGAATTTTTTGCCATATTTTGACCACTGCTTCATCTGTAGTGGTGCATGTAGGTAAAAAGTCAGCTGGGCCTGTAGCTAGATTGTCTATGCTCTCCATAATCAAAGTATGTCTTTTATTGCTTTTGAAAACGATCCTTAAAAGGCTAGTTTACAGGAACATTGAAACATGCAATTGTGAGGTTATCCTTCAGGAAGAATTATTCAATCTTTGTTAAAACCCCCTCTTCCACACCTTTTTTTTTTTTTTTAAGATTAAAAAAACGCAAGTTTTGTTTGGTGAACTCTGTGACAGCAAAATTAGCACTAATCCAGTCAGGCTCAGAATTCAAGTTAGCATTGTGTCCAAATCGAACTTTGCTGTTCAAACTTAATTCAGTGAAAGGGCAAGACTTCAAAATGACTTAAATGTAAGGTAAGTCTAACCCAGGAGGCATATTTTTGAAAATATATATAAAACACATTTTATATTAAGGTGTATACAATATGTATGACTTCTCATGCTTCAAGAACGTTAAAAATAAAATAAATTCTACGTAAAAATTTTCCACAAAGGGGAAAAATGTGAAGTCTTCTTTTCTATTGTCTTAAGACATCCCACTAAATGCACCTAAGATCTGATCCTATCACCATTAGGTTTCCTATCTTTTGAATTTTCTTGTAAGTCCTGCAACCTGTTCTAACTTAATTGGTTATACCCAAAATATCTTGACTTCTATCACATATTATGTGTATGAAAAAGTTGGTCTTTTTCTTTTTTGAAAGTTATGTAGCAGAGCGTTTTAAGGACACGAAGAGTATCCCCTTTTGCTATGGCCATTACTGCATTGTGGAAACTGGGAAACTATTAACTGAGGGGGCCAGGAGGTACAGATCATTGGTTATCGGCTAGGAAATGCAGCCTTTACTATAATGACATGAGGAAAATTGGGTACCAGATTATTTATTTTCAGACTCTCAATAATTAAGTTTGGCTTTTATTCCAAACTTACTTGAGTCTGATAACAAATCACAGAATGCTTATGTAAGCCAAACTATGTTTTGGGAAAGCAAGTCAGGGACAAAGTGGAAATTGGTGCTGACACATTGTATGACCTCTACTTTGTTCTGTAATTTAGGATTGCAGAGCCTTACAAAAATGCAGGCTTGTAGTTAATGATTGTCAGCTGGTTTTTTCTCAATCCTTGTTTTTCTGAGTCTCCCTCAAGAAAAGAATGGCTTGAGGATATGGGGAGGGGGAAGGGTAAGCTGGGACAAAGTGAGAGAGTGGCATGGACATATATACACTACCAAACGTAAAATACATAGCTAGTGGGAAGCAACCGCATAGCACAGGGAGATCAGCTCTGTGCTTTGTGACCACCTAGAGGGGTGGGATAGGGAGGGTGGGAGGGACGGAGATGCAAGAGGGAGGAGATATGGGAACATAGGTATATGTATAACTGATTCACTTTGTTATAAAGCAGAAACTAACACACCATTGTAAAGCAATTATACTCCAATAAAGATGTTAAAAAAATAAAATAAAAAATAAAGTAACTCATGGATTCCAGTTTGGGGACATTACGATTTACCTTTTAAAAAATCTCTTTTGTTACAATCATCTTCTAATTTTGTTCTAATAAACCTTCTTCTCTCAAGAGAATAAAAATCATCCAGGCCTTGCTATGTCTTCTGCCAAGGGGGTGTAAATTGAATCTTTGAGTCTGAATACATCCTTGGGGGCATGTAGAAACTATAAAAGGTAACGTTACAGTGAGCAATTTATACTGTCCTTCTTCAGATACCCTCCTTTGGAACAGAAAAGATTTACTCAGAAACAGCAAATAGTATTAGGATTAGTCACACAGCAGAACAGCTGGTCTTATTCTGTCTTAAAGTGTCCTTTCCCAGAAGGGGACAGCAATTTAAAAAAAAAACAAACAAAAAACAAACCTGGTTTTGAATTTTCCAGTGGGATAAAACACACGAGGAGGGATTTGGTCAAAACCCAGCTGTGGCTTTAACACTATATTAAGCAAGATGCCTGAACATTTTTGGATTAGAATCATTTCGAAGAAATCTAAATGTCTTTAATCCTGCCATATGCCCCCATAGGCCATATGATATTGGACTTCAAAAAACTATTTCAGAATCCCTAGAGGCATAGAAAGAGATCATTTAAGCCAATGGACATTTTTTTTTTTTTTTAACGGATAAGGAAACTGAAGCCCAGAGAAGATGAATGGCTTCTCAAAGCAAGTCATGAGCAACTCTTGAACAAAGACCAAGACTTTTGACTTTCAGCTCTGCTCTTTTTGCTTTGCTCCTGGTGACTTCTCAAGACTGGGAATCCTGAGAAGTAGGAGTAGGCTACCTTAAGAGTCCCACAGGAGGAAGAGGGGGTAGATGGTTAGTTTGGAGTACTGACCCTTCACTAGTCCTTGGTCCAAAACATATGGCTGCCATGGCAATCATATCCTGAGTTACTAGCTTGCCCACTTAGTTCACTAAAACATAGACACTATTTGAATCGAACAGTGGAAATAACGAAGAAAACATATAGAGGAGAAAGTCAGGATCTCTGAGTCAGGGACTCCTAAGATCAGTCGGAGCTGAGTGACTGGACACTATATGTAGTGTCCGCATCTTCTCTTTGGTTAATCTGTATAGTGACTAAGGCACTTCATAATTTCTGATACAGTATTGCTTCCTGGTTCTTAATTTATTTTCAAGGGGCTTCATAGTTGAGTTTAAAAAATTTTTACTAGCTCATTTCACACTGAAATGGTTATAAGTCAGTGATGGGATTACTTAGGCCTTCATGGGATCTTCAAGATGATGACCATTTCACTAGTAGGTCAAAGCCCTTTGACCTTAAAAATTTTTGTTTTTTCAATGAAATATGGTTTGAAGAATATAAAAAACATGAAAAAACTGAAATAATAGAAGTGTACATCTGTGTATTCACCAGCTGAGTGAAGAAATAGAGTATTCCTATAAGCTAAGTCCCCTTGGGTTCTTCCTTCGTTTACCTCTTCCTCTCTCTTCACCAACCAGTGACTCTCCAGAAGTTTTACTAATCTTTCCTGTGTTTTTTTGAAAAAATGTATAGTTTCACTACTGATGTATGTTTCCTTAGGCAATATATTGCTTTATTTTGATTGCTTGTTCATTTTCTATAAATGGAATCAGACTTTATTATTCCACTGAGAGTTACTTCTTTGGCACAATATTAAGCTTTTTTAGTTCCATACATTTTGAGGTGGGAAATTGAAGTTTATTTCACCACTATATAGTATTTTGTTGTATCAGTATACTATTATTTACCTAGTAGTGATAATTAGGGTGGTTGCATTGATTTAGACTTCTACTAGCCAATATACGGGAACTCCTATTACTTGATATTGTGGTCAACTCACTATATAGACAGACTTAAATTTTTACTAATCTAGTGCGTGTAAACAACTCACTGTTGTTTAAACATGCAATCCGTTGGTTATTAATGAGGTTGAGCATCTTTTCATATGGATATTGGCCACTGTGTTTCCCTTTCCCATTCAAGTCTTTGCTCAATTTTCTATTGCAAATTTGCCCTTTAATGATTTGTAGCAATTCTTCATAGATTCTGGATACTTACCAACTTTGTTTGTATATGTGTAACAAATATTTGCTCCCACTTTATAGCTTGTTTTTAATTCTCTATATGGTGGATATTGAGGAAGAAAAATTATTCATTTTATTGTAGCCAAATTTATCAATCTTTTTCATTTACATTAGTTTAAACCCCAAATTATATTTTCTGTTTTTAAGAACCACAGATTTTCATTTTTCTTGTCCAAAAACTATTGAATGTCTACAACTTCATGTAGTTCAACATAATAATTTACAGATTTTTGCATCCTGTTTAAGATATCCTTTATATCTGACATTATAATGTATTATATTTTCTCTAAAAATTTAATAATTTTACCTTTCATATTTAGTTCTTTAAAGTAATTATATTAATATTGCGAGTTAAGGGTTCAGTTGTATTTCTCTGCATGTGGTTAGTGAGTTGTCCAAGAATCATTTATTTCCCTTTGCTGGGAGACAGTTCATAGGCCTGTTTCTGCACATATTCTGAAAGACCTGGTGCACACTATCTTTTCAAGGATTTTTGTATAGTGAACAGCCTTAGAAAATGGAAATAGTATATCTTTTCAATTTGCACACTCACACACACACAGACACAAAAATTATTGAAAAGAACTGGCAACTTTAAACTATTGAGCTGTCAATACATGAACATTATACTTCTCTGTATTTGTTTTTATCTTTAATGTGTTAAATAAAGTCCTATACTTTTCTCCCTTAAGGTCCTACTCACAAAACTGCACTTTACATTTTTGATGCTTTTTTTGTAAAAGTTATACCTTTTGAAATATTTTTATATTTAATAAAATATTATTTTATAACCTGTTGAAGTACAGAAATTGAATTAATTTTTAATACTGATTTTCATCTAGAAAAGTTGCTCAACCCTTTTAGTAAATCTAATAATATTTAAAATATAATTATGTCATTATGAATAATAGTTTTGTCTCTTTTTTTCCATCATTTAGACTTCTTATTTCTTTTTTTTAATCCTACTTTGTTAGCTACAATCTCCAATGTTGAAGAGAAATAATGATAAATAGTACCTTAAATTGTTCCTTAAAGAAAATGATTTGTAATTTTACCATTTACTGTAATGTTTATCATAGAGTTTTTGCAAATACATTTTATAAAGTTTTTTAAAGGCATTTACTGATGTTGAATTATAGCAAATGCTTTTTCATCACTTTATCAAGACAATCATATAATTTTTCTCTTTAATCTATTAATGTTTTGTATTAGTTAATTATTTTAGTGTTAAAACAACCTTGAATTTCTGTGATAACTCACCTTGATCTATTACTTTCTTCTATTTTTCTTAGGTTTACATCTTTTTTTTTTTTTTTTTTTTTTTAGGTTTACATCTTTTTGAACTTTAAGATAGATACTGAGCTCACTAATAATTAAATGATCTTATTAAAAACATTTACATTTGTACATTTCATCAAAGAAATGTTTTTATTGTTTTCACAGTTTTGGCACATGTTATTTGCATTCTCTCTCAATTCAGAATAATTTCTAGCTTAATTTCATTATAGTAGAGGAAATGTTTTCTAGGACATCAGTCCTTTAAAGCTGTTGAAATTTTCTTCAAGCCTTAGAATAAACTGAGGATTTTTTCTGTGTGTGTGAAAATTTGGTGGGGGATTTACAAGTACGGTTACCAAAGGGGAAACGGCAGGGGGTGGGGGAGGCATAAATTAGGAGTTTGGGATTAGCAGATACAAACTATTATATATAAAATAGATAAACAACACAGACCTACTGTATAGCACAAGGAACTCTATTCAGTACTTTGTAATAACCTATAATTGAAAAGAAGCTGAAAAGGAATATATATATATAATACATATATATTATACATATATTATATATATATAACTGAATCACTTTGCTGTACAGCTGAAACTAACACAACACTGTATGTCAACTGTACTTCAATAAAAAAGATTTTTTATAAAGTATGTATATACTTTATTGTTTATCGTTGTTTGCTGCATTCTAAATAGTCTTTCAGGCCCAAGGAAGATCTGAGGGGAGTTTCTAGATGAAAGAAGCCTGGTTACCTGAATGTCTATGTGGAGTCAAGCACTTGCCACCAAAAACTCACATTAGACTGTAAAATAAGCAAGAAATAAAATTTGATTTTATTAGGATTTGGGGGGTGGGGTTAGAAGGCCATGGATTGAGTCCCAATCTTTTATTACTGCCCTTGAGAAGTTGAGTAAGTTTCACAATTTCTCTGAGATCTTGTTTCTTATCTATATGATATATCTAATAATGAGTATACAATAGAGTTTTAGATGGATTAAATTTGGTTCCTGGCTTACAGATGGTGCTCAGTGAGAGGATATATTAACTAAGGTAACTAATGATAAGTATTCATTGCAACATTCTATTTACCACTATTTTTATTCAGAATATGTCCATGACTATGCCAGTTCAATGGCTCCTGTTTTTCATGGAGTTAATAAACTAAAATGAAATATTTTACATAGGCATATCTGTTTTTAAAATGCATAGGCCATGGGACTTCCCTGGTGGCAGAGTGGTTAAGAATCCACCTGCCAATGCAGGGGACACAGGTTCGAGCCCTGGTCTGGGAAGATCCCACATGCCGCAGAGCAACTAAGCCTGTGCACCACAAATACTGAGCCTGCGCTCTAGAGCCCGCAAGCCACAACTACTGAGCCCGTGTGCCGCAACTACTGAAGCCCGCATGCCTGGAGCCCACACGCCTGGAGCCCGTGCTCCGCAACAAGAGGCCACCGCAATGAGAAGCCCACACACCACAACGAAGAGTAGCCCCCACTCGCCACAACTAGAGAGAACCTGTGCGCAGCAACAAAGACTCAGTGCAGCCAAAAATAAATAAATAAATAAATAAAATATAAAAATTAAAAAAATTTTTTAAATAAAATGGCATAGGCCATTGAACAATTAATACAAAAATCAAATATAGAAAACTCCAAGGTTTATTTAGTACTGAAAAAATGAAATAATCTAACAAAAACCTATTTCTGATATACAGGAGAGAGCGAACTGATGAACACTGATTAATAGGTCTTGCTGGCAACACATCCTGCACAAGACGGCACTGTCAACAGAAGGTATTTGAGGAGACTTGTTGCTAGGCGTTGTCAACAAGTTGGTCCCTTATGAGCAGCTACATTCACAAAAGGCTCTTGTCAGACAGTCTGTGCTGAGATGCCAGGAACAATTCATGGAAGCTCTTTTTGATTACCTTAAATACCTTCCTATATACTATAACTCAAGATAAATCTCTATTTGTTAGCATACGTGTCCTACTATCTCTGTTAAATAATGATTTTTGTTTTCTATCAGTTTGCTTAACATTTTTCTCTATGGTACTGTTTTTTCAGCATTCCCTGTACCCTTTTAAAAATATAAATGTATTTCTACCATGATCCTGAAAAGTTAAAGACAGTTTGTTATTGTTATGTCTGTGAAGTTAGCTTTACACAGTTGCAATCAGAACATCTACTTATTGGCAATAGCTAAAATATTATTTTAAATATTTATATAAATATACACATATAATCTCCTCTAGCTTTTATTAGTGGGTATCTGATTACCAGTTCATATGGATCTCTTTTGTCACTTCCCCTCCATTCTCTTGCCCAAACTAGCATAATCACAGATATCAATAATTTCAGAGATAAGCGTTTGGTTGGGCCAAAAGCTCCAACCCTCCAAATAATCTTATATTTTTTTACACAATAATGTTCTTCCTTTTCATAATCCTCTTTCCTATGCTCCCCTAACAAGCACTAACTCTAATGTTGACACATTTAACTCAATCTGCAAATCGATTTTTTTTCCTTCCAGTTTTGAGATACAAGTGACATACTGTATATGTCATCACTGCATAAGTTTAAGGGGTACAGCATAATGATGTGACTTACATCCATCATGAAACGATTACCAAATAAGTTTAGTGAGCATCCATCATCTCATATAAATATAAAATTAAAGACATAGGAAAAAAAGGTTTTTTTCTTTGTGAAGAGTAAGTACTCTTAGGATTTACTCTCAACAACTTTCATACGTAACATACAGCAGGGTTAATCATCTTATAATGTTGAATATTACACCCCTAGTACTTAGGTATCTTATAACTGGAAGTTTGTACCTTTTGACAGCCTTCATGCAGTTCCTTCTCCCCCACCCCCAGCCTCTGGCAACCAGAATCTGATCTTTTTTCTATGAGTTTGGTTGGTTGGTTGGTTGGTTGGTTGGTTTTGAAGTATAACTGACTTACAACCCTACATTAGTTCCTATTATACAACATAGTGATTCAATATTTCTATGTGTTTCAAAATGCTCACCACAATAAGTCTAGTTACCATATGTCACCATACAAATATATTACATAATTATTGACTATATTCCCCACACTATACATTTCATACCAATGACTCATTTATTTTGTAGCTGGAAGTCTGTACCTCTTAATCTCCCTTGCCTATTTCTCTCCTCCCTTTACCACTCTCCCCTCTGGCAACCACCTCTTTGTTCTCTATATTTATGGTTCTGTTTCTGTTTTGTTTGTTCATTTATTTTGTTTTTCAAATTCCACATATAAGTGAAATCATACAGTATTTATCTTTCTCTGTCTGAATTATTTCACTTAGCATGATATCCTCTAGTCCATCCATGTTTTTGCAAATGGCATTATTTCATTCTTTTTTATCGCTGAGTGTTATTCCATTGTGTGTGTGTATGTGTGTATGTGTGTGTATACACACAATATCTTCTTTTTTCCTTTTTTTTTTTTTTTTTTTTTTTACACAATATCTTCTTTATCCATTCATCTATGATGGACACTTAGGTTGCTTCCATATCTTGGCTATTGTAAGTAATGCTACAATAAACATAAGTTTGCATATCTTTTTGAATTGGTGTTTTCATTTTCCTCAGATAAATATCCATGAATGGAATTGCTGGATCATACGGTACTTCTATTTTTAGTTTTTTAGGAATTTCCATACTGTTTTCTATAGTGGCAGCACTAACAGCGCTTGAGGGTTCCCTTTTCTCTACATCCTTACCAACATTTTGTACTTGTTGTCTGTTTGATATTAGCCATTCTGACAAGTGAGAGGTGATATTTCATTGTGGTTTTGATTTGTGTTTCTCTGATGATTAGCGATGTTGAGCATCTTTTATGTGCCTGTTGGCCATCTGTAGGTCTTCTTTGGGAAAATATCTACTCACGTTTTCTGCCCATTTTTAAAATCTGGTTGTTGGTTTTCTTGATGTTCAGTTGTATTAGTTCTTTGTATATTTTAGATATTAACCCCTTAACAGGTATATTATTTGAGAATATCTTCTCCCATTCAGTAAGGGGCTTTTTCATTTATTGATAGTTTTCTTCACTGTGCAAAAGCTTTTTAGTTTGATGTGGTCCCATTTATTTATTTTTGCTTTTGTCTCCCTTCCCTGAGGAGACATATTCAAAAAATATTGCTAAGACTGATGTCAAAGAATGTATTGCTTATATTTTCTTCTTGAAGTTTTATGGTTTCAGGTCTTACATTTAAGTCTTTAATCCATTTTGAGTTTATTTTTGTATATGGTGTGAGAAAGTAGTCTGGTTTGATTCTTTTGCTTGTAGCTGTCCAGTTTTCCCAGCACCATTTATTGAAGAGGTTATCTTTTTCCCATTTTATAGTCTTGCCTCCTTTGTCATAGATTAATTGACCGTATAAGGGTGGGTTCACTTCTGGGCTCTCTATTCTGTTCCAATGATATATGTGTCTATTGTTCTGCCAGTACCATATTATTTTGATTACTGTACCTTAGTAGTATATCTTTAAATAAAGAGTCATGGCTGTCACACTTTTGCAATTCTGTGTGCTCTTATTGTGCACCAGTTAGCAAACAACTGTCAGGTTTATTAAGCGTGAGGTATTATTCCAAAATGTGTGGGAGACACAAAAAAAGCATAAAATGGCTCTTGCCCTCCTGCCCACAGGACCTCAGTTTAGTTGAGAAGAGAGACACATATACCTTAGTTAGGGGGAAAGCTCAACCATGGGTAATTTTACATGCTATTTCTTCTTCTGCCTGGGATGCTCTCCTTATCCTTCCACCAGCCTCTTCCTCTCTGACTCCTTTCCTTTCAGGTTCTACCTTAAACTTTAATTTCTTCCAGGAGACCTTTCTGATCCCACAGACTACCTTGGAACCTCCTGACCAGCCAGTCAACAGCACCCTGCTCTTTCCCTTTTACCATCACCCTTTACTTCAATAAGCTGCTTTTTGTCTGCCTTCTCCACTAGACTATAAGCAGTGTGAAGGCAGGGGGCTTGTTTGTTTGATTCACTACTATAGCTTCCAAATTTAGAAGAAAACTGAGAAATATGTGTTGACCAAGTGAATAAGAATAATATTTCATAAATTTTTGAAGAAGGGTAAAAAGAATTTTTAAAGTGCCATTGGCATTTCCAGAAGGAAAGAGATGACTTTAGGTGGTCAGGAAAGAAGACTTCATCCAATAGGGTTGAGTCTGGGGTTTTTATTAGAACTAAAAACCAAAGTGGAAAATAGAATCTGTCCATGGTGATTAAAAAACAAACAAACAAACAACAAACCTATGATTGAAAGTGTGGTTGACACTGAAGGAAAAGTAGAAATTGCCATTCAACTCTGGCCTGTGGTTCATTTCTAGAATCAAACTCAACCTGGCTGACATATCACACTATGTACACAGCTAACAGCTCTAGTTGATGGGCTCTGGCCACAGAGCGTCAAATGATTTGGCATTGCCAGATAAGAATGAAAAAGCTTTTTAAAAAGGTAACAGCTAATGGTAGAAACAACTTTCAGTTTTATTACTTTCAAGTGGCTTGATTATGGAAGCAGTGGGTATAAAAACATCAAAGGATTATGAAAAACCACGATTTCTGCAGTTTTTAGATGGGCAAAAGATACTTACAGATTGGATGATGGGAACTATTTTTTATGGGATTTTTGATCAACTGTGTTAAATTTTCTTCTTAAGAAAAGTTATAGGACTAAGAATTTTTAATATCCCAAGAAATAATCTTGGGTTTCTAAATCTAATATTACTTCATTATTTTTTTGCTTCTCTATTCAGCAGATCTTATTCTTCCCTGTTATATACTTTCAATGGCAATTTGCATTACTTTCATTTACCAGAGAACCATGAAAGAACTGACTGTGCTGAACAGATGGCAGTGCCCATTACAAAATAAGCTAGAACAAGAACACTTTCATGAAATTTTTATCTTTAGAGTTACATTACCAGAGATGACTGAAATGTAATTTTAGAAGTCTCTCCTTTTATTCTGTGAAATATACAAAATTTCTTGCTGTTTTTTTGAATTGCTGTTTATTTTTTGCTCTGCTATTGTCTGTTAGATAGCAGAGAAATAAATTTTTTTTAACCTCTTTATTGGAGTGTAATTGCTTTACAATGGTGTGTTAGTTTCTGCTTTATAACAAAGTGAATCAGCTATACATATACATATATCCCCATATCTCCTCCCTCTTGTGTCTCCCTCCCACCCTCCCTATCCCACCTCTCTAGGTGGTCACAAAGCACCATCTCCCTGTGCTACACAGCTGCTTCCCACTAGCTATCTATTTTACATTTGGTAGTGTATATATGTCCATGCCACTCTCTCACTTCGTCCCAGCTTACACTTCCCCCTCCCCATGTCCTCAAGTCCATTCTCTATGTCTGTGTCTTTATTCCTGTCTTGCCCCTATGTTCTTTATAACCTTTTTTTTTTTTTGATTCCATATATATGTGTTAGCATACAGTATTTATTTTTCTCTTTCTTACTTACTTCACTCTGTATGACAGACTCTGGGTCCATCCACCTCACTATAAATAACTCAATTTTGTTTCTTTTTATGGCTGAGTAATATTCCATTGTATATATGTGCCACATCTTCTTTATCCATTCAACTGTCAATGGACACTTAGGTTGCTTCCAGGTCTTGGCTCTTGTAAACAGAGCTGCAATGAACTTTGTGGTGCATGACTCTTTTTGAATTATGGTTTTCTCAGGGTATATGCCCAGTAGTGGGATTGCTGGGTCATATGGTAGTTCTATTTTTAGTTTCTTAAGGAACCTCCATACTGTTCTCCATAGTGGCCGTATCAATTTACATTCCCACCAGCAGTGCAAGACGGTTCCCTTTTCTCCACACCGTCTCCAGCATTTATTGTTTGTAGATTTTTTTGATGATGGCCATTCTGACTGGTGTGAGGTGATACCTCATTGTACTTTTGATTTGCATTTCTCTAATGATTAGTGATGTTGAGCATTCTTTCATGTGTTTGTTGGCAATCTGTATATCTTCTTTGGAGAAATGTCTATTTAGGTCCTCTGCCCATTTTTGGATTGGGTTGTTTGTTTTTTTGATATTGAGCTGCATGAGCTGCTTGTAAATTTTGGAGATTAATCCTTTGTCAGTTGCTTCATTTGCAAATA
Organism: Balaenoptera borealis; assembly: GCF_965194805.1. Classification (NCBI taxonomy): domain Eukaryota; kingdom Metazoa; phylum Chordata; class Mammalia; order Artiodactyla; family Balaenopteridae; genus Balaenoptera; species Balaenoptera borealis. Next base: position 57,048,869 of record NC_138864.1, on the reverse strand, counting down.
TTTTCTCACATTCTGAGGGTTGTCTTTTCAACTTCTTTATGGTTTCCTTTGCTGTGCAAAAGCTTTTAAGTTTCATAAAGTCCCATGTGTTTATTTTTGTTTTTATTTCCATTTCTCTAGGAGTTGGGCCAAAAAGGATCTTGCTATGATTTATGTCATAGAGTGTTCTGCCTATGTTTTCCTCTAAGAGTTTTATACCGTTGGTCCTTACATTTAGGTCTTTAACCTATTTTGAGTTTATTTTTGTGTATGGTGTTAGGGAGTGTTCTAATTTCATTCTTTTACATGTAGCTGTCCAGTTTTCCCAGCACCACTTATTGAAGAGGCTGTCTTTTCTCCACTGTATATTCTTGCTTCCTTTATCAAAGATAAGGTGACCATATGTGCGTGGGTTTATCTCTGGGCTTTCTATCCTGTTCCATTGATCTATATTTCTGTTTTTGTGCCAGTACCATACTGTCTTGATGACTGTAGCTTTGTAGTATAGTCTGAAGTCAGGGAGCCTGATTCCTCCAGCTCCGTTTTGCTTTCTCAAGATGGCTTTGGCTATTCGGGGCCTTTTGTGTTTCCATACAAATTGTGAAATTTTTTGTTCTAGTTCTGTGAAAAATGCCGTTGGTAGGTTGATAGGGATTGCATTGAATCTGTAGATTGCTTTGGGTTGTATAGCCATTTCGAAAGAATTATTTTCTAATATGATTACAGTATTGCTTAGTACTTGAATCTCAAATTGACTAAATTGAGACTGTCATAAAACTCAAAAAAGCAAACAAATAAAGGGGTAAGTTCTCATAAATAATGAGATTTTCAAGTGATGATCTCTATCTAATAAACATAGTTCTTCAGACTTCCATCTGTCAGTACTCACTGTTAACATCTGATTTGGAGAATTCATAACTGTTTTGGCTAGGGTCTAGGTAAAAAGACTCCAGGGTCTGCTAATAATATACTTCATCACAGGGTTGTTCAGTGGTATGTATTTCCTAAGCTAACATGAGACTTGCAAGAATTAGCTCAATTTTAAATAACAGTTCCTTAATTCTGTATTTCTACTACTTTCAAAAGTTAATTAAGGCCATGGGTTAACAAAAATTGAGATGATGGCACTTGAAACATACTCTCAGTCAAAGTGTCTCTTTGAAATCTCTCTTTCCACAGTCAGACATTTTATTAAAACCCAAGAGTCATTAATTTATTTCTCTCCTTTTATTGGTTGGTAAACATCTCAGAAGAGTACAGTTCATTCTTTAGTCCAGCACAATATGGCTTGTGATCCTTCCACTCTTCCAAATAGTTTTTATTATAATCATTAATAACCAAAGATAATTTCCCATCCTATTTTATTTTTTCGTCCAGTGGCATGAAACTCTCTCTCATTTACTTCTGTGACCTGAATTATCATTTATAATTCAATAGCTCCTATTACTCTATCTCCAGACCAGATTTTTCTACCGAGGTTCTAGCTCATATTCCAAATGCCTACTGGATGCCTCCATTTGGATGTCTTATAGAAACTTAAGCCCTAAAAGTGCAAAACTAAGTATATTCTACACCTCAGTTCATTTATGTATAAAATGTGGATAGTAAAAAAGGTCCTAATTCATAGGATGTGTGGTGATAATTCAGTAACTTAGCACAGCGCCTAGCATAGATAAAGCAGTCAGTAATATTAGCTATTATGATTATTAATGTTGTCAATACTATTATTCCTAGTTGCTTATTTGATTCCAACCCATACTTCATCTCTTGAATATCTTGTTTTTCTGATACAGTGCAATTCACTCTCTTTGCTCTCAACCCTTCAGCCTAAGCAGTGACCAACCAAGTCATATTCTTAGTCATATTAATTACATTCTAAGCCAATATGATACAGTCAGTCTTAAAACAGCATCTCTGACAAACTATTCCCTCCCAAACCACTAATGATTAATGGATTATCCTGAGAAGAGTGCTTTTATACAATTAGTTTGTGACTCAAAACTCATAAAAAGATGCAATATCTATGCAAACTTTGCAATTGCTTCTCTTTGAAAAATTAGCCATATTACATTCTGTTTGAAAGTTTAGCATCCTTTAACTCTCTGTGTACCCTATGTTTCATATTTCCTTAATCTCTCCTCACTTATTTCACTTTTTCTTACTATATGAATCAAATGTAATTTTATTAAATGCTGGAAAATAGGCCTCTATGATGAAAAATAGGTCAAAATTGTTTTTAGGATACCCAAGAACCAATAGATAAATTTAAGCATATATTACCAGAAAATGTTTGAAATGACTAAGAGAAGCGAACATAACAAGAAAAGTCATCCATTTCCAGGATCTCTAGTGGTGTAGAGATCCTGAAATACCATGTAAACAAGGTATCTGTTTTGACCACGAGTAAGGGAATATTATTTATACTCATGCATTATTTTTGTCCCTTAAATATACAAGTTCTATTTTTAAGGAAATCCTCAAGGTATTCCCTATTTCCAAACAAGAAAATTAACAGACCAGCAGACAGCTTGTTTCTTTTGTTATTCCATTGCCAGTTTTACAATAGTTCTCCTCACATAATCCTCAAGTCAACATAATTTGGAGTTATTGCTTTTCAAAACCCTTTAGTAATTGCTTGCAGCTGGGTCCCACCACCTCATTCCATGGGGTCCACTAATACTTAAGTAACCAGGCAGGGGTCTATAGCAACCCAGGGATGGATATGCTATGAAATGTGTTTTCAAACATATAGGGCTATAGCCTAATGTTATCTTTGGAGAAGTAGAAAAGGAGTCCAGAGGGAGAGCTTAGTAATTTAAAACAACTGACACCCTATAGCTATCCTTAGAACAGTCATGTCCTTTTGGACAAATGCCAGAATGTCCTCTGAAGTGCTTTTTATAAAGCCTCCAAACTCCTAGTTCCTAAAAAGCTCTGTTCACTAGTTATCGTAGATAGATCATTTCCCCCAAACAGTGCTGTTCCCTCCAGATTACTTAAGCATATGCTGATTTATGGCTCTGCTACAAGCAAAATAACATCCTTTATTTTTTGAGTTCAAAACTCTAATATAAAATTATTTTTTTAAAAAACGGTATAGTCACATTATGCACTTGTCTAGTTATAAACACACAGTTACACAGTTTCCTAAGCCATTGGCAAAGTTCGTTGGCTCTATACTTATAATAAATTACAGAATATGCAAGAGGGACCAAAAATATATGGGAAAGTTCTTTTGAAACAAAAAGAGCTGAATGTGATGGTTTGTACGTTCTCTTAGGTAAATCACTGAGACTTAACTCAGACATTAAGATAATACTGAAATTATGAACTAAAAATAGAATTACTATATGATCCAGCAATCCCACTCCTGGGCATATACCTGGACAAAACTGTAATTCAAAAAGATACATGCACCCCTATGTTCATAGCAACACTATTCACAATAGTCAAGACATGGAAACAACCTAAATATCCACTGACAGATGAATGGATAAAGAAGATGTGGTACATACATATAATGGAATACTACTCAGCCATAAAAAGGATGAAATAATGCCATTTGCAACAACATGGTTGGACTTAGAGATTATCACAGTAAGCCAAGTAAGTCAGAAAGAGAAAAACAAATGCCATATGATATCACTTATATGCAGAATCTAAATTATGACACAAATGAACCGATCTATGAAACAGGAACAGAATCATGGACATAGAGAACAGACTAGTGGTTGCCAAGGGGGAGGGGGGTGGGGGAGGAATGGAATGGGAGTTTGGAGTTAGCAGATTTACACTTTTATATATAGAATGGATAAACAACAAGGTCCTTCTGTATAGCACAGAGAACTATATTCAATCTCCTATGATAAACTATAATGGAAAAGAATATAAAAAGAAAAGAATGTATACACTGGTATAACTGAATCACTTTTCTGTACAGCATAAGTTAACACAACATTGTAAATCAACTATACTTCAATTAAAAGATATTGAAATTCTGGCCAAATCAGCTATTGCTGGAATTTATAGAACAGATTTGAAGTTACCAATTTAAACTTCATAGTTGACTGAGAATCCAGCTGTGTTGGCTCAGCCAGAGTATAATAGAAGTATAATAGAAGGTTAGACATGTGACATCATCTGACACCATGCAAGAAGGGGTCTAGAGAGTAGGGAGGGGAACCTTTAACAGAGAATGATTCCTCTGCAGACAGTGATCGGCAGAGAAGGCGCGATCTTTTTTGCATTGGAAATGGACTATTTATTGACATGAAAGGAAAACAATTTTAGTGTCAATTGTAGAAATAATTAGTCTCTAATTTGTGTGGTTTGAGGCAGCCAGCAGAGATCCATAACCCCCATGTCACAGAGGTGTGAAAAGCTGTCTGCTTTGTACCGTGAGCCAAACGGCCAATTAAAGTGAATGTGAAGAGGCATGATGCCAAATACTAACACATTTTCTGTGGTGGCTATTTTTAACTATGTGCAATATCTTTTGATCTATTTCCCCTTGCTTGCTTATCTTCAATGTTCACATTCCTCAGATTGAGTCATCTGAATACTATGCAGATATTTTCTTCATTACCAAGTTGGGTAAAAGAAGGTGGCTAATGACCCTGAAATAAAGGCTTAGCCTCTTGGCAAGCTCAGACATGGCTTGTGGAGTTTACTTTTCCTGCTGTGCTAGTGGTGTCTCTTGACAGGAGAAGTCTAGTCCTGCTTCATATGCGCAGTGGTTCTAGAAGGCACTTCTCAAACATCATTCACAGGGAAAGGGACCCTTAAATGCAAGTCACCTTCTCTTCGTCCTTTTTTATAAAATCAAGGATGTGTTCTAGGAATGCTTGATCTTCCGGTTCTGCATTCCCCAAATGCCTAAAGGAATCTTGATTCTGAGTGTGTCCATATATAAATGCACACAGAAGCACACACACACATAGTGCACAGGGGTCTAGTGGAGCTGCTTTAAAGGTTAGGAGTAAGAATGTGGTGACTCCCTCAAGTCAAATATATCAATATTATGTCCGCTTAGAAAGCCACCACAGAACCACATGTTGGAATATACCCCATGATGCCTCTACCAAGCATTCCTCATGTTATGCCCCATGACCATGAGAGGAAATGGGAGTGTTCCTCCATTTTTTAGGAGCTGAGGGAGTTAAGAAGACAGCAGAGAGAGGTCTGCAGTTCTTTAAAATCCAGCGCCGAGTATGGAGCTCACACTTCTCTGGGAGAGCTATGTGGACACCCAAAATATTTTTCTCCCTGAGGCAGTCTACAAACCCCATTTGACCTTGGTACTTGGGTTGATAAGCTGAACTTTGCCAGTCGAGTTTGGTGCTGCCAAGGCAGTAAAAGAGAAACCCCCCCACCATTACCATTCCATAAAATTCCAGCACACTGTTATAATGTGAGAAAAGACGGGAGCAAGCTCATGTTCACTTTAAAATGTGTACTGATAGTACAGTATGTTTGAGAGCTACCAGTCTTCATCTATCTTTACCTTGCTGTAAGCTTCCATGGAGTAAGGAAGCTTACTGCCGTTACCCTCAGTTATATTTGCAGAAAAAGGTTTTTCATTTTTCCAAACCATTTTAATATTGGTTATTTTATTTAGACTTTGCAAACCTTTGAGGCAATTGGAATCAAAATCAGTGCTTCCATTTTGAAGATAAGTGTTGATAAACTGAGGCCCAAGGAACTTACATAACTAATATAAAGTGATACAGAAACAAGGCAATAACCAGCTGAAACTAGAACTGAGGTCACCAGCAATTAGATCAGTTTTCTCCCAGAGGGTTATATAACCTGCCTTTGACATCTCAGCAGATCCGTTAGAGACACAAATCAGTAAAGCCAACCCTGAGGATAGGTCCTGCAAATGTTAAGCGTTGGTTAAATCTTGAGGTAAAGGTGTTTGGGGCAGCAACATCTGTAGGCAAGTCCAAAATTGCATCTAAGAGAATGCCAAGGTCAAACAATTAAAGGAAAAGATGTTTTCAGGTCCAAGAGAATAACATGGGGTTGAGAGCAGATGAAGCTTAAAAGGTCAAGACCCAGGTAAAGACAGGAAAAGGGTAGGCTTTGATGCCCTAGACTGTCTTCTTCTTCACTGGTTCTCAACCTGGGATGATTTTGACCCCTGGGGGACATTTGGCAATATCTGGAGACACTTTTGGTAATCACACTGGGCATTAGAGGGTGGCTCCTCTTCGCATCTGTTAGGTAGAGGCTAGTGACACTGCTAGACATTCTACCATGCACGGGACAGCCTCCCACAACAAAGAATTATCCCACCCAAATTGTCAAGAGTGCTGAGGTTGAGAAACCCAGCTTAATGTAGGGTAGTCATCTGGTAAACGGTAGATCAGTTTGATTTAAAGGGAGAAAGTTAGGATGTTTGACATTTATTCCACCAATCTGGGACAGCCTCTGATCTGTTTCCTCAGAAGGCAGATCAGGCTGTAGGAGGTTGGATGGAGGAGAGGACTTAAAGAGAAGCATGTGTCTTTTCTCTACCCTGTGTTCACTCTATATGAAAGTAAGTTACATAGATATCCGTTTCTCCTTTTCCATTGTACATGTTTTTAATACTGTTTTTTAATTTATTTCTTATTAGGGGAAGGAGTGGAACTATTTCTGTTATAACGATTAGCCCCTTTAGCTGTAAGGATCATATATTTTAAATTATATTGTGTCAAATTTTGGCAACCATGTACTATTGTAAGGGAGACGTTAAATAAATATTCATTTTTGTATATCCTTTTCTAACCAGGAATGCTCAGTAAATGCATGTATATCCACAGATTCAAACCAGCACTGGCTGCAGAGGAAGAAAGCAATGTATAATTAAGTGGGAATCTACAAAAGCCCATGGCTCTGCTGACTGGCTCTACTGAAAGCAACTGTGCCCTGTGTTTTCTTGCCTAATCCGTATTTGCAAGGGCGCCTTCTGCCAGCATCATCTTTCTCATGCTGGGGAACTGGCCTTGTGCTCTGAGCACATTTAAAAAGACTTATGTTTTATTTTCTCCTTTTGTATTGCTAGTATGAGCTAAGCACACACAAGCTGCAAAGAATAAGACAATGGAACCAGGAAATTTAGGTTCATTTAACATTGACTGAAAAAGACCCAGCTCAAGGTTGTCTGAGGCAGGCAATCACTTGCTTTCTATGATCTGGACCTGTGCTGTCCAATTTGGTAGTCAAATATGGTTATTTAAATTTAAATTTGAAAAATTTAAATTAATTAAAAATTCTATTCTTCAGTTGCACTAGCCACATTTCAAGTGCTAAAACAGTTGCTGGTGGCTACTAAAATGGGTCGTACAGAACATTTCCATTATCACAGCAAGTTTCTTTAGACTGTGCTCTTCTAGGTAGGTGGATTCAACAGTCGATCACAATGTGAGGACTCTGCTAAAGGCCAGAGGGCACTTTCCTCAGCATGAAAAGCACCTCTGCATGGTCACTTGAAGGCTCTACCTAGTAGAAAATAATTGTAGTGTTCTCACTGCATTTTTGGCATTTAAGTCATTCAACAATTACTTATTCAATATCTACTATCGGTCAGGTACAATTCTTGGCATTGGGAACAGAAATGAACAAAACTGATAATGTCCTTGCCTTCAATGAGGTTAAATTCTAGTATGGAAGTCCAATAACATACCTACATATATACATATACAAATATACATAAAATATACCAGGAAATGACCATTGTTAAGAAGAAATATAAGGGGATGTGAGGGGATGAAGTGGTGGGGTGGTAGATGTCATTTCAAATAGTTTCAAGGAAGACTCTTCTGAGGAGGTGATACTTGAGTACATACCGAAAGGCAGTGAGGAATGAGCCATGATAATACCTGAGGCAATGCATTCTAGACATAGGAAATAGAAAAAGCAAAGTCTCTCAGGTGGGAACCTTCTTGACAGATTCAAGAAAGCCCAAGGAGGGCCACATGGCTAGAATAGAATAAGAAAGAGGAAGATTAGTAAGAAATGAGGTTGGTTATGGGCAATGTCCAGTGTGTGTGTATTAAAAGCGTGGTAAATTTGAATTTTGTTCTAAGAAATATTGGAAGCCTTTTTAGGGTTTGAGTAATGAAATGACATGGTCCAATTTATATTTTTTAAAATTTCGTCTGGCTGCTGTATGGAGAATCAGTGGGCAAGAATGGAAGCCCTGTGACCGGTTAACAAGCCATTGTAAACTGGGTAGGAAATGATGGTGGTTTAGAGTATTCACATTGAAGGAAATGAGAAGTTATTCAATTCCAAAAATATACTGGAGCCAAAGAACTAACAAGGATTAACTGATTACTCGAATGTATACTCTAAAATAAAAGCAGGGGTCGAGAGTGATTTCAAGATTCTGTTTCAATAACTAAGTAAATGGCAGTGTGACATTTATTTGAGATTAGGGAGTCTGAGACATCAGCAGATTTGAGGTGAGTGTGGTAATCAAGAGTTCACTGTGGGAAATATTTAATATGAGATATTTGTTGAACATCTAAGAAGAAATTTTTAGTAAGTAATTTAATATAAAAAGCCTGAAGTTCATAAAAGCGGTTGGAGCTTATAGTAGAAATTTGAATATTATCAACACACATATGGTATTCACAACTGAATAGTTAATGGAGATCACAAAGGGAGTAAGTATAGACAGGAAAGAGATACCCAAGGACTGAATCTTGGGACATTTCAGTTTGTAGAAGTTGGGAAGGGAAGGAGAAGCAAGTGCAGAAGACGAAGAAATAACCGTTAAAGTAGGAGAAAATTGGCATAATGGTGTGTCAGAGGCCAAGGGAAGAATTCATGTTAAAAAGGGGAATGGTCAGTTGTGTCAAGTAATAATAAGCTGATTGAGAACTGAAAATTTGCCATGTGTGAAATGAATACAATTTTCCTCATTAATCTTTGCTTTTTATAGGGATAAATTTTTAATATTAAGTCTTATTTTTAAAAAATCATTCTACCAGAGGCCATCTACAAAACTTTGTATGGAAGACCTACAGCACATTAAGACAGATGTTCTTTGACAGTAGAGGCAGTTTTCTAACAGCACTTCCTGAACTTCTCAGCATATTCCTTCTATATCCACTCTGCTGTTGCTGTTAGAAGACAATCTTTAAATATATAAATTCGTTAGAAACATTCTAAAGACACAAACTATGGGACTTCACTAACTCCAGACTTAAACATTCTCTCATTTAGGATTGATTCATGTCCTCATTGTTTAAAAAAAAAAAAAAAAAAAATCACAAATGTGACTACAGACCAATGCAGGCACCACATGGTCCTGATTCACTTCAGGTAAGTATCAAAATATCAAAATGAAACCTTAAATAGAAATCACATTGCCATCTTTACTGGTGACTGATTAGACTGATAATACACACCAGTTATAATTAAGAATAATATGACTGTTAGAATTAAGAATGAAGGAAGAGGTGAAAGAGGTTACAATGTGTTTTTTCTTTGTTCACTAAGAATAGTGATTGTGCAAACAACTATGGTGTACATCAGGTGTACATTTATTATAGAAATATTCACACCCTCTAGATTGCATTGCAGCCAAGAAAAGCTGTCCCTATCTCCTAGGAGTTATGAAATGGTATCGTCAGGGCATGGATAAAAACACAAATCTTGTAAGTGAAAAGATACGAAGTCCACAGCAGCTATTACTCCTACACTAAACTAATTTCCAATAGAATATAAGCAATAAAAAAGCTAAAGGTGAGATAACCTTGGTGAACACAACCAGAGTGAAGTCATATTACCACAGCTTGCAAAGGGTCAGGAGTAAAACAATTGCAAGGAAAGGGAGTCCCGGGGATCTCCTGCTTGATACATTTCAGTTAAATGAGATTTTGTTACATCTGCTTAGGATAAATTATGTGGCTTTGATTTAAATCAGGAACAGAACCATGAGTTATTGGTTTGCTTTAGTTTTGAAGTTGATATTGTCCACTACCTAGATTTAGATATCTGTGATTGTTAAGCATATGTCCTCAAAGGCCTCCCAAGCACACGCAGTTAAAATTCAACCAATAAACACCGCTAAATGTTTTGAGGGCCTCACCGTCCAGCTGAGGTGAGAATTTACCATCTGCTTTAAAACCATATGAGCAGACAAAACTGCTTGTAGCTAATTTACATAATTATTGCAAAGAGAAAAGAAGCCTTAGGCCTCTAAATGTCAAAGAAGCTTATTTCTCAGCATAGTTGAGTGCAGAGTCAGCAGTGCTGCAATGGAGGTTTGAAGGTGAATAACCACATAGGTCTGGAGCCAAGAGTCTGGGCAAGAGACAATGATTAAAAAAAAATTATATCTATCATTGGTTAAAACCAAACCCTCAGGAGGACAGTGGTTTCCTTCCTAAATTAGCTTTGCTCATACCTACAAGGTACAAAAAGACAGTGACAATGTACTGATGATTTTGAAATGTCACTTAAATTTTTGTAAGCAGAAAATGGGATGGTGAAAAAGAATTCAAAGACAATTGCCATTGCTTCCCACATTTAAACAAAGAAATCGTCATAAACAAATGTCCAAATGCTTTGTAACCTTATGGCTTCATTTGACAATTCTTCCTTTTGTTCAAAAATTAAGTTATTCACCAGAATTCTCCACCAGTGTTTTAAATTGTCCTTTCCTTGTTAATTGATTACTGATACCCTTTGTATCAGGAATATTTTTGGCTTGTTCATAGAGTCCACAAATACACATTGAACACCTACTATTTGCCAGATACTTCACTAAGCACTAAAAACAAAACTGAACTGGTACTTAATAATTCTTTTTCCACCCCACAAAACAGAAATGAAATTCTTACAAAAATTAATGCTGGTATCTATGAATGTCCAAGTTGAGAGAATTTGGCAACTCATTATTAACTACTGAAGCTTCACTTCTAACTAATGTTTTCTTTAAGATAAATTGTTATAGTGTGCTTCTGCTGAGAGCAACAGACACAGACTCTGACTGAAATGGAAAGTATTACAAGGATGTGGCTGGATATGGGGAGCTTCACAGAACAAAAGAGACTGGAGAACAAGACTCAGAGCAGGCAAATATCAAGCAGCTCTAAGAGGTCTCAGTAGCTCTGCAGTCTTATCCAGGCAACACCACTGTCCTTACACCAGAAGTCAATTTCTACTATTCTAGAGCTGAGGTGGACATGGTTGCTTCATTAATTTTTATTCTCAAACTACTTATTGGCACAGTTTAACCTCTTTAAGACCTGTAATATTTCTGGGTATCTTTGCTTAAATCAAAATGTTTAATTTACACACAATAAAATTTACCAATCTTCAAGTATACATTCAGTTGATTTTTAACAAATTTATACACCACTTCAACCTCAACCTAACGAGGATAAACAATTTTTCCGTCACTGCATAGGCTTCCTTTCATAATACTAATACCCTGGAAGAGTTGGAAATTGCTGAGAAAGAACCAACTTAAAAAATAAAGTTGGAAGATGAATAAGACCATTTAGATACATAAGAGGAAGGTACACTCAAGAGAAAGTTTGCTTTATAGTGGCTTGATCAAATCAGAGCCTCTAAGAACATTGGCCATAGAAGATTCAAGGAAGGAAGCTATAGCTCTAAATCTATTAGAAAAAAAATCACAATGCAAAAACCACTTCAGAATTTGTTACTGACTGTTACATTAAGTGAGCTAATTTCAATTCTACAAATGTGTTTGAAAATTAGATATTTCAAGTGCTTTAGTGTTTTAGAGAAAACCTCTAGAGCACTCGTGCAATTGGAATATCCACTTCTTTCTATATATTAGAGATAAAATATATGAGAGAGACCCCCTAAGCATATATATATATATATATATGCTTGAGAGAGAACAGGCACATGGATAAACTCAAGACAAGATGACTTCTCTTTAAAGCTCTTCATCTGATAGAACTCTTGGGACACTGTCTTTAAAAATATTAGATCAACATAATAAAGGCCATATATTTACAAACCCACAGCTAACATCATTCTCAATGGTGAAAAACTGAAAGGATTTCCTCTAAGATCAGGAACAAGACAAGGAAGTCCACTCTCTGCTCAATATTCTGCAATAACCTATATGGGAAAAGAATCTGAAAAGCTATATATCTATAACTGATTCACTTTGCTGTATACCCGAAACTAACACAACATTGTAAATCAACTATACTCCAATAAAAATTTTTAAAAGAAGACCAAAGATAAATTTGAAATCAAATTTTGCATATAAACACTCCCTAAATGTCTTGCTAATCCCTGACCCATGCATATATGGAACAGAAGCCAAATAAAGGAAAAGGATCTGAAATGAGATTTGAGCTGCCATTTAAGAGCCAGATTTTGTTATTTGAGTCCAATCAAAAGAAACCTGCTTGAGTCCAAATCCTGCTTGAAAAATAACCAGTACTCTTCAAAGAAGTATAAGAAAATCTGACCTCGACCCAATATGCCAACATGTTGCTCTACAGCACAGCAATCAAACGCACAGTATGTATTCTGCCTATTTATTATATGGGTGGCAAATACCTTAGACTGTAATTCAAAAGTACTTGCCATACAAAGAATGTGGACAATGTGATCCATTCTCAAGAGAAAAGACAATTAATAGAGACAACCTCAAAGGTGACCCAGGTTGATAGCCTCAAAATTTAAATGTAGAGATACAATATGACCAAGCAATTCCACTCCTAGCTGTACACCTAAGGGAATTAAAAACATACATTCACACAAAAACTTCTATATAAATGTTCAAAGCAGTATTATTTATAATCACCTAAAAGTCAAAACACCCAAATACCCATCAACTGATAAGCTAGAATATTATTTTGCCATAAAATGGAATGAAGTACTGCTATATCTTATAATATGCATGAACCTGGAAAACATGTTAAAGAAGCCAGGCACAAAAGAGCATGTATTCTGTGATTCCATTATATGGAATGTCAAGAAATACATAGAGGAATAAATACGGAGAGGCAGAACGTAGATAAGTAGATTTACTTTCAGAGATTAAGGTGTGGGTGGAATGGGGAGTGTGACCGCTAAGGCATATAGGGTTTCTTTTGAGGGTGATGGAAATAGTTCAAAATTAAATAGAAGTGATGGTTGTACAACTCTGAATATAGTAAAAGAACACTAAATGGTATACATTAAAAGAGTGAATTTTTGAATGCATAGCTTACATTTCAATAAAGCTATTATTTTAAAACATTAGTATTTTAGTGTTGAAAAAAATTTTTTACAATTCTTATTTTTAAAACAAATATGAGTTTAAACGTTGATCCCATTTACTTTCCTCATCTCCCCATTCCAACAGTCCTTATTCTCCAGCTTTTCAGGAAGGAGGAGCACCCTAGGTCTAGAGCAGGGTCTCTTAGGCCAGGTTTTTGGAGAAGTCTCAGGGAGTTTGTGCATCACCCAGTACTTTACACAAAGTTTTTAAATTTAATTTTGTTGTGGTTTGTTTGGGGAGACTGCCAGTCAATATGTTTCAATTTTAAGAGGTTTTAGGTGAGATAATAAAAAGGAGGGATTGTTCCTTTGCAAATGCATGCCTTACTCCTTCCATCCACATAGTGCTTCCATTCGTGAATTCCTAATGTTCCAACTTCCAACCACAGAACGGAGATCTAGGCTTGCTTGTTGTAGGGGATGTCAATAGTATGATATGAGACCTGAAGTCCAATATCATCTTAAGGATTTTATTTCCATAGGCTTTGTATCTACAGGAAGCAAGCATTTTTCTGTTCTGTTTTCAGCAGCACCCTGTGACTTTTTCAGGCTGAGGTTATGACAAGTTATATAGGTGTGTGTGAGTGGACAGATGCAGAAAAATCCCTTCTGACTGATTCTAGGGTGAACTTGGGTCTGCCTAAGGATCCTTTCTCCTTCTCCACCTGTTGTGGCACTTGGGAGTTCGACTTACGCACTTATATTGGCACTGGGAAATCACCAGCAATTTTGTTCATATAAAATTATCTCAATGCTTGCTGAGGATGAAAAGGCAGAGAAGAAGATAAATCCACAATTTGTCTAAGAATTTATTCCATGATTTCCTGAAGTAAGACTGAAGAGTCCTCTGAGTTGGCCTCATTCTGCCCTAATTTTATTTCTTCAGGAGCCCTAATCCGTCAGCTTCTTGTGGTCATGACTGTTTTTTCTTGTCCCACTATTGTATCCCCAAGGCCTGCAACATAAGAGGTGCTCAGCATAGATTTGTTGTGGTGGTACTGGTGTTTTTGGTGTAATTTTCAGTAACCTTCTTATTCACCTGACTTACTGCAGAAATTGCATAAAAGCTGCACATGAGATTACTTTGGCTGGCTCCATGAGATAAACAGAGGCTCTGCCAAACAATTCCCTCCACACTAACATAAAACCAGCAGGGAAAGTAAAATGATATGTTTCATTAAATCATGGCAGCCTGATCCTGTATTCATTAATTTATGTTTTTCTAAAAATATCTGTTGGCCAATGTGTAGGGATGGTCATAATAAATGTTAATGGCTTCTAGCAGTTTATCTTTCACATCACATTCTTCCCTTTGCACTCATTCCAATTTCAATTAAGATACACAGATGTAGAGTTTATTGGGATGAGACAGGCTGGGGATTTATACTCAATATACCTCCCACCAATTAAGAGGAATTACCCAAATAACACTCTTATCCACATTGCTTAAAATCTAGGCATATTTGACCTGAAAGTAAAAATTCTTTATAAAATAAAAACACAATTACACTTTTTTCTTTAAGATCAGTCAAAGTAGTATCTTGCATTTTTAATCAGAAAGTAATGCTGGTGAATAAATTACTCTGCTTCTTCCCACTGACCAGTGGTGCCCTAGGAATCAGACATTTCACTGTCAATTTATTGGCAGATGACACCTGAAAATCATATAAGAAAAAAATAGATACATTTCTTAAAGGCTGAGTACAGCCTTAGAGTGTAACATTTATTTATAAACGGTTGGTAGGAATGTAGATGAATGCCTTTTACACTGATTTAAGCTGAGCCTTACAAGTTCAGGAAAAAAACACGTTATTAATAACTTAAAGGAAAATAGATAGGTTTGGTAGTAGTTAAAACATCCTACCCTTCTTCTAGTGCCAGCACCCTAATTTTTTTTCTGAAAACGATTTCTCTGTTTCTCCTAATTCATGTGGTGTTACTGAAGCATATGATCTGCCTTGGCCAATCAGAGTAACACACCTAACTAAAGTAATTAGTTCCTGCTTGGTTATTACCCAGTCATAACTCAATGAGACTCATTTCCAGGACTCTTCTGAACCTCTTAGTTGAGGAAAGCAGAACTGCTGAGAATAGATAACAGTTTTGGGGTAAATGGCAGACATATTGCAATAAAGTAGGGACAATATGAAAATGAATTAAAACAAAGAAGAGTAGAGCTGAGAGTGAGAGACTAGTAATTAGGATTTTTATTAAATCCCTGAATGCAGCCATGCTCTAAATTAATATTCTAAGACTTAACAAAAAATATTTTGTTTTTAAAGTTAAAAAAATTTTACAATATATACATATATTCTCCTAAAATATTCAAGTAATACAGATAAAGTAGAATTTCTAGAGATATTCCTATCTGTCCCTCTTTCCAAATCCTAGCCTGCCAAATAGTCAGTGAAGACAGCTGAGAAGTCTAATAAAATGACTGACTTGTTTTCTTTGAATTTAGCAATTTAGCAAACGTCTGTGGTGACTGTGAGATAAGCAGTATTAATATACTAGTGGGGGCTAAAACTTGATTAGAATAGATTTAATAACAGTTGAGAAGAAAGAAACTGAGAGAGAGATTAAGTAGTTTTGTTTGTTCATTTGTTTGTTTTTTGAGAAGGTTTGCTGCAAGGGAAGCAAACAAATGGGGTGACTGTTGGCAGGAGAAATGGAGTTGATAGCAATCACTCTCTAAAGGATTCCAACCACATATGACTGAAATTATACTATCTACCTGGCCATGGTTGATTGCCCCAGAATGAGTCACTCAGGAATAAAGATGCAGATGTAGAGAATGGACTTGAGGACACGCGGAGGGGGAAGGGTAAGCTGGGACGAAGTGAGAGAGTGGCCTGGACATATATACACTACCAAATGTAAAATAGATAGCTAGTGGGAAGCAGCCACATAGCACAGGGAGATCAGCTCAGTGCTTTGTGTCCATCTAGAGGGGTGGTATAGGGGAGGGTGGGAGGGAGACGCAAGAGGGAGGAGATATGGGGATAAAAGTATATGTATAGCTGACTCACTTTGTTATACAGCAGAAACTAACACACCACTGTAAAACAATTATACTCCAATAAAGATGTTAAAAAAAAAAAAAAAGAATGAGCCACTGACCCAAGGTTAGACAATATATAGACTTACCAATATAGCAAATAATGATCTGACAGAAAAAGAACTGACTTATAGAGATAGTGGTAAATAATTGGGCCAACATTGCAGTCTTTCTAGAAGGATTTGAATCAGAAGGAACTGAGAAGAAGAGAAGAAGCTCAAGAACACACCGATTCAAGCAGAGCCAGATGATGTAACTTAGTGACTTTAATTGCTCACACTGACTGGAAGGACCATCAGAATGCTCTTACGCCAGCAGACTCGGAGCTACTGCAGTCACCTCAGCAACGGTGGGCTCTGAAGGGATTTCAAGTCTTCTGAGGCCCAACTTCAAATCCTTTTTTTAAAAATTCAGAATTGACTTTTTAAAAGTCAATGCATTCACGTGGCACAAAATTCCAAAGGTACAAAAGTGTTTATAGTAAAAAAAAAAAAATCTCCCTCCCACACCAGTCCCTGAGTACCCAGTTTTTACACAGAGGCAACAACTATGAATCACTTGTCCACATCTGGTTCTAGAGTAATTTTGTGTGTACAGTATATGAATAAATGTATATGTGAGCGTGCATGTATGTGTACACACACACTTTTATCACTATATCATGGAAACTAATTTATGTCAGTACATAAAGAACTTCCTTATTCTTTCCTATGGTAGCAGATACAACCTAGTATATTTAGCCAGTCCCATCCTGAGGCACATTGGGTTATTTCCCATTTTTGGATTTTACATGCAAAACTGCAATAAGTAACCTTGTACCCAAGTCACCTTGCATACACAAAGTTTATATACTTAATATTTTTCAGAAGTGCAATTCTGGGTCAAAGGACACATGTGTTTGTAATTCTCATAGATATTGCCTAATGGCTTGCCACAGAGGTTGTAACAAGTTACATTTCCATGAGAATTCATATTTCCCCACGTCCAGGAAAAAAACCAATTCATGATCCAACATGCTTTAAAATATTTTCAAAGAGTAAAATGGTACTTCAATATAGTTTTAAATTGTAATTCTCTTATTATGAGTGAGGTTGGTCAAGTTTCTACATGCTTATAAGCCACTCCCATTTTATTTTCTATAAAATGTGTTCTTTTCTCCATTGGGTTTGTTGGTCTTTTTCTTATCAATTATTGGAACTCTTATTTTTAATCAAGAAATTAGCCTTTTGTCTAGTATTAGTTATAAATACTTTTTACTGGTTTTGCCTGTGTTTTTCTTTCTTCATAGTATATTTTTCAATGAATGAGGGTGTGTGTGTGTGTGTGAGTATGAGTGTGTGTGTTTGTGTTTGGTAGTTGAATTTGTCAAAATATTTCTTTTTTTTATGGCATCTGGGTTACATGCCATATTTAGAAAGGTTTTTCTCATTTAAAATTATAAAGAATTCTTTCATGGTTTCTTCAAATACTTTTATGGTTTCTTTATTATTATTTTTTAGTCAAGGATAGTTAGAATATATTAGTAACTATCTAATAGTATAGTAATATCAGTATTAGATTTACAATATATTAGTTTCAGCTGTGTAACATAGAGATTCAATATTTTTATAGATTATATTCCATTTAAAGTTATTATAAAATATTGACTATACTCCCTGTGCTGTATAATACATCCTATATCTTATTTATTTCATACCAAATAGTTTGTACCTCTTAATACCCTTCCCTTATCTTGCCCTTCACTTTCTTTTTCCTTGATGAATGCCCAGTTTTCCTAATACTTATTAAATTTAATCTTTTCACCCTGATTTGAAGTATTTCCTTTAACATATACTAAATTCTGATATATTTAGGACTGTCTCTGGAGTTTCTACTTGATTCCATTGATCTGTTCATTCATAAATAATAAACTGTTTTACTTGGTGTAACTAAACACCAATTAATGAATTTTATAGTGTATTACAAATGCATATCTTTATATATATAATGTATAGTCCTCTCATTACTTTTCTTTTTGTATGGCTTTTATTTTCTTTTTTAACATATTAAATTTAGAATTTCAGCTGCACAATATTAATCAGTCTATTTCCTAAGCAAAGGCTAAAAGTTTGATTATGATAAACCTCTGAGAGAAAACTTCCTAAACATGCATGCCTGACTCACTCTCTTCCTCGCTCACGTGCTTTGAGAAATAATGAGCTCTCTCCTTTTCCTGGCTCCAAAGGGGTGACAGTTCTTCAAAATAAATGATGAGAGAACACAAGGGTAGTGGGGTTTGGTGTCAAGAGGACTTGTATTCAAATCCTACCATTACATGTTACTAGCAAACTAAGTAACTTAACCCCTCTAAGGGAGTTTACTCTTACACAAATTAGGGTTGTAGTGAGAAACAAATGTTAGGAAGAGTGTGGAGGTAATTTTAACCTGTAAACCACTGTACGTGTAAGTCAGTTTTATGAGCAATGACCAAAAGGAATTAGTCAGAAAGATACAGTGCATAGTACATAGTTAGGGCATCTCCTCACAAGGCATGTTATTTTTTTTTTAATAGACCTTTATTGGAGTATAATTGCTTCACAATACTGTGTTACTTTCTGTTGTACAACAAAGTAAATCAGCCATATGCATACATATGTCCCCATATCCCCTCCCTCTTGAGTCTCCCTCCCATCCTCCCTATCCCACCCCTCTAGGTCGTCGCAAAGCACCGAGCTGATCTCCCTGTGCTATGTGGCTGCTTCCCACTAGCTATCTGTTTTACATTTGGTAGTGTATATATGTTGATGCTACTCTCACTTCATCCCAGCTTACCCTTCCCCCTCCCCGTGTCCTCAAGTCCATTCTCTATGTCTACCTCTTTATTCCTGTCCTGCCACTAGGTTCAACAGTACCATATTTTTTATTTTTATTTTTTTAGATTCCATATATATGTGTTAGCATACGGTATTTGTTTTTCTCTTTCTGACTTAACTTCACTTTGTATGACAGTCTCTAAGTCCATCCACCTCACTACAAATAACTCAATTTCGTTTCTTTTTATGGCTGAGCAATATATTCCATTGTATATACGTGCCACATCTACTTTATCCATTCATCTGTTGATGGACATTTAGGTTGGTTCCATGTCCTGGCTATTGTAAATACTGCTGCAATGAACATTGTGGTACATTGTGGTCACTTTATGAATTATGGTTTTCTCAGGGTATATGCCCAGTAGTGGGATTGCTGGATCATATGGTAGTTCTTTCTTTAGTTTTTCAAGGAAGCTTTTCTATTTTTTAGGTTTTTAAGGAACCTCCATACTGTTTTCCATAGTGGTTGTATCAATTTACATTCCCACCAACAGTGCAGGAGGGTTCCCTTTTCACCACACCCTTTCCAGCTTTTATTGTTTCTAGATTTTTTTGATAATGGCCATTCTGACCAGCATGAGGTGATATCTCATTGTAGTTTTGAGTTGCATTTCTCTAATAATTAGTGATGTTGAGCATCTTTTCATGTGCCTCTTGGCCATCTGTATGTCTTCCTTGATGAAATGTCTGTTTAGGTCTTCTGCCCATTTTTTAACTGGACTGTTATTTTCTTGATATTGAGCTCCATGAGCTATTTGTATATTTTGGAGATTAATCCTTTGTCTGTTGTTTCATTTGCAAATATTTTCTCCCATTGTGAGGGTAGTCTTTTTGTCTTGTTTATGGTTTCCTTTGTTGTGCAAAAGCTTTTAAGTTTAATTAAGTTCCATTTGGTTATTTATTTATTTATTTATTCCATTTGGTTATTTTTGTTTTTATTTCCATTACTCTAGTAGGTGGGTCAAAAAAGATCTTGCTGTGGTTTATGTCAAAGAGTGTTTTTCCCTATGCTTTCCTCTAAGAGTTTTATAGTGTCTCGTATTACATTTAAGTCTTTAATTCATTTGGAGTTTATTTTTGTGTATGGTGTTAGGGAATGTTCTAATTTCATTCTTTTACATGTAGCTGTCCAGTTTTCCCAGCACCACTTATTGAAGAAGCTGTCTTTTCTCCACTGTTTGTTCTTGCCTCCTTTGTCATAAATTAGGTGACCATGTGTACGTGGGTTTATCTCTGGGCTTTCTATCCTGTATCACTGATCTATATTTCTGTTTTTGTGCCAGTACCATACTGTCTTGATTACTGTAGCTTTGTGGTATAGTTTGAAGTCGGGGTGCCTGATTCCTCCAACTCCATTTTTCTTTCTCAAGATTGCTTTGGCTATTCAGGGTCTTTTTGGTTTCCATACGAATTGTAAAATTTTTTGTTCTAATTCTGTGAAGAATGCCATTGGTAGTTTGATAGGGATTGCATTGAATCTGTAGATTGCTTTGGGTAGTATAGTCATTTTCACAGTATTGATTCTTCCAATCCAAGAACATGGTATATTTCTCCATCTGTTTATATCATCTTTGATTTCTTTCATCAATGTTTTATAGTTTTCTGAGTACAGGTCTTTTACCTCCTTAGGCAGGTTTATTCCTAGGTATTTTATTCTTTTTGTTGCCATGGTAAATGGGAGTGTTTCCTTAATTTCTCTTTCTGATTTTTCGTTTTTGGTGTATAGGAATGCCAGAGATTTCTGTGCATTAATTTTGTATCCTGCAGCCTTACCAAATTCATTGATTAGTTCTAGTAGTTTTTTGGTGGCATCTTTAGGATTTTCTATGTATAGTATCATATCATTGGCAAACAGTGACAGTTTTATTTCTTTTTCAATTTGTATTCCTTTGATTTCTTTTTCTTCTCTGACTGCTGTAGCTAGGACTTCCTAAACTCTGTTGAATAAGAGTGGTGAGAGTGGACATCCTTGTCCTGTTTCTGATCTTAGAGGAAATGTTTTCAGTTTTTCACCATTGAGTATGATGCTTGCTGTGGGTTTGTCATATATGGCCTTTATCATGTTGAGGTAGGTTCCTTCTATGCCCATTTTCTGGAGAGTTTTTATCATAAATGGGTGTTGAATTTTGCCAGAAGCTTTTTCTGCATCTACTGAGATGATCACATGATTTTTATTCCTTAATTTGTTAATGTGGTGTATCACATTGATTGATTTGCGTATATTGAAGGATCATTGCATCCCTGGGATAAACCCCACTTGATCATGGTGTATCCTTTTAATGTGCTGTTGGATTCTGTTTGCTAGTATTTTGTTGAGAATTTTTGCATCTATGTCCATCAGTGATATTGGTCTATAATTTTCTTTTTTTGTGATATCTTTTTCTGGTTTTGGTATCAGGGTGATGTTGGCTTCATAGAATGAATTTGGGAGTGTTTCTCCCTCTGCAATTTTTTGGAAGAGTTTGAGAAGGATCAGTGTTAGCTCTTCTCTAAACGTTTGATAGAATTCACCTGTGAAGCCATCTGGTCCTGGACTTTTGTTTGTTGGAAGATTTTTAATTACGGTTTCAATTTCATTACTTGTGATACGTCTGTTTATATTTTCTTATTCTTCCTGGTTCAGTCTTGGAAAATTGTACCTTTCCAAGATTTGTCCATTTCTTCATGGTTGTCCATTTTATTGACATATAGTTGTTTGTAGTAGTCTCTTATGATCATTTGTATTTCTGCAGTGTCAGTTGTGATTTCTCTTTTTTCATTTCTAATTTTATTGATTTGCGTCCTCTTCCTTTTTTCTTGATGAGTCTGGCTAAGGGTTTATCAATTTTGTTTATCTTTTCAAAGAACCAGCTTTTAGTTTTATTGATCTTTGCTGTTGTTTTCTTTGTTCCAGTTTCATTTATTTCTGCTCTGATCTTTATGATTTCTTTCCTTCTACTGACTTTGGGTTTTCCTTGTTCTTCTTTCTCTAGTTGTTTTAAGCCTAGGGTTAGATTGAGATTTTTCTTGTTTCTTGAGGTGAGATTGAATTTCTATAAACTTCCCTCTTAGAACTGCTTTTGCTGCATCCCATAGGTTTTGGGTCTTTATGTTTTTGTTGTCATTTGTTTCTAGGTATTTTTTTATATCTTCTTTGATTTCTTCAGTGATCTCTTGGTTATTTAGTAGCACACTGTTTAGCCTCCATGTATTTCTGTTTTTTACACTATTTTTCCTGTCTTTGATTTCCAGTCTCATAGCGTTATGGTCAGAAAATATGCCTGATACGATTTCAATTTTCTTAAATTTTCCGAGGCTTGATTTGTGACCCAAGACGTGACCAATCCTGGAGAAGGTTCCATGTGCGCTTGAGAAGAAAGTGTATTCTGTCACTTTTCGGTGGAATGTTTTATAAATATCAATTAAATCTATCTGGTCTATTGTGTCATTTAAAGCTTGTGTTTCCTTATTTATCTTCTGTTTGGATGATCTGTCCATTGGTGTAAGTGGGGTGTTAAAGTCCCCTACTATTACTGTGCTACTGTAGATTTCTCCTTTCATGGTTGTTAGCATTTGCTTTATGTATTGAGGTGCTCCTATGTTGGGTGAAGGCTCTCAAAAATTATTCTGTTTCCTTTCCCAGCCTTGCCTTCTACTCCTCCACCATTGGTGCTCTAAAAGTAGGTACACTAAAGACCTCAAAGGATCTCACATGCTCTTTCACTGTTGACAGACTAGAGTTTTAAAATAATTGTCTTTAAGCAAATCTACACCACCCATGCATTCTTCATTTATTGCTAACATTAAAACACAACATATTAAAACCCTACAGTGAGAAGTTTTAGTCTAATATAAAGGGCAATTTTTTAGAAAAATAGCGATTGGTAAAGAGTAATGCTATTCCAGTAGAGTTTATCTTTGGGAGCACTTTATTCCTAGATTTGGCCATTTTGTGTATACTCACATCTGGTTAGTGCTATTATAGAAAGAATTCCATACTGCTTTT
This sequence comes from Balaenoptera borealis, assembly GCF_965194805.1. Lineage (NCBI taxonomy): Eukaryota > Metazoa > Chordata > Mammalia > Artiodactyla > Balaenopteridae > Balaenoptera > Balaenoptera borealis. The sequence goes on along the minus strand of NC_138864.1, from coordinate 57,025,744 downwards.
CCCTTTGTCATTTAAAAAAAACCAAAACCTTTAAATAGTTTTTCAGATTTTTCTTTCAAATTTTATATACGTTTGCTTTCCATCACCCACAGGAATGTGTGTGTGTGTGTGTGTGTGTGTGTGTGTGTGTGTGTGTGTATGTGTGTGTGAGATAGAGACAGAAATCCATCACCTGATCCATTAGACCCCATCTTCAGTGTAATGAACCTTCAGTAAAATTGGAAACGCCTGTGTGTTTTTGTTTTCATAGATACATCCCTGAGAAAATGAATCAGACTAAAGAAAGAAGCTGAGCCAATGAAAGAGGTCCAGAAAGATACTAGCCCAATGTGCCAAAAAGATGTATGAACAAAAACACCTTTAAAAATCCTTGTATATTTGTTGTAATCATGCTGTCTCTGTCACTCTTCATGATGCTTGGAAGAAATGTCATCTCAAATTTTGTAATTTCCTTAAGGTGCATATATAGCGAGCTACAGAGACAGTCTGAATTATGGAACCATTAAAGTACTTAGTCATCAAAATTAGTAATCCTGAGAACTGCGCACATTGCTCTCTACTAGCTTAGGTTCAGAATGAGTCAGATGAGATAATTCTACGTGAAGTGTGACTCAGGGCCATAAAATCTAAGTCTATTCTTGGGCCAACCACCAAAGACTAAGCCTTTCACCATGTAAAAACCAGGAATATTTACCCCTTTATAGCAATGCTTAACCAGGGGCCATCTCCCTTCCCCCTGGCCCAGGCTGGGGGACAAATGGCAGTCTCTGGAGACATTTTTTGGTTGTCACAACTGAAAAGATGCTGCTACTGGCATCTACTGGGTAGAGCCTGGAGATGCGGCTAAAACTCCTACCATCATAGGACAGCCCACACAACAAAAAATGACCCACTCTTAAATGTCAATAATTCCATGGTGGAGAAACCTTGCTTTACAGGAACTCTATTGGGCGATACTGCTACTAACTGAAAAGGTATTTTTGCTGCTCTGATTTTAACTGGAAAACTCACATTTTTAGTTCGGCTATAACCATGTTGAAATATTAACTACTTGGTGACATAATAAAAATGACATTATACATAATTTTTATGAATGGTTAATCACTAAGAGTTTAGGAAGTTACCAAAATCCTTACAGCTGTTACTATTTCATGCCTCAGTTTGCTAATGCTACAACATAACTTCTGGTGAAATTCTAATTATGATGCAACTTCACAATAAAATTGGAATGGAGCTTTTCACTTTTAGTATTTTCCCGTATTAAGCCTATTTTAAAATATGAATTATTAATTGTAAATTAACTGAGTGATAGTTAATTAGGCCCTCCCTTTTGTTGGAAACAACTAAAGATTTACAGAGAGTCTCTCATTATTGTTATTATAAAATATTGTTATTATAAAATTTAAGCTGCTCAGCATTTCAAGTGAATATAAACCCAAAGAGTTCCTTCTAAGAAAACCAAAGTGTACACTTTTCAGTTTTAAGGCCTTTCCTCATCTGATTGTCACATCCTTAATTACCTGCTAAAGAGAACTGAAGTTCCACATCTCTAACTTTTTGCTTATCTGAAAAAAACAGCAATAGTCATGAAATGTGATATTATGATGGTTTCCCGATGGTCATCAGGTTATTTTTATATGTGAAACATTAATAAACCAACCATACCAATAAGGGCCCTTGTTATCTTTTAGGCACCATTCTGCACCTAGAGGATCTCATTCTGTCTGTCCTATTCCTGGACTGCCACGGGATTCTAATGGGACACCCCAGGGTCACGCCCCTACCCTTCTCCTCTCCCTCCATTTCCAAACTTAGAAATACTATACCCCATTCCCTAGTTCCCTTCTCTCTGATTCTCTCTTGTGAAGGAGAAATTTCCTGTGCTTAGGAGTTACTATCTCCTACTTTCCAGGGAACATATTCACACTGCAATCTTGACCCTCACACATTGGTAATTTCAGACTCTAGCAATTGACTGGCTTTGAGAAAGACAGAGGGAATTTAAGAAACTCATGATTTATAATATCATCTAGGCACCTGCCAACTTTTACTATGATTGTATCTGATGTGGAAGGTGTCTACCTTATGTGTCTGCCCCTTAATACAAATATTTTGAGACTTCTCACATTCAAATAGCTTAGCTTTTATTAAACCTCTCTCAGTAAAATTGATGCTCATATTTATACTGTATTTTTAGGCTTAAAAACATAGGATCCTTTAACTCTCTGGTGTCTCTTCTTATAAGGGCACTGATCTCTTTATGAAGGCTCCACCCTCATGACCTCATATAAACTTAACTACCTCTCTCTCTCTCTCTCTCCACCCCCCTCTACCACGTGCGGACACAGCAAGAAGGCAGCCATCTGCAAGCCAGGAAGAGAGCCTTCACTGAAGAACTAAATCAGCCTGTAACTTGATCTTGGACTTCCTGGCTTCCAGAACTGTAGAAAATAAATTCATGTTGTTTAAGCCACACAGTCAATGGTATTTTGTTATGGCAACCCTGAGCTGACTAACATACAAACAAATAAATAGAAAAAGACAGACAGAATTAACTGACCTCCTTTATTGTCATTATAGATATTAGAAAATAGCACTATTTCTTGTTGAAAAATTATATTGTACAAATGACATCATTGCAGTGTCAGAAATAAATTATAAAAATTGGCCATAAGTACACCATTCAAACAAACAAGCTCTTTTCTCTCAGAGTATTCTTTAGCAAATTAGGTTCTTCATGGATTAGTCTAAAGTCTTTCCCCAAGGGGTCTGAAAATGTTAGCTACGAGACGGGTTCTTGTAACCAATTGAGCAACCTTGCTTAATATATATTACCTCTCTGGCTATAGCTCACACGTCTCTGAAATGGAGGCTCTAATGTTGATACACCACAGAGAGTTGTAGTAAGCAATCTAGTAAACATCACCACGACCATGAGCAACATAAGAATGCTGCAGTAAGCTCTATGTAAATCCTGAGATGTGTACACATGTTTATTTAATGGGATGCATTCTGAGCAGGAAAAAAATCACCAATCAAAGGCATCCTGCCAACTAAGATAGAAGTGATAGAAAGAAAAAAAACATTAAAGCAACAAAAACACTAATGGCTAGCATGTGGTAACCCCCTCCTACACTCTATGACTGTTCCAAGTGCTTTGTAATAACTCAATCATCAAATGAATGTTGTACACTACTTGTGTATATTATTTTAATCTCCTGGTTTAAAGATGGAGCAAATGAGACACAGAGAGCTTAAACAACTTTCCCAGGGCACTTGAAGAGATAATAGCAGAGAGAGATTTGAACCCAACCCAAGTTTGGCTCCTGACTATTCATTTTTAAGCATGAGATACAGCCTCTTAACTAAACCCTGACCAGCTAGCTGTAGCAAAGGAGGAAATATGCCCTAACTGCAGCATAGAGGCTAAAGAAAACAAGAAAATCCCAAGGTAAGGCATAGTCTTGTGGCCTACTTTGCAGTCATTGCATGGTCAGAGATTTTAAGAAATCCTGAGCCTGACACACCCATCACCATAGTAACGATGTGCATGCAGACATAAAGAAGCATTATATCCAAGAAGTAAGAATTTGTTGAGCTGAATGAGAAGTCATTGAAAAGTTTGACTCTAGACATGGTTCATAATCCTTCAGTACATTATTCTTGATTCTGCCGATAATTAAAATTACCTCAGTTGTCCACACAAACTCCAGGATTTGGAGATTTTTACTTCCAGCTGTGTAAGAATTACCCTTGAATCTAGTGTGCCAAAGTCAGGCTGTATATGAAATAGCCACAGATCATTAGAAAACCAAATTATTACTGTGTAACAAGGCCAAGCATTAAACCATCACATAATCTTGGGGGCATTTTGCAGCCTATCTAAACAGCTAATCAAATGAGATCATGCTTGCTTCTGGAAAGCAAGGTTGGCTAATCCTGGCTGATTCTCATCAACTGACTTCCTTGTGAAATTTAGGGAAGGCCCTTAGGTTTTTCCCTAGGGATTGAGGTCATTTACAAGGCATCACCATTTCAGATTCATGCTGCTATACTACAGGAGGAAACAAATGTTCTTTTAAAGCCATACAGATCATTTCTTTGATGGCTTAGGTTTTTGGACTTCCTAATTCCTCCAAATCTACTTCAAAATACTAAACATAATTTTCATTTAAATACCAACATAAGCTTTAGAAATATTACTGACAAAATAAAAATTTAAAATTAAAAGGATATACACAAGATAAAACATCCAAACAAAAGAAGAGAAAAAAGAGATAATGAGAATGAACAAAAGAGAAAATACACATGAGGGAAAAATTGCAGCCACTGGATATGGAAAGAGTACAAACAGATTTCAATTCATTCTTGCATTTCTCATGAAGCTGATGAAGATAGTCCCAAATGCTTAGTTAGTCTGAGGCTGGAGAATCCGGGCCTCTATGGGAACAGAAGGAGCTTACTGCCACAGTAATATACGTTCTAAACAAGAGTTTCAGCAACAGCTTTCTTTTCCTATTCAGAATATTTATTTGTGTTCTTAGTCTCAATTATTGCACCCCAGAGAGCTATAAGTAACAAGTTTGCACCCTTAACTCCTTGTTTCTTCCTGTCTTTTGAATTAAGATGTGTATTCTTTCCAACTGTTTGTCTGTTTTTCTTCCCTGCAGTTTATCAGGCTGTTTCCTTTCCCACATCATTCATGTAAACACTCAGCGCAGTGTGCATATTATGTCTAATACATGGTGTTGCAGAGACTCAGACGGTTACCTTGTCATTGGTGTTGGCCCGACCACCCAACTCTTGCCAGTGGTGTTTACTGCCTCATCAGAAGCACACTGCCTGTATTCATCCTTTGTTCTCATCAGCCTCTGAAGACCGATAAACAAATCAACACCATCCACTGACTAAAGACAAATGAGACCTCGTAGAGTGCAAATTCTTTCTGTTGCCTATGTAGACATTCTAATATATCTTGCTTTTTCATTATGAGACTACTGTTGCTAATTTTTCAGCTTTATCTGGCTAGTAAGACAGGCTTGACACTTTATTTTGCAGGTGTATTAAGGTCCTCAGATATTCAGTTATCTTTTCATGCTTGGAAAAGTTTGTTAATGAAGAGACAATGGAGTGAGCATCTACTTTTTACAGTAATGTTTCTGCAAATGGTATCTGTGGACCACCTGCCTCAAAATAACTTCTGTGGTTATTAAAAATAATTCTTTATCAATAGAAGGATTTTAAAATAAATTGGAGCACATTCACACAATAGAAATCTACTTAGCAATAAAAAGAACAAACAACTGATACACTTAACAACAAAGATAAATTTCACAAATGTACTGAGAGAAAGAAGTTGATGCAAAAAAGTACACAGTATGTGATACACTTATATGGCTTTGTAGACTAGGAAAAGCTAAGTTGTGTTTATAGATACCAGATCAGTGGTTGCTTCTGGGAGGGAGATACTGACTGGGAAGGGGCATGGGAAGATTTCTTGGGTGATAGAGATGCTCTATATCTTGATATGCTTTCATAAAAACTGATTAAATGGAAGAAGAACTTAGCATTTCACTGCATGTAAACCATACTTCGATTTTTTTAAAAGGTGTGTTCTCGTGTCTTACCACCCAAGCATCTGCATTTATCAAAATAAACTTTTAATTTCAGAATTGTTTTAGATTTATAGAAAAGTTCTAAAGTAATACATAGAGTCCCTGTATTCTCCGTACCTAATCTCCTCCATTGTCAATATATTACACTACTGTGGTACATTTGTCATAACTAGTAAACCAATATTAACATATTATTATTAACTGAACCTCATAATTTATTGAGATTTCTTTAGTCCCCCCTCAACACAATGTCATTTTCTGTTTCAGGATACCACATTGTATTTAATCATCAGGTCTCCTCTGGCTCCTCTTGGCTGTGACACTTCCTCAGATTTTTCTTATTTTTGATGACCCTGACAATTTTGAAGAACGCTGAACAGGTATTTTGTAGTATGTTCCTCAATTGGAGTTTGTGTGACATTTTTCTTATCATTGTAACGTGGTTATGGGTTTGAGGGAGGAAGACCACTGAAGTGAAGTGCCACGCTCATCATGTCATAGGTAGCAATGGTACACATGATCAACAAGACATCACTTATGGTGTTAAAGTTGATCACCTGACTGAGTATCTATCTGCGTTTTAAAGCAAGTTCCTTGGATGTTTCTTATATCCACTAATTTTCAAAGTACCATATCAAATTTTAACATTTCACAGAACACTGAATAAATACACATAATGAACTGTAAAACAAGTCCCTGCTGAAAGCCATCTATTGCCCATCCGAAGAGATACCTGCCAATATCTTTTCATATGTCTTACATCACTGTCACTGAAGATAGGGTATCCTCCTTCCTACTCATTGCTTTTTCATTTGATGACCCCTCCCTTCTTCCTAAAACTCCCCATTTCTATGAATGTGATGCTGTCCAACACATTTAACACCCAGTAATTCTCTTTGACTCAGCCATCTACAGGCCTCTGAATTGCTTGTCATAATTCTCTGGAGATTTTAGTTCCCAGTTATCTATTCTCCACGACTCTTCCTCTCATACTTCTTATTGATTTCAATAGCCACAAATTTATTACTCCAATACACGGCCTCACCATACAGTGCTATTGCCTCTATCCCACCTCAGCTATGGTCATACCTAAATCTCATCATTAACATAATTTTCTCTCCTAAAACTTCCACCACCTTCTCCCCCTACCACACTTTCAACTAATGAGTGTGCTTCTGATTTCATTGAGGAAGTAGAAGCAATTAGAAGATTCCCAGATGCCCGTACCACCATGTCTACCAACATCAAGACCCATATACTCTGCCTGAAAGTCAAGGAAAAAATTACCCTTTTTTTTTCTATCTAAGGCCAACCCATTCACTTAAGTACTAGAACCCACCCACTTCAGTATACCCAAGGTCACTGCTCTCACTATGGCCTATTTTCTATTTTATTTATTTCATGGTTTATTTCTATTAGTATACAAATACATATCATCTTAAAGAAATCTTCCTTGATTCTATATTCCTTAAAAGTTTCTGTCCCATTTCTCTGCTATTTTTAAGCAACATTTCTCAAAAAGAGTTTTTGAGGGCAGTTTCTGCTTCCTCTCCTCCCATGACCTCTTGTTCCCACTACATTCAGACTTGTATACTTGCCACTCCACTGAGGCTGCTCTTGCCAAGGGCACAAAAGACCTCTGTATTATACAATCAAGTGGTCATTTATCAGTTATCCAATTGGGTCAATCAGAATTGTTCGATACAGCTGATCATTGTTACTTGGATCGATTTCTGTACTTGACCTTTGGAGTACAAACTAGCTGTCCCTTCTCAGTTTCCTTTGGTTAATCCTTTCCATATCCCATATCTCTAAGTACTGGAATATTGCAGAACTCCATCCTCTAACCCAAGTGATCTGCCTCTGTCTCACAGATTTAAATATGATTGCTACCCTGAAAGTTTCTAAATTTATATTTCTGTCCTGAACCGCTCCCTGGAACTCCAGACTTATATGCCTTCATATATTGATATCTTGATTTAGATATCTAATAAACATATATAAAAGAAAAATCACATTAGACCAGCTAGACAAGGAAGACTTCATTCAAGACTATTGCAATAGGGGAGAGAGACTGAACTCATTTCTGCTGAAACAAAAGCAAGAGTAGGTAAGGACTGGGGTGAGATTGGTCAAGGTGACTAGGCCATCAGTTTTGGTAATTCGTGCTTATTGTAGATAGGCTCCAAACCTCCCACAGAAACTGTGAGATAAGGTTGCTTCCTTGATTATTTCAAAGAGATTTCTCCCAGGTCCTTGAGAAAGACTTCTGGATTGTAGAAGATTTGCATCTCAAAGGGGCAGAGGAAGTTTTCTCTTGCATACTTCTAAAATAAATGCTCTTTAAAAAGGGATGTCAGGGGCCTACAGTCAGGAAGAAATCTGCCTAAAGCTTAGTCAATCTGAGGGGAATTTTAAGGTTGTCTTGGTCACATCTCATACTTAACCTGACCAAAAATGAATCACTGATTTTTCTTCACCCTCTAACCTGCCCATCACCCAGTATTCTCCAGTCCAGTGGCAATTTATTTGGGCTAAAAACCTTAGAGTCAACAGTAACCACTCCCCGCCCCCTACATCCAATTCTTCAGTAATATATATCCAGTTTCCAACCACTTCTCATCATCTTCACCAGGCCACCAGAGCCCAAGCAACCAAAACTGGCCAACAGGTATTAATTTGCTTTCCTAATAATTTCCCCTAGTCTCACCCTTCCCCTCCCTACAGTTTATTAATTAGACTGCCAACTTTCCATTTCACCCACAGTAAAATCCAAAGTCACTACTTTGGCTTATAAAGCCCAACACACTCTTCCTCTGGATTCTCCCTTACTTCTGCCTCTGTCTCCACACCTAAGCATCCTGTACATGAGTCCCATTTGCCTCTTTGCTGTTAGTCATATGTTCCAATCACGTTTCTGCCCCCGGGTTTTTGTATTTGCTTTCTTATTTGTCTGAACCACCCTTCCTGAAGATATCCATCTGACTTTCTTTCATCAGGTCTCACACCTCTAGTGTCAAATGTTATCTCCTATTTGAGTTCTTCCCTAAGCTTATATATCACAGTATAATAACCCTGCTTTATTTTTCTTCATATGCCTTACCACCACCTGACATTACTTTGTTTGCTCATTTATTTATTTTCTGTCTTTCCAACTAGAACGTGTATTATATGAGAGCAGGGACTTTGTATTGATATAGTTTTGTTCACTACTGAAGCATGCCAGGCACAGAGTAGGCAATAAGTATTTGTGCAATAATGCCCTGCCCTAGCCCAGTGTTCACAAATAGCCATTGACCTCCATGAAAGCATTTCACTATCTTCAATGAATTCAGTGCCAGGCTCTTCATTTTCCTTTCAACTCTGGCTTCTGTTACCTTCGATGATTTAAATAGCAACACATCTGCTTACCTTAGCCACACAGGTTCCATTATCTTCAGTGTCTCAAACTATTTAATGAAAAAGCTGTACTTAAAACTCCTCCCAGCTCTGCAATTCCCTTTTCTGAATACAACTCCTTGCATTCTCACTTGTCCCCATCCTTTTAACCAACTGCACTTGTCACTATCTTGATTATGATTCCTGGTTACTTAACCTTAACCTGGTCTCCCAGGCTATTATTCCATTTCTTACCCTTCCTTCCCATTCAGCCCCTTCTCTCACAGAATGGGTTCTACAATCATTTTGATAATGACTGTCCATATTACTGCCCCTGGTTTATTCATCCTTTAACAGACCTTTAGGTTTCTCACCTTTCCAACCACTAGCACCAGGAAATCTCCAATACTTATTTCATCTGTTCTAATTTATTGGCCAGTTATGTTTTCTATTCTAATAATTCTACAATTTTCCACTACATAATTAAAATTCTCAAGTTGGCTCCTCATTACTACTTAGTATTCCTTTTTTTTTTTTTAAACATGTCATGGATTTTGTTGTTCATGTTTCCATTGTCTGTGGATTCCACTGTGCTCTGTTTAAAATCATTTCTATGTTTCTCTAAACATCAATTTCCTTTTCCATTGTGTTCAGTAGACAACTTCATAATTTATTTTATTATGATCATTTGATGTGAAATTTTCAAAATTCCTCCTTAACATTGAAAACTCACCCCCTTCATCTCTTCCTTAACTCCAATATTCAAGGAAGAAGCATATTGTTGCCTTGCTACCCTACATCTCTAAACTCTATGCTTATTCACATTCTATCACACCTTATTTGGGACATTCTCCCCATACACATATAAATTACTTTTCCCCAGCAGACTTAATCAACCCTGTCTCTCTGTTCATAACTGTTTACAATCCTCAGAATCTCAGTTTTTTAGTTTGTCTACCTTGATTAGTTGGAAATTTCTAAGGACAAAGATGAAGTCAAACTATTCCCAGTGTTTTCCATATTGTAGAGCTGTCATTTTATAAATATTGAATGAATAAATGAATGAATATTTACTGTTTAAGGCTTTGAAAAGAGCCTGTAGTGGGGGTGGAAGGGAATAGAATGTTAGATGTTCTTCTTCACTCACCACACTCCAGAATTATCATCAGAATAATGGTCCATCATTTCAAATTTGTGATGACGGTGATGGTATGCTATTTAGTTAATATATTTCATATTTCATAGCAGTCACTTTAAAACATTCCAAAGTCTAAGACTGAATGCTGCTAAGTCTTAGACCTCAGTTCCTTTACCCTGAATTCAGAGCCCAGCTGGATGATTAATGGCATCCTTACTCCACTTGCACTATATTTTTGAATGCTCTACTGAATCTGCATTGAATCCAACCTTGTCCATCAGTCATGTTGTCTGGAAAAGTCACAGGAAATCACTTTCAGGAGTTCTAGATCCCTCCATTTAACCTTGGAGAGAAATTGATCTTGAAATTATACTCTGCAACCAAAGTTTCCATTTATTTTTCTTTCTTACTTACTGTGAAAATGGCCTATAAATATATTTTGTACCCTCATGAGTTTCAGATCTGCTAGCAAAGATGGCAAAAAAATCTCATTTAAGATTTTTTTTTAAATACTTTTTTGACTTAGACACTTGATGGGCTGTCTACACAGCTTCCTCTGCAAGATTGGGTTTTAGAATGCTACTTTAAAATATTCTGTGATATAGCTAAAGGAGGAATTTAATTTTTACCACCCCCCCCACATTTGTGCCTTTTTTCAGAAATAGATAGTTTGGGGTGGAAAGAGAAGTAGAATGGAGCCAAGAAGCTCTGTTTTACTTCTCATTCTGTCGCTAGGACTCCACGGAATTTTTAAAGAACAAAGTGCTTCTCCCTAAAGAGTTATTGAATTATAAAACTGGACCTTGTCAACCAAGTGGTGATAGTAGGTCAAAAAATGGCCTCCTGAAAAATATCCACATCCTAATTCCAAGAACCTCTGTTACCTTTTATGAAATGTCTTCACAGATCTGGTTATGTTAAGGATCTTCAGATTGGAGGATCCAGTTATCTGGGTGAGCCCTAAGTTCCCTATATATCTTTATAAAAAGGACATAGAGTAAGAGTCCATACCACACACACACACACACACACACACACACACACACACACACACACAAGGAAGTCAATGTGAAGACACAGGCAGAGATTGGAGTCATGTAGCCATAAGCCAAGGAATGCTAAAAGCCACCAGAAGCTGAAGAGACAAGAATAGATTCTCCCCTATAGCCTGCAGAGGGAGTGTGGCTCTGTTAACTTAATTTTTTTTTTTTGTCATTACCAATATTTTATTTATTTATTTATTTTTTTTAACATCTTTATTGGAGTATAATTGCTTTACAATGAATGGTGTGTTACTTTCTGCTTTAATTTTGACCCAGTAAAACTGATCTCAGACTTGCGGCCTTGAGAACTATGAGAGACTGAAGTTCTGTAATTATAAGCCACCAGTGGTATTTGTTATGGAAGCCATAGGAAACAAATACATAGTATGAAGTCTGTTTATCTAGAGAAGGAAACCGAAGTTCATGAAGGTGATATAACTCATATAAAATTGCATAGTTAGTAGAAAAACTAGGGCTAAAAACCAAGTTTCTGCACTGCCAATTTAAGAATATTTCATTCACTATATCATCACTTCTTTTTCACATTTCATTTGGGCACAAATAGAGGCACCCATGACCTTTTCCATTGAAACTCCTAGAACTAATATTCTCCTTCACCAGCAATCTATTCTCACCTAAATAGTTTTATGTTGAATGGGATGTAGTATTCATCTAGCTCCGACCAAAGAGCAGGGGATGTTTGAAGCCAATGATCCAATATATTTCCCATTGTTTCCTTTTAAAATCAATTCAGGAACCAGGAACAGAAGGCATACCCAAGCTACTCAAGACTGGGAGATTTTAAATTGTCAACCTACCTGGCTCATCCGTTGAGAAGAATAATTGGGGTGGCTGCCTTGGGGCTCTTGCTTGGGATCTTACCATGGAATGTTGGACTTTACGTCTATTTCTGAATATCATAAAGGTTAAATTTTGAAATCTCTCTCTTTAATGTTATTCCTTTGGACCCATGGAAGTGGCCGGCAGTGCAGCCACCTTTTAAGTGGCTGCAATAGTTGAGTTGTCTTGGCCTAGTTCTTTTCTAGGATAGCCTGGCAAACTTATTACTTCATCTCCCTTGCTCCTCTCAACTTTCCCATACTTTACGCTCTGAATTATATTCATGTGGGCTTTAGGTGGGATGTGTTGTTGATTCTAGCATAAACATTTCTACAGACTGACAAAAGCCCACTCCTCGTATTTCGTTTTCTCCTCCTCTGGTTGTATAAACATATATACTTTTTTAATATATTGAAAATAATATTGCTACATCCATTTTGTTACACTAGATTCTCTATAAAATAAAATGATTGGAAGAGAAGCCTTAAAATCAGTGTAGCTCCTTAATACTATCCATTAGGTTAAATAAAACTCGAAGAAGTTAAATAATTTGCTCAAGGTCACATTCCTAAATTGTGGCAGAGGCATGACTTTCAGATTCCATGAAAGTCAAATTTATTAAGTGCTCAGTCTCTGCCAAGGTTTCACACGTGTTTCTAAGTTAATTTTCACTATAATACAAAAAGAGAGAATTAAGTGACTTGTCCAATGTCTCAGATATAAATAGTCGAGTTACGTCTTATTTTTGTAACTTTTATTTACCTGTTATTATAGAGGTAATAGTCATTGCAGAAAAATTAGAAAATATAGATAGTTAAAAATAGAGTAAAAAAGAAGGCTGCAATCTTATACTAAATCAATCATGATTTACAATATTGTATATATTCGTCCCCCCTTATCTGCTGTTTTGCTTTCCTTGGTTTTAGTTACACATGGTCAACCAAGTCTGAAATATTAAATGGAAAATTCCAGAAATAAAAAATTCATAAGTTCTAAATGGTGGGCCATTCTGAATAGTGTTATGAAATCTCACACCATCCTACTCTTTCCCGCCTGGAACGTGAATCATCCCTTTGTCCCATGTATCCACACTGTATATGCTACCCCTCATTAGTATAGGAAAAAACAGTAGATATAGGGTTCTACACTATCTGCAGTTTCAGGCAGATACATCTTGGAATGTATCCCCCACTGGTAAGGGGTGACTACTGTGTTTCATTCAGATTTTGTCTACATATTCAAATATGCAAACATATGTCCTTGTTAAACATGACTTTATATCTTACATATTTGGAAACATACTTTTTTCACTTAACAATAGATCGTGAACATTTTTCCTGTCAATGACTATTTGTTTATTATTTCTAAAGGCTAGCAAATCTTTCATTACACAGATGTATAATTATTTATTTAACTCTTTCGTGATTGTACATTTGAGTGATTTTCTTTAAGAAAAAAAATGCTGGTTGTAATAAGCCATATTATGAAAACATTCTTCTCTCTAGGTCTTTGAGCATTTTTCCATTTCCCCTCCATAGGAAAATACTTTAAGTAGAAGGAGATGCACATTAAGATTTTCCAACTGTATAAGGCCCCTGGAAATTCATGAGTGTCTTCACTGTCCCAACCTCTCCCAACATAAAATATTAATATTTTTAATCTTTAAAAATTGAATAGCGGAAAAACACATTTGATTTATTACTAGACCCATATCTTCTGACTCCAGAGGCTCCTCTAGGACCTTGTATTTCCATAATATAATATTTTCAGTGACTTATTATGAATTAATCTTTTAGGGTCACAACAAACAAAAAAGTTTTCCATGGCTTCAGTGAAACATTTTTATTAACCAAAGAAGGCTTGTGCTTTCTATTGACTACAAAGCCATTTTTAAAATCTGTGATCTGTAAATACCTATTCTCTGAAGCTCACATGGACCCTATTTTCTTCAAACATTTTATTTTAAAAAGCAGGATTTATGTGTGATGGCCTTATTGGTGGTGAACAAAACATATTTCCAAGTAGATAATTTAGCCTTAATGGTATTTTGAGTTTCTGTTGGGGTCATACTGAGTGGATTAAATTCTTTCCATTTTCTATTTTTACTTTACCTTCAGTTAAAAAGAAGGAGGAAAAGCCATTAATCTCATATTAGCTTGAGGGCCGCACTTCAATACTACTTTGTCTAAATATAGCTGCATTCATTCCTCTTTAAAATGTTTGTTTATAGCAGCAAAGCTAATGGTTTAACTATGAAATATAGACACCAAGATAGTTTCTTTTTAATTTAGACTACATAATAGAGACAAGATGACATATTAAGTCTATTTGAAGAAAAATTCAAGTATGACAAAATACTATCTCTTTAGCCACCTGCATTTTTCAATTTTCACTTCAGCAAAACCTCATACAAAGCATAATAAGGGGACCCTTTCTAGGCTGTGGTAATTACATATTCTCACCACTAAAGTTGAAGCTATTTCCTTCAGTCAGTATATGAATAATAAAGTGAACATGTATGTCATGCAAAATAAGTTTATTTAAGTTGGAAGTTTGTATTCTATAGACAGTCTTACTAAAAGCAAAGTATATCATTTTAGTAATATTTATGGCTCTGGAAATTTTTTATGCCATTGATTTTATTAAAATTATAATGCCTATAAAATAAAAAAGCAATACTGAAAGTAAAAAATTCCATCCTCCAAAAAAATGACCATTTGGTGAACACTATTCCAGGCCTCCTTCTATGCATTTGAACAAACTCTACATGTGCTATGAAGCAAAGGTACGTGGTAGTGTTAAAGGGTAAACTATGGGGATGCCATATTTTAGGTTTCTCCAAAAGCTTACCCTGAAATAAGAACTCAATGCAGGTGGTTTATTTGGGAATTAACCACAGAAGCACAAGTGAGGTAGTAGAGAAAGTGATGTAGGGAAGGAAAAAAATTAATAAAGAGTGCTTTCATGAATGAGCTACCTCTGTGGACAACTGAGACTCATTTCTGTTAGAGATGCTTTAAAGGGTTAAAAGACTCTGGAACACAAGTCAGAAGTACCCCACTAATATATGGGGGAGATGGGGTATTTATCAACAAACTATTGTTCCTCACTGGATGAGGTTTGCCTCTAGGGACATTAAATTCTAGGCAACTTCAGGGTTTTGCCAGTGGCACCCAAGCAAGCCCTTGAGCAGAGAAACAAAGATGCAAACACCTGAGATGGGAGAAGATCCGTGTGCACAGAAACTGTACATCACAGGTACAGGTGAACTCGGAGGAGGCTGGGATCATGAGTTAACAATACATGAGATAGGGAATTTGATCTAGTCAGGAAAGCCAAGGAAGGATTTGCCAAGGGAGAAACATTGAAAGTAACAATGAGAACACTCATTTTTATACCAAAAACAATGTAAAATATTAAAATGTTTTCAACAATAGGTGAAATGAAGAGATATGTATCTTGAAAACATTAATCAGGCTGCAGATTAGAAATCCAATTAGAAATCCAATTGGAGCTGGAGCCAATGATGGTATGTCCCATAAAAGATTATTGCATGTTAAGGCTAAAGGTAACTGGGTTCTTGGAATCAGAGAGTGCCATGTTTAAACACATGGATTCTAGCTCCAAACTGCTCAGGTTTGCACATGGCTTTACTCCTTTCCAGCAACTTACATAAACTCCTTATGTCAAGATTCCTTATCTATAAAATGGAAATAATGACAGAATCTCCTTCACAGAGTGTTTGAGATGATTAATTGGGTTAATAAATAAAAAGCTCTTAGAAGAGTGCTGGTACACAGGAAGTGCTCTGTTAACTTGAGCTATTTCTTTTAAGGAGTAGAGGTGGGGATGCAATGGAAAATCAGCGTATATTTAGGATGAGTAAGAAAGACTACTTGCTAGATTGGCTTTTAGGCTTAAGGGTAAACTTTCAAGAAAGATTTCTGGATTGTGCCTTGCATAATGGGATAGAGAGAGGCATCAGTCACAGGAATACAGGAAGACAATCAGATTTGAGAGGAAAAGATCATGTGTATATATGGGACATGTTGGATCTGAAATGAGTTTGAGATATTCAAGAAGAAATACCAAGTAAGCATTTGCATATAGAGACTTGGAGAACAGATGAAAGATGTTGGCTAGAAATACAAAACTGTGAGTTATCTTGATAGAGGTGGAAATTAAAATGGAGGGTATGGATGGAAAGAGTTTTGAACAGAATGAGAGTGAGAACAGAATGTTGTACATAACAAAGAAATGTTAACAGTACATAGTGTTAAGTTTAGGCTATACTGAGAAGTAAGCAAAATTTTCAACTTTCTACCCTAACCTCTCCATCTTTCTCCAATGTCCTCCCCTTATCTTGACAGCCCTTACAATTTGTTCAATGAATTAATATTGCTCCTATCTGCCTTATTAAACAAGGATTTATTTTTTATTTTTGGTAGCACTGCGTGGCTTGTGGGATCTTAGTTCCCCACCAGGGACTGAACCCAGGCCATGACAGTGAAATCACTGAGGTCTAACCACTGGACCACCAGGGAATTCCCAAGCAAGGATTTACTGACCAACTTCTATAACTAGAGACTATTCTGTATGCTAAACAACCAGCAGTGAATAAGATAGACATATTCTCTGCTTTAATAAGACTATATATCATATAGTGAAAAAGCTAAGCAGCTAACTAAAACAGGTGACATGATAGGGTGAGATCAAATGATTACCTTGGTTTGGGTGGTAAAGGATGGCCTCATTGAAGACATAACTTTTAAACTGAGATTTTAAGGATAAAAGGGAGGTTGCCATTGAGTCATCATGCAGAAGAATATTTCGTACAAATTTCACCACCCTACAGAGACAAGCCTGTGAACTCAAGTAGCAGAGAGAAGGGCTCTGTGAAGAGTGGAGGGAGATAAATTTAAAGGGGGTAGTTGAAGACCTAAATATGAAAGGCTTTGTAAGCCAGAGGAAGAAGTATGGTAATAAATAGGTACAACAGTAAGACATTGGAGAGTTTTAAGCAAGAGATTGACAAGATCCAATTTGTGTTTTAAAAATATCACTCTGGTTGTTCTATGTGTAGTATATTACAGCAAAGATAGAACAGAAGCAGTAAGACCAATTAAAAAGTTAGTGCTATAATACAGATAGAAAGGATGATAACTTGTACAATATCAGGAGTATATAGTGTAAACAGAGAGAACTTAAGAGTTTTTCACATAATATGGAGGTAGAGCTAAAAGAATAAACTGAAGAATTAGATGAAGAAAAGAGAGAAATAAAAGATGACTCTCAGATTTTGGACCTAAGTTAGCATGAGTGATGCGATAGGCTGAGATATGGAATACTGAGGGAAAAGCAGATTTAGGGTTGAGAAATCAAGAGTTCTTGAAAAAACTTACAAACAATTACAAAAAAGAATTACGTTGTTTTTTTTTTTCTTTTTCTTTTTTTTTTTTTTACAGATCACTACATACTCATGTAGAAAATACAGTCTGGTGTTTTTTTAGAAAGTCAGAGATGGAGATAGAGGTTTTGATGTCAGGGCACAAAGACAGAACTGAAAAGTATGGGACATGATGACGTAGAATGTATGAATCCAGAACAGAAAATGGTATGGGTACAGAGAAAGAGCATGGGAAGAAAACTGAAATTGGGCAACTGATGATATTAGAGGAAACTGGGGGAGTGTGGTATTGCAGAAGCCACAAGAG
The DNA here is from genome assembly GCF_965194805.1 of Balaenoptera borealis. Lineage (NCBI taxonomy): Eukaryota > Metazoa > Chordata > Mammalia > Artiodactyla > Balaenopteridae > Balaenoptera > Balaenoptera borealis. Next base: position 57,008,016 of record NC_138864.1, on the reverse strand, counting down.
GAAAAGTTCTTAAAACGAAGAGAGTGGTCATCTATGCCCAATGTTGCACAAGTGAATAAAGGTAATAACAAGAGGTACCTGGTGGTGACAACCTTGTCTCTACCTTTCCCACAAATACTTCATATTCTAGTTACTTGGTGATACAGCTTTCACTGAATTCACCTGATTTGTGTAATATTCTCTCAAAGTCTCCCATTTTGACTAGTTACCTAGTCCACTAAATTAAGCTATGCAACATGAAAATCGGAATAATAAAATAAGAACAATTCGAGATTTAACAAACATTCTTGTTTCTCAAGCAATATCGTCCCTTTGTCCTGACCTCTGGACTGCTTTCAGTGTGAAAGATCCCTCATTAAATAAACAATGAAAAAAAAGATTTCAAAAATTCTTCAAGTGTCATTTTAGTTCTTAAATTTAGTACGACCCCAAGGGCTTTCCCTGATATTTCAAGGTTGTTACGCAGTTAAAATTTTCAAGTTTCAGAGATACTCATCGTCCTCCATCAATCAGTACTCTCCTCAAGAGTAAGAGGTAAAATTAATGAGGTTGTAATCCATGCTTGTGGCTATAGAATATGACCCCTTTCTGATTCAGAAAATTTCCTCTTTTCATAGCCATTAACAAAAAATTCACTCAAACAAATAAAAATAAGTAAAGGAGAAACAAAAGACCTGTTATTGTTTTGTGGATACTCCCAAGAGCCCTCCATATTTCTTCAGATTTCAAGCAAAGATGATTAGGTTCCTAACATTTACAGGCTGTGTTGTGATTGATATAGTTCATCACTTAATTGCATTTTATTTGAACTCTTACATGTATAAAGTATTTTTTATTATCATTTGCAACAAATATCACAACAAAATGTCATGGCATGCTATAGTTGGGAAATTCTCTTTCTTTTGACTGATCCTGGCCAAACATCAAGTTGATAGTCATTATTTCTGGGCGCCAGTAGCAGCCCTTGGTTACTCATCTTACGAGGCATGAAGGGGGAACCTGATCCAACCATTCTGCTCAGGTTCAATGTTTAGTTCTCTGAGAGAAATAGAATGTAGCACTTTCTTTCATAAAGATATTTGTTCGTACATGTATCATTTTTCAATATTAAAATATTATTCATATTTTTCAACTTGCCTTTTTTATCAAAAACAGCACCTCTTCATGTTTTCATTTGTATTTCATTAGCTAGTATAGTTTCAAATGTTTTCACAGTATGTGTATTATAACTTTTTTTTTTTTTAAACTTGAGCTTTAAGGACTTCTTGTTTCACGTCTAACATGAAAAGAATTTATAAGCTCCCATACTTACAAACAGAAAACACTAGACAAACTGATAATCAATGACTTTTCTTGGATTCAACAGAACACAGAGTTTGCAGGGCAAATTGCTACCCTGAAATCAGTAAAGAAAGGTATATCTAGAGAGACAAAGACCTGGAGCAGAAACCACTGGAGTAAAAAACTAGTAGGCATTCTTACATGGTAATTTTGATATACCATGGGAGGCTGAGTGTGAACTAGCTTGAGTGTGAGAAGCTCCTGGGGCTCAGTCTTAGAAGGGTTCCAAATTTTTGTAGGATTTGCCTCCAGGACCTCACCAGATTGTCATGGTGATGATACAGGAAAGATACCCTCATGGGTCTTGTACAGAATGGGGGTTAGGAAAAAGGAAAGAAGGTAATCATCATAAAATTCATCCAGAAACTTCTACATAAAAAATGCCTAGTCTAGTATATAAGGAAAAACACTTTGCCAGAGCTAATTCTCACCTACGGGGAACACAACATGAAACAAAATATAATCAACAAGAATCAGGGCTTCAAGGAAATGGATTGGAAATTTTGCAACTGGGAAAGGAACATGAGGCAGAGAGGAAAAGCTATAGTACTGGAGAAACACTCATGAAGGTTGCATCCATGAGACATAATACTACTAACAGATAGTGATTTAATCATAAGACAATTATGAGTCAAACCTTGTTTCATACTGTACCACCCAATAACACGTTTCCAGTATAATCACAGTGAATTATAGCTGAAAGACCTGCAAGACATACACTCTCTTTGAGGAAGAGTATTTGGGGAATCCTAACATCCAGAGGAGGAAAAAACAAGGACAATAGAGGTACTTCAAGTCTCTGGAACCTATAGTTTCAGAAAAATTTAAACACAGCCCAACTCCTAGACAGATTAACATAAATCCTTGTATTAAAAGCCTACTTACCAGTTTCTACTATTCAACATGGCATGTACTGCTTTCAACCCAAAATTACAAGATATGTTAGAAGGCAATGAAATAAACCAATCATCAAAGCCAGATTCAGATACAACACAGACTTTGGAATTATTAGACAAGGAATTTAAAATAACTGTGATTAATATATTAAGAGTTTTAATGTAAAAAGTAGACAACATGAAAGAATAGATGGATAATTTTAGTAAAGAGATGGAAGCACTAAGAAAGGATCAAAATGAAATGTTAGACAATTTTTAAAAACTGTAACAAAAATGAACAATGCTTTCAATGGGCTCATCAGTATATATGACATGGCTGAGAAAAGAATCAGTGAAGCCTGAAGATAAGTCAATAGAAATTTCTTAAACTGGAACGTGAGGACAAAATATAAAGAAATAAACATAACAGATGATGCAAGAACTGTGGGACAATATTAAAGGTGTAACATACACGTAATTTGAATATACAAAATTAGAATGAGAAGAAATTGTAGATGGAGCAGAAGAAATATTGGAAGTTATAATGGTCAATAACTCTCCAAAATTAATCATAGATGCCAAACTACATACCTAAGAGCTCAAAGAGCAGCAAGCAGGATAAATACTAAATAACCACACAACTGCATGTCAGATTAAAACTGCAAGAAAACAAATACAAAGAGAAAGGTAATACAGAAAACAAAAGCCGCATTATCTATAGAAGAACATGGACAAGAATAACAGCTACTTATCATAAGAAACTATGTAAACAGGATGAGAGTAAAGTGAAATATTTTAAGTGTTGAAGGAAAAGAAAAACATCAATGTGGAATTCTATATTAGTAAAATTGCCCTTCACAAGTGCACCCACCCAAAAATGAAATTCATCACAAACAGACCACCCTTGCAAGAAACATTAAAAGAAGTAATATAGGCAGAAGGAAAAGGATATGGGTTAGAAAATCAGATCTACATAAAGAAAGGCAGGACATCAGAGAAAGAATAAAGAAAGCTAAAACAAAATGTTATACTTTTCTTATTTATAATTGATCTAAAAGATAACTATTGGTTAAAGCAAAAATATTAAGTATTGGGCGATTATAGAACACAGATAAATTAAATGAATGACACAGTGTCATAATGGTGGGAAGAAGGAGTTGGAAATACTCCGTAATAAGGTAACTGCAAAGCATGTGAATTGGTATAGTATTTGAAAATAGATTAGTTAAAAACATATATTGTATACTGTAGGACAACTTTTTAAAAATTTTAAAGAAGTGTAACTGATACACTAAAAGAAGAGATAAAACGGAATCATATTAAAGTTTCACTTGAAACAAGGGAAGGTGTAAAAATAGCAAGGCGGGAGGGAAACAAGTAACAAATGCAACAAATAGAAAACCATTTACAAACACGCAAATCTATCAATAGTCACTTTAAATGTGAATGATCTAACTACATCAACACAAAGACAGAGATTGTCAGAGTGGATTAAAACAAAAACATGACTCACTCATATATTATCTACAATTTCTCACTTTAAATGTAAATACTCAGATAGGTTAACAATAAAGTAATGGAGAAAGAAATACTATATGTTTTAACACTAATCAAAAGCTAGCTGAAGTAGCCATATTAATTTCAGACAAGATGGTAATAAGGGTGTCCATGTGCCAAGCAGACATAATAACCCTAACTTCGTATTCATCTAAGAGTGTAAGTGCCAAAATACATGAGGCTATAACTGATAGAATTGAAAACAGAAATAGATAATCCATGATTAAAGTTACTTCAAAGCCCTTCTGTCAATAGTTGATATATCAAGCAGGCAGAAAATCAGTAAGGATATAGATGATCTGAACAGCACTATCAATCAACTCTATATAATTGACATTTATGGAATACGCCATTAAACAACAGCAGAATATACATTTGTTTCAAGTGAACATGGAGTATTCACTAAAATAGACCACATTTGGGGTCATAAAACATACCTTAACAAATTTTACAAAATAGATATAATACAAAGTTTGTTTTCAGATGATAATAAAATGGAAATTCATAATAGAAAGATAGCTGGAATAACCCTAACTTGGAGTTTAAATAGCACATGTCTAAATAACATGAGTCAAAGAAGAAGGCTCATGAGCAATTAAAAAAATATTTTTAATTAATTGAAAACAAAAAACAACTTATCAAAAATGGTAGGATGCAGCAAACGTAGTATTTAGAAGGAAATTTATAACATTAAAAGTATAACTGTAAAAGAATAAAGATCTAAAATTTTAAAAATCTATACTCTTCCTTAGGAAACTAGAGAAGAAAAGGAGATTAAAAATAAAGAAAGCAGAAGAAAACTAATATTAAAAATTAGAGTGGAAACCAATGGAATTGAAAACAGGAAAACAATGAAGAAAAGCAATGAATACAAAAACTGGTTTTTGCAAATACCAAAAAAATTGAAAAACCTTTAGCTAGAATAACCAAAAAAAAACAGAGAAGACAATTTAACAATAATGGAGCTCTGAGCTTCAAGATGGCAGAAGAGTAAGACGTGAAGATCACCTTCCTTCCCACAGATACATCAGAAATACACCTACACATGGAAATGCTCCTACAGAACACCTACTGAACGCTGGCAGAAGACTTCAGACCTCCCAAAAGGCAAGAAAATCCCCACGTACTTGGGTAGGGCAAACGAAAAAAGAAATAACAGAGTCAAAAGAATAGGGACGGGACCTGCACCAGTGGGAGGGAGCTGTGAAGGAGGAAAGGTTTCCACACACTAGGAAGCCCCTTCGTGGGCAGAGACTGCGGGTGGCAGAGGGGGGAAGCTTCAGAGCCACGGAGGAGAGCGCAGCCACAGGGGTGCGGAGGGCAAAGCGGAGAGATTCCCGCACGGAGGATCGGCGCTGAGCAGCACTCACCAGCCCGAGAGGCTTGTCTGCTCAGCTGCCGGAGCGGGCAGGGGCCGGGAGCTGAGGCTTGGGCTTCGGTGCTAGCCGGGAGGGAGTCCAGGAAAAAGTCTGCAGCTGCCAAAGAGGCAAGAGACTTTTTCTTGCCTCTTTGTTTCGCGGCGCCCAAGGAGAGGGGATTCAGAGCACCACCTAAACGAACTCGAGACGGGCGCGAGCCGCGGCTATCAGCGCGGACCCCAGAGATGGGCAGGAGACGCTAAGGCTGCTGCTGCTGCCACCAAGAAGCCTGTGTGCGAGCACAGGTCATTCTCCACACCGCCCCTCCCGGGAGCCGGTGCAGCCCGCCACTGCCAGTCTCCCGTGACCCAGGGACAACTTCCCCGGGAGAACGCACAGTGCGCCTCAGGCTGCTGCAAAGTCACGCTGGCCTCTGCCGCCGCAGGCTCGCCCCGCCTCCTCCGTACCGCTCCCTCCCACCGTCCTGAGTGAGCCAGAGCCCCCGAAGCAGCTGCTCCTTTAACCCCGTTCTGTCTGTGTGGGGAACAGACGACCTCAGGCGATCTACATGCAGAGGCGGGTCCAAATCCAAAGCTGAACCCTGGGAGCTGTATGAACAAAGTAGAGAAAGGGAAATCTCTCCCAGCAGCCTCAGAAGCAGTGCATTAAAGCCCCACAAACAACTTGATGTGCCTGATTCTGTTGAACACCTGAACAGACAACAAATCATCCCAAATTCAGGAGGTGGACTTTGGGAGCAGGATATATTAATTTTTCCCCTTTTCCTTTTTTTGTGAGTGTATATGTGTATGCTTCTGGGTGAGATTTTGTCTGTATAGCTTTGCTTTCACCATTAGTCCTAGGGTTAGGTCCGTCCGTTTTTTTTGTTTTTTTTTTTCTTTTTTTACGGAAAAAAATTTTTTTTCCTAATAAATGTATTCTTAATAATTTTTCCTTATTTCCTACTTTTAGAAATTAAAAAAATTTTAATAAGTTTTTTCATATTTTTTATTTTTAAAAATTAAAAATTTTTTTCTTAATAAATTTATTCTTAATTTTTTTTCTTATTTTTTATTATAATAGTTTTATTTTATTTTATCCTCTTTCTTTCTTTCCATTTTTTTCTCCCTTTTATTCTGAGCTGTGTGGATGAAAGGTTCTTGGTGCTCCAGCCAGGCATCAGGGCTGTGCCTCTGAGGTGGGAGAGCCAACTTCAGAACACTGGTCCACAAGAGACCTCCCAGCTCCACGTAATACCAAACGGCGAAAATCTCTCAGAGATCTCCATCTCAACATCAAGACCCAGCTTCATTCAATGACCAGCAAGCTACAGTGCTGGACACCCTATGCCAAACAACTAGCAAGACAGGAACACAGCCCCATCCATTAGCAGAGAGGCTGCCTAAAATCACAATAAGGCCATAGACACCCCAAAACACACCACCAGACGTGGACGTGCCCACCAGAAAGACAAGATCCAACCTCATCCACCAGAACACAGGCACTAGTCCCCTCCACCAGGAAGCCTACACAACCCACTGAACCAACCTTAGCCACTGGGGACAGATACCAAAAACAACGGGAACTACGAACCTGCAGTCTGTGTAAAGGATACCCCAAACACAGTCAGATAAGCAAAATGAGAAGACAAAAAAACACACAGCAGATGAAGGAGCAGGGTCAAAACACACCAGACCTAACAAATGAAGAGGAAATAGGCAGTCTACCTGAAAAAGAATTCAGAATAATGATAGTAAAGATGATCCAAAATCTTGGAAATAGAATAGACAAAATCCAAGAAACAATTAACAAGGACGTAGAAGAACTAAAGAGGAAAGAAGCAACAATGAAAAACACAATAATCGAAATTAAAAATATTCTAGACGGGATCAATAGCAGAATAACTGAGGCAGAAGAACGGATAAGTGACCTGGAAGATAAAACAGTGGAAATAACTACTGCAGAGCAGAATAAAGAAAAAAGAATGAAAAGAACTGAGGACAGTCTCAGAGACCTCTGGGACAACATTAAACGCACCAACATTCGAAATATAGGGGTCCCAGAAGAAGAAGAGAAAAAGAAAGGGACTGAGAAAATATTTGAAGAGATTATAGTTGAAAACTTCACTAATATGGGAAAGGAAATAGTTAATCAAGTCCTGGAAGCACAGAGAGTCCCATACAGGATAAATCCAAGGAGAAACACGCCAAGACACATATTAATCAAACTGTCAAAAATTAAATATAAAGAAAACATATTAAAAGCAGCAAGGGAAAAACAACAAATAACACACAAGGGAATCCCCATAAGGTTAACAGCTGATCTTTCAGCAGAAACTCTGCAAGCCAGAAGGGAGTGGCAGGATATACTTAAAGAGATGAAGGAGAAAAAGCTACAACCAAGATTACTCTACCCAGCAAGGACCTCATTCAGATTTGATGGAGAAATTAAAACCTTTATAGACAAGCAAAAGCTGAGAGTTCAGCACCACCACACCAGCTCTAAAACAAATGCTAAAGGAACTTCTCTAGGCAGGAAACACAAGAGAAGGAAAACACCTACAATAACAAACCCAAAACATTTAAGAAAATGGTAATAGGAACATACATATTGACAACTACCTTAAATGTAAATGGATTAAATGCTCCACCCAAAAGACACAGACTGGCTGAATGGATACAAAAACAAGACCCATATATATGCTGTCTACAAGAGACCCACTTCAGATCTAGAGACACATACAGACTGAAAGTGAGGGGATGGAAAAAGATATTCCATGCAAATGGAAATCAAAAGAAAGCTAGAGGGCTTCCCTGGTGGCGCAGTGGTTGAGAGTCTGCCTGCTAATGCAGGGGACACGGGTTCGGGCCCTGGTCTGGGAAGATCCCACATGCCGCGGAGCAACTAGGCCCGTGAGCCACAACTACTGAGCCTGCGCGTCTGGAACCTGTGCTCCGCAACAAGAGAGGCCGCGATAGTGAGAGGCCCGTGCACCGCGATGAGGAGTGGCCCCCGCTTCCCGCGGCTGGAGAAGGCCCTCGCACAGAAACAAAGACCCAACACAGCCAAATAAATAAATAAATAATAATTAAAGGTGCTAATAATTAAAAAAAAAAAAACTACACCTCTGCTTCATTTACAAAAAAAAAAAAAAAAAAAGAAAGAAAGCTGGAGTAGCAATTCTCATAACAGACAAAATAGACTTTAAAATAAAGACTATTACAAGAGACAAAGAAGGACACTATATAATGATCAAGGGATCGATCCAAGAGGAAGGTATAACAATTGTAAATATTTATGCACCCAACATAGGAGCATCTCAATACATAAGGCAAATACTAACAGCCATAAAAGGGGAAATCGACAGTAACACAATCATAGTAGGGGACTTTAACACCCCACTTTCACCAATGGACAGATCATCCAAAATGAAAATAAATAAGGAAACACAAGCTTTAAATGATACATTAAACAAGATGGACTTAATTGATATTGGTAGGACATTCCACCAAAAACAACAGAATACACATTTTTCTCAAGTGCTCATGGAACATTCTCCAGGATAGATCATATCTTGGGTCACAAATCAAGCCTTGGTAAATTTAAGAAAATTGAAATCGTATCAAGTATCTTATCCGACCACAATGCGATGAGACTAGATATCAATTACAGGAAAAGATCTGTAAAAAATACAAACACATGGAGGCTACACAATACACTACTTAATAACGAAGTGATCACTGAAGAAATCAAAGGGGAAATCAAAAAATACCTAAAAACAAATGACAATGGAGACACGACGACCCAAAACCTATGGGATGCAGCAAAAGCAGTTCTAAGAGGGAAGTTTATAGCAATACAAGCCTACATCAAGAAACAGGAAACATCTCGAATAAACAACCTAACCTTGCACCTAAAGCAATTAGAGAAAGAAGAGCAAAAAAACCCCAAAGCTAGCAGAAGGAAAGAAATCATAAAGATCAGATGAGAAATAAATGAAAAAGAAATGAAGGAAACAATAGCAAAAATCAATGAAACTAAAAGCTGGTTCTTTGAGAACATAAACAAAATTGATAAACCATTAGCCAGACTCATCAAGAGAAAAAGGGAGGAGACTCAAATCAATAGAATTAGAAAGGAAAAAGGAGAAGTAACCACTGACACTGCAGAAATACAAACGATCATGAGAGATTACTACAAGCAACTCTATGCCAATAAAATGGACAACCTGGAAGAAATGGACAGATTCTTAGAAATGCACAAACTGCCGAGACTGAACCAGGAAGAAATAGAAAATATGAACAGACCAATCACAAGCACTGAAATTGAAACTGTGATTAAAAATCTTCCAACAAACAAAAGCCCAGGAACAGATGGCTTCACAGGCGAATTCTATCACACATTTAGAGAAGAGCTAACACCTATCCTTCTCAAACTCTTCCAAAATATTGCAGAGGGAGGAACACTCCCAAACTCATTCTACGAGGCCACCATCACCCTGATACCAAAACCAGACAAAGAGGTCACAAAGAAAGAAAACTACAGGCCAATATCACTGATGAACATAGATGCAAAAATCCTCAACAAAATACTAGCAAACAGAATCCAACAGCACATTAAAAGGATTATACACCATGATCAAGAGGGGTTTATTCCATGAATGCAAGGATTCTTCAATATACGCAAATCAATCAACGTGATACATCATATTAACAAATTGAAGGAGAAAAACCATATGATCATCTCACTAGATACAGAGAAAGCTTTCGACAAAATTCAACACCCATTTATGATAAAAGCCCTGCAGAAAGTAGGCATAGAGGGAACTTACCTCAACATAATAAAGGCCATATATGACAAACCCACAGCCAACATCGTCCTCAATGGTGAAAAACTGAAACCATTTCCACTAAGATCAGGAATAAGACAAGGTTGCCCACTCTCACCACTATTATTCAACATAGTTTTGGAAGTGTTAGCCACAGCAATCAGAGAAGAAAAAGAAATAAAAGGAATCCAAATCAGAAAAGAAGAAGTAAAGCTGTCACTGTTTGCAGATGACATGATACTATACATAGAGAATCCTAAAGATGCTACCAGAAAACTACTAGAGCTAATCAATGAATTTGGTAAAGTAGCAGGATACAAAATTAATGCACAGAAATCTCTTGCATTCCTACATACTAATGATGAAAAATCTGAAAGTGAAATTAAGAAAACACTCCCATTTACCATTGCAACAAAAAGAATAAAATATCTAGGAATAAACCTACCTAAGGAGACAAAAGACCTGTGTGCAGAAAATTATAGGACACTGATGAAAGAAATTAAAGATGATACAAATAGATGGAGAGATATACCATGTTCTTGGATTGGAAGAATCAACATTGTGAAAATGACTATACTACCCATAGCAATCTACAGATTCAATGCGATCCCTATCAAACTACCACTGGCATTTTTCACAGAACTAGAACAAAAAATTTCACAATTTATATGGAGACACAAAAGACCCCGAATAGCCAAAGCAATCTTGAGAACGAAAAATGGAGCTGGAGGAATCAGGCTCCCTGATTTCAGACTATATTACAAAGCTACAGTAATCAAGACAGTTTGGTACTGGCACAAAAACAGAAATATAGATCAATGGAACAGGATAGAAAGCCCAGAGATAAACCCACGCACATATGGTCACCTTATCTTTGATAAAGGAGGCAAGCATATACAGTGGAGAAAAGACAGCCTCTTCAATAAGTGGTGCTGGGAAAACTGGACAGGTACATGTAAAAGTATGAAATTAGAACACTCCCTGACACCATACACAAAAATAATCTCAAAATGGATTAAAGACCTAAATATAAGACCAGACACTATAAAACTCTTAGAGGAAAACATAGGCAGAACTCTCCATGACATAAGTCACAGCAAGATCCTTTTTGACCCACCTCCTAGAGAAATGGAAATAAAAACAATAATAAACACATGGGACCTAATGAAACTTAAAAGCTTTTGCACAGCAAAGGAAACCATAAACAAGACCAAAAGACAACCCTCAGAATGGGAGAAAATATTTGCAAATGAAGCAACTGACAAAGGATTAATCTCCAAGATTTACAAGCAGCTCATGCAGCTCAATAACAAAAAAACAAACAACCCAATCCAAAAATGGGCAGAAGACCTAAATACACATTTCTCCAAAGAAGATATACAGATGGCCATCAGACACATGAAAGAATGCTCAACATCATTAATCATTAGAGAAATGCAAATCAAAACTACAATGAGGTATCATCTCACACCGGTCAGAATGGCCATCATCAAAAAATCTAGAAACAATAAATGCTGGAGAGAGTGTGGAGAAAAGGGAACACTCTTGCACTGTTGGTGGGAATGTAAATTGATACAGCCACTATGGAAAACAGTATGGAGGTTCCTTAAGAAACTGAAAATACAACTACCATATGACCCAGCAATCCCACTACTGGGCATATACCCTGAGAAAACCATAATTCAAAAAGAGTCATGCACCACAAAGTTCATTGCAGCTCTGTTTACAAGAGCCAAGACCTGGAAGCAACCTAAGTGTCCACTGACAATTGAATGGATAAAGAAGATGTGGCACATATATACAATGGAATATTACTCAGCCATAAAAAGAAACAAAATTGAGTTATTTGTAGTGAGGTGGATGGAGTTAGAATCTGTCATACAGAGTGAAGTAAGTCAGAAAGAGAAAAACAAATACAGTATGCTAACACATATATATTGAATCTAAGGAAAAAGAAAAAAAAGGTCATGCAGAACCTACTGGCAAGACGGGAATAAAAACACAGACCTACTAGAGAATGGACTTGAGGATATGGGGAGGGCGAGGGGTGAGATGTGACAGGGTGAGAGAGTGTCATGGACATATATACACTATCAAGTGCAAAATGGATAGCTGGTGGGAAGCAGCCGCATAGCACAGGGAGATCGGCTCGGTGCTTTGTGACCACCTAGAGGGGTGGGATAGGGAGGGTGGGAGGGAGGGAGATGCAAGAGGGAAGAGATATGGGAACATATGTATATGTATAACTGATTCACTTTGTTATAAACCAGAGACTAACACACCATTGTAAAGCAATTATATTCCAATAAAGATGTTTAAAAAAAAAAAAAGCAGCAAGGGAAAAACAACAAGTAACATACAAGGGAAACCCCATAAGGTTAACAACTGATCTTTCAGCAGAAACTTTCCAAGCCAGAAGAGAGTGGCAGGACATATTTAAAGTGATGAAGGGGAAAAACCTACAACCAAGATTACTCTACCCAGCAAGGATCTCAGATTTGATGGAGAAATTAAAACTTTTACAAACAAGCAAAAGCTAAGAGAATTCAGCACCACCAAACCAGCTTTACAACAAATGCTGAAGAAACATCTCTAGGCAGGAAACACCAGAGAAGGAAAAGACCTACAATAACAAACCCAAAACAATTAAGAAAATGGTAATAGGAACATACATACCAATAATTACCTAAAATGAAATGGATTAAATGCTCCAACCAAAAGACATAGACTGGCTGAAAGGATACAAAAACAAGACCCATATATATGCTGTCTACAAGAGACCCACTTCAGACCTAGGGACACATACAGACTGAAAGTGAGGGGATGGACAAAGATATTCCATGCAAATGGAAATCAAAAGAAAGCTGGGGTAGCAATTCTCATATCAGAAAAAATCGACTTTAAAGACTATTATAAGAGACAAAGAAGGACTCTACATAATGATCAAGGGATCAATCCAAGAAGAAGATATAACAATTGTAAATATTTATGCACCCAACATAGGAGCATCTCAATACATAAGGCAAATACTAACAGCCATAACAGGGGAAATGGACAGTAACACAATCATAGTAGAGGACTTTAACACCTCACTTTCACCAATGGACAGATCATCCAAAATGAAAATAAATAAGGAAACACAAGCTTTAAATGATACATTAACAAGACGGACTTAATTGATATTGGTAGGACATTCCATCCAAAAACAACAGAATACACTTTCTTCTCAAATGCTCATGGAACATTCTCCAGGATAGATCATATCTTGGGTCACAAATCAAGCCTTAGTAAATTTAAGAAAGTTGAAATCCTATAAAGTATCTTTTCTGACTACAACTCTATGAGACTAGATATCAATTACAGGAAAGGATCTGTAAAAAATACAAACACATGGAGGTTAAACAATACACTACTTAATAACCAAGAGATCACTGAAGAAATCAAAGAGGAAATCAAAAAAGACCTAGAAACAAATGACAATGAAAACACGACGACCCAAAACCTATGGGATGCAGCAAAAGCAGTTCTAAGAGGGAAGTTTATAGCAATAAAATCTTACCTTAAGAAACAAGAAGCATCTCAAATAAACAACCTAACCTTACACTTAAGCAATTAAAGAAAGAAGAACAAAAAAACCCCAAAGTTAGCAGAAGGAAAGAAATCATAAAGATCAGATGAGAAATAAATGAAAAAGAAATGAAGAAAACGATGGAAAAGATCAATAAAACTAAAAGCTGGTTCTTTGAGAAGATAATCACAAAGGATAAACCATTAACCAGACTCATGTAGAAAAACAGGGAGAAGACTCAAATCAATAGAATCAGAAATGAAAAAGGAGAAGTAAAAACTGACACTGCAGAAATACAAAGTATCATGAGAGATTACTACAAGCAATTTTATGACAATAAAATGGACAACCTGGAAGAAATGGACAAACTCTTAGAAATGCACAATGTTCCGAGACTGAACCAGGAAGAAATAGAAAATATGAACAGACCAATCACAATCACTGAAATTGAAACTGTGATTAAAAATCTTCCAATAAACAAAAGCCCAGGACCAGATGGCTTCACAGGCGAATACTATCAAACATTTAGAGAAGAGCTAACACCTATCCTTCTAAAACTCTTCCAAAATATAGCAGCAGGAGGAACACTCCCAAACTCATTCTAAGAGGCCCCCATTACCCTGATACCAAAACCAGACAAAGATGTCACAAAGAAAGAAAGCTACAGGCCAATATCACTGATGAACCTAGATGCAAAAATCCTCAACAAAATACCAGCAAACAGAATCCAACAGCACATTAAAAGGATCATACACTATCATCAAGTGGGGTTTATCCCAGGAATGCAAGAATTCTTCAATATATGCAAATCAATCAATGTGATACATCATATTAACAAACTGAAGGAGAAAAACCATATGATCATCTCAATCGATGCAGAGGAAGCTTTCGACAAAATTCAACACCCATTTATGACAAAAACCCTCCAGAAAGTAGGCATAGAGGGAACTTTCATCAACATAATAAAGGCCATATATGACAAACCCACAGCCAACATCGTCCTCAATGGTGAAAAACTGAAACCATTTCCACTAAGATCAGGAACAAGACAAGGTTGCCCACTCTCACCACTATTATTCAACATAGTTTTGGAAGTTTTAGCCACAGCAATCAGAGAAGAAAAAGAAATAAAATGAATCCAAATCAGAAAAGAAAAAGTAAAGCTGTCACTGTTTGCAGATGACATGATACTATACTTAGGGAATCCTACAGATGCTACCAGAAAACTACTAGAGCTAATCAATGAATTTGGTAAAGTAGCAGGATACAAAATTAATGCACAGAAATCTCTTGCATTCCTATACACTAATGATGAAAAATCTGAAAGTGAAATTAAGAAAACACTCCCATTTACCATTGCAACAAAAAGAATAAAATATCTAGGAATATACCTACCTAAGGAGACAGAAGACCTGTATGCAGAAAATTATGAGACAGTGATGAAAGAAATTAGAGATGATACAAATAGTTGGAGAGATATACCATGTTCATGGATTGGAAGACTCAACATTGTGAAAATGACTCTACTACCCAAAGCAATCTACAGATTCAATGCAAACCCTATCAAACTACCACTGGCATTTTTCACAGAACTAGAACAATAAATTTCATGATTTGTATGGAGACACAAAAGACCCTGAATAGCCAAAGCAATCTTGAGAAAGCAAAACGGAGCTGGAGGAATCAGGCTCCCTGACTTCAGACTATACTACAAAGCTACAGTCATCAAGACAGTATGGTACTGGCACAAAAACAGAAATATGGATCAATCAAACAGGATAGAAAGCCCAGAGTTAAACCCATGCACATACGCTCACCTTATCTTTGATAAAGGAGGCGAGACTATACAGTGGAGGAAAGACAGCCTCTTCAATAAGTGGTGCTGGGAAAACTGGACAGCTACTTGTAAAAGAATGAAATTAGAACACTCCCTAACACCATACACAAAAATAAACTCAAAATGGATTAAAGACCTAAATGTAAGGGCAGATACCATCAAACTCTTAGAGGAAAACATAGGCAGAACACTCTATGACATAAATCACAGCAAGATCCTTTTTGACCCACCTCCTAGAGAAATGGAAATAAAAACAAAAATAAACACATGGGACCTAATGAAACTTAAAAGCTTTTGCACAGCAAAGGAAACCATAAACAAGACAAAAAGACAACCCTCAGAATGGGAGAAAACATTTGCAAATGAAGCAACTAACAAAGGATTAATCGCCAAAATTTACAAGCAGCTCATGCATCTCAATATCAAAAAAACAAACAACCCTATCCAAAAATGGGCAGAAGACCTAAATAGACATTTCTCCAAAGAAGATATACAGATTGCCAACAAACACATGAAAGAATGCTCAACATCATTAATCATTAGAGAAATGCAAATCAAAACTACAATGAGATATCATCTCACACCGGTCAGAATGGCCATCATCAAAAAATCTACAAACAATAAATGCTGGAGACGGTGTGGAGAAAAGGGAACCGTCTTGCACTGTTGGTGGGAATGTAAATTGATACAGCCACTATGGAGAACAGTATGGAGGTTCCTTAAGAAACTAAAAACAGAACTACCATACGACCCAGCAATCCCACTACTGGGCATATACCCTGAGAAAACGATAATCCAAAAAAGTCATGTAGCACAATGTTCACTGCAGCTCTATTTCCAATAGCCCGGACATGGAAGCAACCTAAGTGTCCATCAACAGATGAATGTGGCACATATATACAATGGAATATTACTCAGTCATAAACAGAAATGAAATTGAGTTATTTGTAGTGAGGTGGATGGACCTAGAGTCTGTCACACAGAGTGAAGGAAGTCAGAAAGAGAAAAACAAATACCATATGCTAACACATATATATGGAATCTAAGAAAAAAAAAAAAAAAGGTCATGAAGAACCTAGGGGCAAGACGGGAATAAAGACGCAGACCTACTGGAGAATGGACTTGAGGATATGGGGAGGGGGAAGGGTAAGCTGGGACAAAGTGAGAGAGTGGCATGGACATATATACACTACCAAATATAAAATAGATAGCTAGTGGGAAGCAGATGCATAGCACAGGGAGATCAGCTCGGTGCTTTGTGACCACCTAGAGGGGTGGGATAGGGAGGGTGGGAGGGAGGGAGACACAAGAGGGAAGAGATATGGGGATATATGTATATGTATAGCTGATTCACTTTGTTATAAAGCAGAAACTAACACACCATTGTAAAGCAATTATACTCCAATAACGATGTCAACTTGAAAAAGAATTTCTACAAAAAATCTATAGGTAACATGATATTTAATAATGGGAAACTGGATGCTTAACCCCCTTCATATCAGGAAAAAGGCAAAAATATCCCCACTCACCAATACCATTCAACATTGCAATGGAAGTCCTAGTGTAAAATGAGTACACAGTTGGCCCTCTGAATTCTTGGATTCCACATCCTCGGATTCAACCAACCACCAATCAAAAATATTGGGAAAAAAATTCCAGAAAATTTCAAAAGGCAAAACTTGAATTTGACACACACCACCAACTATTTGCATAGCATTTACATTGTATTAGGTATTCTAATAATCTAGAAATGATTTAAAGTATACGGAATGTGCATAGGCTACATGCAAATACTATGCCCTTTTATATAAGGAACTTGAACATCCTTGGATTTTGGTATCAAAGGGGTTTCCTGGAAAGAATCTCACAAAGATACTGAGGGATGAATGTAACTCCATTTTGTTAGTTTAAATTTTATTTTTTTATTGAGGTGAAATCAGGTAACATAAAATTGTTTTAAAATGAACAATTCAGTGACATTTAGTACATCCACAATGTTGTGCAACTACTACATTTATCTAGTGCCAAAATATTTCCATTACTCCAAAATAAAACCTTATACACATTAAGCAATTATTCCCCATTTGACCCTTCTCCCCCATTTCAGGCCTTGGCAACCACCAATCTGCTCACTGTTTATACAGATTTATCTATTCTGGACATTTCATATAAGTGGAATCTTACAATATGTGACATTTTGTGTCTCGATTCTTCCACTTAGCATAATGTTTTCTAGGTATATCCACATTTTACAATGTATCAGTACTTCATTTTTATTTTTACAACTGAATAATATTCCATTGTGTATTGATATATAGATATATACCACAATTTTTTTTCCATTTATCCATTGATGGACATTTGGGTTGTTTCCAACATTTTGGCTATTGTGAATGGTACATGAACATTCATGTTCAAAAACCTGTTTGCGTATATGTTTTTAATTCTTTTGGACATATATCGAGAAGTGGAATATGCTGGATTACATGGTTATTCTGTATTTAACTTGCTGAGGAACCACAAAACTGTTTTCCACGGATGAACCACTTTGTATTCCCAACACCAACGTACAGGGTTCCAATTTCTCCACATCCTTGTCAACACTTGTTATTTCTCTTTTATACTTATTGTAGCCATCCTTGTGGATGTGAAGTTGTATCTCATTATAGTTTTGATTTGCATTTCTTTAATGACTAATGATGCTGAGAATCTTTTCATGTGCTTATTGGGCATCTATATCTTCTTTGTATAGACGTCTATTTAAGTTCTTTTCCCATTTTTAAATTGGGTGGTTTAATTTTTTGTTGTGCTGTAGGAAGTCTTTATATATTTTGGATTCCTGACCATTATCAGATATATGGCTCACAAATATTTTATCTCATTCTGTAGGTTGTGTTTGTACTTTCTTTTTTTCCCAAAACAAACAACATTTTATTCAAGTATAGTTTATTCACAATGTTGTGTTAGCTTGTGTTCTCATTTTCTTGATAGTGCCCTTGATGCACAAAAGTTTTTAATTTTGATAAAATCCAATATATTTTTACTTTTGTTGTCACAGCTAAGAATTCATTACCAGATGCAAGGCCATGGAGATTTACCCCTATGTTTTCGTATAAGAGTTTTATAATTTTATCACTTATATTTAGCTTACTCAACTTTTTTGAGTTAATTTTTTATACGGTGTGAGGTAAGGACCTAACTTCATTGTTTTGTATGTGGATATACAGTTGTCCCAGCATCACATGTTGAAGAAACTTTTTTAACTGCTGATGATCTTGGCACTTGTCAAAAATCAGTTAAGCACATATGTATACGTTTACTTCTTTCTCTCCAACTCTACATCCTTTTTTTCATTTCTTATGTATAGAAACACAACTGACTTTTGTGTGTTGACTGCATATTTTACAACCTTGCAGAATTGATTCAAGGTTCAGAAAGGATTTCATGAATCTGTTTCCAGTTATTTTAAAGATGTCAAATTTACGTAATTCTCTGGTTGGATTTTCCAATGATCTATAAATAATCTGAATTACTTTCTAATATCTATAAACTAATTCTAAAGTTTAGATGGAGAGGCCAGAATAGCCAACACAATACTGAAGGAGAAGAAGAAAATTGGAGGACTGATACTACCTGATTTCAAGACTTACTTAAAAACTATGGTATTCAAGACAGTGTGGTATTGATGAAAGAACAGACAAATCAATGAAACAGAATAGAGAGCCCCAAAATAGACCTACATAAATATAGTCAACTGGTCCTTGACAAAACATCAAAGGCAACACAATGGAGCAAAGAAAATCTCTTCAACAAGTGGTACTGGAACAACTGGAAATCCACCTGCAAAAAAATAAATCTAGACACAGACCTTAAACCCTTCACAAAAATTAACTCGAAGTGGATCATAGACCTAACTGTAAAACACAAAAATGTTAAACTCCTAGAGGACAACATAATAGAAAACCTAGATGACCTTGGCTATGGTGATGTCTTTTGAGATAAAACACCAAATATACAACGCATGAAAGAAATAATTGGTAATTTGGACTTCATTAAAATGTAAAACTTCTGCTCTGTGAGAGAATATTAAGAGAATGAAAAGACAAGTCACAGATTGGGAGAAAATACTTTCAAAAGACACATCTGATTAAAAAACTGTTATCCAACATATATAAAGAAATCTTAAAATTCAACAATATGAAAACAAACAACCCACTTAAAAAATGGGCCATGCTAAAGGAAAAAAAAAAAAGGCCAAAGACCTTAACAAACTCTTCACCAAAAAAAGATTCCCAGATGGCAAATAAGCATATAAATAGGTGCTCCATATCATAAGCCACCAGAGAAATGAAAATTAAAACAACAATGAAATAACAATGAGATACAACTACTAGCATGGGCATATCCAGAACACTGACAACACCAAATGCTGACAAGGATGTGGAGCAACAGGAGATCTCATATAATGTTGGTGGGAATGCAAAATGGTACAGCCATTTCAGAAGACACTTGGAAGTTGCTTACAAAAGTAAATATATTCTTACCATATGATTCAGCAATTGTGCTCTGGTATTTACTCAAAGGAACTGAAAACTTTTGTCCACACAAAAACCTGCACACAGATGTTTATAGAAGCTTCACTTATAATTGTCTAAACTCGGAAGCAACCAAATCCTTCAGTACCTGAATGGATGAATAAACTGTGATACATCTAAACAATGGAATATTATTCAGCACTAAAAAGAAATGACCTATCAAGCTATGAAATGACATGAAAGAAACATAAATACGTATTACTAAGTGAAAGAGGCCAATCTTAAAAAGCTACATACTGTATGTTTCCAATTATATAAGATTCTGGAAAAGTAAGAATTGTGGAGGTAATAAAAAGATTAGTGTTTGCCACTGGGGGATTGGGGGAGGGTGGAGGGACACAGTGGAGATGAACAATCAGAGCACAGAGAATTTTTTGGGCAGTGAAAATGCTTTGTATGATATATGATTATGGATATATGTCATTGTACATTTGCCCAAAGAATGTAGGACACCAAGAGTGAACTTAAAGGTAAACTATGCACTGAGTGATTATGATTTGTCAATGTGGGATCATCCTTGGTAAAAAATGTACCATTCTGGTGAGTGATATTGATAAGGGGGGAGGATTTTTATGTCTATAAGCAGGGAATGAGAAATCCTGTACCTTTCTCTCAACTTTATTGTAAACCTAAACTGCTCTAAAAAGTAGTGTTTTTTAAAAAAAAAGAACGCTTCAAGAAATCTTTCTAAATCACTTGCTGAAGCCTAGATATGTCATGCTTAATATATTTACTGACCATCTGTTTAGTAATCCTATCAAGGAAAGAAATAAACTATACCCATCATGACTTGTTCTAAATGAATACATGCTGATACTTCATGATTGTTTTTTCCCTGGGTGCTCAAAAACTATTCGTTTAAAATGTACTCTAGAATCTTGCTGAGATAAAGTTATTAGTCTATAGTTTGTGAGATATGCTGTCTTTTTCCTTTTGAGAATAAGAACTCCTTTCTAGCTAATAGCCATAGTCAGGGAGAAGATGAAGAGAATTAAGAAATGTTTAATAAGATTTATTGCAGAAAATGAAAAATTTTAAATACAGTGCATAGAATTATATTGGAAAGGAAGGATGAAGTTATATGACTCTGAGAAGGAGGAAGGGAACTTAAACTTTCACCAAGAGAATAAAGGACAGAGAATGATGACAGGAAAAGGAGAAAGAAAAGAATGTAACAATAAGTATAAGAGATTGATCCCATAGAAGGAGAAGACACATTCTGGAAAGAAAAAGAAAAAGAAAGAAACAAAGAGCATGCTCACCAAATACTGGCAAGCTCCAAAAGAAAGTGAGAACTTGAAGCATTTGACAGCATTCTGAGGTGTTACATAAAAGTTGAAAGTATTCTCAACAAACTGAATTAGAATGAAAGATCCAAGTTAAGAGACTTACAAAACTACAGTTCAGGACCCACCCTTGACAATTCGCGTGTGTCTAATGAAACCAGGGATGGCACATGGAGGCCAAGATGGTGGAGTAAGATAAGGTAATTGTGATTCATTCCAATTCCCCCACCCTATAAACTCTACTAAAACTGATAGTGATCCCTTACATAGCACATAATGCCATGCTCTTGAGTCTTCAGATGGATTACTTTCTTTAATACTCACAACAATTAAGTTCTACTGCTATACTCATTTTGTCAATAGATAAATTGAAATTAAGAGAGATTAAGTAATTTGGCCCAAATCACACAGCTAGCACGTGGTGGAAATGGCATATTAATTTCAATTCTGTTACTTCACAGCCTAATTTCTTAACCAGTAAGTTTGTAACCCAGGGTTATCCCACTTGATTTTTCATGATTGCTCCTCTTAAAAGTTAGATATAGCCAAATATAAGTTTGAAAAAAAATGTTTTTTTCTGAATATACAGAACTAAAAAATGTGCTTAAAGTAATTCACGGCTGAATTATCAGGAGATGAAATTGTCACACTTACCTTCTGTTCAACAGGATCATGCAGTGCAGTGCCCGGGCTGATACTCAGAAGCCAAAAGCTAATTCCTTTATGATTTAGGCACACCAGTATCTCAGGCTCAAAGGGTTCTTCTTCCTGTATGTAAAATGATACACATGGTTAGTCTAAGCTCCTGTGTTTTTGCATTGTTCTCATCCCTAAGTGTAATAGAACATAAAATATTTTGTTAATAGCAGCTATGTTTCATTCAATCCAATTCTGAACTGAGTCAGCAAAATTATTCCAAGCCTGACATGTTTAATGCTGTTATAGTTGTATTCCAGGGGGAATTTGGCTACACTGGAAGGTACCCAAACGGGGAGGCCAGAGCAGGGTAGTGTTGTCTGATGCTCCCAATTGAGCCAGGGACTCAAGCAGCCAATGAACTATAAAAAGAAGATGGAAGCAGAGAAGCTAGTAGGACAAATCTAATCTAGATTCCTTAAAGTAGATATGAGAAGAGATAGAAGCCCAAACGAGCAGATACCAAAGTCCATTCCTTCATGACGTTCTGACATAAAACTGGTTTACTGCAACATTCTTTAGAAAAGTGACTCAACCTCATAAAAACATTTAGTGTTAGCCATTTGGAATGAAAGTATGCATATATTTCACCAGTCAGCTCTCTGGGTTTAACTGATGATGATCAAACCCTAGTAGATTTGCTTTCATTCTGACATACAAAGTTTGGATATTAACCTGAAGCTCAAAATCCCTTTCTAGACTGGACCTACAAAATTGGACTGGATCATTTTCAACAGCTATTTGTTTTTTCTGGCTAGACTCATGGTCCAACATGTTTTTTGCTGGTCAGGAAATACCAAAAGTACAGACTTTCCTGAGGAATTTGGCCATTTAGCTTCCGATTCTTTGCCAGAATTTAAGCATGTTAAAGATAGGGATAAACGGGATGCAAAAAGTGAAAAAAAGAAATAGCAGAAATTTTTAAAACTAGGAAAGGGACAATTGAATTCTTTTGGTGTATCAAGTGAAGACCTTAAAAAGACAACAGCAAGAAAATAAAAGTTTTGTAAGCAATATGTTTTACAAAATTTATATGCTTTAATTTAGGTTACTGATTAAAATTGACGATTAAAAACAATATGAGAGCAAATATTCCCTGAAATTGAACAGTGAAATATGACACTAGTGTATGTTTGACATGTTGGATCAATTTTCTTGCTTCTCTTTGATGAGCAAGATGGTCATTATAAGATTCTTCAAAATGGAACAAAAATGACAACTGGATAAGACTGATTAAATATTACTGCCAGATTGATATTAGACAAGAAAAGTCAAAAGCAGAACCGTGAACATTTCCTGAGCATGTGCCATACCTATTGCTTTATCTCATCTCTACCTGGAAGAGGTAGTGAGTTAGTGTAAAATTGTTTCTAAACCAGTATAAAGAGGGCAGATCGGTCTGGCAGCACCACAAGGAAAAGGAACCTGGGAATGCCTGGATAAGGTAATGGGCTCTGGTCTACACTGTTAAACTCAATTTGGCAGTACTGTACCGTATTTGACTTGAGACTTAGTTAAAATGCTGCCGTGGGTGGTTCTGAAAATAAAAATCCAGTTAAACCATCTGGCTCTTCAGTTATGCAAAATATAAAACAATTTGCCTAGATTCCCCTCTTTCCATCACTCCCTGTTGACTTTCATTGCTAGATTCTATTTTGGGCATTTTTATTATTCAGAAAAATATTTGAGCATGCTGACTCCCCCTCCACCAATTGACTTTGACAGCAAAGCTTTTCAAAGCATTAACAGTCACGGATAAATTATCTTTGGAAAAATAAAAACACAGTCATTAGACCAAATGATATTTTATATACTTCATTTTACTATCACATAGTCTTATTTTTTGAAATGAGGTTATATATAGATGTAATTTACTTAGTGCTTCAGTGGCTGGTTTCTAAAGTTTTGTAAGCTATCAAACCATTATCTGACCTACTCAAATACTAAACCTTCTAAAATGGAAAACAGCCAATCATGAAGTGACAACAATACAGAGCAACAAAATGTATTCAGGTACAAATTCATATTTAATGGATATAAACCTCAATGGTTTTGGAATTGAATGCTAAATATAGTTAATCTAATTTACTAGCAATCTCCTTTAAAGCAATCTATACCTTCTCAGAAAATTAAATACACTATTACATATATTATTTTTGGAATGCAGATTTTTTCTTTGGGAAATATATCTAGAAAAATACACATATAAGGTTAATCAATATATGAAAAAAAGAAATGTGTAGTTTATGAAATCAGCCTTTTACTTTTGGCAAGTGTGTCTTGGCTTATAAACACTAAAATATCTAATATTAGTAATATTCAAAGAATTATACAGCTATACAACGATACCTCCTAAAATAATCAACTTGAAAAAATTACAAAGAATTTCAATTACTCAGTATTACCGAGGCAATTGAAATATATGCATATCTATACACTGTTGCTAAGAGCATAAAGCAGTAGGAAATTTCTGGAGTGTTATTTGATAATAAATATAAAAACACTTAAAAATAGACTTACTCTTTGACCCAGAAATTTTCATGTCTAATAGTTTATTCTCAGGACATAATTGGAATAGTGTACAAATGTTTTATATATATATATGTATATATATATATACACACACACATATACATATATATATACACATATACATATATATCTTGCATATATATATGCAGAAAGGTAAGTGCTTTATTATGTGTGTATATGTATATAATATATATATTGTGTGTGTACATATATATGTGTATATATCGAGGCAGCACTTTATTTTTAAGACTGGGAACAAATTAAGCATAAATAAATGTGGTTATTCATGATATATCCAAAGACTACAGTGTTATGAAGCTAGAAAAAAATAATCATTTAAATTTATTTTTATTAACATGGCAATTTATTGATGATTACAGTATTAAGAAAAAGGGCATTTATGACATTTGAGTGGCATGACAGGCTTTTCTGTTTCTGTGTGTGTGAACGTACTAAAATGTGGGAGGGGACAGAAGAACAAGAATGGTGGCATGCTGAAGCTGAGTGATGGGTTCATGACAGTGCATCACACTCATCCTACTTTTGTGCGTTTGAAAAGTTTTCAGAGCATTTTTTTTTTAAACACACAAAATTTCATGCTACTTTTTAACAGTAATATCTTTGAGTGGTGGTATTGTGACATTTCTTCACTCTTTTTTGCTTATCAGTGAACACATATTACTCAGTAAATATTTAAAAAATAAAAATGAACAAAAATTAAATCTACAGAAAAACACGCTTTGCTTGCTGTTTCCTCAATTCTGTACTCCATCCAAGTGTTGTTGACAGTGCCACCTTCTCTCTCAAACCTACTTGCCTGCCAAAGCCAATTGTTACCTGGGGCTAAATGGGTACAGTATGTTGTACCTCAGAAAACCTTTGGTTCTGCATCAGTCTCTTTGCTGCTGCTGGACCCGTACACCTATCGCCAGTCTCCTGCTGTTCTCGTTCTTGCTATCACCCTGAACCGATACTTAAGTCCCAGCAAATTTCCTGGGCTGAGCTCTTTCTTTCTCTCGTTATTCTGATTTGCATTTATGTGTACATGGACCTACATGTTTGCCTGCTCCTCCTGACCACAGTCAATCTTCGTCCTCACAAATCTATCCTCACACCTGTCCTCTGGCCTTCTGTTCTGGCCTTTGCCCTTTGCCTCCCTAGATTCATGGCATCATTTGGTTTTTCTCTTGTTAATTATCTTTACACATCTGGTTTCCATGGCATATTGTTCACATCAGTTCTGTACCCTGCCCAAACTAACCACCTCCATGCACTGCACAGCTCTGGTGCTACCTAAGTAGGAAATGAAACACATCTCAGCAGAGAAAATTAGGTGTATCGGTTATCAATGAGTTGATCTTGAATTGTTGACATTTCTGTATTGTCAGAGATGAGATACATGACTGTAGGGAAAGCTGGACTCTGGAGCTAGACCACCTGGACTTAAACCCAGCATCTGCAACTCAGTAGCTATGGAAACTTATACAAATTAAGTGCTTCAGTGTTACCATCTGTAAAATGGGAGTAATATTCGTTGGCTGAGAGGATTAAATGAGTGAATATATATAAACCCTTTAGAACAACATGACACACAGAAATATTAATTTAGCATTTGTTCTTATTACTAACTCTAATATTTATTTTTAGTTCCTCTGAACATTGTAATTACTAAACAAATACTTGTGGGAAGAATTTAGAATGAATATTAAATAAAAAAAGAATAACAAAAGCACAAAATTATGTCTTGTATGAATGTGTGAATATATTCACTCCTTTAGTAAATACTGATTGAACTTCTATGATGAGGCAGCCACTGTGCTAGATACCGGGCAAAAGACCGAGAATAAGACAAATGAAGCCTTTGTCTTTATGGCACTTACAGTGTAACGGAGGTTAAATTTGAATTGATGAATGAATTTTTCAATGGCTATGTGGATGCCAAAGAATGTGACTGTAACCTTCTTTCTGAAGTAGCTTTTTCTTTGTCAAATAAGTAAAACCATCACTAGGTATGCAACTACTTTAAAAATTTTGTTTCTGTTCTTTTTGACCTTGAAAGGTGATTGATGACTGTATTTGTTAATCAAGTTAAAGGTTGCTTACTCATTTTATAAGATTAGATCCAGTTTTAATTATACAAAGGGCTGAACAGAATTAAACTTACTGCACATCAACATAGCAAAAATAGGCCTGATAAAATATTCACCTTTTTTGGTTTTTTCCTTATTTTTCCACAAGGAAAAATGGATTTATTATTTTTATTTTATGTTTTTACAATGCATGTCTGTTGCCAAGCTTTCAACAATACATAAAAGGATAAAGTAAAACATAAAGGAAATCCAGTGCCCTGAGATAACCACCATTAATATTTTGTGATAGTCTTTTCATGAATCTCTTCATGCATTCACATGAATCTACATTAATGGGACCATATTATAAATGATGTTTTCATCATCACAACATTTCCTTCCTCCCTCTCTTCTTCCTTCAATTTTTGCCTCTATAAACAAAGTTGAAGTAACATTACATATGAATATTGTATACTGGTGCTTTCATTTCTGTAGGTTAAATTCTAAAAGTAGGATTTCGAAGCCAATCTGTCCATATAGTTCTAATTTTTACTGATACTGCCCAACTGCTTTCCAGAATAGTCATATCAACTTAGAGTCTGCCAGCAGTTTGAGGGTTCTCATCATTCCTGTCTTACCAACATTTGGTATGTTCAGGCTTTTACATTTTGTAACAGTTTGGTAGGTATAATAATATCTCATTTTAATTTAGATTTCCATTTCACTGATTTGTTCTTCTCTGGATTGCCTTTTCATATTTAGGGATTCATTGGACATTCTAAATATAAGTGCCTTTGTCTTTCATAAATTCTATAAAATTTCACTATTTTTCTCTTCTAATGCTGCTTCTCTTTTTTCTCCTTATTCTCTCTGTTTAAAATACTATTAGAGGTAAATTTAAGAAAATTGAAATCGTATCAAGTATCTTTTCCGATGACAATGCTTTGAGACTAGATATCAATTACAGGAAAAAATCTGTAAGAAATACAAACACATGGAGGCTAAACAACACACTACTTAATAACCAAGAGATCACTGAAGAAATCAAAGAGGAAATCAAAAAATACCTAGAAACAAATGACAATGAAAACACAACGACCCAAAACCTATGGGATGCAGCAAAAGCAGTTCTAAGAGGGAAGTTTATAGCTGTACAAGCCTACCTTAAGAAACAAGAACCATCTCAAATAAACAACCTAACCGTACACGTAAAGCAATTAGAGAAAAAAGAACAAAAAACCCCAAAGTTAGCAGAAGGAAAGAAATCATAAAGATCAGATCAGAAATAAATGAAAAAGAAATGAAGGAAATGATAGCAAAGAGTAATAAAACTAAAACCTGGTTCTTTGAGAAGATAAACAAAATTGATAAACCATTAGCCAGAATCATCAAGAAAAAAAGGGAGAAGACTCAGATCAATAGAATTAGAAATGAAAAAGGAGAAGTAACAAATGACATTGCAGAAATACAAAGGATCATGAGAGATTACTACAAGCAACTATATGCCAATAAAACGGACAACCTGGAAGAAATGGACAAATTCTTAGAAATGCACAACCTTCCGAGACTGAACCAGGAAGAAATAGAAAATATGAACAGACCAATCACAAGCACTGAAATTGAAACTGTGATTAAAAATCTTCCAACAAACAAAAGCCCAGGAACAGATGGCTTCACAGGCGAATTCTATCAAACATTTAGAGAAGAGCTAACATCTATCCTTCTCAAACTCTTCCAAAATACAGCAGAGGGAGGAACACTCCCAAATTCATTCTACGAGGCCACCATCACTCTGATACCAAAACCAGACAAAGATGTCACAAAGAAAGAAAACTACAGATCAATATCACTGATGAACATAGATGCAAAAATCCTCAACGAAATACTAGCAAACAGAATCCAACAGCACATTAAAAGGATCATACACTATGATCAAGCGGGGTTTATCCCAGGAATGCAAGGATTCTTCAGTATATGCAAATCAATCAACGTGATACACCGTATTAACAAATTGAAGGAGAAAAACCATATGATCATCTCACTAGATGCAGAGAAAGCTTTCAACAAAATTCAACACCCATTTATGACAAAAACCCTCCAGAAAGTAGGCATAGAGGGAACTTTCATCAACATAATAAAGGCCATATATGACAAACCCACAGCCAACATCGTCCTCAATGGTGAAAAACTGAAACCATTTCCACTAAGATCAGGAACAAGACAAGGTTGCCCACTCTCACCACTATTATTCAACATAGTTTTGGAAGTTTTAGCCACAGCAATCAGAGAAGAAAAAGAAATAAAAGGAATCCAAGTCAGAAAAGAAGAAGTAAAGCTCTCACTGTTTGCAGATGACATGATACTATACATAGAGAATCCTAATGATGCTACCAGAAAACTACTAGAGCTAAGCAATGAATTTGGTAAAGTAGCAGGATACAAAATTAATGCACAGAAATCTCCTGCATTCTTATACACTAATGATGAAAAATCTGAAAGTGAAATTAAGAAAACACTCCCATTTACCACTGCAACAAAAAGAATAAAGTATCTAGGAAAAAACCTACCTAAGGAGATAAAAGACCTGCATGCAGAAAATTATGAGACACTGATGAAAGAAATTAAAGATGACACAAATAGATGGAGTGATATACCATGTTCTTGGATTGGAAGAATCAACATTGTGAAAATGAATCTAGTACTCAAAGCAACCTACAGATTCAATGCAATTCTTATCAAACTACCAATGGCATTTTTCACAGAACTAGAACAAAAAATTTCACGATTTGTATGGAAACACAAAAGACCCTGAATAGCCAAAGCAATCTTGCGAAAGCAAAACGGAGCTGGAGGAATCAGGCTCCCTGACTTCAGACTATACTACAAAGCTACAGTCATCAAGACAGTATGGTACTGGCACAAAAACAGAAATATGGATCAATCAAACAGGATAGAAAGCCCAGAGATAAACCCACGCACATATGCTCACCTTATCTTTGATAAAGGAGGCAAGAATATACAGTGGAGGAAAGACAGCCTCTTCAATAAGTGGTGCTGGGAAAACTGGACAGCTACTTGTAAAAGAATGAAATTAGAATACTCCCTAACATCATACACAAAAATAAACTCAAAAAGGATTAAAGACCTAAATGTAAGGCCAGATATCAACAAACTCTTAGAGGAAAACATAGGCAGAACACTCTATGACATAAAGCACAGCAAGATCCTTTTTGACCCACCTCCTAGAGAAATGGAAATAGAAACAAAAATAAACAAATGGGACCTAATGAAACTTAAAACCTCTTGCACAGCAAAGGAAACCATAAACAAGACGAAAGGACAACCCTCAGAATGGGAAAAAATATTTGCAAATGAAGCAACTGACAAAGGATTAATCTGCAAAACATACAAGCAACTCATGCATCTCAATATCAAAAAAACAAACACCCCAATCCAAAAATGGGCAGAAGACCTAAATAGACATTTCTCCAAAGAGGATATACAGATTGCCAACAAACACATGAAAGAATGTGCAACATCATTAATCATTAGAGAAATGCAAATCAAAACTACGAGATACCATCTCACACCGGTCAGAATGGCCATCATCAAAAAATCTACAAACAATAAATGCTGGAGAGGGTGTGGAGAAAAGGGAACCGTCTTGCACTGTTGGTGGGAACGTAAATTGATACAGCCACTATGGAGAACAGTATGGAGGTTCCTTAAAAAAGTAAAAACAGAACTACCATACGACCCAGCAATCCCACTACTGGGCATATACCCTGAGAAAACCATAATTCAAAAAGAGACATGTACCAAAATGTTAATTGCAGCTCTATTTACAATAGCCAGGACATGGAAGCAACCTAAGTGTCCATCAACAGATGAATGGATAAAGAAGCTATGACACATATATACAATGGAATATTACTCAGCCATAAAAAGAAACAAAATTGAGTTATTTGTAGTGAGGTGGATGGACCTAGAGTCTGTCACACAGAGTGAAGGAAGTCAGAAGGAGAAAAACAAATACAGTATGCTAACACATATATATGGAATCTAAGGAAAAAAAAAAAAGGTCATGAAGAATCTAGCGGCAAGACGGGAATAAAGACACAGAACTACTAGAGAATGGACTTGAGGATATGGGGAGGGGGAAGGGTAAGCTGGGACAAAGTGAGAGAGTGGCATGGACATATATACACTATCAAACGTAAAATAGATAGCTAGTGGGAAGCAGCCGCATAGCACAGGGAGATCAGCTTGGTGCTTTGTGACCACCTAGAGGGATGGGATAGGGAGGGTGGGAGGGAGGGAGATGCAAGAGGGAAGAGATATGGGGACATATGTATATATATAACTGATTCACTTTGTTATAAAGCAGAAACTAACACACTACTGTAAAGCAATTATACTCCAATAAAGATGTTAAAAAAAAAAAAAAAGATGTGGCACATATATACAATGGAATATTACTCAGCCATAAAAAGGAACGAAACTGAATTATTTGTAGTGAGGTGGATGGACCTAGAGACTGTCATACAGAGTGAAGGAAGTCAGAAAGAGAAAAACAAATACCGTATGCTAACACATATATATGGAATTAAAAAAAAAAAAAGAAAGAAAATGGTCAGAAGAACCTAAGGGCAAGATGGGAATAAAGATGCAGAACTACTAGAGAATGGACTTGAGGATACAGGGAGGGGGAAGGGTAAGCTGGGACAAAGTGAGAGAGTGGCATGGACATATATACACTACCAAACGTAAAATAGATAGCTAGTGGGAAGCAGCCGCATAGAACAGGGAGATTAGCTCAGTGCTCTGTGACCACCGAGAGGGGTAGGATAGGGAGGGTGGGAGGGATGGAGACACAAGAGGGAAGAGATATGGGGATATATGTATATGTATAGCTGATTCACTTTGTTATAAAGCAGAAACTGACACATCACTGTAAAGCAATTATCCTCTAATAAAGATGTTAAAAAAATACTATTAGAGACAGAGCTTTTCACTCAATCCTTTCTGTCACCTAACCTCTCTTTCGATTTTCAGTCTTATTGGTCTCTCTGTGATACTTCTGTGTAATCTCTTCAGATAAGCAGTTCACTAATTTCTTCACTTACTCCTAAGCAAGAATACCACCTCAACTAAGTTTCTAGTTTCAATCTCGTACTCCTTTCTAGTAGAGTTACTTGATTTTTTTTTCACATCAGCTAGTTGATTTTGATAGACTTTTGTTTTTTTATTACTTTTATAATAATACCCACTCTGATTCCATCAACCTTATTGGGTGTACTTAATTTATTTTATAGTCTGTATATCTGATCATTCAAAATTGGCAGTCTATGTCTATCTGATTTTGCAGAGTTCTTTTTGTTTGTAGCTGTAGTATTTTGTTGTTATTATCTACAAGAGTGGAATCTTAAATATTCTAGGTATATGGTCATAACATTAGTGTATAGAGATAATATTTATTTTTTCCAATATTTATACCAGTTATTTCATATTTCTTGCCTAACTACATTAACTAATAGTTCCAAAACAATGTTGAATGTTACTGAAAATTGTAGCATTCCTGTCTTAGTTCTGATAGTTTTTCTATTTAATTATGTCTACCTCCTCCATTACAAATGCTGAATGCTAACAAACTTGGTACATAAACAGCCAAAGTTCATCAAAAACTCAAAACATACAAAATGCAAACAAAAATGTACATTTATTATCCAACAATCATTTTCAATGTATTATATGCACAAGGTATTATTTGGACACCTCTAAAAAAAACAAAGAAAACTTACTGAAAAATACATAGAGGATTAAAAAGGTGTTAAGTATTTCTCTTACCCAAACTCCCACAAAAAGGATAAGAAAGATTTAAAGGACATAGTGCACAAGGATAAAGACAATATGAGAAGGAAGTGACTACAACATGGTTTTGGAAACTAGGAAGCAGGTGGATGGCTAGTGTGTTTGTTTCCTATGACTGCTTTGAACAATTACAACAAACTTGATGGCTTAAAACAACAGACACTTATTCTCAGGTACCTTGACAATGGGGCTATTTGGTGGGGTGGAATTCAAGAGAATTGGTTAGCCATGGGAGAAATCATGAGTTTCCTCAGATCATCTTCCCAAACATTGGCAGTCAGATCACAGCCCCTCCTCTAATGTGGTGGGCTCAGGGACACTGAACATTGCTAAGGAAATGACACTACATGGAAAATAAAGAGTATTCATTAATTATCATTGAAACCCAGAAAACTTTTCCCAGTTGGCTCTAAAAACACTTATTCACAGGTTGATACATCCCAGGCAGGAGGATGAATGAATATTCTCTGAAGAAATATACAAGAATAGAACAGCAGATATTGACAAACGCGGATCTTCCAGTAAAACCAAATTAAGTACTACACAGTCAATTCTACCATTAGATAAGACCCACATATGCATACATACCTTCAATCAATTTTTAATATATATTTCTTAAACCTGAATGTAAAGTCATATAAAACCAGGCATTTGAAGAAAGCCTCTAACATAAAGAATAAAGATGGAAGTAAACAAAAGTAACAACTGCTATATTTAAAATGGATAACCAACAAGAACCTACTGTATAGCATAGGGAACTCTGCTCAATATTATGTAACTACCTAAATGGGAAAAGAATTTGAAAAAGAATAGATACATGTATATGTATAACTGATTCATTTTGCTGTACCCCTGAAACTAACACAACATTGTTAATCAACTATACTCCAATATAAAATAAAAAGTTAAAAACAAACAAAACAAAAACAAAAGGATCTCAGCAAAGAAGCAGAAGAGCAGAAGACTTTTTTTTTTTAAATTGGCACTTGAGATCTTCAGATAGGTTAGGGTTATTGTACACATAAAATGAGAACATGAGGTAATTTTTTAAAATGTCATGCACAGAAAAACTAAAATCTTGGAAAGTAAAATTATGAAAGTATAAGAAAGTCCAATAGAAAGGTTAGAGACAAAGTTGAAGAAACCTCTCAGAAAGCAGGGGACAAAAAGGAATAGAAAAGACTAGAATATAATTCCAGGACTTAAAACATTGTACATTTAGAAGTCCAGAAAGAAAAACGAAACAAGATGAAGAAAAGAAACGTATCAGAGAAAATGTTTAAAAAATTTTCCAAGTTGAACCATATGAATTTCCACATTGAGAGGGCTCATCAAGTGCTCAGCACAAGGTTACATAAGAACTACACAAAAGCATATCACTGTGAAATTTCAGAACACATGGGGACAAAGAGAAGATTCTAGAACCTTTCCAAGAGGAGTAAAAAGAGCCTACATACAGGAATCAGAATGATATCAGGTTTCTCAATAGAAATGCTGGAAGCTAGAACACAGTGGAGGAATGCCTTCAAAATTCTCAGAGAATTTTCAACTAAGAATTGTATATCCAGTCAAGATATTAAATGAAGTAGACTATCCCAAGTTAAAGACATGCAAATTTGCAGTAATCTTACCACCCACCCATGCATTCTATCTCAGAAAGGTGCAGGAGAATATAATCAACTAAGATGAAGAGGTTAACTAAGAAAGAAGAAAGGAGGGGATCCAAAAAACAAAAGATCTATAAAAAAGATTCCCTACAAAACAAAAATGAAAAGAATTCCCCCAAATATGGTGATGGGACATCTAGGACAGTTTTTCTCAACTGAGAGTGATTTTGTCTCCCAGGGGACATTTGACAATGCTTGGAGACAATGTAATATAACAAGTGGGGCAGTGGGCAGAGTGCTACTGTCATCTAGTGGATAGAGGCCAGAGATGCTGCTAAACATTTTACAGTGTACAGGACAGCTACCTACAACAAATAACCATCCAGCTCAAAATATCAGTAGTGCCAAGGAAGTTAAGAAACCCAGTCCTAGGATAACAGCTGTGAAGCAGGGTGAAACAGGAACAAGGGCAACTTAAACAAAGATTTTGAATTCATTCTGTGGTCAATTTAGAACCACTGACATATTAGAGCTAAGCCTTAGAAAGTAATGTTTGACATATAAAATTATGATATAATGTGAGTAATGTAGTTATAGAGGTGGGCAGGAAGTACTTGGGGACACGAGCCATTTTCCTTGACTCTGTCTGATCGTCACATTACTAATTTTTTGGCTAATATAAAAGACTCTTCATGATCTTGCCACAAACTACACTTGCAACTTTATATCCTGTTAGCTTCTTCCACTTTACAATTTGTGATTTTTTGAACACTCGTCACTTTAATTCTCTGTTTGTTGCACATACTGTTCTTTCCTCTTGAACTTCTCTACCTTGTCCTCGCAAAGAATTAATGACTAATTTCCAAAACCAAGCTCCAAAATTCAATAAAGCAGGAAACAATTAAAAATGAATAAAATGGCCCCTAAATATCAGTCCATTCTTACTAAATTTTGAATAATATATATTCATCATATAAACAACTGATAAATGTATTAGTTAAGGTAAGGCCAGGTACTGTAATCAACAACCCCCCAAATGTACAACAGCACAAGCACAGCACAAGTTTCTTGTTCACTCACATAAAACCCAAATACCAGATTAGTAAGAACTCCCCCTTCCCAGTAGTGATTTAGAGTTCCAGGCACCTTCTATTTTATACTTCTGCCTTCTTGGCTTCTAATTTCAGTGTGTTCATCAGCATTAAATGGGTGGATGGGTAAAAGCGTGCAGAATAATATATAGGAGGTTTTGATGATCTAGTCCTCTACATGGCATGCATCACTCACTTTGCATTGGACAAAACTCAGCCATGGGGCCATACAGTAAAGGAGGCTGGAAAATATCGTCTACCTGCATGCCCAAGAAGAGGAAATGGCTGCTGAATAGACAGCCCATCTCCGCTATTGTGTGGTTCTGAAAAAGTTCTAATATTCATAAACAAACAAAAAAACAAAATACAACAAGATTTGGTTATTTATAAGGTACATATGTATTAATTGATTATCATATAGCTATTGAAATCACAGAGCAGAATGACAGTGAATAGAAACATTAAGACAGAAACATGAAACAGTATACACAAAGTCTTTGAATTTCACGGTATTAAAATAAAGGAAGGTCAGAGGAGCAAATCCTGTCAGTTTCATAGCAGGGGCTGTTGTAAAGAGAGGGTAGAGAGCCCTGGGCTAAACATTGCCACAGGCAGCAAAGAAGACACTGTTCTTTTCCCTGTGAGTCAGAAGAGTTAGAAGAGCTCTATTGGTTATCAAAAGAGAAAACAAAGAAAAACTGGAGAGCTAGTTTTGTCAAAGAGGTGAAAAAGATGCGAAGATGGCTTGGAAAATATAGAAATGCTGAAGGGAAATTTTTCTTAATATATGAGATTTCTTGATGCAGCATTGAGTGGGTTAGTTGAACTGTATGAAAAATGACTGCAGAATGGGGTAGGAGAGGATTCTGTGTGAGGCTCTTATTAAGGCGATCATTTGCTTCACTGGGTTGGAGGCAATGATGGAAAAGAAGGCAAGAGTAATTTACCTTTATCTTACTATTTAATCACATGACCTTTTATTGTGACTTTTGGGCTAGGTATTTTGCTAATAACTGAACCCTTACAACAGCACACTGAGATGGGTGCTACTATCTCATTTTTTTTGCAGGAAGAAAATGAGTTGCCACGTGTCACATAGGTAGATAAGAGGTTAAGTTAAAATTCAAATCTTGGTCAGATTAACTACAGAGTCCCTTCAACACTTCCTCAAACTCACAGCTATCTTTCTTGTTGTTGCTTATCTGTTGATCTGCATTTTTTTATCAAGTCTATCAATTAATTTATAGTAAACATTATACTTAAATGTTTACATTTAAGTAAATGTGGTTGCAATGTTTAAATAAAATACCATAAAATTTATATACTATGAAATTATTTTTCAGTGTTCACTAAAATGATGACTTTCAATCCAATGACTTAAATGTGGGCTTTAGTGGTAATTTTTAAAAAGAAAACAGGAATGATCAAGTAGAAAATAAATGGTTTCTTGTAGTTTTTTCTGGCTCTAGCATCCTAGGTTTAAACTTAAGATTTTTAAGTGAAAATATGTCTTTAAAATTCTCTCGGCAAATTTAATTTGGGATACAATAGTGGTCACACACAATTTAAATTGTAAATTTTAAAAACTCCACTAAAAATAGATACTATTACCAACCTCAACTGTGTAAAGAGTCCTGAGAATTGTCATTAGAACATATTCATTTTAAGAAATATTTTTATGAAGCAATTAATTTGGGAAGGTGTCACAACTAACATTTAATTGCTACTACGTATTTAGGAAATTTCACTCTTTCCTTCCTTTTACAGATCATGTTAGCAAAATGTCAGTAGATAAATATGTGTTAAGAAACTCTACACTCTAAGGAAAACTGGAATTTAAAGTGGGTCTCCTAAGCCTCTCATATTTGGAATATCCTTTCACCTGAAGAACTACAGAAACAAGGACAGAGTTATTTGCAATGCCTGAAATACACTCTTACCACACCCATTTCTCAGCTAACAAACTTCTTTCAGATTGAAATTTGAATGTTAGTACAGTGAAACCCTTCCTGACCTCCCAGATGGTGTCAGGTACACACTGCCAGGACCCTAAGAAAGATTCAGAAGAAAGAATATCATG
Source organism: Balaenoptera borealis (assembly GCF_965194805.1). NCBI lineage: Eukaryota > Metazoa > Chordata > Mammalia > Artiodactyla > Balaenopteridae > Balaenoptera > Balaenoptera borealis. Next base: position 56,970,825 of record NC_138864.1, on the reverse strand, counting down.
ACTGATTATCAGTGTCTTCTGTGAATATAACTAAAAGAATTGTTTATATGCCATAACTAATAGAGATTGTTAGGGGGAAAGAGATATTCCTAATATACCTGTAATAGCAATACTTTTCTGTCCATGCCAAGATGTACTTAATAGCTTTCACTCAGATTACAATTTCTTTTTGTTTGGGCAGGGGAGGCATATATAGGCTTTGAATATATATCCTCTTCATATTCACGCAAGTTTCCTCTCCTTCAAAACTCAAAACTACTCTGCAGATTCCAGAGATTTCAGTATATCATCCCAATTTAAACAATTAAGCACAAGTCAACGCTATCTAGCCTGGTTGCCTATCAAGTTTACAGTGGCCCTTTCTTGCTTTCTTCTCCAACTGAAATTTCCAACTCAGTTTGTCCTATCACTTGACACTTCTTATACATTTCTGCTAAAATTTTACTATATGATTACGTATTTGATTGCTTTTGCTAAATCATAACTTAGATAAGGCCGTTTTCACAGGAGATCACCAAAAAGTCATCTTAATATGTGTACCTGATTTTATCAGGTCTATGGCATCATTGAAGTATAGGTTTTGATTGTGGGTAAGGAGAAATGGCTGAGGTCCTATTGTATGATAGGTCTTCCTGTTCTCGGGGGAAATACCCTTAGATTACAAGTTCCTTAACAACACGAAGGGCATTTACCTCTTGGGCTTGCCTGGAGCCTAGCACATAACAAACAATCTGAAGGTATTTGTAGCATGAATAGATTGATAGATAACATTTATAATTCCTAAGGCATGGTATTCTTTTCCTTGCTGTTGTTATCACAATATATTGCTTTTATTTAGCAAGCCACAAAATACTTTCAAATGAGATTTTCCATTTTACTTATTCATTTTGCACAACATTGTAAATAAGACATAACTTTACTTCACTTTCCCCTCCAAAAGTCAATATTGTAGTAGAAAAGAAGCTGAACATTTCAAAATCTCAGAGAAGGGCTTACTTTTGTTTGAATTAATGCAAAGACCATGAGAATCTGACATCTTGATCCATCTGGTCAGACATAAACGTCCTTATAATGATACTCTGGAAAGTTACTTTTGAAATCCCATTTGGTTAGACTATGTAATGAGAGTGGCACCAAGAGCTGCAGAGTTTGTATCACATCCCCATTTCCCAGAGATGGATAATCTTTTGAAGCATTTGAAAACTTAAAAATAGACCCATAAAATGAAGTCCCATTACCCTATCTCATGTCTTTTACCAAAGGGTGGAATTTGCTGGGGTTGGAAATTTTGTGGAAGTCTTTTAATCTGATTTGTGTGTAATAAATTGAGAAGCGAAGAGCCTCTGCAGATGTTAAGGAAAACACTACCCAGTCAATAGCTAGAACTCAAACCAAATCTTCCTTCCACTGGACAGATATTTACTTCCTTGAAACCAAGCATGATTCACTGCTATTTTCAGCTATAAAATACCAGTGAAGTAACTGAGTATGAAACATTAATATCTTTTGCTATTTCTATTCAGCACTTGAGCCCATGTTCAAGGAGAAAGCATGGAAGGGAGGGAGGGAAGGAGAGACAGAAGCTGCTCCCCTTACCACCCTCTTGAGCTGTGCTGTCTCTACAGCTAAAGACTTCAGTTTATTTCCCCTGCAAATCAATCTGACGCCGCTGAAGTCTGGTGCATTCACTTGCCTATTCAATTATTTCTTTAGAAACCAAACTCAAAGATAAGCACTTTTCGAGAAAACAGCTAAACAAATCCATCGTCTGCATTATATCAAGCTCTTTCAGACAGAAAATGCAGTCAACAGAGATCATCCTACTGAGTTGCAGATGTTGAAAATGTCACTTCTACTACACATTTCCCTCAGGAGGGATTTTATTTTTCCAGAGAGGAAAATGCTTTCCCAAATACCTTCCTTGGCCTTAGCAGTCTACAGGCATTTTAAATCAAAGATAATGTCTGTGCTAAAGGGGGCAACGGTGGCTCCCTCTTGTTAAGGGAACGTGGAGAACCATAAGCAACTCTAACAAATGGGAGGTCCAGCTAGAAGCCTTGGGCTGGAATGACTTTTATTCTCTGCTGTGTCGGCCAAAGACTGTGTTGCTTCACTGAGCTCTATTTTTGGAATCAGAGAGCCGATGCTACAAATCATCAAGTGGTTATCTTACCAACTGTACTAAAATTTCCATTTCTTATATCATTCAGGAGCTGATTGCCCTTAAAATATAGCAGGGATAATTGTTTGGCAAAGGACAACAAAACTACGGTTATTAAAAAGAACTCTTTTGCAAACAAAGGAATATGTTGAAAAATATCAGGGAACTGGAAACATTTTTGTTGTTTTGTCTTTTGAGTTACGATTAGGGCACAAACCAGAGTTTAAAGTCTGCCTGCCTGATATGTGATCGAAGGAGTTCTCTGCTTAACATTTTTGGGCTTCAATGTCTTTATGATAAGATGGGGATAATATATCACTTCAAGAGGTTTCTGCAAAGATGAAATGAGGCAATGCATGCAGTGCATTTGCAGGGTATCTGACAAACATAAAGCACTAAAAAAAACACACTAGGTCTCATCCCTTCCTCCTTTGTTGAGAAATTTGGCTCATATTCACAAGAGCTCCTTACGGGACAGGAGATTTCTGAAGACACTGATCATTTTTAATGGTGCTGCATAGTGTTTGTCTCTTGTGTTTTCTTCTCAGTTTTCCTATTGTGCAGCTCCGGTAGATGGAAATAACAGGATGCTTAGACTATTATTCTTACTTTGACATTTTGATACAGTTCTGACCCAATGTTTAAAATAAAGAGAGGTTCATGAGAAATAATGTGTGAGGATCATGAGAAATAATGTGTGAGTTTGATTTCAAGAAACTTTCATTTCTAAATTAACCATTAAAACACTATACTAAAAAATGGACAGCCCATCTAGCTCACTGTGTGCAATGTTTTAGAATTTATAAGTCTTTTCACAGAGAGCTGTTTTCTCATTTGATTCATAATAACACTATGAGGTTACGCAAGGATTTTTTTTTCCCTCCTAAAGTAAGTAAACTGAGGATTCATGTGATAAAGTCACTTGTTTAAGAACAAACACTAAATTATATAGACAAGACTAGAAACTCCAGTCTCCTAAACTGAAATAAAAATTTTTGGTGTTCTCTTGTAGCACACAATCTGTCTTTCTACCTACCTGGGTCACCTTGAGCAGGTCACACAATCTTTCTGTACCTCAAGGGGGATGATTATACCTGACTGTTTCACTATAGTATTAAGAGGATAAGTGAAGATAATGTATATGAAAGATTTCAAAAAACATAAAATTATCATTATTATTCAGGAGGGACTGTAAATATATCTCCCTATGGCCTCTTTCCAACACTCTGGAAGCTGATATATATTTTACAGATATTTATCATATATATATATATACACATATGACAAAGAAGAACAGATCAGCTGTATTCTAAAACAAAATTCCAAATTGTAGAAGAGAGTACAGCTATATATTCTCCCTATGAATTACACTTGTGATAATGAAGGAAACATATTCTAGAGAAACACTCATATTTCATATCCCTAGACTGTGAATTTATATCAGATATCTATTGGTGCTTAACAACCATGTGAGTCAGGGTTCTCCAGAGAAACAGAACTAACAGGAGGTATACATCTAGATGTAAGAGGAGAGAATACCAGTGTTTAATAATTTATCCGAAATCTGTAAAACCCCTATTTTTCTTTCTCCCTCTCTTTTCTATCGGCTCTTGTGAATTGTACATTTACTGCATTTCTCACACTGTCACATTTTACTTCCAATCAGTTGCAAGTAGTATAAATGAAGACACGTTCTTAACATTTTTCATTGCCTAGAGTAAAAACATAGAGATATATACATGTTTAAAGGCACTGAAAATTTTGGCATTTCTTGCTCAAGTTTTGAGGCTTGGGGTGAGGGGAGTGAGGGTGATGAGTGGAAAGAATACCTGCAAACATCCTCAGATGGTACCCACCTCAAAGGGCTGTGTTTAAACTTATGCTCCATATTTTATTAGGAGGGCTACACTGGAAATTTCACTTATATCTTTCCTTAATTACAGTTTTCTTACACAGGCAACATTAAGGTTGCTAATTAGTCATGTTTTATGAGTTATAATATCAATTTCCATGCATGTACATATATTTATATATGTTAATTTATGTATGTATATTAAATTATTATATATGCATAAACACTTACATTACACTCATACTGTTTAAACACAAAGTTTTTAGAGTACAGTATGTCAGGCACTTTGGTTACATGTTAAAATATATCTCAATATGAATTAACTTACTGTTTTCCCAAATAGGAAAGTCTTTGAAAAATGTAAGTGAATAATTGAATAGTTCCAAAATTTAAAATTGCAGAGGAGTGTCTTGAGTGCTATATTGGGAGTGTTGGTGAATAAAGGATGCAATGGTAATGGTATATGACAGCTTTCATGTAATTTCCTCACATAGTTTTTTATTTTTTTCCCCTGAGGCAGGCTAAGAGCTTGTGATCTAACATATCATTCTAAATCTAATTATTTTAAAAAGCAGTCAGCAGCTTCCACTTAGATTTGCCTTAACTCTGCTTCCCTAATGAGCATTAGATGCATGCCAAGTTTAAAGTTTTTTTTAAACCTTTTTAAAAACATTTTCCTGTAGCTCATAAAGTGAGAATATTTAGGAAAGTGTGATTTATTTTACTCTTTATAACTCAAAAATACACATATCCATTTGTCTAAGATTCAAAAACCTCTTACCTCAAACTAAGCTTAGGCAGTTCGATTCCTAAAGAAATTTTGGGGGAAAAATAATTACAGGAGAGAGATGATTATTACAGCTGGGTAGAAAATAAAGAACGAGTGTCTGTTCAATACACTCTTTTTGTGGTCTCAAATTTCTAAAAGGCTAATATCACTCTGAACTGTTGAAATTATCTTAATTATGAGAATAAATTATTTTGTTCTTTTTTATGGCTGAGTAATATTCCACTGTATATATGTACCACATCTTCTTTATCTATTCCTCTGTTGATGGACATTTAGGTTGCTTCCATGTCCTGGCTATAGTAAGCAGTGCTGCAATGAACATTGGGGTGAATGTATCTTTTTGAATTATGGTTTTCTCCGAGTGAAGTCAGGCACAGAAAGACAAATATCATATGATATTACTTATATGTGGAATCTAAAAAAAGGTACAAATGAATTATTTACAAAACAGAAGTAGAGTCAGGAATGTAGAAAACAAACTTATGGTCATCAGGGGATAAGGAGGGGGAGGGATAAATTGGGAGATTGGGATTGACATATGCACACTACAGTATATAAAATAGATAACTAATAAGAACCTGCTGTATAACACAGGGAACTCTACTCAATACTCTAATCATGTATATGGGAACGAAATCTAAAAAATAAGGAGTGGAAATATGTATATGTATAACTGATTCATTTTGCTGTACACCTGAAACTAACACAGTATATATCAAAACTATACTCCAATAAAAATTTTTTAAAAAGATAATACTGTAAACAACAGAAAAAAATTATGAGAATAAATTAAAAAAAAAAAAAAAAAGCTCTTGGTAACAAAGAAAAAGCCTGGAGAGCGTAGACTTCCATGGGAGGTGGAGGAGACAGAGCTGGTGAACGGTCCTAGTCACTCCCAGGGGTGGAATCTCTGATAAGTAAACCCCAGCCCCAGTGCATCACTCCAGGGAGGGTTCTGAAACATCATACAGAAATACATGGAAAGGAGACGAATGCAGTGGTTCAAAAGGAAGCAGTTTGGTAAATTCTATGTAAGGAAAGAAATGTTGCAAACAGACTGGATAAAAAAGGTATTAAGAGACTTCCTTAAGTACTCAAGAAAAGTTACTCAAACTGGAGGGTGTAGAGCTGCTACAAGGCATCTTACAAGCGGAGGATAGTAAGACTGATAAGGGGCCCCCAAATGAAACAAGTCCCACTCTATCAACTACTTAGGGCCCTCTCGTCAAGTTCTGGAACAATTGTTCCTGCACAAACTATCATTTAGGACATACAAATTATCATCATCATTCTAGACATTGGAAAATTGACATCATTCTTGACATTGCCTTTCTATTTTGAATAGAAATTTTTTGTTTGTGTAAGTTTTAGCCTTATAGCAAGCATTCAGGTAAATGAGTAAGGATCTGGGTTGTATAGGATATTCAGTGTATTTTTAATAATTCATTGTTTTTTAGTACCTTAGTGAAATATGAGAGTAAATGCTCAAGGGATTTGATGAAAAATGGGTTTCTCAGGGTGTTTTATTAAAAGATTCTAACAAATAGAGACTTGAAAAGTGATCTAGCTGCCCTGTTAGAGAAATCACTATTTGAAGGTACTCCAAAATGAGAAAACCCAGAAAAGATGTGTGTTGGGATGAATTAATGTGAATCAAATGGTAAAAAATAGACAAGAATAAGAAAGAAGGCTGAATAAGCACGGAGATTAATGTGCAGATGGCAGATCAATTTCCTGAGGCCTTAAGGACAAAAGAAAAGGAAATAACATTTATTGAGCTTATTCTATGTGCCAGGCATTCTATTAACTATTTTACATATGTTCTTATTTAATCATTCTTTTGAGAAACATTTCTTTTGAATGCTATATATGTGCTTTTTAAAAATAGACTTTATTTTTTAGAACAGTTTAAGGTTTTCAGAAAAATTGAAAAGTATAGAGACTTTCCATACATTCTGCACCCCATTTCCCCTATTATTAACCTCTTACATTAGTCTGATACATTTGTTACAGATAAAAATGCTTTCAAAACTCTTTAAAACCCTAAAATTGTGTCATTATTTCTACAGATGAGAAACTGAGGCTTAGAGAAATTCTTCCCCCAAATATGTGGCTGAGTATTTTATCCACAGTTCTACACTGCAACAGATCTTTTAATGCTCCAATAATATCTGAAGTACATATCTAGTCAAAGACCTAACAAAATGTCTCTGTCCTGTGCACTTTTACTTTTTTTTTAAACTATTTTTTAATGTTTGTGAGGTATGTAATGTTGTTCCTTTTCCTTTGTTTTTTAAATTAATTTTTATTGGAGTATAGTTGTTTTACAATGTTGTGTTAGTTTCTACTGTACAGCAAAGCGAATCAGCTATACATATACATATATCCCCTCTCTTTTTTGGATTTCCTTCTCATTTAGGTCACCACAGAGCATTAAGTAGAGTTCCCCATGCTATACAGTAGGTTCTCATTAGTTATCTATTTTATACACAATATCAGTAGTGTATATATGTCAATCCCAATCTCTCAATTCCTTCCACCCCCTTCCCCCCTTGGTATCCATACATTTGTTCTCTACGTCTGTGTCTCTACTTCTGCTTTGCAAATAAGATCATCTATACCATTTTTTTAGACTCCACATACATGTGTTAATATACAATATTTATTTTTCTCTTTCTGACTTCACTCTATATGACAGTCTCTAGGTCCTAATTAAACATAAAAGTTTTGCACAGCAAAGGAAACCATAAATAAGACGAAAAGACAACCCTCAGAATGGGAGAAAATATTTGCAAATGAAGCAATTGACAAAGGATTCATCTCCAAAATATACAAACAGCTCATGCAGCTCAGTATCAAAAAAACAAACAACCCAATCCAAAAATGGGAGGAAGACCTAAATAGACATTCCTCCAAAGAAGACATACAGATGACCAAACACATGAAAAGATGCGCAACATAACTAATTATTAGAGAAATGAAAATCAAAACTACGAGCTATCACCTCACACCGGTCAGAATGGGCATCATCAGAAAATCTACAAACAACAAATGCTGGAGAGGGTGTGGAGAAAAGGGAACCCTCTTGCACTGTTGGTGGGAATGTAAATTGATACTATGGAGAACACTATGGAGGTTCCTTAGAAAACTAAAAATAGAACTACCATATGACCCAGCGCTTGTACTTATTGTAATATCTTCTATATGTATTGCCCTTAATTATCCCTTAAGAATTTTAATGTGTGATGTCATTTCCTTTTTCAACCAGGCTTATGGATAAATATAAAGAAAATTAACAGCAGATTCAAAAGTTTGGTCAGTTGGGACTGTGCCACAATTTGTGTCCAGTAGGGTGCCCACATGATGAGGCTTAGCTTTATTTTGACATTTTATCTAATATTGAATCAGGGACAGCACTGATACCAAAAGCCTGAAAAAGACAAATTGGTTTTTCTTTCCTCATCCATGGAACCTACTTTTTTGTCACACCTGGCAATTACACTATAGAACTGTACCTTCTGCTTAGTGCCCCATATCAATTCACTACTTTTTCTTAAAAACTCCAAACCAACTCCTTTTGTTTATTGGAATATTTCCTAATGCTTTATCCTTATATCTATCATTTTCCATCATTTGGTTCATATATCATAGGGAGTGCCCCCTCAGTCTTCTTGTCTTCAAATTACTCACTTTTATGTCATCCCTGCTTTAGTGACACTTTTCAAACAGTGATTGCACACTTACACTTTTACCATGTACAGGTAATAATCTCCCATTAAAACGAGTACTGGGAATAAGATCTTACTTTCTAAAATCTTTGTTACCAGAAAGCCTGAAATGATACTTCCATATCTCCCTTTTTTTAATCACACTGCCTCAATTTTTACTCTGGTAGTTTTTGTCCTAACTCCAAATCTGTTCAGTATATGTTTTGTCAGAAGTTTTACATCTTACCTAAAAATATATCTTCAGAAGAAAAAAATAAAATAAAGTAAAAGGTAAATTATCAAATAGCACATAAATGTAATTTGGAAATTAAAATAGTCCAATGGGCTTATATTGAAAAATAGCAGTTTCCCCTCCCAACTTCTGATGAAATCCTTTTCTTCAGAGGCAGCAATATTCAAATGTCTTAGCTGTTTTGGGGGATATCTTGTGATTTTCAAATTTATGTCCATATATTGTGCTTTAATTATCCAGTTTTAAATATTATTTATTTTCTGTCTACAATGCAATATGTTATCCTCCTGTCTACTACAGAAACTAAATACACTTCCCTCATCAGCATTCACCAAATAAGCAACTTGTAAAAACTCAATATTCAGTTTTAATATTATTGTAACTCTGTAGATAATGTTCACAGGTGAGCCACATGCTGGACAAGGATTCCATTTAATTCTTTAAGAGCTTTTTATTTTTTTGAAGTTAATAAGTTACTGCTTTTGTTTTGCCTACCAGAGGAAAAAGAGAGGAATTTTCAGACTAATAAAAGGCTAGAATTCTCTGCCAGCACATATACCCTATGAGAAGCACTGAAATAAAGTCTTTATACTGAAGGAAAATGATCCCACATAGAAGCAGAGAACCATAAGAAAGAAAGAAGAGAGCCAGAAAGGGTAAAATATAGGTAAATATAAATAAATACTGACTGCTTAAAACACCAATAGTAGTAATAATAGTACCTTGTGGAGTTTATAAGATATGTAGAAAGAAAATATGTGGACAAAAATTGTGAAAAAGGTGAAGTAGGGGTAAGTGGAGTTACACTTCTAGGGTCCTCAAATGTGCCCTAAAGGTGCTAACTTAAGGTTACATTGGTAGTAAATCATAGATGCATATTATAATATCTAGGGTAACCACTAAAAGAATAACAGTGTTTATGACTAAAAAGGTAAGCAAGGAGATAAAATAATAAATCATGCTTGATTAATAAAAAGAAGGCAGGCAAGGAGAAGTAAGGGGACAAATAATAGATTAGATTATTAAAGCACAAATAGCAAAGTGGTTTATTTAAAACCAACTATATAAATGGTAATATTAAATATAAATTGACTAAATAGTCTAATTAAAAGACAAAAATTAGTAGACTGGATTAAAAACAAGCATAAAATCTAATTCTATTCTATTTACTAGAGACACACTTTAATAATATGTCAATACACTAATACTGCCATTAGTTTTCCCTTGTTCCTTTAGCAATTATTACAAATTTAGTGGCATAAAACAACACAAATTTATAACTTTTAAGCTCTCAAGTCCAGAATGATTTTCCAAGGCTAAAATCAAGGTGTCAGCAGGGCTACATTCCTCCTGAGGGCTCTAGGGGATAATTCATTTCCTTGCCTTTTTCAGCTTCTAGAGGCTGCCTGGATTCCTTGCCTGGTGGCCCTGTCCATCTTCAAAACCAGCAGCATAGCATCTTCAACTCTCTTTCTGATCTGATTCTCCTGCTTCCCTCTTTCACTTGTAAGAATCTGTGCTCATATTGAGCACATCCAAATAATCCAGGAAAAGCTTCCTTTATCAAGATGCTTAACTAATCAAATCTGAAAACTTCCTTCTGCCATGTTAAAGAAACATACTCATTGGTTCCCAGATTAGCTGGAGGGTAGCTACCCAGGAAAGTCACTTAAATCAACAGAAGACTATGTGAATAAGAAATACACTTTGTTGTGTTAATTGACTGAGATTTCAAGGATGCTTACCAGAGCATAGTCGAGTTCTCCTAATTCATCTATTTAAGTAGAACTTTGATATAAAACCAGTTATTCCATCACTTGTTAATATACCTTCTTAAACATGTGCATCAGCAAAAATAGACATCAAAAAATCAGATCCAAATGATGTTATGTATTAAACTTATAAGCATATATTTAAAAACTACATTTACCACATAAAGAAAGTGTATCATTAAATGTGGTGAACATAGTTGACTTGAAAATATCTGCAGGGAAGAAAAAATTATAAAAAGTGACTTGGGAGATTTAAAGAAAAATCAAGCAGATTTTCTAGAAATAAATATACAATAACCAAAGTAAAGACAGTAATGGAGATATTTAGCAGCAGTTTAAACACAAAAAGAAAAGAGACTTATGAACTGGTAGATACAAAGAAGTATGACACATGATAAATCAAAAGAACAGGAGGAAGGGGATAAGAGTAGGTAAAAGACATGGAGGATAACCACAGACAGAAACATTATAATGAAACTCAAAACACCAACAGAAAGAGAAAATATTAAAGATGATTAGAAACAGGCACATTGCCTTCAAAATAATGCTGTATCTGATCTCTTATAAGCACAATGAAAGCCAGAAGTCAGGGAGAAAAAAGAAAAATTAGAGGCCAACTTCACCGTTTTTTTGTTTTGTTTTAAGTATAGTTGATTTACAATATTGTGTTAGTTTCAGGTTACAGCAAAGTGATTCAGTTATATATATATGTAATATATATATATTTTATATATGTATATATACTTCAGATTATTTTCCACTATAGATTATTACAAGATATTGAATATAGTTCCCTGTGCTATACAGTAAATCCTTGTTGCTTATGTATTTTATATACAGTAGTTTGTATCTCTTTAATCCCATACTCCTAATTTGTCCATCCCCACCTTCTTTTCCCCTTTGGTAACTATAAGTTTGTTTTCTATGTCTGTGAGTCTGTTTCTGTTTTGTATACAGATTCATTTGTATTATTTTTTAGATTCCACATATAAGTGATATCATGTAATATTTGTTTTTGTCTGACTTACTTCACTAAGTATAATATTCTCTGGGTCCATTCATGTTGCTGCAAATGGCAATATTTCATTCTTTTTTTTATGGCTGATAAAACTCATAAACCAAGAATCCAGTAATATGCAGAAAGGATAAAATGTCATGAAAAAATTTTGTTTATCCCAGAGAAGCATAAATTTAACATTAAAAACATTAGATTGGTATTAGAAAATAATTGAATGTATTTTGCCACATAAACAGGTTAAAGGAGAAAAAAATCATAGAGTTGTCTCAACAGATGTTGAAAAAGCTTTGAAAAGATTAACTTTCATGTTCACTATGCTTAGAAACTAGAGGAAAAGAGAGAAAATTTCCTTTATCTGATAAAGGATATCTGCAATATAATTTAGAGCAATGTTCATACTTTTTCAAACACTGAAGGCCTGCCCTTCAAGACAGGGACCAAGACAAGAATGCCCACTATCTCCTGTGAAATACTGTTCTGGAGGTGCTACACAGAGGAAGCAGTAAATTAAACAAGCAATGAAATAAAACTTCCATTATTTGTAGGTTACATTATTGTGTACAAAGAAAATCCAAAGGAATCTATAGTTATGTGATTAGGCGTAATAAAAATTTAGCAATGTTGCTGGATTCAAAAATAAACACACAAAATATACAAATATCCCCCAGGAACAAACACTTAGAAACTACATTTGCAGTAGTATCAAAAATATCCTACAAAAATAGGCAAGACCTATATGGCAAAAATAATAAAACTTTTAAAGAAATTAAAGAAAATCTAAATAGATGGAAAATTCATAAATGGATGGACTGGGGAACACATTTTTGTAAAAATGGCAGTTTTCTTAGGTTGATTTATAGATTCAACCCCTATGAAAATTCCAACAGGGATTTTTGTGGAACAAACCAAGTATAAAAAGTATAATGAAATGCAGAGTCAATTGTATCAACGACCATCTTGAAGAAGAATCGGGTGAGAAGACATGCTTTAGTAGGTAATTTTTTAAAGTTATTTGAAAATAAATTCATCATGTTATTGTTGCATGTAGAGGAAAGACCAAGGAAAAAATAAAATTAATTAAAATAAAGTGTAATTTAAAAAGGCTAGAAACAAAGCCACTGCTTATACATGGGCAATCAACTTATGAGAATAATTGGGAAACACAAGCTTTTTGAAAAATGATTTGACATAAGAATATTAAAAAAATTATATCTAGTTTGGCCCCTAACTCACGTCATGCACAAAATCAATTCTAGGTGGACTGAAGACTTTAATATGAAAATTAAGCTTTACAGCTTCAGAAATATTAACAAATATCTTCATGATCTTATCTAGAGGAAGATTTCTTAAAGAGGGCACAAAAAGTGTTAATATGAAAGGGGAAAATGAACACATTTGACAATATTGAAATTAAGAATTTCTATTCCTAAAAAAAAGGAGAAAAAAAGAAAAAGAATTTCTAGACTTTAAAAAAATATCCTAAGAACTAGACGGTAAGTCGTAAAATAGGAGAAGATATACAACACATATCAAACAAGGGTTAGTATCAAAAACACTATATGTAAAAACACCTACAAATCAATTTGAAAAGGAATATAATTCAATTTAAAAAACGAGAGCAAGATTTGAACAGGTACTTCAATGTAGAATTAATGTGTTATTGCTCAGGACAGTCCTAATGTACGTCACTTATCATGGTTTAATAGTTAATAATGTACTCTTTTACTCTCAAGAGCATCCTAATATGTTCACTTATATGTTCACCATATCCTTCAATCTTTCTGTTCTCAGACCTATCTTTTATCCCTAATTTCTGAGCTGTCTAAAGCCTCTAATTGGAGGGCCTCACTGTAGTTGTGCAGAATTAATCTTTTTGCTTCTGCTGGGCTTTTCCGTCTGCAGCTTTCAGTTTTGTGTTTTTGAGTTTTCTATTTCACAAAATGTTATCAACCATTTCCTTTGCTCTTTGTCCTTGTGAGTTTATAATACCTTATTTCTTTACAACCATCTCAAAGAAAATGGAGAAGAATCCAAAATTAGTGATTATACCAAAGTGCCATACTTTACCCAGAGTACTTATTTAACACTCTCCGTTCTTCATTTAAATGCCTAGTTGAAATCATATCCACTTTAGAAATCCTTCACAGCGAAATAGGAGATGGTACTATCTTCTTGAAAAACACGCCTTGTTCTTCATCTTGATAAATGCACTTTCCCTTTTGCATATTTGATCCTATATATCTGATGTTTTCAGAGGAAAATTTTTTCAGAGTTGTATTGATTCGCTGTGTCTATGTGTGACATTTATACACTGAATGGCAATTAATGCCCATAAAATAGGAACCTGTACTGCATTAACAAAATTGTTAGAGTTTTTGTTTACGAGTCTGGTGTATAAACTGAAGTCTCCTTAGTTTGTTACAGTTTCTATAGTCAGAGATTTGTCGGAGATTCACAAAAATGTGCTATTTGCATAGTCTTTCTCTTCTCCTGATTTTTATTCACATTAACATTAAAGACAGGAAGCTAATTAATTTATTAACAGCTACTTCTTCGTTAAGGATATCAGTCCAGACTCTGGGAACACAAAATAATAATTTCCTGAAATTATTTTGATTGTTAACTGATAGAGGACAGGAGCCACGTTTTAATCATTTTTGGATTTCTGGCACCAAAGGAGGGCTCAATAAATGTTTGCGCTTGAATGGAAGTTTAAAGTGACTGTTTTTGGTACCTGCATCGAATAAAAATGCATTTGCCATTTTAACTGAGGGTGAGGTAATGATGCTGTTCTACTTCATCCCTTCAAGTTTTTATACCTTGGCAACAGAGGCAAACACAGGAGATAACTCGCCTGAAAGGCAATGTAGTTGTGTCAGCATTTTACTTAGGTTTGAGCCAGTGTATCTGTCCTAAGAAAAAGTTTTATGCGCTGATAAGCTTCTTTAGAAGATGACTCTTTCAAAATAGATCCTTCTTCTTGAGAAAAAGGTAGAAAAATAAAACGTCTACAATTGCTGGATACTTCACTTCTATTTTTACTAGCATAATAAAAGGACCACAGGGAAGTGTCCTTGTGAGGGAAACAGACAATTGCTTTCTAACTACCAGCATTATGCTCTGAGGTTCAAACACAGTCCTGAGCCTTAAACTGCAGTAGTTGAGCTCACAAGACAAAAATACGTCTGTCTCTCAATTTCACAGCAGTCTGTATCCATGAGAAAATTTTCTCAGAGTCTCTGAGGCAGGCCAGGAGTAGGATGAGATTACTTGCAATCTCCTGGAACTGAGAACAAGGGAATTTAAATAACATGACTAAAATTGTTTTGCCCACGGTGGGGCTAAAATTAGAATGTAGGTCTCTCAATTTAAGGTTGGACTAACCCCACTGGGCCTGGAAGGAATCCAAGTGCAGTGACAGAAAATAGCTCTTGCCAACTTCACAGTACCTCTGACTGCTAGGTGTGCAAAGAACCCAGCCCTTCATTGTGCTTCCCTGAGAGGAACAGGACTTGGAGTATAATCTCTACTTTTCCTTGGATAATTTCTATTTCTATAGAGTGAACAAATGGCAGCGACCTATAAGGATCCTAGTAGTGTGGGGCTAGGGGCAGAAGATGAGAACACTGGGTGAGTTTGTATCTGAATGGAAGTGATGGAACATGTCAGGAAGGCTAGTCTAGCCAAATACTCTGAGTCTTACACTAACTGAACGCACTTAAAATAAAAATGTAATGAATGTGTATTATGCTTGTAAGTTCACAAATTAGTTTTTGTGTACATCTATTATTTGATCTAATCGTCAAAACATTCCTTTGTGGCAAGTATCGCCATTTCTCATCCTATAAATGAATAAATGGACTCAGAGTAGCTAAAAACTTGCTCATGACCATCTAGCCAAGAGTAGTGAAGAAAGTAAGAGCAACGGACTTAATAAAGATCTTAAATTTGCATCTTTTCTTTCCTTTTCTTTTTGCAAAAGAGAAGGTCAAATAAGGGAGTACTGGCAGTAATTGTGGTTTAGAGCAATGTGGGTAACTTCAAGTAAAATATTATAGCCTCAATATGTTTTCAAAGGTAAGAGGAAATTGTGCTTAATATCAAGCCAGGTTGGGTGTCACCATTAAAAAAAATCTAATATAAAATAGAATCCATCCTTCGGACCATTTATAGTCAAATAAGAGAGTATAGAAAACTTAGTGTCATGTATACCACTCCAGACAGATGCTAGATCATCCCAGTATGTATATATTTATAAGCATCTTCATTACCAGTTGCTCTGATGGGCCCCAAGTGTAGAAGTTTTATCGAAAACTTGCTTAGTAATTACTTCATCTTTGAGATTTGGCATACCTTAATTGTGTGATGTGCTTTTTAAAAGATGAAAATAAAGACTTCAAAGAAGAAGAAACTTGTGAGAGCATGTGAGAGAAAAGGGTTGCTGTAGATACGTCACAACTGTCTAGATAACACCAGCAAAGAAAAGTATGCCAGCAGGCAGGAGACCATCAAAACTGCTGTTGAAGCAACAGAACTAAATCATACTGGTGGATCTTCAATGAACACTTACTGACAAATAAATACTTACATCAGAGAGGCATCATATTCATGAACTAAACTTTTAGGATTATGTACTGAATTAATATCTACAATTTTTGTAGGGAAAAATCTGTTGAATATATCTGGGCCTTATAAACCTTTAAGTATTGAAGGATTTTACCAATTTTATCTTCTATTTCAAAATTTGTAAATGTCTGCTTTTCCTGACCCTTGTTACACATTATTATTTTTTTCTAGTGTTTGCTCTCTCTAAATAATACTATTAATAGCTACTATATGTCAAGCTCTGGGCATTTTGCTGGATAGCTTTAGACAATTTCTCATTTAATCATCACACTAATTCAGCAAGTTATTATTCTCATTTTACAGACAAGAACTCTGAATCTCAAAAAAGGTTAAGTAACTTGCTCCATGTAACATGATAATAAAAGCAGATCTGGGATTTTAATCCAGAATTTAAATCATTAAAGGTAAGGCAGTATCTTTTGTGTATCTTCCACATCTGAAGTTCCTATCTAAGTATGTGCAGTGCAATCACCTGAAAAACTTAAAAACATAGTTTCCCACTTTGGACCTCTGGAGATTCTGATTCAGTTGGTTTAGGATAGAACATCAATCTAGATTTCTAACAAATCCCTTGACATGATTCTTACGCAGCCAGTTTTAGGGCCACCAAACCAATGTCTTCCATATAGTAGGGAATAAATATATATTTTTAAAAATTTGAAGTAAACTCCAGATACCAAGCTGATGCTTCTTTGAATTTTATAAGATTTAAAGATTCTTTTGATGGTAGGACACAACACGCTGACACATGAATAGATGAAAGGCAGAACTCTTTGTTACTTATAGCTCCAGAACAAAGACAAGGCCATACAAATGGTTGTAGGGAAAGGGTAAGAGCAAACTGGAGCTGTAGAGGCAGCTTATGTATAGCAAATGGGATGGAATGGCTAGGTTTCCAGGGCTCCCTGTAGATTGGCTAATTTGAATAATTTTGTAGGCCCTGGAGCATAGGGGCCATCTCTGGTTGTGTGGAACTTGGCCATGGCGCATTAAGAAGAGCGCTTAGTAACCTCAAGTGTAAGAGCCAGATAAGGGAAGTGGTTGAGGTGTGGGCTTAACTGCTGCCCAGAAAGGGAAACTGACCTGTCTCTAGCCGGAGCCTCAAAACTGAGTCAAGACAGCACAATTTAAAAAACATAAAACAACTACTATAATATACCCTGCTTCTTAGGATTATTCAAGATTGGTTCAAACCTTCAATTCACAATTTATACCTTAGTTACATCCTTACCAATATACCTCTAGCTTCCAAATACAAGAAGATGGAGGAAGAGATTTACACCTTCTAGCCATTTCTGGCTCCCACTTATAACCCTATTGAATCTTATTCTCCATGCTAAGTTTTGAATTTTTTATCATCTGTCTTGGAGTTAACCTCAGCACTTTACCTTGTTTCGCACATTTAAAAATCATAAACACATTCAGACACTGAGACACACCATACAAAAGTACTTACAGAAGGCATTGTACGTGTAGCACACTTTGATGAAGGCTTAGACTTTGAATTAAAAGGTGTTTAAATTGGCTCTTTTTTCATAACTTTCTGCTCCCTGTGTCTATGCATTTCTAATGCAGTGGGGCTTAACTATCTTTTATTTCCTGGGCTTCCTCCTAACCCCCTTCTCATGGTCTCATATTCCACTCCATGTAACTTATCTGGGTATTTTCCTAAAGAGAGAATGTTTCCATTGGTTCCAGCTATTAAATTAACATTTATATTCACTCTGCTACTGAAGATATTTTCCTTCTCATGGGAAATCTTCATTTCACTAAAAGATGTCACCTGAGGTCCTTTACTTAAATTATCCCCTTAAGTAGATTTTGATTATATTGTTTTCCATTAATTGTAAAATAATTACCTTGATTTCTATTCAGCCTCAGGGAATAAAATAGGCTGGCCAGAGTATGACTATTGTCCTATCTACTTTCACCAGTAAATTCCTTGTACACTGGAGAACATAATGGCTTAAAGTCGATTTCACTGAATCCTATTTCACAATTACAGGGCCAGAAGTAAATAACGACTCAAAAAAAAGAGCAAAGTATGCAATAAGTTCTAATTAGTATGAACTAACCGGTAAAGGGAGGGTAGAGGGTAAAAAAATTAAGCAACACACAATGTTGTTTTATTTTGCAAGAGTTAAAAAATACAGACTCCCTTCCTTAAGCTTCTCTTCTGAACCTCACACTTTTGGAACGTGCCAGGGCTCAGTTCTCAGCTTTACTCTGCTGTGCCTATACTCACTCCCTAGATGACCTCATCCAGGCCTATATGCTGATGCTTCCAAAAGAAATCTCAGCCTCATTCCTCCCCTGAACTCTGCCCATGCCATGTTTCCCTGGGGGTGCATAGCAAGCACTTCAAACAACATGGCCAAGGCAGAACTCTTCATTTTCCCTTCCAGCTCCCCAGTCTTCCCCAAATCAATGTGTGGCTGCCATTCACTACACGAATCCAATTCTTTGCTTTTGATTGTATTCTTCTAACACATCAGCAAGTTGTATTGGCTCTGTCTCCAAGATGCCTCCCGAGTTCTAGCAAGTCTCACTATATCTGCTACTAGTCTAGGCTGCCATCATCTCTTGCCTCAACTATTACAATAGATCCCTAATGGTCCACTTGCTTTTTCCATTCTTGTCCCTCTACAACCTGCTACTTAGCTGTCAGAGTAAACATTTTAAAAATATGTCAGATCCAAACATTCCCCTGTTTAAACCCTCTAATACCTTCTTTTTCCCATTTTGAAAAATGTAGAAATGTTTTGTCATGGCTTATAGCTCTACATAATTTAGCCCCTGATTTCTTCTTTGACTCATCTTTGACCTCTCATCTCCTGAAAATCCTTAGCTCCAGCCTCACTAAGCTTCATTTCATTTCTTGAATATTCTAACTTGTTCCTACTTGAGACTTTATGATTCTTGAACCCTGGACCTGCTGTGAATATCCCAAATCATTTCTTTTCATTAAAAGAAGCATCGACATTTGCATTCATCATTCCTTTTTCCTTTCCTCCTTCCTTTCTTCTTTTCCTCTCTCTTTCTTCCTCCACCCTCTCTCTCCCTTTTTCCCTTCTCACACATAATTGTATTTCTTCCACTAAACTGCACATGGACTTTGTGTATAATCTTACATTATAAACCCAGTGTCTAGAAAAATGCCTAGCACATATCAAATAATGAATAAATCTATTTGCCAAACCTGAAATAGTAGAGAAAATCAGAGATGTTGAGAAATAAGTATATAGATAATTAATTCCTAAAACAACAGTTCTATATTGACAGCTACTGTAATGTAACCATAACAAGCAATATTTATTGAGTATTTAGTATCCTTCCAGGCACTGAGCTAAGTACTTCATGAACATCATCATTTATTTCTCAAGACAACCCTCTGAAGGAGTGCTCTTAGTTTTCCTGTATTATGAATGCATACCCTGAAGTTCACAGAGTTTAAGTGACTCATGGTCACACAACTTTTAAATGATAGATTTGGGTCTTTAATTGATTCGTACTCCAAAGCCCATGCTTGCAATAATTGTATTATACAAAAATAACACAGTAACTTTTTAAAAGATAGACTATCTGAACTCATGTCTATATTAGTGGAGGTAGTGATAACCCAATAATTCTATGAAAGAATCTAAAGAATCTGCGGAAGAATGCGTGAATGCACTGTCACAACAGCATAAAGAAAGGTAGTAGGAATGGAGCGAGTACTAGACTAGGGATCAGAAGTACTGGGTTCCAGTTTTATGTAGGCTGCTCCCCAGTATTATAAACTGGATCTCAATCTCCTTTTCCATAAAAGAGGGAAATTAGACTAAAATTAAAGCATTAAAACTGAACAGCACATGAACAAAATTCAGTTCTCAGGTATATTTTCTTAGGTCCTTACTTTTTTTTTTTTTTAATCTTTTTTGGTAGAGACTTTGGGAATTTAGTTCACTCCCAGACTGTCCCAAAGAGTTCCTATTGTCCTTCATCCAGCCCACTAAACTCTTCACTATTTTTTACTCTGGTCCTTGGGGAACATGTGATCTTTTGGCATCTAAGCTAGAATTCATGGTATCTGATCCCTCTTCAAGTCCAAGAATACTGTCCACAAGGAGCTACCCATGGAATAAATACAAAAATATTTTAATGGCTGTATCATGACTTTTAATTGTCAGTCAAAGCATAAATTAATTCTTAAGTTAATGATATTCATATCTTACACAGCTGTAAAAGAACAAAAGCTACTAAATGTACACTTAGAATAAATCTTTTTAAAAGTTTATTGCCAAACATTATTTTATCTGTGGCTTGAATGATACATGGAAGATATATAATTTGTTTCACTGCTGTCATTTTAACATCGATCCTATTTTAAAGAATCATGACAAGAAATGAACATTTCACATAAACAGACAAGATAATATGTCTGTGGTAGTAAAACATCCAGATGTAAAGAGGAACAGTCAGTGATGTGACAGTTTCTTTACAGAAAGCCAAACATCTGGAGGTTTGGAGAGAACTTCACAATTACCTAAATACTTCATTTCTTATCTGGGTATTTATTTTCATGTAGCTGCAATCTAATTTGGTGCAGTATCAGTAAGTAAGGGCAGGGTGAGGGGAGTGTTGGATTCTAAAGAAAAGGTTGTTTTTTTCTCAAAGAACTATTTACGATATTATTTTTAATATTTTAAGAAGAGTTTTGGTCTTCTCAAAGGCCTTTTTCTAATATAGTGAGAAGTATAGTGCAAAGAGAACCGAATATCTATAATTCTGTAATAAATCTTTTAATCTTGTTAAACTTGCATTAATTAACCATTAATTTAATTACAATCGTGTATGCAGAATACATACATTAAAAATACTGGGAGTTAATAAACTAAACGTAACTGTTTCATTAGAATATTTAGCATTTGAGATTGTTTTCTCCTTTTCTATTTATTTTCAGAAAAAAGCCCTCATCTTTTCAAAATAATATTCCAGCTTGGATACCTGATCAACATGGTTTCTACGAAGAGTATCCATCCCTCTGGAATTCTGAGCAAGTGGGAGCCTGCTAGTATTTAAAGTGCCTTGACTGGGACTTCCCTGGTGGCGCAGTGGTTAACAATCTGCCTGCCAATGCAGGGGACACAGGTTTGAGCCCTGGTCCGGGAATATCATCCCACATGCCGCGAAGCAATTAAGCCCGTGTGCCACAACTACTGAGCCTGCACTCTAGAGCCCACAAGCCACAACTACTGAGCCCATGTGCCACAACTACTGAAGCCTGTGCACCTAGAGCCTGTGCTCCTCAACAAGAGAAGCCACTGCAATGAGAAGCCTGCGCACCACAACGAGGAGTAGCCCCCGCTCCCCACGAGAGAAAGCCCACGTGCAGCAAAGACCCAATGCAGCCAAAAATAAATTTAAAAATTTATTTTTAAAAATAAATAAAATAATAAAGTGCATTGACTGATATTTTACCAGGTAAACAGCATAATACAGTTTTGCTCACTAATGAACAGAGACAGGTATCTTCAGGAGCGCCAGACTTTCAAAATACTACATGGACTAGTTACTCAGGAATTTTATGTTAGAAGACACTCTTAAGAAAATTAAAGACTTGCCATGAGTAGCTGCAGTGGAACAATCACTTAGCTTGTGATACTTAAAAGAATTTCCATGAGACCAGTCTTGACTGTCTACCTCTCTCATAAAAATGAATTGTGGTTCAAAATGTATTGGGAAGAAACAAATAAAAATATTAGAAACAACTGAAAAAGACCTACCAGAAATCAGATACCTAAACAATCAAATCAAATTTACAAACATTATTGACAGAATTGTCTATCTTGTTTTATCCAGTACTTCTTAAGCCAAAAGCTATCAGCCATTCACTATAATAAGTAATTTCTTAGCAAAATATGCCTTGTTTTGGGGAATGGCCAAGATGGCAGAGTAGGAAGACCCTCAGCCCACCACCTCCACAGGCACACCAAAACTGCAACTATTTACAGAGCAACAATCCATGACAGTGACCTGAAGACTAGCAGAAAAGATCTTCTACAGCTACAAATAAGAAGAAGAAACCAAAATAAGATGGGTAGGAGGGGCAAATATCTGGTACGGTCAAGCCCCATACTCCCAGGTGTGTGACCCACAAATGGGAGGATAATTACAACTGCAGAGGTTCTCCCCTAAAACTGCAGGGTCTGAGCCCCACATCAGGCTCCCCAGCCCAGGGGTTCTATACTGGGAACACAAGCCCCCAGAACATTTTGCTTTGAAGGCTAGTGGGGCTTACTTTCAGGAGAACCAGATGTGAGAAATACACACTCTACTCTTAAAGGCACACACAAAATCTCACACACTACAAGACCCAGGGCAGAAGCAGTAGCTTGAAAGAAGCCTGGGTCAGAACCACTTGATGAACTTGGAGAGCATCCCAGAGAGGCAGGAGGCAAATGAAATCCACCTTGGGGACACAGATGCTGGCAGCAGCCATGCTGCCATGAGGACACTGGTGCTGGTAAGCACCATTTTGGAGTCCTCGCTCTCATTTCTTAGTGTCAGGACACAGCCCCAGCACCCAGCCGGTCAGCACCAGTCCTGAGATGTGCCAGGCTAGGCAGCTAACTGGGCAGGGACACGGCCCCACCCACCAGCAGGCCAGCTACCTTAGGAACACCTAAACCCCCAGCCACCGATGACCTGGCCCCACCTACCAGAGAGCTTAGGACTAGGCCTCACGCACCACTGAGTAGGCTCTAGCCCCAGGATTTCTAGGGACCCATCAGCCAGCTATCAGACATGGCCTTACCCACACTGGAATGGCACTATTCCTGGGACCTGGCCTTACCCACCAGGAGATGGGAATTAT
This sequence comes from Balaenoptera borealis, assembly GCF_965194805.1. Taxonomy (NCBI): domain Eukaryota; kingdom Metazoa; phylum Chordata; class Mammalia; order Artiodactyla; family Balaenopteridae; genus Balaenoptera; species Balaenoptera borealis. The sequence goes on along the minus strand of NC_138864.1, from coordinate 56,947,790 downwards.
CCTTGGGATCCCCTGGGCCCTGGACCTGCCCACTTGAGCATGACACTAACTCTGGGACCTCCAGGGCCCTGTAGTCAGAGACCCTGGAACTCAGTGCCACCCACCACTGGGCTAGCACTAGCCCTGGGACCCCTCCAGAGATCTCATGATGCAGTTGCCTCATGACCCAACCCCACCCACCTGCAGGCCAGCACCAGGACTGGAACTCCTCTGTCCTTGCAGCCAGCTGTGCCAGGAGACAGTCCCACCCATGAGCAGCCAGCAGCCTCCACATAAGGCAAGGCCTGGCAACCAACTGGGCTGGGAGCCAACCAAGCCTAGAAGCACATTCACAGTAGTCAACCTGTCACAACAGAAGGACCCACACAGTTCACAGAGAGGGCACCCCTAAAGCATATAGCTCTGGTGACCAGAGAGGAGTCCGCTGCTGGGTCCCATAGGACATTTCCTACATAGGTCACTTCTGCAAGATGAGGAAATGTAAAAACCTACCAAATACATAGAAGTAAATACAGTGAATTAGTCAAAATGAGGCAACAGAGAAATGGGTTCCAAATGAAACAACAAAGTAAAACCCCAGAAGAACTAAGTGAAGTGGAGATAAGCAATCTACCAATAAAGACTTTAACACTTTGTTAAAAACTTCTAACTTCTCACTCTCTTCATTTTTCCCCCCAAGTTCTTTGAGCATCTTTATGATCATTACCTTAATGTCTGTATATAAACCTCATGGTAACCACAAACCAAAAATCTCTAGTAAGTACACACACGCAAAAGAGAAAGGAATTCAAACATAGCACTAACAATAGTCATCAAATCACAAGGAAAGAGAGAAAAAGAAGAAAGGAACACAAGTAACAACAAAAACAACCCGAAGACAATTAACAAAATGGCAATAAGTACATACCTATCAATAATTACATTAAATGTAAATGGACTAAATGTGCCCATCAAAAGACAGAGTGACTGAATGGATAAAAAAACAACACCCATACATATACTGCCTATAAGAGACTAATTTCAGATCTAAAGACACACCAAGACGGAAAGTGAGGGGATGGAAAAATGTATTTGATGTAAATGGAAATGAAAAGAAAGCTGGGGTAGCAATACTTACATCAGACAAAATAGACTTCAGAGCAAAGACTGTAACAAAAGACAAACAAGGGCATTACATAATGATAAAGGGATTGATCCAACAAGAAGATATAACAACCGTAAATATATATGCATCCAACATAGGAGCACCTAAATTCAGAAAGCAAATATTAGCAGAAATAAAGAGAGAAATTGACAGAAACACAATAACAATAGTGGACTTTAACACCCCACTTACATCAATGGAGAGACCATCCAGGCAGAAAATCAAGAAGGAAACACTGGCCTTAAATGACACATTAGACCAAATGAACTTAATAGATACATAAAAAAATTCCATCCCAAAACAGCAGAATACATTCTTTTCAACTGCATATGTAACATTCTCCAGGATAGATCACATGCTATGTTACAAAACAAGTCTCAGTAATTTTAAGAAGAATTACATCATACTAAGCATCTTTTCCAACCACAAACATGAGACTAGAAATCAAGACAAAACTGAAAAAAAAAAAAAAAAAACAACCATACAAACAAAAGGAGGCTAAACAATATGCTACCATATGAATGGGTCACTGAAGAAATCAAAGAGGAAATCAAAGAATATCTGGAGAAAAACGAATATGAAAACATAATAACCCAAAATCTATGGGATGCAGTACAAGCAGTGTTAAGAGGGGAGTTTATAGTGACACAAGCCTACCTCAGGAAACAAGAGGTTGTCTCAAATAAACAACCTAACCTTATACCTAAGGAACTAGAAAAAGAAAAACAACACAGAAAAACCTCTTAACTTAGTAGAAGGAAAGAAATCATAAAGATCAGAGCAGAAATAAGTTAGAGACTGAAAAGATAAAAAAGATCAATGAAACTAAGAGCTGGTTCTTTGAAAAGATAAACCAAATTCATTAAACTTTAGCCAGACTTACCAAGAAAAAAAGAGAGGGCCCAAATCAGTAAAATCAGAAATGATAAAGAAGTTAAAACTGACACCACAGAAATTCAAAGGATAATAAGAGATTACTACAATTATACACCAAAAAAGTGGACAACCTACAAGAAATGAACAAATCCCTAGAAATGTACAATCTTCCAAGACTGAACCAGAAAGAATTAGAAAATGTGAACAGACCAATTATGGGTAATAAAATTGAATCAGTAATTTAAAAACTCAACAAACAAAAGCCCAGGACCAGGTAGCACATGAATTCTACCAAACATTTAGGTAAGAGTTAACACACATCTTCTCGAACTGCAGAGGAGGAAACATTTCTGAGTCATTTTATGAGGCCGGCATCAAGCTGATACTAAAATAAGACAGAGATATCACAAAAAAGAAAATTACAGGCCAATATCACTGATGAATATAGATGCAAAAATCCTCAACAAAATATTACCCAACAAAATTGAACAATATATTTAAAGGATCATACACCATGATCAAGTGGGATTTATCCCAGGGATGCAAGGATTTTTCAATATACACAAATCAATCAATGTGATACACCACATTAACAAATTGAATAAAAATCATACGATCATCTCAATAGATGCAGAAAAAGCTTTTGAAAGAATTCAACATCGATTTATGATAAAAACTCTCAACAAACTGGGTATAGAGGGAACATACCTCAACATAATAAAGGCCTTATATGATATACCCCACAGTTTCATACTCAGTGGTGAAAAGCTGAAGGCATTTCACCTAAGACCAAGAAAGACAAGGATGCCCACTCTTGCCTCTTTTATTAAACATAGTATTGGAAGTCCTACTCACAGCAATCAGACAAGTATTGATAAAAGAAGTAACAAGAATCCAAATTGGAAAGGAAGGAGTAAATCTGTTACTGTCTGCAGATGACATGATACTATACATAGAAAATCCTAAAGATGCCACCTAAACTATTGGAGCTCATCAATGAATTCAGTAAAGTTCTAAGATACAAAATTGTCATACAGAAATCTGTTGTTTCTGTATACTAACAACAAACTATGAAAAAGAGAAATTAAGGAAACAATCCCATTCACAATCTCATCAAAAAGAATAAAATACCTGAGAATAAATCGAAGGAGGTAGACAACCTGTACTGGGAAAACTGTAAGACACTGATGAACGGAATTTAAGATGATATGAACAGATGAAAGATATACCATGCTTATGGATTGGAAGAATTAATCTTGTTTAAATGACCATACTACCTGAGGCAACCTATAGATTCAATGTGATCCCTATCAAAATATCAATGGCATTTTTCACAGAACTAGAATAAAACTAAAATTTGTATCAAAACACAAAAGACAATGAATAGCCAAACAATCTTAAGAAAGAAAGACAAAATAGGAGGTATCAAGCTCCCTGATTTTATACTATACTATAAAGCTACAGTAATCAAAACAATATGGCACAAAAACAGATACATAGATCAATGGAAAGGAATAGAGAGCCCAGCAAGCAGCCCACACTTATATGGTCAATTAATCTATGACAAAGGAAGCAAGAACATAAAATGGAGAAAGACAGTGGTCTTTATAAGTTTAAGTGGTGCTTAGAAAAGTGGACAGCTACATCTAAAAGAATGAAATTAGAACATTCTCTAACACCATATACAAAAAAAAAAAAAAAACTCAAAATGGATTAAAGACCTAAATATAAGACCAGAAATCATAAAATTCCTAGAAGAAATCATAGGCAGAACATTTTTTGACATAAACCATAGCAATCGTTTTTTTGGATCTGTCTCTTAAAGCAAAGGAAATAAAAGCAAAAATAAACAAACAGAACCTAAACTTAAAAGCGTAGCAAAGGAAACCATCAACAAAATGAAAAGATAACCTACTAAATGGGAGAAAATATTTGCAAATGATACAACCGATAAGGAGTTAATATCCAAAATATATTCAGATGGCCAGCAGCCACATGAAAAGATGCTCAACGTCATTTATAATCAGAGAAATGCAAATGAAAACCACAATGCGATATCACCTCATACCTGTCAGAAAGGCTATCATCAAAAAGAACACAAATAACAAATGTGGGCAAGGACATGGAGAAAAGGGGACCCTCATACACTGTTGGTGGAAATGTAAATTGATGCAGCCACTGTGGAAAGTTTCTCAAAAAACGAAAAATAGAACTATTTACAATACAACCTAGGAATTCCACTCCTGGGTTTTTTATTTTTTTAAAATGAAAATACTAATTTAAAAAGATACATGCACCCCAATGCTCATAGCAGCATTGTTTACAATTGCCAAGATATGGAAGCAACCTATATGTCCATCGACAGATGAATGGATAAAGAAGATGTAGCATGGTTAAAGAAGATGTGGTATGTGTGTATATATACATATAAAATGGAATACTACTCAGTCATAAAAAAGAATGAAATTTTGCCATTTTCCACAACATGGATGGACTGGGAGGATATTATGCTAAGTGAAAGAAGTCAAACAGAGAAAGACAAATACTGTATGATATCACTTGTATGTGGAACCTAAAAAATAAAACAAACTAGTGAATATAACAAAAAAGAAACAGAATTACAGATATAGAAAACAAACTAGTGGTTACCCTTGGGGAGAGGGAAAGGGGGAGGGCAAGATAGGGTTATGAGATTAACAGGTACTAACTACTATGTATAAAATAAATAAGCTACAACACAGGGACTATAGCCAGTATGTTATAATAACCATAAAAGGAGTACAACCTTTAAAAATTGTGAATCACTATGATGTACACCTGAAACTTATATAATATTGTACATCAACTGTACCTCAGTAAAACAAGAAAGAAACAGTTGACTGGCATTGAATTATAACCCAATGTAGAAAGTAAAAATACAAGAGTCCATACTGATATAAATAAATGATTGAGTAAATAAGTAAAAGAGGGAAATAGGCAAATTTCTCATACAGAAGAATTCCAAATAATTTATGTACATATTGCCCCCTCAAAGAGATGGAACATAACTCCACAGCCGTAAGTGAAGGTTGTCTTAGTGACTTCCATGTGCAGTCTGAAACAGAGGAAAAAAGAGTAACTTCACAGTGGAGAAACCTGACAAACACAACCTCATCCAGGCGATAGGTGCTGATAACATTCCCCTTTGATATGATGGAATGAGAATGGTACTTTACCTCTGAGGCTTTCCTCCCCCAAACCCATAATCTTAATCTCATCATGAGAAAAACATCAAACAATCCCAATTAAGGCACATTCTACAAAATACATTTCTAACACTCCTCCAAACAGTCAAGTTCATCACAAGCAAGGCGGGTCTGAGGAACTGTCACAGCCAAGAAGAGGAACCTAAGGAGACATGACAACTGAATGTCACATTCTGTTACCCTGGATAGGATCCTGGGACAGGAAAAGAACGTTAGGTAAAAATTAAAGAAATCAGGATGAAGTATGGACTTTAGGTAATAATAATGTATCAATGTTGGTTTACTAGGTGTGACAAATCTATCATACTAATGTAAGATCGTAACAGAGGAAACTGAGTACTGAGCACCTGAAAACACTATTATCTTGGTAACTTTTCTACAAATCTAAAACTATTATAAAAGTTTACTTTTCTAATGTCTTGTTTTAAGAAGGGTTGCATATTTGCACACTCTGGGAAGAGATGTCATTTAATAAACTGCTGAATGAATTGCAGTTTGATGGTCCTGTGGTAATAATAACAATCACTCAGCAGTAAATCAATGAGAAAACACCAGGATCATCAGAATGGGCTACCTGTAAATGAATCCTAAATCTGCCAGAGTAATCAGCACATTCACTGCATGCAGCAGATTAAACAATCATATAACAAGGAAAGCTATAGGAAATGTGATTAGATTTGGCTTGTATATTTGTCTACTGGAGCTGCCATGACAAAATACCACAGACTGGGTGGCTTAAAAAACAGAAATTTATTTTTTCACAGTTCGGGAGGCTAGAAGTACAAGAACAGGATGCCAGCGTGATCTATTTTGGTGAGAGCTCTCCTCTTGGCTTGTAGATAGCCACCTTCTATCTGTGTACACACAGGGACTTTCCTCAGTGTATGTACTTGGAGAGAGAGAGTAAGAGATCTCTCTCTTCTTTTTCCTATAAGACCATCAGTCCTATTGGATTAGGGCCCCACCCTTATGACCTCATTTAACCTTAATTAACCTCCAAAAGACCACTTCTTCACATACAGTCACACTGGGGCTTACAGCTTCAGTATTTGAATATGGACACAATTTAGTCCATAGCAGCCTGTTGTGTGTGTGTGTGTGTGTGTGTGTGTGTGTGTGTGTGTGTGTTGGGGGAAGGAGATCTGAGAAAGTATTTAATATTGCCAAAATATTTATAGTAGGACTTTCTAGAATAGGTGAAAACGTTAAAACTTTACTAAGATATTTACAAGGCCAACTGGAAAGATTTTCGATCAATTAGTAGACTCATGTAATGGGATAACTCATGGTATAAATAGTACGGTTTGAGCCATCTGTGTGTGGTCAATAGCAAGCTTAGGTCCAAAGCCAAGGAATGGTCTTTTTCTTGAAGCTGTCTTTCTTTTCACAGAAATTCTCTTCACCTCTGAGTTTAAGTTTCCTTAAAACATTTAAGAATATTTAAAACTTTTCCTTCATAAACTTCAATGGGAATAAATAAAAGGGCAAAATATGAATGAGTGAATATAACAATGATTCACAGATTGTCTCAAAGACAATGAGGTTTTTTGTAATTTTCCCTTGCAAAATATATTACAAATGACAGCCCAAATACTGGTAATGAGTTCTCTAATGTTTCAGAAAATAATATGCCTTGTCAAGCAGGCAACACTAATTTATGTTATACTAGCAATGAATAATAAGAACTCGAATTTAAAAATATCATTTACAGTAGCATCAAACTATAAAACACTTAGGAATACATTTTATAAAAGATGTATAAGACCTAAACACGGAAAACTACAAAAATTTGCTGCAATAAATTAAAGATTTCAACAAATGGAGAAACATACTGAGTATGCGGATCAGAAGAGTAATATTCTTAAGATGTATATTCTCCCCCAAATTGATCTACAGATTCAGTACAATCCCAGACAGCATTTATTTTAAAGAAATTAACAAGCTGGTGTTAAAATTTTAAAGAAAATGCACAGGACCTCAAACAGTTAAAACAGCTTTGTAAAAGAATACAGTTAATATGTGTACTGACAAATTAGACCACCTGGGTTTGAATCCTGCCTCTGCTACTTGTTTTCCTGTGTGGCCTTGAATGTTGAACTTCACTCTCAAGGAAGCACAGTACCTGGTTTCAAAAATTATTGTAAAGCTAGAGTAATTAAGATATTGTTTTTTTAGTGTAAAGATAGACAAATAGATAATGGAACAGAATAGAAAGTCCAGAAATAAACCAACACCACATATGGTCATTTGCCTTTTGACAAAGAGACCAAGGCAATTTAATGGGAGAAAAGTCTGGTAGTGCAGTTGGATAACTTCATACCAATAAAACAAAACAAACAAAAAAACTTGACTCTATCTCACCATAAACAAAAAACAATCAAAATTTTATCATAGACCCTAAATCTAGTTTTTACTAGAAATTAAAAACACTTGCTCTTCAAAAGATACTGTTACAGGAATGAAAGGGCAAGCCATAGATTGGAAGAAAACTTCTCCAAAACGGATTTCCAACTAAGAGCTTGTATCCAAGATAGAGAATGAACTTTCATGTATCAATAATAAGAAAATGAACAACCCAATTTAAAAAGGGAAGAATATTTGAACAGATAGTTCACCAAAGAAGATGTACAGATGACAAATAAGCACATGAAAGGATGCTGTTAAGAAAATGCAAATTAAAACCTCAATACAATGTCACTAACCATATCAAGTGTTGGTTAGGATATGGAACATCTGGAATTCTATATACTACTGGTGGGAATGCATACTGGTCCACTCACTTTTGAAAACAGTTTGGCAGTTTCTGAAAAATTTAAACAAACACCCACCGTATGACCCAGCCATATTACTCCTAAGTATTCACAAGAGGATATGAAAACCTATGCACAAAAACTTGTACACAAGCATTCAGAGAAGCCTTATCTGTAATGCCCCCAAACAATCTAAACGGTCATCAACAGGTGAATAGGTAAGCAAATTGTGATATAGCCATACAATGAAATACTACTAAGCAATAAAAAGGAACAAACTAATGCACAAAACAAAATGAAAGAATCTCAAAATAGTTATGCATAGTGAAATAAACCCCCTCAAAAATAGGGTACATATGTATGATTCCATTTATATAAAATTCTAGAATATGCAAAGTAATCTAGAGTGACAGAAAGCACATCAGTGGTTGCTTGAGGATGGAAAATTACAAAGGTCAGAAGGAAAATTGGGAGGATGGTAGATATATTCATTATCTTGTGTGTGACACATGTTAAAATTCATAAAAATACACTTTAAATATATGCAGTTTAGTAGATATCAATTATACCTCAATGAAGCTGTTAACAAAAAAACAAACAAAAACTATCAAACCCGTGCAGGAGAAGTCCACATAGTGGTTACCCTTGGTGAGCGTGGGTGTTAATGGAAGCAAGAGAGGTTTCTGGGTTTCCAGTAATGCTCTGTTTTGATCTGGATGCTGATGGCACACATGTGTTCACTTTCTGAAATTAATTTAGCTGACGCATATGATATGTATACTTTTCTAAATGTATGTTTTTCTTCTTTAAACATTTTACATTAAAATAAATATATAAAGTTTTGCCTTCTCCGTGTAGACAGGACCAACATGAAACATACCTTTCAAAAAGACAAGATGAATTACAGATGGGAACAGAGGCAGAGAGAAATAAAAAGCCCAGTCAGCTAATATTTAAATCATGCTTTACTGAAACATAACACGGAAACGTCTCTCAAATTCCTGATCTGTAAAAATCTTTCTCATTTTATCACTGAATCTTTCAGAGACTTTTTTTTTTTATATTCCTTATCGCAAGACATTAATTCCCAAGGTGGATTTTTCAAAATTCTTTTTTAGCAGTATATTAAAGTACTATGTAGTGAAAGGTGTTTTGTAGGCAAAAATGATTAGGAAAGTTGTGTTATACAAAGTTAAACTGTTTTCCTCCATGCAGTATTTATATATAAGCTTTTACCATGTAAAAATGTGCCATGAATCCCATATAGGGGATATGCGATGTTTCTCAAACATAGTCACAGAACCTCTTTTTCAAACGGCATTCTAAAGCACTAATATTTCAATGAATATACATGGTAGTTCTAGAAATGCAATACCAACTGTGGTTGTTTACTATTATAGTTAAAATGTGTGTTGTCAAATTAGCATATCTGGGCTTGAATCCTGACTCTGCTACTTTTTTTCCTGTGTGAATATGAATGCTGAGAAGTATACAAGTCATTTCTGTCAGCTAAATTAATTTCAGAAAAATGAATGTATGTGTACCATTAACATCCAGATCAAAACACAGAGCATTACTGGAAGCCCAGAAGCCTCTCCTGATTCCAGGGACTACCCACGCTTACCAAGGGTATCTTTCAAAAGGAGATGATAAAAATATGGTTGTTGTGGGTATAAAATGACTAACCATACATAAGACAGTCCCTGCTACATAGTAAGTGTTCAAAAGTGTTAACTATTAATATTAAGAAAAGTTGCCTAAGCAAGAACCACAAGGTAGAGATCATGTTCCATTATTGGTCTTGACTGGAACTTAGGGGCCATCTTACTGTGTCCATCAACCCACCAAAAATCTGGCAATAGAATTACATGAGATGTACATGTTCTCACTGTAACAACAACAACAAAGTGGATAATATGTGAATAATGTGTTAAGTAATCTTATTGTGGCAATCATTTCTCAATATATGTGTGTATCAAATCATCACATTGTATACCTTAAACTTACATGATGTTGCATGTCAATTATATGTCAATAAAGCTGGGGAAAAAAATAAATTACTGTCATATACACTCATCAAGGAGACTGAATGACAATATAAATAAAGTGTCTAGTCTTAAACCTCTAAAAATCAAACGAATTACATGAGATGCTGTTATTCATAACCACATTCAGCATACATGGTAAGATTACAAATTCCTTGAGAGCAGAGACCACATTTGTCCATCATCCTCCTTTTCGAGGGTTTAGAGTTGAGCTTAACCAGTCTAAGCATCTTAGAAACTCTGGGATGTCCAGCAGTTGTATTAGCATGAGGGAATCCAGGCACTTCAGAGTAATTGTGAAGGGGATTTTGAGTCAGCTCCCTGAATCAACAGGACAAAGATGTGTCAGCAAAAGATGGTAGAAGACTGTTGTTAACAGGATTTACTTGGATGATGTTGATGGCATGCTTAAATCAGGATTCTTTCACTAGACCTTCACATTAGAAGACAGTTAAACTAAACAGGGTGAGGAGATCAGGGACATTAAAATCGCATTAGCAAAACTGAAGATTGGAATCAAATGCTTCTCTGGTTGTTACTTTAATGATTTGATTTTCCTGAGGCTGATGTGATAAGAGAATAAGGGTTATGTTTATCCTCCACAGTGCCTAGCACATACTTGCACATAATAGGTGTTAATGAATATGTTCTTTTGAGTATGTGGTGTGATCAGAGAGTGGAGTGACAGTTGTAGAACGGACACTCCCATTTTCCAATTCCAGCTATGGAAAAAGGAGAAAACAAGAAATGGTAAATGCAGAAAACATAGAGAAAGGAAGAATTGTCAATTAGGCAAAGCAGAGTTTATTTACAAAAAGAAATGTGATTTATAACTGCGAGGACTAAAGCACAAGAGGGGATAACATAGTATTCACCTCCCAGGACTTCTTTAAGGGTTAATTCATGTAAGGAAAGTGCTCTGAAACCAAGGTCATAAGAACCACTTAAATGAAGTCTCACCATGGCCGGCTGCTGCATTGTGTAGCTACTATTTTTAGCCTACATTCATGCTGCTTTGGGTCAGGATGGGGGACATCTGTGGTGAGAGGAATAAATTGCTTGCAGCAAGACAAGTTTTGATGAATAATTACTTTGTTATAACGTGCAGTCAGGGCCAGCTCCATTCCACAGACTGAAAAATAAGACTTCCTGGAAGTAATCATGGGTAGGTCCTCGGTGGCTGTTTATGGCTTCCAACACTAATGATACTTGGCAGTGCTGCCAGGATGATCAAGGACTAATTGATTTGTTGTGAATCCTACTAGAGGTTAGCACCACGGCTGATGTTATACAATTCAGTTACATCTTCAAAGCACTTCATAATCATTATTTTTTAGTCCCAGTGTTTCAGGGGAGTAAGTAAAAAATCTTTTTCCTTGTAATTCTAATGCTATCTTTTCAACTTTCTATCTCTAAACCCTAGATGTTCTACTAAGTGCAAAGGCTCTTTCACAAATTTCATGTTTCAAGAGCTGGAGTAAGTAAAACTTCTCCTCTTTTATTTACTTAAATTTTTTTAATAAAACAGGCACCAGGTTTCTTCCTTCTTCTACTTTCCTATAGCCCAATGGTGCCAGCACCTGATCAGCCTTAACCATAAGTTACTTCACCTTTGAATCTGGATCCAGTTTTAGGGAAGTCAGAGTCACAACTGTCCAATTTTCAAAAAGAATATAGAGAAAATATGAAGTATTCAGTACTTCCTGGGCTAATAAAAAACTGTTCCTCTCCAGACAGCAAAAGACTCAAAGAAATGGCCTCAGAGCAAGGATCAAAGCAAGAGCACTACCAGTAAAACTTGGCTTCAGGATAAAGTTCGTATCTAACGTGTGACTGTGAGACTCTCTGTTGAGACAACAGAAATACTTAAGGCGCCTTACAGACCTTCTCAACTACTCAGAACAGCTTCTAAAAATCTTAAGGATGCTGTCCCACGATACCTTGATTCTCAGCCTAAGGTAGAGAGGCTTCTTTCAAAGAATGCCTTTGTCTTATGGATTTAACCTCAATGGGATTCATAGGAAACCCACAATGTTTACAAAAAATGACATCACTAGAAACACTGTGGGCATGGACTAAAAGGGACACAGACAGTTCAAAATTAAAACACATCTTGGAGAGCCCAACCTTACAGGGTAAGAAAGAGCTACCCTAGTTAAGTGCAAACATGTACCAGTTCTTATGGAAAAGGAAGAATGACTCAGAGGATGGAGCTTTGAGAGCATAGGTAAGAACGAGCATAGGTAAGAGCATCAAAGAATCATTACCAAGTAGGAGTACTGGGCGCTAATAAAGGGCCTGACAACAAGTGTCCATCTGTATTTCAGAACTGCTATGGAATAGTGACCGCTATATATGCATATATCTATAAAAATATCTTGATACATACATATATAGGATCCATAATAACATCTGAATCATTAGCAAATCAAGTAATTAGCATAGGCAAATTAATTAACCTCTCTTCACTTCACTTAATTCATCTGTAAAATGAGAATGCTCTGATTTAGTGGTAAGTAAGCACTAGCCCATTGTGCACAGGCCATAAATGCTCTGCTCAATTTAACAGTAGGACCTGGAATCTCATTTCAGGTTGGAAGATTAGACAGCTATCTCCATGTGACCACTTCTCAAAAGCATGTAGAAATTAACATTTTATTCACTAAAGTACAACAAATTTGCAAAGCCTACTCTTCTATTCAGTAAAGTAGACTACCTGTTATGTGAGAAAATAAAATCCTCCACCACCACTGCCTTGCTACCATGGAACTCAATAAAACAATTTTCATTTGGGAAAGCTTTTCAATTAAAAAAAAAAAAAGTTTCTCATTTCATTCACCATGATCTATACAGTTTCCAACTTTTGTTCTATTCTACTATAGGAATGGCAATTCATGACACTCCTCTGACCCTTTTTCTCTCCCATATCTCTGGCAGATGTCACTAACTGACCATAGTACTATTTTCTACTACTCCAAACATAGCCTCATGATCTTTCTCAACACAACATTCCAGGCAGTTTTTGCCTAACAATCAGTTGTCACACACACTGACATTTATTTACCGTTATTTTTCTATGATGTGTGTGTTGTTTGATCTCTGTGATCCACATAAGTTAAGATCCCAGAGAGCGGAAAAAAGTATAGACAGACTCTGAAATCTCAGTTCCACTACTGAGGGAGACAGTAAACCATAGTTTTTGAGATCATGATCCCTGGAGCAGATGATGTTGACTTTTATCATCATTCTGCCACTTAGTAGCTGTGTGACATTGGGCTATTAATCTTTGTATCTCAGAGTCCTCATCTATAAAATAGGGATAATAACATTATCTACTCTGAAGATTAATTATAATTGTTAATTGAAAAAATATATAATGATGATTAATAAAATATATGTAAAGTACTTAAAATAATGACTGGTACCAAGTTGTGTACAAATGTTAGTTATTATTCCATCTTCATTATTTTTATCTTTACTACTCCTAGCTCCATGACTTTGGCAAATTTCATAACCCTACTCTATGTTTGTGGGTTAGAAGTTATTTGTCTAGCATACATGTCAACATTTAACTACTTATACATGTGCAATTTAACACGACACTTGGGAGTTTAAAATAATTTTTATTGAAATAGAATATATAGAAAAATCTAAAGTATGCTACATATTTCACTATCTTGTGAACAGTTTATGCCAAACATTTCAAATTTTCTTTATCTGTCAAGGTCAACAATTAGTGTGCTATAATCAAATATTTTAGGGAATATTAGCTTGCCTTTTCACTAAATGATCCACAGGACGTAACAGCATTTCATTTTCTCTGTGCTTTTGGTGTTGACTTGGTACTTCTCTCAAGGGCTGGCAAGGTGTATTGAACTATTTATTCAATTCTGTAGCCCAATGCTACGTTTTTCTTACCTCCCTCTTCTAACCAGATTTCTTTTTGCTATCACTGGTTCTCTGTTTTTAATCTCCCTCTTTCCAATTTTCTCTTAACTTTTCTGAACTTTTGCTCTACTCTCTTACACTTCGTGCCATTCACCAGAATGGAACTCAGCACTGCTCCTTCCCTTCAGGTTAGACTTATAAATCAGACAATGGGAATTATTATGATTGCCTATTTTCCACATTCCTCACAGACTGATGAATCTTCATTTGTTGTGCACCTCTTGATTTATTCCAGATTACTGATTTTGCCAAAAATCTCTTCTCCCAATAAATTAGTCACGTTATTTATAATATGTAACATATGTTATAACTAAAGAATAAACTTAGGTTAAGATTTTTAAAGATACAATGCTGTTCACTACAAACAGAAACTCATAAGAGGGATTTCCACTTGGATTCTATTCAAAAGTGTTTATTATAGAGATGCTAAAGTAAATCCCTCTTTCAATAGCATAATAAATAATCTTAGGATAAAAACACACTAATATCACACTGTTCCAATATAGTTGTTCTCAAAGTGTGGTTCCAGGATCCTATAGAAATGCAAATTCTCAGGTCCTATCCTAACCTTCTGAAGTTCTGGGGATGAGGCCCACCAATATCTGTTTTGACAAACTCTTCAGATGACACTGATCCACACTTAAGTTTAAGAATCATTATTATGATGTTTGAGCAAATTTATTAGGGTCCTACTTGCATCTTGCTATCAAGTTTAATTATTTTCTTGTTTGAATGACAATTTATTACAGGTTTTAATACTTATCATTTCTAAAAACACAAGTTTTGTGGGTTCTTTTTTTTCAACCATAACCTCTTCTCAAGGATCCACATTCTCCTGAAAATGTCACATAGTAGCTACCATAATCAAGACCTAGGTCTCATATTAATGAATTTTTCTAGTTCTTAACAGAAGTACAGCAAACAGCTGAGAGCTACCAATAAAAGGAATTAAAAGAGAGTTCTGAATAACTGATGGACTGATTCTTCTTCCATTCGTAATTACTTTTCCTCATATGTGGTTTGGAGAAATTATTTGGGATGATTTAACTTACTTGTTATCTGGTGTTTGCATAGTTGGAGAGATGAAACAGAGATGTCATTTGCAACAGCAAGCTTGTCACCTTACACAGGTGGTCCTTACAGGCTGTGTTTTCTTGGTGGAGTAACCAAGTTATAATTCCCAGCTTTGCAATATAAGAAGTAGGAATTTGTCCATATACTTTGGGTTTATCAGTCTCTTGGGGATTGACCAGCTCTAATGAAACCCACAAGAGAACTTGTATTAAATAGAATAGCAAATTATTCATTAATATTGAAGAGATTTCTAAATTCAATCACCACAATATTCAAGTTTGCTCTACAAAGCACAGTCCCTCTGATAGCATATCTCTTAGAAACAAAAATACTGATAAAAAAAAAAATCTCCCTTGTCTTCTTTCTTAGATGGACTGATTCTTAAATGACTTCTGTTCATTGTTAACTAATCTCATCAGCTATGTGCTGATTTTACAAAGATGAGTCTTCACCAAAAATCTTTAGAATATCTTACTTTAAAATAAAATTTTAAAAAATAACAATGGGAAAGCACACGGTCTCCTGTAAAATCTCAGTGACCATGTTAGAAATGATGCCATGTATCAAAATGCCTCATTTCTTACACTTCATAATAAGTCTGGATCAAGAATAGTTCTGAACACAATGAATTAAAAAAAAAAAAAAACTTACTTTGTCAAAAAAAACCCTGCTGTTTTCTTAAATAAATAAATCTAGAAACTGACAAAATACATAATAAGCTTTACATAAAGAAACCCTACTTGCTTTGTGCTTTGGAAGTAGTATAAAAGTAACTAAATTTGTTAGCATTAATAGAGACACATCCTTGTCAGCTTTTTCTCCAATGGACAAGGAAGTCAGTTACAGAAGTGCTTTAACACATCTAATTTCTTGCTGGAGAGCCAGATTCTATTGATTGCTTCCATAGCAATTTAAATCAAGACATATGGTTTCACTTTCCTCAAAAACTAACGAGGTATTTCTGAGACTTTTAGGTTACTAAGTTGAGTATTTGTTGAGTACTTACTGTCTGCAGAATAAAATAAAATATTTTTTCAATAAAATAGTTATCAATAAAAGCTCTTGAGAGACATAAAGACCAGACCTCTGTCACCAAGGAGATAACAAAAACACAGGAGTTCCTTGGACACAGTACCATATTTCAACCAGCTTTGTCCAGAAAGACTAATAGTATTTAAATATCTAGAGTTTGTGAGCTATTGCAGGTAGCCGACCCAGACTATCTTGCACATACCCATGCACTTAGAATGCTAATGAAGTCCAAAGACCACGTGCAAAAAAAGCAAGATTAGAAAGAAGAAAAAGTGTCAGGTAGGGTTTAGGGTGTATAGAAGATTAAAGGTATCAATAAAAGGAAGGAAAACAATGTATTACTGGGGAAGAAAATCTCCATAATCCTGGAGAGAAGAGAAATACGTGATACTTTTAAGTTTTACTGTTTTAGTGCCACGAACAGAAAAAAAAAGTTTTTGTATGGCTTAGTTGTATTACCTTTAACTGTAGAAAAACAGGTATCGCTATCCTCCTTTTATTTACCCTTTTATTAGTATTCAAATATGTGACTTCCATTGAATTTAGGAAAATACCCCACTAAGTTAAACTTTGTCCAGATTATACCCCTGAATAAAAGTTCTAGTTGTAGCTAATGAAAGAAATTTAAAATGGTTAAAGTGTTATAAAGAAACAAAGCTGTATGGAATATTTTGTTTTTGGACATTGCAAATTACATATACAATTAGAGAAAGATATGCACAGAAACTTCTGATCCAATTATTTTAATCTAATACCTACATAGTGGTGAAAGGAAAAGGTACAAAACAAAATTTAAGAGCAAGGAAAGTTAGACGAGCTGAAAAGAATTATTGGTTTTACCAAACTTGCTTGAATGTTCAACTTTCAGAGTCTCATTGTGTGTAGCTCTGAGATGTTGGTTGGCAAATATTAACTCAATGAAACAAAGGTATTGGAAAAATTAATAACATTGAACAAGCACTGTCAAGTGTTGCCCCTTACAGGGACGGTTTTAGCCTTGAGGGTATTATGCTAAGTGAGATAAGCCAGACAGAGAAAGATAAATTCTGTATTATTTTACTCTGTAAACATAATTCTGTATTACGGAAGCTTAAAAAAAAAAAAGAACGAACAAAATAAAATAAAAACAAACTCTAAATACAGAGAATAGATTAGTGGTTACTATACAGGAAGGTATTTGGGGGGGAATGGGAGAAGGCCATCAAACATATGGTAACAGATGGTAACTAGACTTGTGGTAATTGATCTGCAGTATGTACAGATGTCAAATTATAACGCTGGATACCTCACACATAACAAAATATAAAATAAAGTGCACTATTTTTAAAAAAGAATGGCTTTACTATTATTTTATATGATGCATAGTGTATACTCCAGTAATGGCTTCCAGTAACAGAGGAACACTTTCTCCTCCACAAAAGGCAAAGTAGTTAGATCACACTGGCAACACACAGGGAGACAGCAGTAACCAGCCACTCTTCCCTGTGCATTTGTGTTAAATATTAATTGGGATTGCATCTATATTTTATTCAGGTTCACGAAAACCTATAGGAGCAGAATAAACACTTTGAGTTCAGAGACTGAACGATATTCAAATAGAAGCGTTCTCACCAAGGGTCTTTTATACGATGTACTATAGGAGCACTAACTTAGGCTTTGGAGTCAGATCAGGTTATTGCAGTCTCCACTAATCATCCGGCTAACTTTGGAAAATTATCTAACTGCAGAGCTTTGGCTCAAAAGTGAGGACTGTCCAATAAATCAGGGGTCCCCAACCCCAGGGCCGCAGCCTGTTAGGCACCGGGCCACACAGCAGGAGGCAAGTGAGTGAAGCTTCATCTGCCACTCCCCATAGCTCACATTACCCCCTGAACCACACCCACCCCCTGTCTGGGGAAAACTTGTCTTCCGTGAAACCAGTCCCTGGTGCCAGAAAGATTGGGGACCGCTGCAATAAATCCCTGGTGTTGAGACGACCTGTGTAGAGTGCCTAGAAAATGTGTTGTGTATGATATCGCAAAGTAAACAGTAGTAATTATGATATTGAAAGGTATTATTTTATTACTATTGTATCTCAGGATATTAAGGCAAATATTAAACCAATTAAAATATTTATGTAGCTCAAATAGTCACCTATGATTAGCCCTATAAATCTCTTGCTTTGCAATATGAGCAAAAGAAAGTACATGTACAAGAAGACTATCTGCTTGGATTTTAGGATTAGAATACCTAAAAGAAAAAAAAAGGTTTTATGGATTTGATACTTCTGAAGCAGTTCATGGAAATGAAAAGGATTTTCAAAACGTACTACCATTTATTAGAAGATGAAAATTAAGAGAAATGAAGCAAGCTGTAGTTAAGATGTTTAATTCTGGTTCTATTCATCCATCTTTTTTCCTAGCAATGACCTGAAATCACTAGTCAGATTTTATATATGTGTTTTGGATTTCTCTTGTTTTATATACTTCATAAGGCCAAGGTATTAGTATTGGGGCTTAAGTCCTAACTCTGCTCAACTGCTAAATAATTCTTAGACATTGGGAAGGGTATTTAATCTCTATGAATTTCATTTCCTCATTTCCACCAAAAGAGAGTAATGGTAACTACCTGCATTAGTGGTTGTGGGGATTAAATAAAATAATGTTTGTAAAGTGCCCAACTCATAGTGAGGGCTGAGAAATGTATTTCCCTTCCCTTCTACTCAACCAGGGGAGGAATATTTATGAACTCAAGAGACCAGGAATGGTTGACTTTTGAAGTTTTTTTTTTTTTTTTTTTTACTAAAATGGTCCCATACGATTGTATAGAAGGGATACTTAAGAATGAAATTGATTTAATCATTTAAATAATATTTCTTGAGTGGGATTTTGGATGGGAATGGGGATAGAACTGCAAACTAATTTATACAACTTCAAATATTATTTACTATTTGATATTCATATAAAACTAAGGAAAGAAAACCTGTTTCAAGAATTTTAGCAATCTTACGAAGAACAAGTAAGTGAAGGTTATAAAAAGACAACCTACTCTTTCTTGAATTATAAATAATGATTTCTACTTTTAAGAACCACCCGTAGCTTTAGAAAAATCCTTTGTTCCTGGTGCTGTGTTGGATGCAGCTATTAACAGCAAGATGAGGGATATCTCTTCCCTTGTCTTCAGTTCTTCCATAGACTTTTGATGTCAAGAAGTGTTCATTTGGTTTGCCGTTCATTCTCAAGGGAACATTAGCATACCTAAGGCTAGACCATCCAACAAAGGCAATCTGACATTGGTCTAAGGACCTGCGGATTAACGTATATTTTCCAGGGTTTCAGGGTGTGGAAGAGTCCTCCTGAATACTCTGCTATGTGGAAATCACAGTTTTTTCTGACTTTGGGCAACATAGTGTTCTAAGTTGACAGGAAATGAATCCCCTCTTGCTAAAAATACTAGAAATGCTGGACAACGTGCAACAATAAAATTAAATTAATATCTGAACTGGAAAAAAAAGAAAATATATGCCCGTGTACCAGGAATACGTTGGGAATTCAACTGAGAGAGGTGGGTTGAATCTGGCAGTGCATTGTCCCTTCAATGTATTCAATTGAAAAGACACAGGTTATAGAGGCTGGGGCTAGGATTTTAATTCCATTGAAGGTGAAATGAAACTTGTGATACCGGGTGCTAGAAAACTTACTGCCTCTTCCCGGAAAACTCTACCCACTGGCCCCAAAAAACAATGAAAAGTTTTTCTTTCACTCAAGGCTGTAGTTTAAAGGATAAAGTCATTTAAGGTAAGTCAAGACCCCCAAGCTTTTATCATATACATGGGTAGAATTGCTTATATGGATGGTGTGTAAAACCTAAATTGAGAAATTAGTATAAAAACCAGTTCTGGTCTAGTGAGCCCCTATGCCCCTTTTGTCCTGGCAAAAAATGTTGTATAGATACAATTTCATGGCCTAAGGCACATGGAACAGAGGTAGGAAAAATATCCCCTACACAGGGGGAGTTCACAATCGCAAAAGCAGAAGGAGGAAGAAGAGGAGGAGGAGAGGGAGAGGGAGGAGGAGGAGGAGATCATACTAAGGGCAAGATGGAAGTGTGGGAGAACTGAAAGAACTGGAGAGCACAGAAGAAGCTCAAAGAGAACTATAAATTAGTATTTTAAATGAATTAGAGAGTAAAAGAGAAAATGCAAACCATAATGAATAAAAGGATACAATAAGGGGAAAAAGGAATAAGCAGATTTACAAAAACCAAGTTGAACTTTCAAAAAGTAACTGATTAGAGCCAGCTAAAGAAATGTATAAATTGAAAAATAAAGTACTTAAAATCATAAAAATCTGTTCAAAGATTCAAGATGTTTAAGAGCACGGAGAATAGGAAGTTAAGATCCATATATGCAGCAGGAATTTTAGAAAGAGAAAAGAGCAAGAATGGCTGTCTTTCAAAAAAAATGTTCCAAGATTGCAAAAAAACACAAAAGGTATTATAGAATAAACAGGATAATCTGAGCAGGGTAAATAAAAGCAGATCTGTACCTATGCCCATCATTGTTAAAGTTAGTATATCAAAGACAAATAAAAAAATTTAAAACCAGTCATTAAAATAGAAAGATTTGGCAGCCGGTTTTTCATCAGCAACTGGCTCTTTCCCAAGTTTCCTCTAGCTCATTAAGTGGTTGCCAAAATTTCCTAAGATATTTAGGCCCCAAACCTCTGAGTCATGCTTCAGTCCCCTATTTACGATGTATCCATATTCAATAATCAGAATAAGCCTGCTTGTCTACAACTTCTAAATGTCTCCTGAATCTGAACACTTCTGACCACATCCAGTGCACTTTCCCTAACCCAGGACCTCATCGTATTTCATCTAAAGGATTGAAATCAACTTACAGCTGATCTCCCAGTGCCTAGCCTAGCCCCTATGATTAAATCATACCACGTACCTGCTCAAAGCATTCGGTGGCTTCCATCTCATTCAAAGTCAAGTCCAGGTTCTTTTCCACACCTTGCACCTTTATCTCTGACTCCTCCCAATTTCCCTCTTGATTAATCATTTCTAGCCATACATTCCAAGCTCAATCTGACCCTCAGGGCGATTGTCGTGGTTGTCCTCTCTGCCTGGAATGATACTCATCCACATCATAACATAGCCTGCTCTTTCATTGTACTTAGATTTATTCTCAAAAATCTCTTCAGAGAAGACTTAACTGACCACTTTCCTTAACACTGCTTTATGCTAAATGCCTTTAGCATTTAACACGATGTGACATAATATTATATGTTTATTTGTTTGCCTATCCCTAAACTAGAAAAAAGGTTCCATGAGTACATGTATGACACTATACTACCCAGTGCCTGAAACAGTGCCTGGCATATAGTAGTTCTTCAATAAGATATTTCTTAAATAAACTTGTTTCCAGCAAAGAGAAATAGTACACATTGTTTTCAAACACTTGTGGAATATTTACAATAATTTGCCTGACAATCAGGCACAAAGGAAATTCAACCAATTCACAATTTATCTCACATTCATCATGAAGAAGCAATGTACATGCCCACTTAAACCTTTAAGTTACAAAAGCAACAAAATTTCTCTTATAAAACAAATGTCTTCTCTCTAACCAAACAGAATCTAGTATAAATCTAACTGCCAAAAAAAAATAATCTGAGACTCAGCATGTCACTCATTCAGGAAAGAATTATTCAGCATCTACTATTTGCCTGGAGGGAATTTTTTTAAAAAAAAAAAGAATTTGTCTAAAGTGACTGAAATTGAGTAAGGGGAATTATATAAAAATATTGCACGTAAGATCAAATTTAGTGTTGCAAAGTTTGTAAAGTCAGAAGACTAGTTTGGCTGAAGAAGTGACTCTTGATCTGGGACTTAATCGATGGATAAAATTTAGAAGGGCAAGGAGAAGAAATTCCAGATGGAGAGGTTGGCAAGTGCTAATCTATGAAATCAGGGAAGTGTACATTTTTGGAGAAATAGCAAGTCATCCAACTTGGTGGAAATATAGACTATAAGTGGTAAAGCTATACTGAAGGCAAATTCTGGGAGCGTTAGAAGCCAAGCTAATGAATACAGACCTTAACGGATGGGTGATAAGGAGAAAATAAAACAAATATAAATCATACTTTAGAAAATTTTATTTGGCTGAAGATATTTCTATGCTCAGAACGGGGCCCATAGAGTTCATGGAACACAGATGGGCAAGTTTTTCTAAAGGAGAGAGTGAGCACGTGATGTAATGGGCTACTATAGGAGGACATCAGCTTTAGTTTGTGTGAGGGAGCTGGCCACTCTAGAGGTGGGCATAGGTAATGTCACTTATTGGTTGCAGGCAGAGAAAGTGGTCACTGAAGCATTCTCTAACCTGAAAAATAAAGTAAAATTAGAAAGAGACAGAGAGAAGGAGGGAGGGAGGGAGGGAGAGAGGGAAGGAGAGAGTATATGAGAGAATTGTCTCATACAGGTCTTCTGTCTAAAATACATTCCTAAATTCTGATAAAGATAATCCATGTTATGCATTCCTGCCTACATCTCTGCGGCAAAGAGAAAGAAAGTTCAGAGTTCCTTGTGATTGTACTAATTTCCAACCCATTAAAAGAAATGGAGTGTGGTAACTCTTAGCTTAAGAGTAAATAGCTCCTGGCTTCCATCATTGAGAAGAAAAAAAACTGTGTTCACCGCCGAATGGGAGGTCACTAAGTGAGATGAATAAGGCTCTGCAATTACTGAGACATGCAGGGCATTCTGAGTAATATATTGATGTGCAATTTTCACAACTCCTTAATTAGTTTTAAATATCAAGCTTATCCTAGCTGACATCTAAGCTTTAATATTATCTGATTCAAGCCAAGTATGTGGTTTTGAAATTGCTTTGCAAATAGTATGTTCTTCAGGGTTGCTTATGCAGCAATATTCTGATCACAGTTGCCACATGATCTGTCTTAAGAGTTCTGACCAGATAATTCTACTTAGCCACAGAGGTGGAATATAAATCTCTGAATAATGACTCCAGAATATTCTAATTATCTGACTTTTACAATTTCTAAATACCATTTCTGGGTTATGATGGCAGGTCAAATAAATATATGTAATTTATCTTCCGCCAGAAAACACACACACTCATTTAAGCTTTTGCAAAGGAAAGTTTAAAGAAAAAAAAAAATTCACAAGGATGAGGTAAAAACAGCAGGTGGGCCTGTGCTGACAATGGCCACTGTGTATGACAGAGGCTGGGATGAGGGCCAGTGGGATGTAAAATCCAGCTCTTCACTCTATGCTCACCCAGGGAGACCTGTGTATTTTGGAGAAACACTTTTCTCTAATTCACAAGAATAACTGGCTTAGCACACCCAAGAAGGCTGAAATTCAAGTTGGCAGTAGGGAAAACAAAGAACCAACACAATTTGTATTTCAAGAAGCACAATGGCAGCAGCACTCAGTGTGAAAGTGGGTAATAACTTAAGAGACTACAGTGAACACTGTTTGAGAAGTTGGGTCCCTCTCTCATACCACACCTCAGGGGAATTGAACAGAAGTTCACCATCCCCAACAGAAGTCTGGAGGGATAGTCTCTGGCCCAAAGGAAAAAGAGGGTCTCTGTATTGGGAGCTCCAGGTGGATCTTGGAGGATGTATTTCTGCAACAGGAGGATTAAGTGACCACTGACATTCCAAACACTGAAGGCAAAAACATCCCCATAGCGCCCCCTTCAGCTGGCTGCCAAAACTTCGGAACTCAGAACCCTGAACAATCTCACTGTTCCAACATATTGACCCTAGAGTTTCCTCAGAAACAACCCACTCAGAAAAGCTTAGAGAGCAACTTAAGTCATATAGGAATTCCGGTCAATTTTTTGTCTCCCACTCTTATCCATGAGCACAATGCCAAGTCTTGACTGACCTTTGAGAGAAGAGATGCCTTTAAAGTGGCCTATGGTGCTGTAAGCAATCAAAAAGGGGACAAACACAAACTGGAAGAAACAGACTATGGCGGGGACAAGAAAACAATGATGTCATTCATTTATGCACAGATATGAGAAGATATTGCTTAAATCGCTTCAGGTTGATTTTATAAAATAGACAAGTAAGAATGCTTAGGAAAGTACAGCAAAAAGACAAAGAAGTTGTAAGAAAAAAATTAAGAAAATTAGAAGACCAGACCAGGCAGTCTGACATCCTACAGCCTTTTCACATCCTCTTTCCTATTTCTACCATATTTTACTGCTGACAGGAAATGACATGTATTCTCTTTTGAAGAATCCTTGAGTAACATATGTTGTTTTGGACAGCAATAATCAAAGTTTGGAAGACCATCAGCCCAGTGAGTTCTTCATTAAGGCCAATGCTAGTCTTCATACACCCTAAATTATTATACACACACTACATCCATTAAAGAAACAAAACCATCCACACTGCAAACCGTCACCTAATCACATATATGAACCTCCCTTCTTCATAAGCAGATTATCTGCTGCCAGAGAGCAGAGGCCATATCTCTCTGATTCACTGCTGTATTCCCACATACAAGCTTGTATCTACTGGCATACAGTGAACACCTACTAAAATTTTATTGGATAAATGTTGAGTGAATTCCATAAACTTTTATCTAGTAAAGGGGCATGTTTTTCTCTAATATATATAGAGATTGCAGGTGACTCAACTTTGGCAGCTGCAGTTAATTAAATAATTTTTCCCCTCAATGTCTCTGGTGAGGCCATGGCAATGTAGTCACAAAAATAAACAAACAGCAACCATCTTTTATAGAATAAAATTGTGCAACTGTCAAGTTGCTCTATGATGAGTGCATTCAGTGTTAAAGAACGTGAAAATGCCACACTGGTCAGTCTCTAATGTGAAACTGCCCCTGGTATTGATGAGGCCTGGAAACTCCTTCGATTACTTAGTTACTGTGTGTTAAAATAATCAAGAGAATCCTGAGGTCTGCAACAAGTTCTTATGTTGACACTAGGAATAAAGTATTATTGAAATACGTTAGCCCCAGAAGGGACAGCAATTCATCCTTAATGGAGTTGACACCTGTTCTGGATACGACTTTTCCTTCCCGGCTTCCAGTGACTCTAACAACATCAATATGGGAAGCTTACAGAATGCTTGGTTTACTAGTATGAGTTCACACATAACATTGCCTCAAAATAAGGGACCCATTTTATAGTAGAGAAGTTGAAAAACTGGACACATGACCAAAGATTTTACCACTGTTTTACTCCGGCAATTTCTAAATAATCAATTGCAAGCAGGTGTTATTTGATGGTATCTCACCTCAACTGTACCGCAAGTTGCTCAGTTGCCCTCCTGCTTCTCTGCTACCACCACATGGAGGCATGCAAGAACTTGCTGAGCTATTCTGACGCACACACGTCAGGAAATTTATACCCTATGAGGGAACACTTGACTGATAGTGGGTGAGAGTGAGTGAATAAACAGTTCTTTATCCCTTAGGCAGTTAATTTTGAGGTGCATTATACACAGGACCTTAAAAGGCCTGTAGGGTGGTGGATTTTCAGTTGTTCACAGTTATGATCAGCTCAGTAACACGCTCTTGGAATGGCTTTTCCTCCTCTCCTCTTTCACTCTTTCCACTCATCCCCTTCAGTTCCTTGGAATCTTTGAGCAAAACAAACTACCTTCATGCAAGCCTTTTTCTCTTGCTATGCTTTCTGGGGGCATAAATTAAGACTTAGGACTCCCTGATATATATAACAATTAACCATAAACCTAAATCGTTCCAGATAATTACAGTTCTTTAAAAAGGAAAAATATATTCTCTTTAGAAACAATAAATTCAAAATAAAGGGAGAGTCTATTACCTGATTTGTTCTATCAGTGGTCCTACAGATAATTTTTAGAAGAAAAATAAATTGTCATCTTTTGCAAGTAAATTATTAACTGATGGTGGGGTCTAGACTATTTCTTGGGCTAATTTAAACATATTAATAACACATGTTTCTAAACATTTTAACTGGTTTTTATTTCAATACAAATTCTAATCATTTTTTTATTAGTATTATAAATGCTAAATTCCAGAGAAACAATATTGCTGACAGAAATACCTAAAATTTAATAAGTAAACGAATGTGAACAGAAGTAATGGTAAAAATATTGCAACAATTAAGAATGGTAAATATTAAAAAAAATTTTCTCATATACACTATTCATCTAATGGGATAATGTCTGTTTTTCTACATGTCTAAAAATGAAATTTTAAACTTCTAATTTATGTCCCTCCTTATGACTGGTAAATGTAAATAATTTTGCCATTCTTAAATATTCTACAGCAAAATAAGATAACTATGACCAAAAGTAATAAGCTCCCATAGGATATTTTTTTCTGTCTAAATTGCATGGGTACCAAACATTAAAAAGATTGTTATTTATACATGGAGTAAAAAGGAAAAAATGTGTTTTCAATTGTGAATTATTAGAATGATAAAAGGGGAAAGAAGTACAATATAATCACATCACACATATTCAGTTTGATTTTTCCACATGATACAACGGTCATTTGCTATGAAAACAATATTAATATGATGTTTAACCTGAATCTGATTGTGGTAGGCAAGTTCTGAGGTGGCACCCAAGATTGTCACCCCTAAGTGTGCTCCCAGTGTAACACCCCAGTCCTCGAGTGTGGGAGGCACTGAATATGATGCAATTCACTCCCATGGTTGACAATATATACAACAAATCAATCATACTAAATCACAAAGGTGAAGGGATTTTTCCGATCAGGTAGGGTCCCAAATTAGTTACTTTGAGGCGATCAAAAAGGAGACTACCTTGGGTGGGCTTGACATAAGCAGGTAAGACTTTAAAAGAGACCCTGCCTTTTCTGAAGGAAGAAATTCAGAGAAAGATTTTCATGCTGGCCTCCAAGAAGCCAGCTTCCATGCTGAGAGAGGATGGGACCATACAGCAAGGACTGAGGGCGGTCTCTAGTTGCTGAGAAAAGTTCCATGGCGAAACGAGCAAGGGAGAGCTTCAGCATATACTTGCAAGGAAATAAAATCTGACGATAATATGAATGAGCTTGGAATAGGACTCCAAGCTCCAGATAAGAAGGCAGCCTGGCTGAGACCTTGAATGCAATTCTGTGCGACTAGAGCAGAGAACTCAGCTACTCTGTGCCCAGACTCCCAATGTTCAAAAACTGTGAGAAAATAAATGCATGTTGTTTTAAGCTACTAAATTTCTGATGATTTGTTACACAGCAATAGAAAACTAATATACTGATAAACTAGAATGAAATATGTCCTTTTATTTCCAGTTAAATTTCAGCAATATAGGCTCTAAAATAATAAAACAAACACTACTGTCTTGAGTCTGAAAAAAAATTGAACATAATTTCAGTCTTTGTATTCTCTTAAAACTAAACAATCTAAAACAAATTGATTTGAATCATTTTATGAAAACAGGAGGCAAGATGAAAAATGTTGCAATGTCAGTTTGAAAATTTCTTTAAAACAAATATATGAAATGATGTGGAGTGGTGAGTTTGTTTTCCCTATTTCGGGAATAAATTTTCTTGTGCATGATTTTGATTTTAAAAATGCTACAGTGGTGTTAGCCTTGGGTGTCAGACATTCAATACCCACTATTGCAAAAGAAAAAATTGAGAATGATGAGGAAATAAATGTAATCAGTTAAAAAATAATTCTAAATACAACCAGGGAAAATAAAGGAAGTAACATTTTTGAGCACTTGTTGTATGCTTGCCACCACGCCACTTGCTTTACATATACTGTCATCTATACCTTACAAAAATTCTAAAAAAAAAATGATATTTTAGATATTCAAGACCTTGAAACACAAAAATTCAAGTAATTTATGCAATGTCATATAGCTCGTAGGTGGCTCAGCTAAAATTCTAATCTTTGTCATTCTGACTGGAAAGGTTCCTATCACACTTAGTTTAAATCCAAGTTCTTTGTTTTTATTTATCCACAAGGTTGAAATCGTCACATACTATGGACTACAACTTCCAGATACCTAGTATTTTATGGGAGAACTGGAGAGCAAAGGCAGTATTTTGAAAGATATAGAAGCATGGAACATCAAGGTAAAGACATGTTTATTGACTTATGAGTCCCCTTAGAGTGCAGATTCCCTTTTCAGATAGTTCTCAAATGTATGAAGGAACCCATTGCTCTGACTTGTTAATAAGTGCCTGAGAAAATTCTCAAAATTTGATGAACTTTGAAGATAATCTTAGAGTTTGAGAAATATGGTCTAAAATAACCAGAGCACACATCCCATCTGTGAATCTTCATTGCACAAAAGTTAGTGTAAACCACGTTTTATGTAGCTGATTGCTCTGTCCCATAGTGGACACTGTCAGCTGAGATCCCCCACCTTCTCCTTCCTAAGCAGGTGAGATCACTCCTGAGTCCTGTGTTGCTTATTATACTCGATGATCGTTTTTTCCTTTCAAAGACCTCATTTAAATTATCAGGCACAAAAAGACATTTCTGAGAGAGAAATAGGACCTTTTTCATAATTTTACTGGAATTATCTCAAGCAAACTGGAACAAAAGACAACTCTTCTTTCTGGTCTTTTTACTCTCTCACTCCTATTGAGCATGTTCTCCACTACCATTAAGTACACCTGTTCCTTACTTGTTTTCCTAGCTTAATTTCTTTAATGCTTTTCTCGTCTCCCTATTCAGCCTGCACCCCTATGACCAACTAAATCAACCAAACTTTCATGAACACTCTATGACATTTTAACTTCTTCACCTACGCCAGTCAATCCCCCAAACTGAGATAATCTGTAAGTTACTTTGTTTTGTATTATGGGCAAAATTCTCAGTCCAAAGTTTTTGGCTGCTAATGAGCAAAAGACATTAGTAAATTGAGAACATTTTAAGGTTCACCCCATCCACTTTCACCCTAGTCTTTTCTCCTTTCAAAATCAATTTAGTATCCCACTGCTGTTATTTCAGATTGCCCCCATTTTACTCACATGCAGAAATCCATCCTTTTTGTCTTGTTAGTCAGCAATCTTTCTACCCACTTGTATGACAAGATGGGTAACAGGTGATTCCCATAACTACTCTCCCAGTACTTGTAGAAGGTTATTCATATGGTTACAAGACATGTTACTTATAGCAAAAGAAAAATTATAAAGACATCACAAAAGATAAAACCTTCCTCTTGTTCCATATTTCCTATTCCATTTTCCTGAAGTCACCAATGTTAGTAGCCGTCAAACTTCCAGGACTTCTTCCACATCTTCTTACCAAGAAAAAAAAATTACTATATACATTTGGAGATTTTTATTTTAACTAAACAGAATCACATTTAGCAATCTGAACAGCACTCTGAACCTAACTTTCCCTTAAGACCTCTTTCTCTCAAAACTATTATATGAATACTGTTGGGCTACACCCCCGCAGGCCTGAAAGCCCTGTACTCGACCAGCCTCAAGACGAAGAATACCTGAAGTGAGCAAAAGAGACATTAACGGTTTAATGGATGGGGGATCTTACTTGTCTGAAGCAAGGTCCTGGAGGGACATCTCAATGTGCACCGTGGACGGAGAGGAAATGACGACACACTGCAATCCCACCGGAGAGGAAGGGGAGGTGACCACTTATAGGGGGAATTGACGTCGGGTTGGCTTATTGGTTACCAGGGAAACAAGCAGAGGGTCCCGCCCCTCACAGCCCCTTTGATAAGCTATCAGGTGCAGATGTTCTGAACTCAAGGTTAGACCAATCATTAGCTGGGGCTGAGGCAAGTATGTAGGAATGTCAGTCAGGTGAGCAGGGTAGAGGTGAAGCAGGCACTGTTCCAGCAGGGGATGTACAGAGAGCAAGAGAATGGGCATCTTGGGTGGCCTGATCATACAAATACACACATACTAATACACACAACAGTAGTTTATAAAGGCAATCATATAAGATGCTGGGAGATTTTAGGGAAGTACGTTATTTGTTCAACTTTTTCTTGAATGTCCTTCCATCTTTCACTTTTCTCATTCCTCTCCCTGAATCATCCCCCCACCCTCACCTGAGTCATAGTAATCTATGTAAACAACCTAGCAACCTTATATCAAATTTCATTAACTGTATATAAATACGTGTATATAAAAATGAAATATATATTATATATATATATACACAAATGTATATTAAAAGATGTTAAAGTTTCCTGTGGGATACCATAATACAATGGATATAAAATTTCAAGTTTAAGGGCATATCTTCTAAGAAAATTTCAAAAAGTTGAGAACTAGTAATATGACCCTGAAAATTCACCACAAAGAGGCTATAAAAAATGAAGAGTGTGCAAATAGGGAGAGGGTTTTTTAATAAATTTCTTCCCTCGAAGAATGGGATGCGGTGACAGAAGACCATTTCATAACCTTGGGTCTGTCAAGAGAGGCTAAAACACTGCCATATGGGGAGCATAATGTGTTCTCTGAAGTTAAGCAATGAAAGAACTGGTGTGTGACTCACCTCAAAGAAAACTAAAAGTAGCCTGGGGCAGCAGATAGGGCTGCTTCCGAGAAGACATGGAATCCCCTCCAATGGTGAAAAGGGCATGGGGTACATGTGAAAGCTACCAAGGAGATGGTAGACTTGGAGTTATTTTGGCTACTGTCAGAGAGTACAGCTTAAAAAGGCAGTGTTCCCAATATTACCCAGAAAACCAATATAAAACTTGAGGCTAGGAAGACTGCCTCTCCCTTGAAAAATAAGTAGTATTCTGAGGAACCCCTGAAGAGCCCATGAAAGTGCCCTAGAAAGAACCAGATTCACACATGGACAGGCTGAGAGAGCACAAAGCTGCATTTGACAGCACCTGTCAAGTGAGAACTTTTTTCTATCCTTCCCTTCACCATGCCCCTTGGTGTTACAACCCTGCACAAATCAGTAAGAACAGCAAGCTAGTGGAAATAAAGCAAGCCAGCACGTAAGAAGAAACCAGCCACAAATGAAGGCTCTGTCCTACAGCTCATTCCTGCTGAGGGAGGTATTTATTACAAATTTCACTCCCTTCTAGCTGCTGTGAGCCCAGGATTGGCCTCTCTCCACCAGCCACTGCCCAGGAGCACTAGCTCCTTGAGAACAGGTCAGCAGCCAGCCTGAGCCCCAAGCCCATCCACCTTGCCCCACCGCAGAGTATTTTTTGAAATGGTTAAATTGCAGAGATGGGTATCTGGAGGGCTGGAGGGGTGGTGGGAAGGGGTGGTGGAGATGGGAAGAAGGTGAAGAAGATTCACCCTCTGTCACTTGTCTGCCTGGCTGTCACCTCATATCTCAGCAGAAAAATCAATGATGGCCATTCGGTCTTATAAAGCAGGTTTTGGTTTCTACAAAAAAAGTGTCTTTTAATTGTTTTCTAGAATTAAATATTTATTGTTGAGTTGTTCCTGACACAAATCCAAGGTAATCATGATGTGAATTTAGAGGCAAATAATGGTAATTATGTCACAAAATTATTAAACATGTTCCTTTATCTTCAGTTTGTTCTTCCTGAGCACCAAGCTTTTTTTGGGGGGTGGAGGGGGTGTTGTTGATCCAACAAAGCCATAGGTCTGAGGTAGTCAGTGGGATGGATGGTCCATGGGTTTCTCTTTCTGGATTTCAGGTGCATTCATTAAATAATGGCATCCTGGTACCAAAAGCATGAACAGAATTTATCTTCGAAAATGACTAATTTGATCCTAAAAGAACATATTCCAACATGGATTAAGTAGTCATTGTCAAGACTATCCTAAAAATTTTTGCATTAAAGTGATCTTATGGGCAGGAATGAGTTTTCATGCAGGGGCAGAGGATGGGCTTCCTAGAATTAATTAATTTTAAGGAGATATTAAGAGATTAAAATAAAATTGGGTTCTGATTATATCCCACGAATCATTCTTCTTCATGGTACTTAGATACAATATATATTTAATTAATTAATTTAATGAATATTTATTGACTCATTTAGTACCAGGTGCTGTTCTAAGCTATTGGGCTAAATAAATTAGTGAAACCAAATTAAGATCCCTGGCCTTAAGACAGCAAATTCTAATGGGACGAGAAACATAATAAACACAACAAAATTATAAATTATATAATATTTTATATGGTGGTATTTTACATGGTGATAAGTACTGTGAAAATAGTGTAGGGTAAGGGGGACTGGAAATGTTCTGATGTGAGGGTGGGAATCATTTTTAAATAGGGTCTTCAGGGTGGGCCTCATTTAAAAGAAGGAATTTGAGCAAAGTCTATAAACTAATAATGGAGATAGCCTTGTAGATATCTGAGGGGAGAGTGGTCCTGGTAGAGGAAATTGTCAGGCAAAAGACCCTAAGAAAACATGAATAACAAATCTGAGGAATCGTCAGGAGCCAGCGTCATTGAGAAAACTGAGCAAGGGGAAAAGAAAGAAGAAATGAAGTCAAATGGGTTTTTGGCAAGAGCAACTGAAAGGATGAATTGACATTAAATCAGGTGGGGAAGGCTACACATAGAAACAAGAAGATCACTAGTTTTGTACATATTGATTTGTGATGTGTATTACACACCGAAGTGGAAGTGTTAAGTGGGCATTTGGATATCAAGTCTAGATTTGGCCAGAGATAAAAATTGGGGAATCAGTAGTGATTAGATGGGATGAGATCACCAAGACTGTGCATATAGCTGGAGAAGAGGTGGAAGAACTGGACCTGGGGGCAAGTCAGGATAAAGTTGTTGGGGAAAGCATAAGGACCCAGCAAATGAGACTGTTAAAGAGTAGGGAAGGAGAAGAGTAAGGGAGGAGGAAAACTATATGGTGTCCTAGAAGGCAAGCAAAGAAAGATTATCAAGTGAAGAGGGGGATTGCCTGTGTTAAGTGTGACTGAAAGACTGAGTAAAATGTGGCTGAGAATCGAATGTTAGATTTAGTGACATGGAAATTTGACCGAAGCTACTGGTGCCCTGGTGGAGTGCAGAAAGTTTGATTCAGTTAGTTTAGAAGAGAATTTCAGAGTATATAAACAAGACTACAACTCACAGGGGAAGTGAAATGAAGATATTTTTAAATATGGAAAAAAATAATAGCATGTTTGGATACTGATGTGAGTGATCCAGTAGATAGTGAAATAGTGGTAATATAGGAGAGGAAGGGAAATTTCTGGAAATATATCATTGAAGAGATAGAGGGGATGTGCCCCAGTGCACAAGGAGAGAGTGCACTTTTAGAGATTCAATACATCATCTACAGTAAGAGGTAGGAAGGGAAGTTATGGGACTGCAAATACCCTTTTACTTAGGTTTTGCTCTTTTAGACAAAGTACTCTTTATTTCCATTTTTATGGGTTATATATTATTTTTCCATGCTATTCATGATTACCTTTCCATTGTTGATGCTTATTTAAAAATACCCTATCAATATGTATGAAAACATCTACCAACTATTTCCTCCACCAAAATTCTCTATTCCCCTGCGATATCCCACCCATAAAAGATGAAAACTTTAGAATACTCTTCTCCTTTTCCCGCCCTCCCTCCCCTGCCACCCCCTGTTTTTTTCTTTGACTCCTGGGGAAACTTTTGGAATCCTTTTACTTCTCTTTTCTCATCATGAGTCTAACCCAACTTTTGAGTTTTACTGAAGAAACCTGAGACTTTCAATTCCAAACTATTATTAGAATCTCCCCACACAATTTGTCCCTTCTATTTCAAGAACCTTTATTAAGGTCTCTTGTAAACTAGCAGGCTTTCAATCACTACCTCTATCACTGTCCATTCAGATGTAAACAGGCAGTGTATGGCTCCTGGCTTACCACTCTTCCTATACTCTTTGTCTTTCTCCATCTTGACTATACTCATTTATCTGCTCTTTGGGTAGATAGCTTCTCTTTTCCTGAGATTAGGTAAACAGTGATATATTTTCTAAAAACATATATATCTGCAAATTTTATCATTCCTTCGCCTTGGCACACAAATAGGAAATAGGACTGGCTGGGCATAGGATTGGCAGGGCATAGGATTGGCTGGACATGGGATTTTTAGATTGCATTCCTTTTTCTCCCAGTAGTCTATAGATCAGATGGCAATGCTAGCTATTTATTAGAAACACCTGGGGAGCTAAAAATACCAATTCCTTGTTCCACCCCCAGATATTCTGATTTAATTCATCTGGGATGGAGCCTGGTATCAGCATTTTCTGAAGCTCCCCAGCTGATTCTGAAGTGCAGCCAGGGTTGAAATCTTGTGGATGTTATTCTACTGCGATTGTTTTATGCTGTTGACAGTATTGTACTGTGGTCTAGCGTGGGAGATGAGAAGCCCAATCCCATTCTGACATGCCTGTCTTTGTAATTTACCTGTTCTTTCTATTTGGAAGTCTTAATAGGTTCTCTTCATGCCCCAAATTTGGGGATTTTTACCTTGTTTTCTTATAAATCCTGACTAGAACCTGGAAAGTCCTTTTAATTGGGCTTCCTTTAACTCAGGGAAGTTTTTCTGTTATTTAATTAACGTTTTAACATAATCTCCCCTTTTTTTCTTCTTCTGGAATTCCTGTTTTTTGACAGTTTCCTTAATGTCACTTAACTCTTCCCTTACAATTTTTATCCCAGTGCATTTTACTCAGTGATATTTCCTGCACTTTTTCTTCTAAGCTACTAATTCAGTAGTCACTAGTAAATATCTTCTCTCTCTATTGACATGCTGAACCTCTAAACTTGAAGATGGTGTTACTGAAGCTCCACTAAGTTGTTTCGGATTGTACTTAAATTTTCTTAAATGCTTTTATCATTTCTATATTGAATGTCCAGCAGGTGTGCCATATCAGGAACCTGATTGGAGGGTTGATCTGTTCTTTTCTCTCTCTATTTGATGGGCCCCTGTAGGTGGGTTGTAATTTTCTGGGTTCTGCTCATTGCAGCTAAAATCCAGCTGCTGGGGAACACTAAATGACAGTAAGTCCCACAGGAGGTAGACTCTGTACATGTGGGCTGGCCGTGTTGCAGGTGCCAGGTTGTCCTCCCTTGCAGCAGGAAGTCTTTCTGTTCCCTGGTGTCCACAGGCCTCTAATCTTCAGGGGTAGAAAATACAACCTACCACTCCAACTACTTCTCCACTTGTGAAAACCCAAAGACACGAAGCACACTCAGGTGGACTCATCTTGGTCTCTTTATCCTCACTCTCACACATACACCCTCATCAAAACAGGATCACGTTAAGCTAAGTAAAGGAATTGCAGCCTTCAGATATTCACCATGGGTTCTCTAACTCTGACTTCTGCCTTTTTTCCCAACTTGGAGCTGCATCTGTCATGGCTCTGAGAGCCCAAGGCTCCCACTTTTCAGTCTCCACCTGTCCACTGGTTGCCGAGGCAGCTTGGATGGGTTGGAGTTAGAAGTAGAGGAACCAAGATGCACGAAGTCAGTATATTACCAAGAACCTTGCTCTTTGGGTTCTAAACTTTTAAGAAATTGGCATTTGTTTGGCCTCGTCCCAGGATACTCTGCACCATGGTTCTCAGTTAAGGAGCTGTTGACTGACATAGGACCTGTTTACCGATTTCCTGTAATGCCACAGTAAGTAGGAGACCTTCTAAGCAATAATTTGCCATAGCTTTCAGGATATAAATTCATTTATATACATCATCAGATATAATTAGTCTGTGGTTTGGCCTGTGCATTGATATGGTTTTCACAGCTCCCCATGTGGTTCTGATATATAGTCAGGTTTGAGAACCACTGATATAAATGGTGGTTAGACCTTTTAAAACTGTTTATAGTAGTGTTTACCAAAGTGAGGTTTGAAAACTGTGGAAATCAGAACACCTAGGGTGGGCTATTTAAATCAAATCCCTTAGACTCACATAAATCTAATGAATTCTTGGGTAGACAGCTTAAAATTGGCATTTTTACCAACTATTAAGATGAATCTTATGCATACCAAAATTTTTGAGAGCCACAATAAAAGATGTGGTTGAATTCCCTGTGAGGATAGATACCAAGAACATAGGCGGTACTTGTTAGTTACAAGTGAAAAGCTCCTACTCTTTTAAATTTTCCTCAAGGCCAGGTGGTCCAGATTGCTCTCTAATACTTTTTTTTTAATAAACATTTTGAATGTCATTTGGTTTTCTTATTATTCTTTTATTTTTTATTTTTTATTTTTGGCTGTGTTGGGTCTTCGTTTCTGTGCGAGGACTTTCTCTAGTTGCGGCAAGTGGGGGCCGCTCTTCATCACGGTGCGCGAGCCTCTCACTATCGCAGCCTCTCTTGTTGCGGAGCACAGGCTCCAGACGCGCAGGCTCGGTAGTTGTGGCTCATGGGCCTAGTTGCTCCATGTGGGATCGTCCCAGACCAGGGCTCGAACCCGTGTCCCCTGCATTGGCAGGTGGATTCTCAACGACTGCGCCACCAGGGAAGCCCCCACCCTCTAATACTTAACTGACGTGGCATAGAGAAGTGAGATATTGCCACTAAATAGTTAACCTGGAAGCTCTCTTGTTCCTCACTTACTAATTTGTATTTTGGGAAGGAAGGGAGAGAATGGAAGACTCAAGGGAAGAGAAGAAGAAGGCAGTGTGCTCCAGAGTGCTTTTAGACATGGTCTTGCCTGCCGACTGCTCATTCATGCATTAGACAGCATAAGCTATGTTACGTACAAGTAGCAAATTAACCTCAAGATCTCAGGAGCTTCACAGAATCAGTTGGCATTTCTGGCTCATGGTATATATCCAACATGGGTAGGAGGATGGTTATTATCTACATATTAGTCAAGAACCCAGAAATAACAGAAGCTCTGCTATCTTTCCACACAACCATATCAACACAAGTTTTCAGCATTTGCTAGAGAAGGGGAAATACTGTGGACAATTTACATCTGATCTACCTGCCTCTACCCTGAAGCTATGTATGCTACTTCCTCTCAAAGTCCGCTGGCCAAAATTAACCATATGAACCCAACCTAATTGTGTGGGAAGTTGGATGTTTTCTCATGAGTACAGGAAGGAAAGAAGAATTGGATATGATGAGCTCTAGCGATCTCTGCCACACAAATATTTACTGTGCACATACTATGTGCTAACTACTGGGCCAGAAAATAGGAATTAGCTTTCAGATAAAACAGTTATCTTCTTGCTTTCATGGAGCTCATAAGACAATGAGGAGGAAATACAGATATTCCACTTATATAATAACAAAAGGCAGAGTTGTAACTCACATGAAATACGAATTTTACCCAGCACCAAACTTTTCAAATTATTAGAAAGGAATATCAACAAAATATGCTACAGCAATATCTGGCAGACCTAAACCCATCAGATGCAGCCTCTTGTTTTCTGCACTATGATGAGTTTTGGTTTTGGAGTGAAGGGTACTTACTTTGCATGGCTTGAATTAGCAAAGGGAAGCGTCTTAGGGTCTGTGGTCTCACAGCTTATACATCTCATCATCTCACAGTCCAGTTCTAGCCATGTGATTAATTTGTATTCATCAGCACAGCTGCTGTTAATAAATCCATAAATTACAGATACATTTACAACAAACAGGCCAGACAGATCAGGTGCATTTTGTTAAAAGCAATCCTAGCTCAGTAGTCAGGAGCTAGTAAATTTCATCAGTTAATATTTGCAAGAAGGTGTGGTTGGGGTTAAAAGAAAAAACTATCTCAGGCATTTCCAAGGCAGAAGGAATGTGTCACAGACCCACTGTTAACCTTTTCCTTTTCGGCACATGATCAAACAAGCACATAAAGTAAACCTACCACAGTGGTGAGCACCCCAAGGGAGTGTGCATGCTGCTATAAAGGGGGAAATGACACGTCAGGGAAGTCAGAGGTTGACATGAAAAAGTGGTGTTTGAACTGAGAATTGAAGGCAGAGTAAGGGTTAACTAGGTGACAGAGGGAGAGAGAGAATTCTCCAGGCAGAGGTAATAGCATGTGGGTTGGGAAGGAGCAGGCTTGCTTGAGAAACTGAAACAGGTTGGTGAGACTGGATTATGAGGAACAAGATAGAAAACAGGGGGAAAATTATTCCAGAGAGATCTGAAGGGGTCACACCATGGGCAGGGCAAGATAGATAAGTTATCTTTATTTCAAAAGCAGAGAGAAGCATTGCAGTAGTTTTAATGGGGGGGGGGGGCGGGGTGCACAGAGAAAGACAGGCGCATTAGAGGTGAGGAGAGTGTGGAAATAAAGGGGTGGGTTAGATAACTACTGGAGACATCTTAGCAGAGAGGTGATGGCATGAATTAGGAATGTGTCCTGGAAATAATGGAAAGTGGTTTGATTCAAGAGGTGGTTAGGAGGAAAAGTAACCTGAATTGGTGATCGATTGGATATGGTGATCTCATTCAACATTAATGGGGGATGTAAGATGCATTTGTTTTATTTAATTAGATGGTTCCTTTAATAATCAATCACAAAGAAAGTAATAGCTAAGGGAATAAGAAAGAGTAGGAAGGTTTTCCTATGTACTTGTCAAAGCTTTGCCATACCCTCAGTTCTAGTTCCTCAGCTGCCATCTAATAGCTCTGTGATTTGGGGCAAGTTGCTTATTTAATATATGCCTCCATTTTTTCACCTTTAGAATTAATAATAGTCCCCTACTCACATTAAATAAAATGGTGTATGAAGGTATTTTTTACACTGTAAAGCAGGTTTATATTTATATATATAGTAATTATATATACCATATAATTATAATATTATATTATTACTGTTAAATATAATTAGTAAATCTCATTTTTCTGAGCCAAGGCCCTGAAGAAGCTGAGGGAATGAATAGTGATGAGGCTCCAGTAGTAAACAGAGAAGGATAAATTCACGGTGGGAGATCTACATAAGGACAAGTAAGGTAAAGTCAAGACTGACGGTTTATGTTTTGGAAGGTTTTACTGGAAGTGTATGTGCAGAAAAACTCAACTTTCAAGCAAATAACAATAATCATATAATTCTCTTGCCAAGAATAAAATCTTAGAGGAGGGGACTTCCAAGTTTTTCCTTCTTTCCCAATTGTAGTTTTTTTTTTTTTTTTTTTTAAGGTGTAAAGTCTGGGACAGCATTCAATTTCCCATAAATTGTGCAGAGCAAGTGTGTGATGACCTTTTTCTCTCTAAGAGTTTGATCTAGTGGATATTCCCATGGAGTCTGCAGTAATAAAGACATCTACAGCTGATCCTGAGAGTCATGGAAGACGTTAGAGAAAGAAAGATGACTGTGTCTTGAATGTGTGATATAGGTCTTCTAGAAAGGGTGGGGGAAGGGAACTTATGCATGTTCACTCATTCCTAAGATGCAAGATTTTTCATTTTTTAATAGTTCTGAAATTGGGATGCAATTTATGACTATTTAGTGCAGTATTTATTACACACATACACCCCTGCCAATAAAATCTGTTGTTCAATTCTTGCTACATCTGGCACTGAAGACATATTTTTGCAAGGAAATACAATATGTTAACTTAGAGTGGTCACAATTTTTAAACAATCTTGCCAGTAAAAAACAAAACAACAAATAACGCTTTTGTAGAAATTGTATCATTTTAGAGGGGATTATTCGATCTTCATTCATTCATTCATTCAAACAACTTTAGTAAATGCCTACTATGTGCTGACCCTATCTCAGAAAAACAAGTCCCTAGATTCTGAGAGGAGAAGGTGAGAAAACCATCTTATGCAGAAAGGCCACTGCTCCCAGGTAGCCCTGGATTGCCTCTGTCATGTTCCTCTGCCCAGGAATTTGCCCAGGAGGTACCTCTTTCCATTCCCTTTTATTTTCTCCTCTAGGCCTTTAATTTTTCAGACTTGGCTCATTTTAACACCAGCTACTGAAGATCCTGAAATCTCTTGGAGGAAACTCTTGACCCATTCTTGCCCAAGGTGAGATGGAGGTCAGTGATTCTGACCCTCCACTCAGGAATCATGCCCATTAGAGGCTGTCCTTCTGTAGGAATAACAATCTGCTTTCCAGAGGATCCCAAACCAACTACGTAGTCATCAGTTGACCCCAATATGGTTAGGATTAAGTATTCAAGAATGAAATCCATAAAAATTGCTTCAGATATAAGGAATAAAGTTTGGTTTCTTCATCGTGGCATTCAGAACTCTAAGAACATAGCGTGAAACAATATTCTCAACTCTTCCTTCCATTTGCCTACTATCCAGTCTAGTCAAACTGGTTTAATGGTGATGAATTGGGAGATTGGGATTGACATATATACACTAATATGTATAAAATGGATAACTAATAAGGACCTGCTGTATAAAAAAAACAAAACCAAACTGGTTTAATGTCTGGTTATTTGCTTATTACTGCCTAAGGCCTTTAATCATCATATTCTTCTAATTTTTAAATATGAAGAATAAAGTAAATACAGTTCAGTGCACAAACTACTCAGTTTTTATCTAATGTATGTAAATGCATGTACTTACCATGCATACCAAGGTACAAAATATTTTCAGCACCCCATAAGGCTACCTCATCTGCCTTTCCAGTTATCACTATCCTCAGAGAGAATTATTTTCTGAGGTGTATTACCATAGGTTAGTTTCCTGTATTACAGTTTGACTTAATTATCTAACAAGAGTGAGACAATGAAAGGGAAGCATATATTAGTTCTTTCTGACTGGTTCCCTCTTTCACTAGCCACTCCACCACATACCAAGAACCATGAGTTGAGCCTGGGTTACCACTTAGCTATTTTAATGTCCCAAATTAATAAATATTGAATCCATAGTTTCACTGTTATCTTCATGTCTTCCATTATTTTCCCAGCAGTGTCTGCAAAATAGGCTGGCCAACATGTGACCCAGAAAAGAAAAGAAGTATCACACTGACTTAGAAAGTATCTTATAAAATGATCTATCTTGTTTCACATGAAGATATGAAGATATAAAAGAATTTTCTATTTTAATAATATATACTGTGTGCTTTTAAATGATGATACAAACAAGTCTCTAGAATGCTGTTCTGATTTGTGTAACTCCAATAGAGAAGTTCCAGAATGGCGTCTTCAATTGAGCCAGTGATCAAGAGACTGAGAATCTAATTGTTCAGTGAGCTATAAATCTACCTATCTATGCTATCACTGAGCTCATGTTTCTTTTATTATATTTAAGGATATGACATGACAATTCATTAAAGCCAGATGTATTATATCTATGACATCCTCTGACTGCCCCATATAGTAATCCACAAAAAAAAAAAAAAAAAAAGAAATGAGGCGAGTTTGAAAAAAACAATGTTCTCACCAATTTCCTACCAAACTTACCTCGTGTCTTTTGACAATACCATTTGGTGACAGCTATGTGTAGGGAACCACACTAAACAAGAAATAGAAAACAATTCCATTCTAAAG
This sequence comes from Balaenoptera borealis, assembly GCF_965194805.1. Classification (NCBI taxonomy): domain Eukaryota; kingdom Metazoa; phylum Chordata; class Mammalia; order Artiodactyla; family Balaenopteridae; genus Balaenoptera; species Balaenoptera borealis. The sequence continues at coordinate 56,906,354 of NC_138864.1, read as the reverse complement.
TCAATTACAATCTTCGGTAGGGAAGATAAAAATATGAAAATGACTAGGGTCATGTCAAGATGAAGACATATTTCTCTATGAAGAGAGACTGCAAGTGGAGAGAGTGAAAGTTTAGGACAATTGTGCTGGCGGCCCTCAACAAGAGAAACAGGATGTAAGGCCATAAGTTGGGAGTGTGAGAGGCCAAAGAGAGTCATTTTGGCAAAGGTACCAGGGAGCTCTAGGTATCCTCAAAACCAAATATCTAGAACTGAAAAGTGTTCAAACCCTTCTATATCTACCATCAAATCTACTATCACTGAAGATCAGAGAAAACAAGAGGTAATAGCCAATAAACGCTGTCAGAGCCCTGTGTAGAAATACAAGGAGTCTGATCTCTAGGGTCAACAGACATAGCAGGAAATAATATTCCAAATGTTACAAGACCTCTTTTCCCTTTGACCAGGAAAGAATGTTACAAATAACACAAGTCCTCTTTTCCCTATGGTTGATAGGAAGAAACTTAGAAGTCATCCAATCTCAGTTAATACCAAATCAATCCTTATTAATAGAAAAATCCAACTCAGCATTTCATTTTCATTGGCCTGAAAAATGATGCCCAGCACAATCTGGCTAAAATTCGAGTTCAGCTTCTTTGCTTGTCTCTAGGTTGAACAAATGTTAGTCTTGTGATGTCAAGCAAAATTATAATTAAACACTGAAGAGGTTAACCTACACCTACCCCTGATGTCTTAAATGCACATTTTAAATATATTTTGTAAGTATTTGTCAAAGAAATCTGCATATATATCCACACATCTCATTTATCTATCTGCACGATAGAATAGTTTGTATTTGCTCAGATGGTTCTTAATTCATAATGGAAGGGGGAAAAAAGATTTGCCAGTTTTTTTAACCTATCTTTTTATATATTTTGTGGATATATAACATTTCTAAATGATTCAGACAAAGAAATGGTATTTTTTGCTCATTTTCCTATCTTAGCTGATCATTTTATTTTTAATGTTTGACCCAGTCATCTTACTTAATCTTAGTCAGTGGAATGGAACTCTCTTGCCTTAACTATTTATTTTACAAGGCACTCCATTTGAATTTTGAGCCACTCATTGTTAGAAGTTTACTGTTATGAAGCCCAAACCAAGAAACAAATCACTGGTCCTAATCTGACAACTGAACCTGAACAGAATTAGTTAAAATGCCCCTTCCATATACAAATTATATTCAAATATATAATTGTTTAGGAAACCTAAATGAGATGCTTGCTTTTTGTTGTTGTTATTAGTTTGTTTTGGTTTGATAACAAAAATGTCCAGGGAAAACAGTGTTTTCTTTGTAGAGACAGAAATGCCAATCCTCTTCTAGTTTTCCACTGAATGATAATGATAATTTTTTGACTCAAATTTCCCATTTGAACATCTATTTCCTCCCAACTCTAGTCTTTACAAATAAATACAAGACAGGATGATTACATTTTAAAAAGTCAATTTAGTTCATCACTTCTCTAGCAATAAAAGTAGTTCACATATTAGAAAACTGGAAATATCTGATCAGCCAGGAAGAAAAGATGTGTGACTCTACACGATTTTTGAGCATTTTGTAAAAATTAAGGAAAAAGGCACTTTTCTTTAAATATCTAACTTAAATTTCACGTCCTCTGTGAATCTTTCCCCTCCCTCAGTTTTCTTCAACCTTCAGTCATCATCTATTTCCCTTTAATGCTTTGCTTGTGTCATGGTCATAGCCCACATTTGTATTTTGGTTCAGGGTGTACAAATCTGTCTCCCAGCTAGATGGTGGGCTACTGGAGGAGAAGACAATTAACCATTTATTGTATCCCTTGGGCCTGGAAAACTGTGAGAGGTCCATAGATATTAATTGACTTGAATTAGAAGTTGAATTAATGCCACTTCCCAAAGACAAGCTGAATAGATTCTATTGATTTGTTCCAAGGTCACAGATGTTGATGGTTTAGAATGAAGCTGATTCAGCTTTCCTTGTCTCATTTAGACAGGCTGATTCGGTACAGACAATTCATGCATTTCATGAAAATGTGTTCCTAAGAATATCTATCAAGCTTTCATACTCACAATATGTATAATATTTGTATTTTACAACTTATAATATGGAACACACTACGTCTTGAATAAGGGGATGTTTTCTATGAAAATTGCTCTCAGATGCATACAATGGATGGCCACACATTATCTCTATGAGCCATTTTTAGCAGAATCCTAGACACAATTATTCATACAACTTTTATATTCATACAATCTTTAGATTCATACAATTTTTAGTCATACTTTTTGATTGACTGAATATTTTCTCAGGATTTTTCCTTGTTAGGCAAAGAGACCACTATAAGCTAATTGAAATAAAGCAAGCTGATTCTATTGTACTAGAATGGTTTTATAATAAATCAAAACTCTCATTCTAGGTTGAAAATGAGCAGACTAATAAAAAAAATATCCAAAGAGCAAAAGTAGGTATTCCTGGGTTAGATTATACACCAAGCTCACAAAATCTAAAACCTAGAACAAATTCAGAAGATGGCAGTGTGGGAAGATGTGGAGTTAGCATCTCCCCACAACTAGGGTGCCTGCCGGCCTCTGGTGCGGGGCTCTGATGCCCAAGGAGGCGGGAGGAACCCCAAAGTGAACTGGTAGGACATAGGGGGACTGAGGGGGGAGGAGAAGGGGAGGCCAGACAGGATCAATGGCCTGTGGCTCCCCTGAGGCTGGGGAGATCAGGAGTGGCAGGCAGGAGGAGCTGTCCAGGAGGAGCGGGAGAGGAGCAGAGGGTGATTGCCCCACCCACTCAGGCAGGGGAGCCTGCTGAGCTCCCAGACCAGTCCTCTGCCCTCCAGAGACCCCTCCAGGCCACAAAAGTCCTTGGGGGCATAGGAGGGAGGCCGGGGAGATCAGCAGAGGCAGAGGGGAGGGGCCCTCCCAGACCAGAGCAGCAGGAGAGGAAAGGAGGGCATTTGCCCCACTCATTGGAGCCCAGGAAGTTTGCTGGGCTCCCAGGTGAGGTCCCCTGCCCCCTGAGACCAGGGGTGGAAGGCACACCTGGGCCCCGTCTGTTCCTTGAGCCTAAGCCCCACCCCCCACATCCCCCAGGGCCTTTTCCAGCCCTGTGGGTCCTGAGCATTGGCCCCACCTACCGCCCAAACATCACGCTCCACAGCCAAGACCATTCCCCCCCCTTTTACTTTTTTTCTTTTCCCTCCCCCTCCTTTTTACTATTGTGGTACTGATGTACCTTCTGGTTGTTGATTCATCTATATTTTTATTTTTGTATTCTTCCTAAGATATCTGTTAGTTTTCTAGTCTAAGTTTATTTTTCACTTTTTTTTCTTTTTTTGCCACCACCGGTGGCTTGTGGGATTTAGACAGGCTGATTCATGAACCTGGGATTGGGCTGAAGCTCCTGATGTGGTAATTCTGAATCCGAACCACTGGACTAACAGAGAACCTCAGAATAACCCAGGGAATATTCATTAGAGTGAGGTCTCATGGAGGTCCTCATCTCAGCACCAAGACCCAGCTCTACCCAATAGCCTACGAACTCCAGTGTTGGAAGCCTCAGGCCAAACAACCAGTAAGACCGGAACACAATCCCACGCCTAAAAAAAAAAAAAAAAAAAAAGAGAAGGCAAAAAAATATCTCACAGATGAAGAAGCAAGGTAAAAACCTATAAGACCAAACAAATGAACAGGAAATAGGCAATCTACCTGAAAAAGAATTCAGAATAATGATAGTAAAGATGATGCAGAAACTTGGAAATAGAATGGAGGCATGGATTGAGAAAATACAAGAAATGTTTAACAAAGATCTAGAAGAACTAAAGAACAAACAAATGGAGATGAACAACACAAAAATTGAAATGAAAAATACACTAGAAGGAATCAATAACAGAATATCTGGGACAGAAGAATGAACAAGTGAGCTGGAAGACAGAATGGTGGAAATAACTTCTGAGGACCAGAATAAAGAAAAAAGAATGAAAAGAATTGAAGACAATCTCAGAGACCTCTGGGACAATACTAAATGCAGCAACATTCGAATTATAGGGATCCCAGAAGAAGAAGAGAAAAAAGAAAGGGTCTGAGAAAATATTTGAAGAGATTATAGTGGAAAACTTCCCTAACATGGGGAAGTAAATAGTCACCCAAGTCCAGGAAGCACAGAGAGTCCCATACAGGATAAACCCTAGGAAAAAACACACCAAGACACATATTAATCAAACTAACAAAAATTAAATCAAAAGAATTATTAAAAAAAATTATTAAAAGCAGCAAGGGAAAAACAAAAAATAACAAACAAAGGAATCCCCATAATGTTATCAGCTTATTTTTCAGTGGAAACTCTGCAGGCCAGAAGGGAGTGGCAGGATATACTTAAAGTGATGAAAGAGAAAAACCTACAACCAAGATTACTCTGCCCAGCAAGGATCTCATTCAGAATCAACAGAGAAGTCAAAAGCTTTTCACACAAGCAAAAGCTAAGAGAGTTCAGCACCACCAAACCAGCTTTACAACAAATGCTAAAGAAACTTCTCTAAGTGGGAAACACAAGAGAAGAAAAAGACCCACAAAAACAAAACTAAAATAATTAAGAAAATGGTAATAGGAACATACATATCAATAAGAACCTTGAATGTAAATGGATTAAATGCCCCAACCAAAAGACACAGACTGGCTGAATGGATACAAAAACAAGACCCATATATATGCTGTCTACAAGAGACCCACATCAAACCTAGGGACACATACAGACTGAAAGTGAAGGGATGAAAAATGATATTCCATGAAAATGGAAATCAAAAGAAAGCTGGAGTAGCAATACTCATATCAGATAAAGTAGATTTTAAAATAAAGACTGTTACAAGACATAAGGAGGGATACTATATAATGATCAAAGGATCAATCCAAGAAGAAGATATAACAATTATAAATGTTTATGCACCCAACATAGGAACACCTCAATACATATGGCAACTGCTAACAACCATGAAAGGAGAACTCGAAAGTAACACAATAATAGAAGAGGACTTTAACACCCCACTTACACCAATGGACAGATCATCCAAACAGAAAATAAATAAAGAAACACAAGCTTTAAATGACACAATAGACCAGATAGATTTAATTGATATTTATAGAACATTCCACCCAAAAGTGGCAGAATACACTTTCTTCTCAAGAGCACATGGAACATTCTCCAGGATAGATCACATCCTGGGTCACAAATCAAGCCTCAGAAAATTTAAGAAAACTGAAATCATATCAAGCATCTTTTCTTACCACAACACTATGAGACTGGAAATCAATTACAGGAAAAAAACTGTACAAAACACAAATACATGGAGGCTAAACAGTGTGCTACTAAATAACCAAGAGATCACTGAAGAAATCAAAGAAGAAATTAAAAAAATACATAGAAACAAATGACAACAAAAACACGACAACCCAAAACCTATGGGATGCAGCAAAAGCAGTTCTAAGAGGGAAGTTTATAGGAATACAATCCTACCTCAAGAAACAAGAAACATCTCAAACAATCTAGCCCTACACTTAAAACAACTAGAGAAAGAAGAACAAATAAAACCCAAAGTCAGTAGAAGGAAAGAAAGCATAAAGATCAGAGCAGAAATATATGAAATAGAAACGAAGAAAACAATAGCAAAGATCAATAAAACTAAAAGCTGGTTCTTTGAGAAGATAAACAAAATTGATAAACCCTTAACCAGACTCATCAAGAAAAACAGGGAGAGGATGCAAATCAATAAAATTAGAAATGAAAAATGAGAAATCACAACTGACACTGCAGAAATACCAAGGATAATAAGACAGTACTATGAACAACTATATGCCAATAAAATGGACAACCATGAAGAAATGGACAAATTCTTAGAAAGGTACAATTTTCCAAGACTGAACCAGGAAGAATTAGAAAATATAAACTGACCTATGACAAGTAATGAAATTGAAACCATAATTAAAATTCTTCCAACAAACAAAAGTCCAGGACCAGATGGCTTCACGGGTGAATTCTATCAAACATTTAGATAAGAGCTAACACCAATTCTTCTCAAACTCTTCCAAAAAATTGCACATGGAGAAACACCATCAAATTCACTTTATGAAGCCACCATCACCCTGATACTGAAACCAGAAAAAGATATCACAAAAAAAGAAAATTATACACCAACATCACTGATGAACATAGATGCAAAAGTCCTGAAAAAAAATACTACCAAACAGAATCCAACAGCACATTAAAAGGATCATACACCATGATCAAGTGGGATTTATCTCAGGAATGCAAGGATTCTTCAATATATGCAAATCAATCAATGTGATATACCACATTAACAAATTAAGGAATAAAAACCATATGATCATCTCAATAGATGCAGAAAAGCTTCTGACAAATTCAACACCCATTTATGATAAAAACTCTCCAGAAAATGGGCATAGAGGGAAACTACCCTAACATAATAAAGGCCATATATGACAAACCCACAGCAAGCATCATACTCAATGGTGAAAAACTGAAAGCATTTCCTCTAAGATCAGGAACAAGACAAGGATGTCCACTCTCACCACTCTTATTCAACAGAGTTTTGGAAGTCCTAGCTACAGCAATCAGAGAAGAAAAAGAAATCAAAGGAATACAAATTGAAAAAGAAGAAGTAAAACTGTCACTGTTTGCGGATTATATGATACTATACATAGAAAATCCTAAAGACGCCACCAGAAAACTACTAGAACTAATCAATGAGTTTGGTAAGGTTGCAGGATACAAAATTAATGCACAGAAATCTCTGGCATTCCTATACACCAACAACAAAAAATCAGAAAGAGAAATTAAGGAAACACTCCCATTTACCACGGCAACAAAAAGAATAAAATACCTAGGAATAAACCTGCCTAAGGAGGTAAAAGACCTGTACTCAGAAAACTATAAAACACTGAGGAAAGAAATCAAAGGTGATATAAACAGATGGAGAAATATACCATATTCTTGGATTGGAAGAATCAATACCGTGAAAATGACTATACTACCCAAAGCAATCTACAGATTCAATGCAATCCCTATCAAACTACCAATGGCATTCTTCACAGAATTAGAACAAAAAATTTTACAATTCGTATGGGAACCAAAAAGACCCTGAATAGCCAAAGCAATCTTGAGAAAGAAAAATGCAGTTGGAGGAATCAGTCACCGTGGCTTCAAACTATACCACAAAGCTACAGTAATCAAGACAGTATGGTACTGGCACAAAAACAGAAATATAGATCAGTGATACAGGATAGAAAGCCCAGAGATAAACCCACGTACACATGGTTACCTAATTTATGACAAAGAAGGCAAGAACATACAGTGGAGAAAAGACAGCCTCTTCAATAAGTGGTGCTGGGAAAACTGGACAGCTACATGTAAAAGAATGAAATTAGAACATTCCCTAACACCATACACAAAAATAAACTCCAAATGACTTAAATGTAAGACGAGACACTATAAAACTCTTAGAGGAAAACATAGGAAAAACACTCTTTGACATAAACCACAGCAAGATCTTTTTTGACCCACCTACTAGAGTAACGGAAATAAAAATAACCAAATGGAACTTAATTAAACTTAAAAGCTTTTGCACAACAAAGGAAACCATAAACAAGACAAAAAGACAACCCTCACAATGGGAGAAAATACTTGCAAATGAAGCAACAGACAAAGGATTAATCTCCAAAATATACAAATAGCTCATGGAGCTCAATATCAAAAAAAAAAAAAAAAAACAGTCCAGTTGAAAAATGGGCAGAAGACCTAAATAGACATTTCACCAAGGAAGACATATAGATGGCCAAGAAGCACATGAAAAGATGCTCAACATCACTAATTATTAGAGAAATTCAACTCAAAACTACAATGAGATATCACCTCATGCTGGTCAGAATGGCTATTATCAAAAAATCTAGAGACAATAAAGCTGGAAAGGGTGTGGTGAAAAGGGAACCCTCCTGCACTGTTGGTGGGAATGTAAATGGATACAACCACTATGGAAAACAGTATGGAGGTTCCTTAAAAAACTAAAAATTAGAAAAGCTTCCTTAAAAAACTGAAAAAAGAACTACCGTATGATCCAGCAATCCCACTACTGGGCATATACCCTGAGAAAACCATAATTCCTAAAGAAACATGTACCACAGTGTTCACTGCAGCAGTATTTACAATAGCCAGGGCATGGAACCAACCTAAATGTCCATCAAGAGATGAATGGATAAAGAAGATGTGGCACATATATACAATGGAATATTACTCAGCCCTAAAAAGGAACGAAATTGAGTTATTTGTTGTGAGGTGGATGGACCTAGGGTCTGTCATACAGAGTGAAGTTAAGTCAGAAAGGGAAAAACAAATACTGTATGCTAACACATATATATGGAATGTAAAAAAAAAAAATGGTACTGATGAACCTAGTTGCAGGGCAGGAATAAAGAGGTAGACATAGAAAATGGACTTGAGGACACGGGGTGGGAGGACGAAGCTGGGGCAAAGTGAGAGTAGCATCGACATATATACACTAGCGAATGTAAAATAGTTGGCTGGTGGGAAGCAGCAGCATAGCACAGGGAGATCAGCTCAGTGCTTTGTGACCACCTAGAGGGGTGGGATAGGGAGGGGGGGGAGGGAGAATCAAGAGGGAGGGGATATGGGGACATGTATATGCATATGGCAGATTTGCTTTGTTGTGCAACAGAAACTAACACAGTATTGTGAAGTAATTATACTCCAGTAAAGATCTATTAAAAAAATAAATAAATGAATAAAATAAAACCTGGAACATTGCCACAAGACACTGGTACCATTAGGTGATCAAACATATAGCATTTGACTAGCAAAATTCTGAAGTCATCTAAAGAAACACATAAGCCAAAAGATATGAGGCACAGACCCGTAGGTCTTGGGCATTTAATCTATGCCTTTCATCCCTCTGTTGATTAGCGGATTCCCACATTCCCTTCCCTTCTGCAGAGAAGTGATATATGCCTCAGGATGTCCATATAGCTGCTAAGTAGACTCAAGGAAACAATCAATGTCGGAATAGATTCCAGTGGTGTTAAACCGTTTCTATCTTATCGTCCCTCACTATTCCTATTGATTTAAGGACTGAGTCCCAAAAGACCAGTTATTTTAAGGGACATTAAATACATCAGAACATGTACTGCATTCTGAAGTATATAAAGCAGGATGCTTTGAAACTCTGTGTCCATCTAAGCAGCCTTTCATATCTTCTGAGCTTCAGATTCCTAATCAGCAAAATTAAAGGATGGAATTCAATGATCTCATCTAGCTCTTTAAATAATAAGCGGATTGGAATCAACTTCATCTATTTAGCTCCTCCTATACTTTTCAAAGGATTTTTCCATACCTGAAAAAACAAAGGGACACAGCTACCAGCGAGTGAAACTAATCATCATCCTTATCTCCATCACCATCATCATCATGTTGTCATTGTTATTATTGTTACCATGTTCATGACAACATAGCTGAAGGTTTCTCTGAGTTCCATTCTCAGTTTCTTACAGCAGGCAATTTGGCATACCTGGGGGTTACTGTCTTTGACCAGTACAAAGGAAAAAATTCATCCTTATGACCAAATGCTTACATAACTTTAGGTGAAGACTTACTTGTAGATTTATCTTTGCTGTATACTTCTTAAGCAAGCCACCTTCTTAACACCTCTTTTATCACTTAAAACTTAAGATAATGATTACTACATATGTATGGTAATAATGATATTTATGATGAAAAAGTTTAATAATTGGTAATTGGCTTTTCATGATATTTCACTCAACTCAACATTCTACATTTTTTTTGCATTCTTTTTCAATTAGAATGCTTTACATGAAGGAGGGCACTCTAGACCTTTCTCCAGACTTTACTGATACATGCGAGATGCCAAAAAACACCAGAGTACTCTGGAACTCTCTAAAGAGGCCATATAGAATATTAGTGATTCTTTTCTCTGTATTCCTTATAGAAGGTAATCTATCATTTTCACATTTGAGTTTTAACTCAGGTTTTCATAGTTGTACTATATTTTAGATATGAATATGAGGTCATATTATAAAGAAGGGTTAAACACAACCCTCTACCATTATTCCAGCTATTGAATCAAATGCTGCCAACTAATGTAATACCTAATATAAATGTGATTTCCTTAGTCATTTACATCAACATTTTCACAGTGACACAAAAGTAATCTTTCTAAAATGCAAATCTGATCATGATGCTGCCTTCTCTAAAATACTTCAGAGGCATCTTACACTTCAGTGTTGAAGTTAAAACTCCTTAGCGTGAAATATAAGAACCTCTGTTATTTTGCCCCTGCTTATTGCTTCATTCCTTGTCCCTTATTGCCACACCCCACCTTCTTTCTCTCTGTCTTACAGTGGAGGTTGCAGCCTTCCTAAACTGCTTGCAGTTTTCAAAACATACCATACTCCCAATACCCATTCTTGCCTCTATTCATGTTGCTTGGGCTGCCTAAATGCCCCACCTCCACCTCTTCACTTCCCTAACTGAATCAGAGGTTTCACATCTGGAAATGTCAACCATCCAGAATACTGGGACTAGCATCTGCGATGAAATTTAATAGGTCCCCAAATAAGCTAAAATCAATGTTACAAAGACCAAAGAGAGACCTAACTTAGAGCCTGTTAACTCTAAGTTCAGACAAGAACTATTATCTGGTTTCTATGGCTATAACAGATTAGAAATAGCAACTTTGAAAAAAGAAGTAAGCTGACAGATAAGCCCTGGTTATCAGCAAGAGTCGAAATATGAAAAGCTGGGCAACAGAAAATGAAGAGACCAGGAGAGTTTTTAAACTTTTATAAAAGGTTAGAATATAGAGCAACCTACATCATTCAGAAATAGTTAAATTAAGTTTAGAGTTTACTTAGTATACATTGGCAGGAAATGTTATAAAATATTTTAGAAAGAATGTGATAAGATGTTTAAAAACCATGAAAGGAATGGTCTATAAAGAATGAGACTTTATTATCTAAACAGATTAAACTTATGTAGAATTGCATAATTCAAGATAAGTATAATATTACTTTATTTGGAAGTCTTGACATAAAAAAAATAAGTTGTTCTATAGTGGAAGATCTTAGTGGAAGATTCCAAATCCCCAAGGACCATATATTTCTTTCTTAATTGTACTGAATTTTGACAATACCTTTTCAAAGGAAAAATAAATATATATGACATTAATAACTTTTATCCTCAGCTATACCAATTCATAATATTTGTATTTAAAGAGAGGCATAGGGTCAGGTATCTATATATGATAACAGTTCTGGTTTGCTTAAGCTATATTCTAAAATCTGTAAATACCTGTAAGGCTACTGAGGCAAGAAAATCAGGAAAATAGCGACTTCCTAGGTGCTCTGGTAAATTGGAATCCATGCAGTTGTAAGAATGAATGATAATTAAATTGACTGAAGGAAATGGTGGCTCAGAAGAACAGTCCATGCCCCATCATAGTTCCCACAAAAGATTTGAGAAAAGGGACGTTTGTTTTCATTAATGCACATTTCTGTTAAAAAAGGATCCACAGAATGTCTTGCATTGTGTCACAAGAAAAGGAGAAAATGTTCTCAGTAATGAAGGGTCACTTTCTCTCTTAGCATTAACTATAATATCACTACTCATTTCCTTCCAAGCTATAACTGGAAAAGCCCTTTTATTTCACTGCCTATTACCTAGTAGGGGGGAAAAGTAAGTTTCCTCTAAATAATTCTGATTCACACTCCCCTTTTTGATTTCTCCACTGTGACCTGCTTACATATAACACATTTCTGTGATTTAAGGTTCTTCTTTAGTTCTTTTTTTAGCATCCCCCCCAAAAAACACCATTTTGTCAACCTTTTATATACATGATGAAATATACACATTGAAAGAGAGTGAAAATACATATTCTTTGTAGCAACTTACTATTTCTCTTCCTAATATAATGAATCTTTAAAAAAAATTAATTGGGCATTAACATAGCAAACATATCTAGTACATGACTAGAGAATTTACAATAAGTCAGAAAATAATCTTCTTATAATAAGTCCTCAATCAATAACTTAATATCATGTGTCTTTTCTACTAATCCCTACAACAATCTGATGTTGAAAGAGAGTTGGGAGCCTCATTGCATATGAGAAACACTGAAGTAACTGTAGCTGAGGCAAGGCTGTCGAAAATGGAGCCTGAATCTGGGTGGGGAGTCCCTTTTTCAAAACTATCTTATTCACACGATCCAAACAACATCTGGGAGCAAGAGCATCCTTGGACAAATTTCAGCCTTTCATAAGAACACTCTCCAAATGTGGTTCTGCTTGAGTGAGAATCCAAAGACTCAAGTTTGATTCCAAGGTCTGCCACTTTAATTTTACAAGCTGTGTGACCACGAGCTGTTTACTTAACTTCTCTGTTTCAGTGTCCTCATTGGTAAAGCACATATGATAATAGCACCTGCACCTCATTGGTAGGCACTATGCACATTAAGACACTTCATTTAGTAGAAATGCCTGGCATACAGTTACTGCTTGAAAAACTTTCATTATTGAAACATTTCAATCACTAAGGTAAAAAAAAGAAGGCATTGGTAAAATTGAAAATCCCTTGTGAAATCTATTTCATTACCGTTAAATGATAACCTTAGAGAGTATACAATTATATCCTTACTCTCCTTAGCCATATATGGTTTCATCAGGATCATTTCAGGAAGAGGTCTGGATATTTTTTATTTTTTTAGGCCAAGGACAACAAAAGAAAATACTTGAGTTCCAGAAATGCTGTCACTGATGGCAGGCTATCAGATGCTTGGGGCCACTCTCTAGCCATTACTCTTCTGAGACCAATGCCACACTACGAATACAGACAGAACCATGATGTAAAAACAGAAGTCAGTTATCAGTTCTGTGTAGTTTCCTTTCACTCAAAAATAGTACTGTTTGTTTGTTCTTCCTTGTAAAAGGCAGCACAAAAGAGGGGATGGAAGCTTTTCAAAGATTTGATTAGTTTTGTGGATTAGTGAGCCAGCTAAGTGAATAAAATGATTGGTATGGGACTAAAAAGGAAACACTAACTCAGTTTGGATTCTAAATCAGATTTCTGAGATCACCTGACTCAGCTCAGTGAAAACCCTCTTCATTCAAAATCCTTTTACACCAAATAACATGAGAAATTTGAGTAACTATAAAACAAAACAAAACAAAAACTTAGATGTTGGAAGGATATGTCCACAGGTGTTAGCAAAGGGAAGTTGTGATCATCACACAAACAAAATGTTAATAAATGTGGACAACGGCATGGGCTGGGGAAACAAACACCGTACATGCCTCTTTAAATTGGCTGGGCTGAATAAAAGAACTGCGTGTGAATCTGTTCTGCTCAAAGCAGTCCTCTCTCTTGGCCAGCTAAAGTCTTGGGTTTTTATTTCAATTATTTGAGATCTGAATTTCCTCTTTATATTTTCTAGAGAATAATAGTAAAATATTAAATATCACTATTTTGAAATGCTGCTGTTTATTTTATCAAAAGAGAGGAAAGGGCAAGGTGATGGGAATATGGATATCTTTAATTCCGTGTGCCACACACATAGATGACCCTTTTTGATTATTTTGCTAAGTACTTTACATGAATTATCTTGTTAATCCATACAATAATCCACTGAGGTAGATCTATTTTTTTCCTATTTTACAAATAAGAAAATAGTCTTAGAGAAGTTAAGTAACATGCCAAAATAAACTCAGTAGCTTATAGGAGGCAGAGGCCAACTGAGATCCACCTGCCTGTGAACCTTTGCTTATTGCAGTTTACCACATTGTATAGTCAGCTAGAGAGACCCTGGATAAACTCCTCTGGGGTCTCATTCCTACAAGGACCTAATGGCTAGCCTTCCAATAGATGCTGCCTTCCTTCTAGAGGGGAAGGCATTGACCATTCTAGACAACAATGGTAGGCAGTAAGCCTCTGCTCCAGGCTTACTTCCTCCTTTTGTGAGGGTTGAATGATTCCTCTGGTTCAACCTAAGAAGCATAAGACCATTGCCTCACTGAGCAGATCAGTAATGAGTATGCAGAAAGATTCCTGGCAGACAGGATTAAAAAGTAAATAGCATGTTTGGAAAGAGTGTTTGAGCTTTAGAACAGAATGGAATTCATACTTTTAAGTGGAGGAATGTAAAATTTTGGCACATAAACTTCTTGCTTAAGAAAGAAGTTATCAATCCATGCCCCAAGTTGTAAATAATTAAGCCAGATTGTTCCCAGAACCCGGAGCCTTCCATGTTGGTGATGAAAGCACTCAGGACTTTGTTATTCCAGTCTGTTAACTAGCACTGACAATGGCTGGGAAAAGACTAAGATAACAAAGGACACCGGGACTTAGCTAAGTTCCCATGTTGTTCATTGGATCATTTTTGTTCCAGCTCAAGCTCCAACGCTGCTGTGTCTCATCCCCCATCTCCTAGATTAGTTATAAAACTCACCACCTAGCTCTTCATTGACAGAGCTTTTTGTGAATTAGTAATTATCTTACGTACTTTGTTTTTTATATCTCAACTGCATTCTTAACTCCTCAAGGCCCAGGACCAAGAGCCCAGGTCTCTTCTATCCCGGGATGCAATGAAATAGTGTGAAAGTACTTTATATGCAATAAACCAAAATAAAGCATTTGGTATCATAAGCTTGCACAAGCCTACCATGGTTCTGGGCAAATTGAATCAGAGCATTTTATCACAGCAAAAAAAGAGTTGAGCCATCTCACATTTTCAAAGCACTGTTCTAAGGGCTATGCTTGTATTATTTTATTCAGTCCTCACAAGGAGGGGAATGAGAGTCTGCCCCACTCTGACCTCAGAACCTACTTCCTAAACATTCTGCTGCTTTGCCTCCTATTGAGAGGACCCAGAGCTAGGAAGAATTTCAAGTCTTCAATTTACAGATGAAGAGGTAAGATGCAGAGAAGGTAACTAACTGTCTTGCTTATGGTCAAACTACTATTAAATGGTAGAACTGAGCTAGAACCTAGTTTTCTGGTCCTAAGCTCAGACTTCTTTCACTACAACATACCTCCCTGTATGGGAGGCAATCCATATACTATGTAATTTGTATGCAATTTTAATATTTTTGAGGAAAACTGTAGTGATCTTGAAGTTTCTCAGTCCCTGGTATATTCAGTTCATGGCTTATGAGTTATCCTTTATAAAATAGTAATACATGACAACCAATTGTTTTAAAGGTAGCATCCTTATCACTGTATGTTATTGAATGAAAGCGTATTTTTCAACTACCAAGTGGAGAGGGTAACCAAGAGTGGTGAGTGATTTGAGATTCTGCTTAGTGAAGCATTTTAAGCAAGATTCTGCTTGATGAGGAATTGTGCTAGGATTTTTCCTAGCAGAAAAATAGGAGTTTAGGCTTTCCTTTGTTTTTGTTTTAATTTTAAATTTATTTTTACTTATCAAGTATTTCAAACACAGAGTACAGAATATATTGTTCATGCAATCATCTATATGCAGAACTAGATTAAACACATGTTAATATGTTGCTACATATGGTTCAAAGCTCCATTTAGAAAAAATTAAAATGTAATAGAAACAGCCAATGCCCCACTATTCATCTGTTTCTTCCTTTCTCTAATTTACTACATATGTACACACGTAATCATAAATAATATATCATAATTTTATATATTTAGTGTATGTGAAGGGCTACATATTTTACGAATCCTTTTTTGACTTACATTCTTTTCTCTCTCAACATTATGTTTTTGTTTTAGCTTTTAGTTAGAAAGCATTGTCTTTAGGTATATAAATTACATCCTTAGGTGTTCAGGCATATGAGAAGTGTGAGCATAAGATATGACTATAAATTTTTTAAAAAATATTTAGATAGCAGATCCCCATAAGGCAAAGTCTATTGTATATCTTAAATTATATATTTTGTAATCTTTAATGCAGGTGGTATACTTCTAAAATAAAAGATGAGAAATTAACATAATAAAATTGGAGTGGAGATGTAACAGTAGCATTATGCAGAGAATCAAGCTGTAAAACATCATTAGAGAATCTAGGATAAAGGGGAACCACCAAGAAGTGTAGAAAATTCCAAGTGCTCTCAGATTCCAGTCCTGCTCAGCCCTTAGGCTTATCACCCATTCACTGCCTGTGCCTCTCCATTACTCCTGTTCCCACCTGCCTTCATCTTCTGTGCTTACAAAGCCTCTTTATCTTCCCTTGGCACAGTTCTGAGTTTTAGCCCTGGCAGGAGATGCCAGTGGAAACTCCTTCTCTTCCTTTCCCTTGAAACCTTGCCACCCAACGAAACCTCCTAACAAGTCCCCCACCTGCCCCAAGAGCTCTCCTGCAAACATCCTCCCTTTAATGACAAATTATTTTACACTTCTTACTTGTTGCCTTATTCATGTTTTTGGTCTGACAAAACTCCTCAAAACACTTTATTCTTTAGGAATGACCTGCCTTGCTGGGTGATAAGCTTTTCAATACTTACACTGTTGAAATAAAATCTGATGATCAAATAGCGGGCTTCTTTCAATTGTAAGTTTTCTGATCCATGCTTCCAATGAGTTATGATATATTTTCTGGGTCAAGTGGTTCTAATAATTATGCCCAATATGAATGTGACTGATATTCACACAAATTGCTCTACCAGTGAATTTATCCAACCCTCCTGGAAATCATGGCATTGATCCAGCACCAGACAAGAAGCATAAAGAGAGAAATTTCAATCTATCATTACTACAAAAAGGAAGACATAATGACAATAACAAGACTTCAAAGTAGGTATTCTATTAGATTTTTTTCATAAAGTGCTATAAACAATAAAAAGTATGTTTTTGTATGGAAAATAAAATTGTTTATATAAATAGCCTATTAAAACATCAAAAATCTATTGTACTACAGATTTCCATTTAAAACTTGCTATAGTATGTAGACAGATTGGAATGGGCTGTCCTATAGTATAATCTGATATAATGTATAATTTTAGATAATCAATTCATAGATATGCTTTCATAGTCTACAATTTTATTTGTTAGAGTGCTTTAGGGAGACGTATTACATTGACCCTTCTTGCTCCAGAGGTTCTTTCCAAATACCTTATCCAATGTCCCAGAAAGTATTTTTTATATCCCAATCTTTAAAATGTTTATTTTTCTTCTAAAGAGAGGAAAAATTGTCAAAGTCACACCTTCACAGTTAATTATAACTGGGCCTTTCTCAAGGTCTTTTCCTGTACGAAGTACTTAGTTACAGAATTATTTCTACTTGAGCACTGTTTAGGCAGGGTTACAGTTTTTCTAAGACATTTTTAAACACTGGAATATTTTGGAAATACAATCTCCCTTATTAATGTAAGAGCCCTGCCCGTAAACTTGAGTTAATTCTGTTGAGTCAGGACTTACTGATAGATTCCTGAATTTACCCAGAGCTTTAAATGTTGTGTTCCAAGTGCCCTTTGCTCCCAAGGAATCAAGGAGTGCATTAATGTAGTTGTCACTGTAATATTTAATAAGGAACCTTGTGTAAGATTTTAGAAACTTTCCATTTGAAGGTGTTTTTTGCTTCTAAATAATACAGACACTATCAATATACAGTGGGGCTGAGAAGGCAGGAAAGCTGGTCGATTGTACTTATTCTGCATTCTCAGCACATAGAAAAATGGAATTTAAGAAGTAGGTAGTCCAGAGAAAAGAAAAGTCTTCCAAGTCTGCTGTTTTTACTATGTGCAACAGTTGAAATTAACTGTCAAATGAGCTTTGAATCTAGCTAAGTATAAATATAAAAAAGAACAACTTATGGTTAACACAAGCATATCTGTTATTATGCCACAAACCACAGGAGGAGCAACAGGAATGAACTGCAGTAATGATGGCAAGTGGTCTCACTACTTTTCATGTTAGTATTTTGTGTAAATACTTTAAGATAGTAAACATTCATTCAAGGCCTTTCTACATGTCAATTGAAGTGTTGACCAATTGTTTTTTTCTGCTATGTCTATAATTATTTGCTTGCATGTCTAGTCCTCCACTAGACAGAAAATGATGTCAGAATACAAAGATTTTCTCTGTTTGTGTTCCATGCCCTGCATAGTACTTTAGACATGATAGACAAGCAATGAACATTGTTTCCTCAGAAGTAGATACTTCATATATTGTTCTAAGAATAATAGGTCTACTTCTTTTTGACAATGAGAAAAAAAGAATAAGAGGATAAGGAGGAGAAGGAGGAGGAAGAGAATGAAAAATAAGCAGAGGAGACTGATCCTGACAAGACAGTCATAATAAAACAATAAATTCCCATTTAAATTTATTTGGATCATTTCTCACTCATATGGTGCTTGACTTAGCACAAATTAGTGTTTCTTGAATGTTAATTAATAGTGTGGTTGATAACTGTAACCATATGAAGTCATGGTCATGTTCTAGGTAATCTTAGAAGGATTTCCAAAAACCGTTTGCAAAGATCACAAAGTTAGACGCAAAAGCTTTTCAAACCTTCTTCATGTTTTAAACTTCATGTGCAGAAGAAATCAATCAAGATGGCAGAGCAGGAGGACATGGAACTCACCTCTCCCCATGAACACATCAAAAAAGCATCTACATGTGGAACAATGCTCACTGAAAACTAACTGAAGAATGCAGAAAGACTTCTGCACAACCAAGACTGTAAGAAAGATACACACAGAATCAGGTAGGAAGGGAAGAGAAGTGATCAGGTTAGGACCTGTGCCCCTGGGAGGGGGCTCAGAGGAAAAGGGAGGTTACGTGGGCAGAGATCCTCCCTGGGCAGTGAGCAGGTTGAGCCACTTATTGGGTGCCCCAGCCCTGGGGTCCTACACAGGGAAGATGAGCCCCCTATGCTGGTTGGCTGGAACTAACAGGAGGGCTATCAGAAGGCTGGGCTTTGCTTGTGAGGAGCATGTGCGTGCTGTCTTGCTCCTGAGGCAGGATGGAGAGGGCAGATTGAAGGCAGCTCCAGTGGCTGCTTGGTTTCCAGTGACTGCCCTGGCACATGCCCGAGCCTGAGCAGAATGAACGGTCAAGCCCCATCACTCCATGTCCCAGCCCTGCACTGTACCTAGGCTGCCAACACCAGAGAGAGAGCTCGGCTGTGGGATGCAGAGGCGACTTGGACCCAGAACAGTGTCTGGGTGGGGTGGGGGTGGCAACTGCTGGCACATACTTAGGCAGTGCATCAGAAGCAGCCTGGAATTCTGATGGTGGCTGGTCCACCATAACCTGCACCCTGATAAATACTGAGACCATGTGGGCCCCACCTGCACTGTGGTGAGACTTCACAACAGGGTAGGGATGGTGGAGATTGGAGGGATTGATCAGCTGTGTGGAATAAAGGGGACTCAGATGTGAGGCTGAGTCTAAACCAGATGAGGGCAACAATTGCTCATGCCTACACAGGTGGCACATTGCAGGCAGCTTGGACCACTGCAGCTGACACACCATAGCCCATGCCCTATCATGAGAACACTTGCACGGGCCCCTCTTGCTTCAGCACTTCTCCCCTCTGAGCTAAGAGTCCCAGTGCTTAGAGAGGAGATAGCACATACTTAAAGGGAACAGACCCGACCCTCAGGGCTTCTGCTCCAGCAACTTGGGATCTGCCCTGCCCCCAATAGGATGGTTACAGCCACTGAGCAGAGGGGAAGCCCTGCCTCAAAATCAGTTCCAACTCTAGCCACTCTATCTCCAGCCCCACCGCCTACCAAGGTGATGGGTGCAGGCATAATCTGAGGAAAGACATGACTTGCATCCACATCAAATCTAGCTTTCCAACCAAAGAGACTGGGCACAAGCAGTCTCTATAGGGACACTCCTACATAAGAACACCCTTTCAAGTCTGCAATGGGTAACCGTTTAACCTAAATTCATAGAGACAGAGAAAGTTAAGCAAAATGAGAAGGCAGAAGGACTGGTCTCAATTGAAAGAGAAAGAGAAAACTCTTGAAAAAAGAAATAATAAAACAGAAATAAACAATTTAACAGATAACTAATTCAAAACACTAATAATAAGAATGCTAACTGAATTAGGGAAAAGAATAGATGAACAAAGTGAGAATTTAATAAGGAACTAGAAAATATAAAAAAGACCCAATCAGAAATGAAGAATTCAGTAACTAAAATAAAAAACATACTAGCAGGAATGAATAGCAGACTAAGTGATACAGAAGAATGCATAAGTGATCTGGAATAATGCAAATCACCAATCAGAAGAGCAAAAAGAAAAAAATTTACATGAAAACAGTTTAAGAGATTTTGGGGATAACATCAAGCAAAGCAATATTTGCATTATAGGGGTCCCAGAAGAAGAGACAAAATTGGTGATTGAAAATGTATTTGATGAAATTATGGCTGAAAACTTCTCAAACTTGAAGAAGGAAACAGATATCCAGGTACAGGAAGCACAGAGGGTCCTAAATAAGATGAACCTAAACAGACCCATGCCAAGACAAATCATAATTAACATGGCAAAAGTTAAAGATAAAGGGAGAATTCTAAAGGTATCAAGAGAAAAACACAGAGTCATATAAAAGGGAACCCCCCATAAGGATATCAGCTGATTTTTCTGCAGAATATTTGCAGGCCAGAAGGGAATGTCATGATATATTCAAAGTACTGAAAGGGAAAAAACCTACTACCTAGGATAATCTACACAGCAAGACTATCATTTAGAATAGAAGGAGAGAGAAAGAATTTCTCAGACAAGCAAAAACTAAAACAGTTCATCAATACTAAACCTACCCTAAAAGAAATGTTAAAAGATCTTCTCTAAGTGGAAAAGAAGTAAGAATCTATAAGAAAGGGAAAATCCCACTAGGAAAGGCAAGTATAGAGGAAGGGCTGAGGATCAACCATTTAAATAAGCTAGTACGAAGATTAAAAAACAAAAAATTGTAAAAGTAACTATAATTATAATAAACAGTTAAGGGATAAGCATGAAGATGTACAATATGACATCAAAAACACAAAACATGGGAAAGCAGAGTAAACAATGTAGCTCTTTTAGCATATGTTTGAACTTAAATGACTACCAGTATAAAACAAGTAGATATAGTTATAGGTCAACACATATGAATCTCATGGTAACCAGTAATCAAAAACCTACAACAGATACACAAAAACCAAAAAGAAATGAACACAAGCATACTACTAAAGAAAATCATCAAACCACAAGGGAAGAAACAAACAAAAAAAATAACAGAGAAGAACTACGAAAACAGCTGGAAAACATGCAGTAAAATGGTGTAAGTACATACCTATCAATAGTTAATTTAGATGTCAATGAAATAAATGGTCCAATCAGAAGACATAGGGTGGCTGATTGGATAAAAAAACATGACAAGACCCATCTATATACTGCCTACAAGAGACTCACTCCAGAGCTAAAGACACACATAGACTGAAAGTGAGATGATGGAAAAAGATATTTTATTCAAACGGAAACAACAAGAAAACAGGAGTGGAAATATTCATATAGACAAAATGGATATTAAAATAAAGGCTATAACAAAAGACAAAGAAGGGCATTATATAATGGTTAAGGGACCAATACAAGAAGGGAATAAAAAAAAAAAAAAAAAAGAAGGGAATATTACACTCATTAACATGTATGCACCTAATACAGGAGCACCTAAATATATAAAGCAAATATTAACAGAAATAAAGGGAGAAATTGACAATAATATAATAATAGTAAAGAATTTTAACACCCCACTTACATCAATGGACAGATCATTCAGAGAGAAAATCAAAAAGGCAACAGTGGTCTCAAATGCCACAATAGACCAGTTGGACTTAATGGATATCTATAGGACATTCCATCCAAAATCAGCAGAATACACATTCTTTTCAAATGCACATGGAAAGTGCTCCAGGATAGATCACATGCTAGAACACAAAACAAGTCTTGAAAAATTTAAGAAAATAGAAATTATATCAAGCATTTTTTCCCCAATCACAACAGTATGAAACTAAAAATCATGAAGGCTAAACAACATGCTACTAAAAAAACCAATGGGTCAGTGAAGAAATCAAAGAAAAATCAGAAAATACCTTAAGAAAAATGAAAATGAAAACAACTTTCCAAAATCTATGGGATTCAGTAAAAGCATATCTAAGAGGGAAGTTTATAGCAATACAGACCTTCCTCAAGAAAGAAGAAAAATCTCACATAAACAATCTAACCTACCACCTAAAGGAATTACAAAAAGAAGAACTAACAAAGCCCAAAGTCAGCAGAAGGAAGGAAATGATAAAGATCAGAGTGGAAATAAATAAAATAGAGACCAAAAAACAATGGAAAATATCAATGAAACCAAGAGCTGGTTTTTTACAAGAAAAACAAAATTGATACATCTTTAGCCAGGCTCATCAAGAAGAAAAGTGAGAAGACCCAAATAAACAAAATTAGAAACAAAAAAGGAGAAGTTACAACCAATATCACAGAGATACAAGAGATCATAAGAGACTATTACAAACAGTTACATGCGAACAAATTGGACAACCTCGAAGAAAAGGACAGATTTCTAGAAACATACAACCTGCCAAGACTGAATCAAGAAGAAATAGAAAATTCGAACAGACAGATCACTAGTAGTGAAATTAAATTTGTAATTAAAAAACTCCCAGCAAACAGAAGTCCAGGACCGAATGGCTTCACAGGAATGAATTCTACCAAACATATAAAGAATAGCTAATACCAATCCTTGTTAAACTACTGCAAAAAATTGAAGAGGACAGAACACTCCCAAATTCATTCTCCAAGGCCACCATTACCCTGATACCAAACCCAGACAAAGATCACACACACAAAAAAGAAAATTACAGGCCAATATCTGTGATGAATATAGATGCAAAAATCCTTAACAAAATACTAGTAAACTGTATCTAATAATATATAAAAAGGATCATATATCATGATTAAGTGGGATTTATTCCAGGGTTGCAAGGATGGTTCAATATTCACAAATAATCAATGTGATAAAACACATTAACAAAAGGAAGGATAAAAATCACACGATCATCTCTTTAGTCACAGAAAAAGCATTTGACAAAATTCAACATCCATGAAAAGATGCTCAACATCACTAATTATTAGAGAAATGCAAACCAAAACAACAATATCAACTCACACCTTTCAGGATGACTATCATCAAAATGTCTACAAATATCAAATGCTGGAGAGGGCGTGGAGAAAAGGGAACACTTGTACACTGTTGGTAGGAATGTAAATTGATACAGCCACTATGGAGAACAGTATGGGGGTTCCTCAAGAAACTAAAAATAGAACTATCATAGGATCCAGCAATCCCACTCCTGTGTATACATCTGAAAGAAAAAAAATGAAAACACTAATTCAAAAAGGAACGTGCACTCCAATGTTCATAGCAGCACTACTTACAATGGCCAAGATATGGAAGCAATCCAAGTGTCTATCAACAGACAAATGGATAAAGAAGATGTGGCATATGTATGCAATGGAATATTACTCAGCCATAAAAAGAATGAAATTCTGCCATTTGCAACAATGTGGATGGACTTATAGAGTATTATTCTTGGTGAAATATGTCAGACAGAGAAAGACAAATACTGTATGTTATCACTTAACGTGGAATCTAAGAAATAAAACAAATGAATGCATATAGCAAAACAGAAACAGACTCACAGATATATAAAACAAACTAGTGGATGCTGGTGGGGAGAAGGAAGGTGGGATGGGCAAGATAGGGGTATGGGATTAAGAGATACAAACTACTATGTAGGAAATAGGTAAGCAACAAGGATATATCGTATAGCACAGGGAATTATAGCCATTATTTTGTAATAATTTTAAATGGATTATAATCTATAGAAATACAGAATCACTATGCTGTACACCTGAAACTAATATAATATTGTAACTCAACTATAGTTCAATTAATTAATTAAATGTGCAAATGATTATGCCTAATACTGGTCTTTATAAACTAAAATAACCACTTTGACAAATACCCTTCCCATAAACTGCTCAGTAAAGTCGCACATTTTTTTGACCATTGTATCTTTTTGACTGAACTGAGTTAATAATTGGTGTGCTTTGTAGTCAGAGAAACTGATAATTAAGTAACACACTTATAGATAATCATTTCAAAGATTACCCACATCAAAGTGGCATGAGTTTTATCAGGTCTGGTCCTCAGCCAAAACTGTAATTAGCAAGGTTTGCATTCATTATCTCTCCCTATCAGCTTCTGCACTTGTACTTACTTTAAGTTTTGCCCTTTTCTCAAGACAGTCTGTCCCCAAGTCAGTGACACATTTTTGGTACTCTCCATGTCTCCCTTCACCTATAAAAATATCCCATGTCCTTCGCTAACAAAGGTTTAACTATTGTGATTATTTGAGCTATGGTGCAAAATGCCTGATAATGACTGAAAGCGTTATCCTTCCCAGTTGCCGCTTTTATTTTTAGCACTGTCTTTCAGTGTTTTATACCTGGGGTGACCAACTGTTTCAGTTTGCCTGGGACTTTCCTGGTTTCAGCAATGGAAATTCCAAGTCTCAGGAAACCCCTCAGTTCCAAGCTTATTTACCCTAACTGCCCTGAAAGGACTGTAAAAAATGACAGCTGGGGAAGACTTCTTAGCCTTCTCTCTCAAATGCAGTTCCCAGTTGGAGATTTTTCTGCTGCTTCTCTCAGATCTCTCTTCAGGATGATGTACTTGACCCCCTCAGGATAACTTCTCTTTCCTCCCCACCACACTCTTCAAGACAGATTTCCCAGATTTGCTCCTCGTGTTTTCTGGGTGGTCTAAGCCTTCCATTATTTTAGTTTGCTCAATAAAAGACATTTGCCTTCCTAGGCATCTCAGTGTTCACAAAAAAAGGGTCCAGATACATGTCATAATCCTTACCCACAACACTCTGTTCTTTGTCTTCACGTTGCCCACCTGCAGAAAGAGCATTCTTTATCTGAAGCACTCAGATCCTATAATAACAACAAAGAAAACCCAAGGGAAATCATCTATGAGTATGTTTATCTACACCAATATTTTTCATTAGTTCTAATAAGCAGAATTTGATGATATGTCTTGCCTGAAGTAAAAGGACAATGTAGTGAAAAGGTTCCAGCTGTCTAGGTTTGCCATCTCAATACAATTCTATTCATTCTGTGGCTCTGGAACATCCATCATTTCTCAGGCGTCTATGATTTGCCTGTGAAAGAGAAGCAAGGAAGAAAAATTTTTAAAAGGCTCATTGTGGGATTGTTTAAAATGCATTCAAACAAAGTAGTTGATTTCACTAAATTAAAAAAAATTTGACCATATCATTTCTGTTATGGATTTATGGCTGGATTGTGTCCCCCAAAATTCATATGTTGAACTCCTAACCCCCAGTGCTTAAGAATGTGATTGGATTTGGTGATAGGGTCTTTCAAAAGGTTATTAAGTTAAAATGAAGTCACTAGGGTAAGCCTTAATCCAATATGAGAAGAGATTAGGACATAGACACAGGTACCGAGATAAAACCACGTAAAGACACAGAGAAGATAACCATCTACAAGCCAGGAGACAGGCCTAGAACAGATCCTTCCCTCATGGCCCTCAGAAGAAACCAACCCTGCCAAAGCTTTGATCTTGGACTTCTAGCCTCCAGAACTGGGAGAAAATAAATTTTTGTTGTTTAAGCCACCCATTCTATGGTACTTTGTTATGGCGGCACTAGCAAACTAATAAAATTTTCTGGTGGATAAACACAGAAATACTAAGTGGTCAAAATGAGCGCTCATTAAATACAGATTTAGAACCTTGCTCAAGGCAAGAACCCCGGGCGTATGGATTAATTACTTGCATGGGTTTGCAGCTCTCACATCAGAACTTGGACTGTTATCCCTAGGCACACAGTAAACTTCTCAGCAATCCAAAAGGAAATAAATAGAAAGGTTCTCTAAGAGTATGGATGTTTTTCTTCCAACCTATCAGTGAAACCTCTTGAAAATAGCTTTAGGAATGTAACATCAAGCGCTGTCTCATCTTCTCACGGATAACCTTGATCAATCATCTTTTACTTCACCACAACCCACAGCATTCCACTCCACCCGAAAAACAACAGTGTGATAGTCTTTCCTGAAGAGCATTTCTCCACTCAGAGTAAATCATAAGTATAACTGAACACATATTAAACACATATTATACAGGAACTATGTATTAAGAAAGAAAATGTTTATAGGTTCTTAAAAATGGACAGGATGAATTGTATAATATGAGCTTTATCTTAATAAAGTTGTTCTGTATATAGAACAAGCAAATAAATACACCACCTTTGTCAGGGTATCCCTTTTGTATCATTTTGTCCTATTTTTCACTGATGTCTTAGAATCATCTAATTTACTTTGCTGTTCTACTTTCCCCTTGGGCAGCACTTAGAGGTTATTACTGATTCAAAAGTGGAGATAAAGGTCTCCAATGAAAAGTCAGATGGCTGAGAAAGATAGAAATACCCCTGACCTTGGACTTCCTTTCATAATTTCATTCAGAGAATGTTCAAAGGATTGTGCCGTGATGTTTTTCACGGACGGGTGATACTTGCCACTCAATCTTTACAATTTTCTCAATCAGGCACTCTGGGAACTCCTCCTCTATCCCTCTCTCCCAGTCAGCTTCTTTCTGGCAGCAGTTGGGGTGCACTGACTAGGTTACAGGTCCTGCCTGAGACTGAACAATTAGGAGTAATAGGAGATCTACCACTGGACCTCCTGGGTCAGGTGAACTCACAGTCTTGATGGGGTTTTAGATGGCTCTGTCATGTCATCAGCAATTTATAAATTGGTATGTAAAGGGTAGATTGCCGGTGAGGTTTCACTTACTTAGCGTTTGATTTAGTGCAGAAGTTTATAGAAGCAGGCCCACTGCCCAGTCTCGTGAGAAGGACTCAGATGACTAGATTCTTGAATTACACTTGAGGGAAAAAGTTTTCCTGGTACAGGAAAAATAGTTCTGAGGTTATCTCACATCACATTTTTAATGGAAAATTGCTGTTGACGTCCCCAGCACCAGCCTCCTCCCAATTCCAGGAACAGATCTCAATTTTACCTGGTGACCAGTGATTCCCAAACCCAGTGGTTTGAAGGAGGGGGGAGGTTGTCAAGGAAGGAGCTTGTGACCCAGGTCTGACCAGTCAAAGGATTGCTGGTTACAGCCCTTAGTGACTGGCTGAGGGAGAAGCACAAAACCTGAACTGGTCTAATCAGAGGCACTCTTCTTCTGGGGTTATAGGGGAATATTCAGTATTGCCCTACCTATCAATCAAAGTTTACTCAGAAAAGTAGGACCCTCAGCAATGATATACAATAAGGATTTATTGCAGTGATTTGACCTGACACATATGTGAGAGCTGGTCAGAGTCTTGGCCTGGCGCTTTCTTCTGTCTCTGGTGTGGAGCCAGAAGTCATAGGTCAGGATGAGGGAAAGACAAGATGAACACCTGACTGAGGAAGAGCAGGGACAACTGGAATCTGCATTTGTCAGTTACTCGCACCCTTGTTGGTCCCTCCCTGTCTCCAAGCCTGCAACCCTGCTGCTGTGGATAACCCTCAGGACAAGTGGCGCTCTGGCTGCAGACGCCCACCAACAAGCTGAGTCAGAAGCTGCAAGTGAGCCTAACTACATCCACCTTCCAAGAGTCACAGTGGCTATTGCTCCACAGTGACCTTCCAACTCTTCCACGGATTTCTCTTGCAGCTAACCCTACCCAGAAATATTCAGTGAAGAGAATTCTGGGAAACATAGTTTAGTTTAGCCAAGTCGACACATTACAAAGCCACCGCAGCCTGAAACTGGAACATGGAGAAATATGAGGTGGGAGCTGCTGCAGCCATCTTGCCCCAGGGAGAGCCCAGAGCTGCTGGGCTGCTTTGTGGAGCCCAAGGATTAAACTAACATAATCAAAGTCAGAGAAGAGTGAAAAACAAATGAGCAACTTGATCACACCCTTCAAGCCCTGAATCCTGGAATGCCTGAAACTACCACTGTAGTTTTCAGTCGTGAGAGACAATAAATTCTTTGTGCTTAAGCCAGTTTGAAATAGGTTTTCTGACACTAGCTCCCGAAAGACTGCTAAATGACAATCTTAACACAGGGCTGCTGTGTTTGCTCTTGCTGAAGTTTCTTAATAGTTTTAAGGAACAGTCTTTAGTAGCATTAAATCCATCCTGGAGGAAGCCAAGCAACAGTTAATTTGTATCTTATTATTAATCAGATAAGGAGAATCAATGAAAGATATTTTCCATTTTTAAAAAGACCAGCAAAAAGAGAGAAAGTTTCCATTGTTCCTTTCATTAGACCACAATCAAACTTTTTCCTATCTCTCCTCCACACTTTCCTTGTTTTCCACCATGATGTAAGGGGACTGAGTGAGCGCTGAGTACATATTTTCTGGAGTAAAAGAGTATATTTTCCTCTTATAATGGATTTTTCTACTATACTAAGAAAGAGTGTGGCAGATAATTCTATTATGCCATTTAACATAATAAGTGTAAGGTCAACATTATACCAAACTTGTCAACCCCAAATTCTGCTTAAATGACTGACTTTGGCAGAACCAGTTTCAGTAAAATGGGTAATATCATCATGGCTAAGTTTGATTTTCAACTACTAATCATATTTATATAAATACGTTAAATGTCTCAGCACATTCCAAGGGTTTAAGTGTCAACTTATATATTAGGAACATTTAAAATCTGCTTCCAAGCCCAAAAGGAGAGTCTCAAATGTATCTAAGAAGGAAAAAGTAAGTCATAGATCCTCCTAGTCACCCAAAGAAGAACAATTAAAATTTGGGCAGAGGATGAGATATGATACATTAATGTCAAAGTGAGGTTGCTCACCTCATCACCCCTGTCAGAGTCGACATCCCTTTAAATGTGGAATTCCTCATTGGAAAGAGAACATCTGTCTACCTTATTAACAAGTGCCTGTGATCAGTCTGTAATTCTACAAAGAAGGTGAGGCATAGAGATAGCTGTACTGACCACATTAGAAACATTTTTTGTTTCCAATGGGGAAAAATTAATTCAACAAGACATTTAACAAGTGATGGGCCAGTAAAAACAAGGCTTTCTCCAAAAATATTTTATAGAAACAGTGCATATATTTTGCAAAATCTTCTTAACACACATTAAATGTCTCAAGTTATTAACCTATTTTTATTCAAATGTGTTTACATTTTAAACGAGATGTAGAGATAATTATTTTAATTAGTTTTATAATAAAAATTATTTTTTCAAGCTTTTAGGAAGTCATTATGAAAAAGTTCACTTTATATATATAAATGGAGCCATTATATAATCTGATTTGCAGGGGTTTTTTTGTTTTACAATTTAAAAACTATTTTTTTGATGGAATGACGTAAAAATTTGTTACCTAGAAGTAAGGTTTTCTGGTTTAGCAAAGATTCCTTTATTCTTATAGAGATGAAGGAAATTAATGCTGTGGTTCTCAAAGTATAGTCCCTGGACCAGCAGCATCTCTATTACCTGAGAACTTATCAGAAATGCAAATTCTCAGGCACCACCCCCAGACCTGCTGAATCAGAATTCTGGGGTGGAGCCCAGAAGTCTGTGTTCCAACAAGCCCTCTAGATGATTCTGCTGCTGCTAAAGTTGAAGAACCTCTGTAGTAGAGGTTGCTTGGTCTAAGGCCTTTGCCTCAAACTATTAGTCTTAGTTCACATTCTTTTCCCTCATAGCAAAATAAATATACAAAACCCACAAAATATCCTACTCATTATACATTCATAGACACTTAAGCCTAAGAGGAATTTCAAGATTACCCAGTTCAAGCCCCTCGTTTTACAGGTGAAAAAACTGAAGCCCAGGGAGGCTGAATGACAGGTCAAAAGTCTCTTAGGAAGTAATGGGCGAAGATTAGAAGCCACAGCTTCAACTCCTGGACTAGTATCTTACAGAAGAAGCCATTCATGTTGTACTCACTACTACAACAGCAGTGCTTACTCTGGAATTTTCTCCTTTGCCCTTACTAATTATTATCCAGTACTACTCTCTCTTTCTGCACTCCCTCATGTATAAACTGACACTATTATTCAGAATTGCAAAGCTATTAGATTTAAAGCTTTCTGGCCTACATAAGCCTAGATATACATAAAAACAAAAGGTAAAATATGCATGCAAAAGCCACAAATTTCCATAACATTTAGTGAAATAATGAAATATTGTAGTGTATACGTAGTCACTTTTTATTTTGTATTGTGGACTAGTAAATAAGCATGCAAGAAACCAACTTTCAACAATTATGTTATTTTGAAGAATGTCTTTGGGTTAACCCCACCTCTTTAGAACTTTGGAACTCACTAAATTATACAGCAGCAGATGAAGGAAACTTCATACAGAAGAGGGGGGAAGAAGTATGTACATATAAAAAGAAAAAAAATCTATTTTAATTAGAAAAGCCTTCAGAGACATACTTTTTATTATTCTCCTTTTCCTTTATAGTGCCTTAAAATATTCCTTGGACATTAAAAAATTACAGAAAATATAATTTACAGTAGCACAGTATGAAAATTCGTTCTGAAACTTCTAATTATGTATAGCATCGTACGATTTTGAATGTATTTTCTTTATTGTATTTCCTCTTTCTTGCTTGCTTTCTTCTTTTGTTTATTTATTTTTGGCTGCGTGCACGCGGGCTTTCTCTAGTTGCAGCGAGCGGGGGCTACTCTTTGTTGCAGTGTGCGGGCTTCTCATTGCGGTGGCTTCTCTTGTTGCAGAGTATGGGCTCTAGCCACGCGGGCTTCAGTAGTTGCGGCACGTGGGCTTCATTAGTTGTGGCTCGCGGGCTTCATTAGTTGTGGCTTGTGGGCTCTAGAGCGCAGGCTCAGTAGTTGTGGCGCATGGGCTTAGTTGCTCCGTGGCATGTGGGATCTTCCCGGACCAGGGCTCAAACTCGTGTCCCCTGCATTGACAGGTGGATTCTCAGCCACTGCACCACCAGGGAAGCCCCTGTATTTTCACATAACATATTCAAAGCTATTTAGTAGCAGCAAAATTTCTTAGACCAACACCATCCATTAATGTAATGCATTCTGTTCCTTCCAGAGACCTGGTCATCCCCAAGTTCAAAACTTAATATGGTATTTTCTACATTACAGGACATGAAAGTGTGCTGTATTCATGACTGGCATGAACAGTTAATGACTCACTATTGCTTGCACCTCATTAATTGGCTTCCATATTAAGGCTTTAACAGAAGGAAGTGGAGGATCTGTGGCTTACATAGAAAAATTACTACACTGCAAGATGAGCACAGAACAAAAATCTCATCCTAATGCATCATTAGAGGAAGAGCCTGAAGAACTGAAAGAACAATCTATGCTTTTTCCAGTTTCGAAATGTTTAAAGAAGTTTTATATTAATGGCTTTTGATGCTTTTAATGATGTCAAGGATGGGATTTAAGTGCCTTATTAATTCCCTTGATTTGCCACCAAATCTTAAAGGCAATTCGTGATTACTGAGCTAATCTTTTCTGATTATGAAAATCCATTATAGGAAGAAAAATATAAAATTCAGAAAAGTGGAAATGATTTATAAAAATGTTAGAATATATTTAAAAGAACAGAATGTTTGGACATGGGTTTAAAATTCCTCTGAAAGGATTTGCTACAAGATTATAAAATATCTTTGTGTATATTAATATTTAAACCGTTGTTTCATCCTTAAATTACAGAGATCACGCTATTCATTTTTTAAACTCTTCTTAAACTTCCCAACCACAATCACAACAGATGATGCGATAAACCTGAAGTGATTTATTAAATCTTACTGCCCTAATCAGCTAGCAAAATCTCTGTCATCTCAGATCTCAGAGCCTGGAAAAACCCAGTTATTAATTCTTTATTATCCTTTCCCGAAATTCTCTGGTTTGCTGACGTGCTAATAAGATTCCAAGAATGTTCTAAAAAAAGAAAAATCACCACTAAAAATGATTGTGTTCTGAAGTTACAAATTGTTTTTTTCTTCTCCCTGAATTCATTTTCAACTAAAATAAATTCTGTCCTTGAATGTGTGTACAAAACTCCTTGGGCAGGCTATATTCTCTTATCATCAAATATAAATATTAAAAGCCTTAAAGATCTTAAACCCTAATTCAAATTACCTTTGCCAGCATACCAAATACCCCAGGGTGGGTGTATTAAAAGCTCTAAAAAGATTCTGCTTTTACTTTTTAGCCAAATGGACATGTTTTATTCAGGATCCCTAAATAAAATCCTTATTCAGCTCATCCACATTACCTTTGAGGATATGGCTTTCCTTCCTTCACTCCTTCACCCTTTCCAGCCCTTCATCCTGGCTCCCTGCATCTCCTGAGCTCTCCTCCTGCCTGAGGGCTTCAGTGCATTGAGGAACTGCCTCTACCAACCTCCCCAGACCAGAAGCAGTCTAATCTTCCTTTAGGCTCATCATTTCTTTACCAGGGACAACTTATCTGACCTCCCTGATCTATATGATGTCCCCCAACATCTATATCTCTTAGCTTCCCAGCCTTTCCATTGCAGCTGGTATTGCAGATGCCATTTTAGATTTAACTGTGTATTTTTTTATTATTGTCTCTATCACTTCAGCAGAATTGAAGTCAATGATCATGCTGTTTTTTCCCCATTATTAACCTCACACATCTATGTGTCTGCCACAGAGTAGGTACACACACTCCATCTGTCAACTGAATGCCAATAAATGAATGACTATCTAAAACACATAAACATTGGCACATGGCAGAGGATTGAACATAGGAGTAAGCACAGACCATCTCTTTATCAACTCTCCAACAGTTAGCATTTATACTGGCCCAAATTTCTATATCATCTTTGTCTTCCAAAAGCTTTAGAAGACACTCTGGTGCACACAAACACACACACACACACACACACACGTGTTTACATGAACACATGAGCATGCACATACACAGATATCAGTGGTTTTGGTGGTTAAGACTACTGCACTCAGCAGTGATAAATCAGGTTTTTAAAAAATAACCCTTGTTTTTAAAAATCTTTGAGAGTTAAAGAACTACTCTGCACTATGATCCTGAAGAAAAAGTCCAAAAGTTAGGCAGGATTAGCTAGGTCTCAAGATGCTGGAGGAAGGTGGTGAAAACGCCAGTTGGTGGGTACAGACAACAGATTTCTGATAAATCATATGTTCCTTCTGGCAGTCTTTCACGAGATGGTACAAAAGAGCAGTGAGCTCCAATGAAAATGAAATCATTACCATTTCCCTATAAGTTTTAATATGCATTTTGATTTTTTAAAACTGTATTCCTATGTCTTACGTTTTCTTAAAAATCCAGAACGAAGTTCTGCAAACAGAAAACCTCCTTCACACTGGCTGTAGAGCCCTGAGCATCCTCTCCAGTCCTTAGTTTCTTCA
Source organism: Balaenoptera borealis (assembly GCF_965194805.1). Taxonomy (NCBI): domain Eukaryota; kingdom Metazoa; phylum Chordata; class Mammalia; order Artiodactyla; family Balaenopteridae; genus Balaenoptera; species Balaenoptera borealis. The sequence goes on along the minus strand of NC_138864.1, from coordinate 56,872,830 downwards.
CATGAAAAACAACATGTTGTTCATGCTTCAATGCTGGCAAACACCACTGAGAAATAAAAGCGATCAGGCATAGAAAGCCTGTAGCCCTGTCCCTGGCCACAGAGTATTGTTTGCTTCTCCTCTCTCCCTACCTGTCTGCTGGCAAAACTCCAGTGTTCACATTGAGAGTCTCTAGATTATCTGGGTATCTGTGTGATGTAACTATGCTAGCCGTCATTTGTTTTAACTAAAAGAAATTAAAAGTAACTTTGAAAGGGAGAGAGGGCTTTTCTTTCCCTTCTCAGCAACAAAGCAGCTTAATGTTTGCATTTGAAACATATATAAAAATGCATATTTGATTATAAAACCCATCCTTGGATTTTGTGTTAGGCTGTGCTTTCACCAGGAAAAAATATTTTTTCAAACATGAAAAAAAGTAATACTTTTCGGAGTTTCTTTCTCTTTCACACACACACACACCCCTTTATTTTCCTTTCTCCCCCTACTCCCTCCTCCAAAACATACCCTTCAATTCTATACTTCCTCAGAAATGGAGAATGCAGTTGCTCTCAAAACCTCTAAAGAATTTACTAGTATTAGAGCTCCAGTTAAGTCTCGCCATTGTTTGGTCACAGGGTTTTTCATTCTGTCCAAAGCTGATTGAAGGTCTTGTAACACATCTCTGTAACTGTTTCCATAGTGAGCACTCCAAGTATAGAGAAAATCACAGGCAGGTTTCCACATCATCTATAAAGAAAAAAAAATTAAACTGAAATAGTTTGGAAATAAATCAGAGAGGAAAATAGATGCTTTAAAAAAAGGTTTAAAAGCCTCTTAAAACTTAAAAAGAAAATGGAATACCAATTACATATATACTTATTTAATGGCACAGAAAACATGTTTTAATAACTATCACTCCTCTGTTATATTCCTGTGTTTCTAAACCTCAAGATTTAAAAAATAATGACCAGAGGTAGGGCTTTTTATTTTCTTGATTCATGATCTAAACATTGTTCATTGTCTTCATAGGAATACAAAATTCCTTGTGCAATTTTTTGATTGTAACAGATGTTATTGCGATAAACTTTTTGCTCTCTGACAGACTTTTAAGGTTAAAATAATAACTCTTTTATTGTTATGTGTCTCTGGTGATCTTTACCATACCACATATAACAAGAAGGAACTATACAGTATATCTAATGATTTAAGTCATTTTATCTGAGCGAGTCTATAAACAAGGAAAAATGTAGCTTCATGATCAAGTCAAAAGGAAAGCAAAAATATAATTCTCTAATTAAAAATAATTTAATGATACATTTTAATGACCAAAAGAAAGATGGATATTCAATACTTATTATGCTTTCCCTAAGCACCTACCCATACCAATGACCTCATTGTTTCCATAGAAATAAATGAATGTACGCCAAAGAGGAACCTCACGTACAAGGGTGTATGTAACGGTAACCAAGGCAACCAGGCTCAGAGAGACTAGAGACAAAGGCTGACCAAATAAGACAAATTGTGGAATACACACACACACAGACACACACCCAGGTTAAAATACATTTTCTCTAGGAAAACAACAAAATGATCTCTGCACTTGTAATTGGAATATTTGGAATATAAACTTTGTTACTTGCTACTTATTTGGGTTCCCTAAACTAATTCATTTGTGATTTTATCACTTTCAAAGTGAAGGAACACAGATCGTTAGCTACATATTATACAGAGTTGCCCTCTTAAAACAGAGCCTCAATTAACAGTAATATCACATGATAAAGGGCCTTGGGATATAATCCTTCACCTTCCACTGATATCCCCATATACCCTACAATTGAAGTTAAAAGAATGAAAGACCTAAATAAGGAGTTCTGTTATGTTTCAATTCAATCTATATGAAAGGCTATGCATCAGGCTCAAAGGATAATTTGATGTTATTTATCCAATTAGCATTCCTGGGGAGCCATGAACACCCATATTTTCACCTCTCTAGACAACGCTCGAGTCTTCAAGGTATTGAATGGAAGATAATTATCAAAGTTAAACCCTATCTATGTGGTCATAATGCAGCAACAGAAATCATCCCATATTTCTGTATATAAGCTTTATACTCACCAAGCTGATTTATAAAGAACTGTGAATGAGGTGTTCTCTCATCTATTTTTCTGAATATTCACATTGAAACCAAACCTTCCAAAGAGTAAGTCCCACTAATACTCTGCAATGGAAGATGAGTTGAGGCATATTAATAGAGCCTTTTTGGCAGATTCAATCTTGCCTATCACTGCTAAGATGCAAAAAAGCACTAAATGAGTAGATTATTCTGTAGTGGGAATAATCCCGTGACCCACTGTAAAAGCTTTGAGACCTGTATTCTATGTTGCATTCATTTAAAATTCCCTGATGTTCAACTAGCTGTTACATTATTTTTCAACTTGTTATATATTGTTTAAAATAATAGTGTTTATAGCTAAAGTCTTCTAAGACTTTATTCTAAGCCCCTTACTGACTGAGTCTGATAAAAAGATGTATTTGAAGATATTTTATGATAAACAGCAACTGAGAGCATTTCAGTACCAAGATAATGGCACAGTATCACAGAAAACAGATGTCTCTTAAGAATTGCAAATGGGTAATTTACAGGTTGTGCACTACAGTGCAGATTCAAAGTACACACGTTCACTAACTTTCCTGGGTAGAAAGGCTCTGCATCACATATCTTGCTGCAGCACAGTGCATAGCTATGTATAGAAAAGGCCTGAGGCATACTCAGTCACGAAGCAGCCCCTTGCTGCTGTCAGAAGCAAGAAATACACCAAGGTGATATGGGAATTAGAAACTACAGATTCAGAAGTCCAATGATACATTTACCCACTTACTTAGGCAGAGGGCCACATAATCTCCTCAAGTTTGGCAATTTGTACTGATAGCAGAACAGTATGGTCAGGTCTTGCAATTCAGAGAAATGTGGAAAGATTGCTGAGTCCTGGACCCTAATTAGGACCTCTGAAAGTGTAAAAAAGACTTTCCAGGAGTCCTCTGTATTAGTCAGAAATACAAGGAGGCATATTGCCCTACACTCATTGGAGATCCCCTGGAGTCTAAACCATAAGCTACCTAGAAATAGGTACAGTGGCTTTGGGCTAAAAATACTATGGCAATGGTAAACTGCATGATTTATACTAAAATATGAGCACATTTTGCATCCCATTTTTGCTCCTCTTTGCAGCAAATTTAGCCTGAATATTCCTTCAGCGCAAAATTTGTTCTGCTATATATAACATCATTGGTGGCTCTCAATACAGATGACAGAGAAACACCACTGTAGTACACATACAGTGAAAATATTTGAAATACGTTGTTCATTAATTAATTATTTCACTTGTTAAATCAAAATTACTGAGTTACTGCTATAAGGAATGTTGTTATAAAAAGGAATAAAACGTTGATATATAGCAGGGCTCTTGTTTTTAGAAACTTTAAAGCATGGAAGGGAGATAGATACTTGCACAAACACTGGCCCAGTGTATGAATAGACAGGGTTTGATAGTAAATAATGATTAAGAAAAACTCAAAAATTACTTGCACATTCTAATTCAGTGTAAGAAAAAAAAGGATAGTTCCATCAACTGAGAAGCACTATGGTGTAACAGAAAGAAAGATGAGTTTTGATTTCAGAATCCTGGGTTCACATCTGATTTCCATTGGGTATTGGATGGGTCAGAGTAAATTTATCAACTTATCTGAGCTTTGAATTTTTTAATCTATAAAATATGGATAATAATCTCCATGTCTGTGTCCAAAGTACCTCATGAAGTGTCTGGCATATTGTTTGCATTTAATGCTTTTCAATAGGATATGGTGGAAAGTGGATACTTTTTGGGTGAGGGAAAGATAAGCAGTCGGATTTTAGCCTTACTGAGTTTGAAGTAAAAAGGGGCTCTCTCTTATTTCCAATAAGAAATTGGAATAGAGAGATGATCTCCAGGGAGCAGGCAAGGGTTTAGCGTCCCTCGTGCTAAAATGATGGTGAAAAGCATGAGAGTAGAGGAAAATGCCAAGGAGGAAAAAAAAGGGATGAAAAATTTAACCTTTAATTAAGTCTACAGTTAGGGACCACAACTAAGAAAGAGAAGCAATAAAAGGATGGAGAGAAGCTGGTGTCAGAGTAATAGAAAATGAAGCAGATTGCTTCATGTTGCAAAAGTTAAGGGCTGATAGTATCCCCCAAAGGACATTCAGTGGTTTGCTGGAGCTGGCTCACACCAGCCTATTGTTCATATAGCCTCCCAATTCCATGTTCAGTGACATCACATTGTAAGATTAAAATCATCCATGTTGGGAGTTTTTACACCAAGGAAATGGGCAAAAGCTATAAGTTAGGGCTTTTCCTCCCTTGAAGAACTTGTAAAACATCTACCAGCATGGCACTCACTGACGACATCTCTTTTCTGTTACTTCTTCTGCTACCTCGAACATCAAATGATGTGGAAACATGAAAGAAAACTGAGAAAATTCAGGATTTGGGCAATTGATAGGACTTTGGTAACCTTGGAGGAGGCAGTTTCAAGAGAGTGGTGGAAGGCAGACTGCAGGTATGAGCAGGTGCCAAGGAACTGGAAGCCACAGAACAAATGGGTCATGTCTGGAATTTGGAAGTTAAAGGAAGAGAGACAAAGCTAGAAGTAGAAGCAGTGGAAAATGAAAGTATGTTTAAAAGGAAAAAGTCTGTATAAAGTAATATTAATTGAAAGGAGAGTTTGGTTTGAATCCTAACTTAGCCAGATGGAGAATTTAGGGTTGTTGAGGACTAGAGAGGTAGCAAACGTAACATACTCAAGGAGAAAAGTTAACTTTCTTTAGACAGAAAATACATAAACACAGACAAACATTAAAATATTTATGGAGTTGGGGCATGTAACTAAGGGGTCAAGTATCAAGAAAAATAGAGAAGGAATGGGTTCAAAAGCGTATGTTGTAGTTATGCGCTTGATACACTGATGAAAAATATTAAGAACTATGTTTTCCCTCAATAAGCAAATCTCTGCCAGGCAGAGTAAATACAACTTTTTCTATACTGAGATTGCCTTAACAAAGCCTGATAGAAGTCCAGCTTTCATCAATGCAACAGTCTAATCAGTTGTTTGTCATCCTTTGCGGTATAGATATATGACATCTGGACTCAAGTTCTGAAATACTTACATTTTTCTTCAGCATTTTTTTATTTTCTAAGATCATTCTATTTTCGTACTCAGCAAGTGAACATATGTTATCACAGGCAAAGGCACAAAAGGTAACTTCCATACATTAATTAACTACAGACTTTATGAAATTATGTCCAAATATACATACACATTAAGGCCACCAAGGATTCTAAACTTTGTAATAAATTAAAGAGAAAATGAAATCGTTTTCTCCGGAAAAGTTTGAATGAGTAAAATAAACAATTTTCTTTCCGGAATGATCTAAGTTAAGTTCTCTAAAACTGGAAATGAGTTGTGGACTGCCAAGATCTCTTCCAGGTTTACGTTATTTTATACCTATTCAGTGCTCTAAAAATAGATCTTCCTCTCTTGCTCAGTGTTATGCTTTAATGGAAGATACGCAGAAATGCTGCACTAATGCTTTGACTAATCAAAAGGAAAGCATGCTCTTCAGGGTTTGTTTTTCTTGAATTACTCCTGATCACAGAACAACTTCCATCAGCCTTCTTATCTTTATCACAAATATTTGACACACAGGCATCATTCTTGCCCATTTACTCTTAGCTTTTTGATGTTAAGTTCATGGTGTTTATGGGTTCATCTTTGAATAAGAAGCATGAGGCTAATAAAAGCGGAGAGTTATTAATTTCTCATCTATGTGCTTTGATCTCTTTATATAAAGGGCAGCAGCGTCAGTAGGCATTTAATCTACCAAAGCTGAGCAGTTTCTAAGCTCCCAGAATTTGTGTAGTAGGAATATGTCTTTGGTTTATCTTCCAGATACTAGAGGACAAATAAGAAGGTAAAGGAGCAATGAAAAAGTAATAAGTGGGATGCCAAAAGAAATGAAATGGAATAGAGATTTAAAAAAAAAAAGTTTTCCAAATTTAGAGTGCTTGTTTCCAAAAGCCAATCAGACTCACTAGATAACGAAATGCAACATGAACAAAAGCAACTCAAATTTGAGCAAAGCATTCTATGTCTTTTTTTAGCTCATAAAATATGAATAGTATAAAGAATGCAAGTGGTTTTAACTACCTTTGGATAATTACATTTTGCCACATTAAAGGATTAATAATCCACCTAGTTTCCTCATAAAACTATTGGAGCAACGTTTTATTTTAAGTACAATTATCTGAAGAAGTATCAAGGCAAATTTGTCTCATTAATGATTATTATATGCATTTTATCTTCAGTGCATCATTTACAATATCGAGGTGGGCCTTCCATCACCTGTAATTGGTAGCTACATAAACATTATTGAAATGAGGTTGCCGTTATCTTTAGAAAAGAAGGGAGACTAACATATCTGGGGTCCTTATTTCCTTAGAAAGGAGACGGTACTTGAACTTGGTTAAAACTTGACCTAAGATTTTCTTGGAAAAGTCTCTTTGGGCACAGCCAGCTGTGTTTGCTCTAGAAATAACCACTCGAAACTTCAGGGGTTAAACATGAGCCACAGGAAGACAGAGGACCCATTCCTTACTACTGCATCAAAATAGTCTAACATCTTAGGAGAACCAGCTGGCTAAGCTATTCCAACCAATTCTTAATTAGGAAGAGAATACAGGTCACCTGGTTATAAATCCGAGGCCATCTCACTATCGTATTGCAACAAATTTATTTCAGTAGTAAACAGTTTTAATAAATGCTAATTTAAGTCTTATAATTAGCTGGGCTTTGGTTTTCTGAAATTTCCTATTGTTTGTGATCCTTAACAATAAACCTTAATAAAGAAAAATCTAAAATCGAATTCAAATATTAGTGTCTCTAAATACATTTTTAAATACCTTTGTAATATTTAACCTAATATGATTATTACTTCTGTTTGATTTTCAGTGTGGTAATCAGATATATAATGCAGAATTAAACCAAAGATCATAGGAATACAATGTGTTACCCCATGTATTACACTGTGATATCTTTTTTTCTTTATTCCATCATCTCAAAAAATGGAGTATGTTTTCGGAATTAAAGATTATAGCACAAAGCATTACAGTACTGTACAAAATAAACAATGATAATCTAAATATTATGTCACTGTGCCAGATCTTTAATATAAACAATGAAGATTTGAGAAATTATTCTATACATTTTACCAATGGTAGATGAATTTCCATGTAATACTCTCCCCTTTTTTAAGAAATTATAAATATACTTCCTACTGTAAAAGAACAGCAAATCATAGATTTAAGTACTAAGGCTAGAACTGAGCCAGGCCCAGATACAGAACCAGACAATGCCACATCCCTGTAAGCAGAATCCAGGCATTGCAGTGTGAGTCGGAAAATCAGAAAACCATAAGACTTGAAGGACATTCCTTTTACCTTTTGCAAGAGATATTTTCCAAGGAAAATTAAATGTTGTTAAGCCAGTAAGAAAAAGCTGGTCAGCCAGGATTTTTTTTCTCGTTTTTTCCATGCATTACCATTCTGCCAGTTTCTCAGAAGAGAAGGCTTAAAATCACTGCTGACTTTCCCCTTACCTACATTCTTTCTATAGTTACTCTCCACTATATTACTAAAAAATTAGTATGCTTTACTCCCTTTTCCAAAATCACTCAGTGTCACACAGTTGTCAAATTCACCTCTTCCTCTTAGACAAAATAAATAATAATAACATATATTTAGCTATTACAATGTGCAAAGCATTTTCCCAAATATTTCACATATATTATCTCACTTAATCCTCCAAACATCTGATGAATACGATAGTATTATTACTATCATTTTACAAAAAAAATGATTTTTTTACAAAAGAAAAAAAAGATTCCTAAAAAAAGTCAAATGACTTGTCCAAGGTCTTAGGGCTAATAGATGGTAGAGCTGGAACAGAAATCCAGACAAAGAATCTTAACCTCTGCTCTGGCAGTCATTCAAGACTCTCCAAAATACATATATCCAACCATGTCTCCCCACAATTAATAAGATGCACTCTCTCCTCAAGCCCACATATTCTCCTCAGTGGTCTCTAGAAGTCATTGTATCCAGAAGCACTGAAATCCCCTTCTAGTCCTCTCCAATTATTCAAATGTTACCCATCCTTCAGGACTAGGATGTGCCCTCTGACAGCTCCTGCCTCTTTGATCTTCTTTCATTTAGTTAACTCTGAAAGGATTTATCATCAGCAGAGCAAGAGAATAACTGTGTGTAAAACAAACCTGGATTTAAATCCTAGTTCTGTCACTTAACAACCATGTAATTCTGAATAGCTTACACAAATGCATTCACTCTCAGTTTGCATATCTGTAAAAAGAGGATGGTTCTAACGTCTTGCTTACAAACTTTGTTAAAGTAAATGAGATATTGCAAAGAAAATGATCATAATGATTAGATGACACACAGTAAATATGCAATAAATTGCAACAACTATTATCATTCTCATTATTAGTTATATTTACTTATTTCAGCATCTAATCATATACTTCTTTAAAATATAACAATTCAAATATTAACAGTTTATCCCAATTCCCATGCCAAATGAAACTTGGCTTTAGAGAAAAAAAATCATATTTTTCATTCTGTTTGTGTTTGTTGTAGCTCCTAGGGATGCTGAGAACTGATAACGCTGAGAACTGATAATCCCAGAAAACATGTTAATTGTATGGATTAATTTAATACTGAAAGCAAGGATACAGAGGCAAGATTCTAAAAAAGTAGGAAGAACTCCATATAGAATTTTTATTCACCTATAAAAGTACTAATAAAATTAGCTGTTTGAGGATTACCTACTTTCCCATTTTTAATCTAGACTTAGAATAAAGTGCTCTGAACACTACAGCTGTCAGTTATAGAGAATGAGGAGGGAAAAGATTGTAGCTAGAAGATAGAACAGAGAATTAGATCCTCACTGATTAAGTACAGATGGCAAGAAGACATAAATATATCTTGCTGGTTACAGCTGTCTATAGGTGAGCGGTTTCTGAGATGAAAAAATATTACAATTAGGAATGTCCACTTCATTGGGCTTTCATAGGGAAGATGGCCCATTCTGATAAGTCAAATAAGAAATCAGCCTCAACAGGTTTATTGGAGCCCAGTGGGCATTGGTAGTAGGTAATTTAAAAGGGGAAGTGAAACTTTAGTGTCCTTAGTGAATAAATGTCCATATTGAATAAGAGCGAAAGAGCATAATCTTTATTGTTAGGCAGGGAACCAAGGTGAGAGAGTTGTTAGGGAAGTTATTATCATATATGGTAATAATCTCCAGAAGGTTAAGTAAAGAGTACCTAATTTAGGACTGTGAATATCTTGGTCCTGAAATCCCCAGCATTTCCACTTGTAAAATACAACTGTTTTTAAAATGGGTTATTTTTCTAATATTTTATTGGTATCTATTTTTTTAAAATTAAAGCTCAGAAAAATTCCAATGAATTTTTACTAACTTTCACAGGAAAATCTTGGCAAGAGTTAACCATCTTTGTATAAGCATAAATAGATTTTTTTTCCCAAAAGAAATACTCTGAAAAACATGTTCTGCTTATAATCATATTCCAAGTTTTATAATTTTGCTTTCACGTAGGAATTACAATGCCATCAGAAAAGCTGAGTAACTTTTCTTAAAATTTTACTTAGGGAGACGGTTAATTTAAAAGCGTCTCAGAAGTCTCCAGAGAGAGGCTTTTTTTCATCTTAGAAAAGAATAAGGGAAAGTGGCGGGGGGTGGTGGTGGTGGTGGTGTGATGAATTGGGCGATTGGGATTGACATGTATACACTGATGTGTATAAAATTGATGACTAATAAGGACCTGCTGTATAAAAAAATAAATAAAACAAAATTCAAAAATTTTTTTTAAAAAAGAAAAGAATAAGAAGTGGTCAAAAGTACTGAAGAAAAATCTGACATACTACTAATAATCCATTCTTTAATTGGCTGAGGCTTGATGAAGATGTTGAGGCCAATTTTGATAGTATCCTATCATAGCTTGAAAAAAGAAAAAAGAAAAAGTGAAATGAGTTGCTTAAACTCCCCATCCTAACCGTAACTCCCAGCTCTGCCACTCAGCCACTATATTGGATTTGGACTGGATGGTCAGAGTATAATGGTTAAAGTGCAAGGACCCCAAAGTCAAGGTTTGTGCTCCAAACCTGGTTCCATGACTTCCTAGCTACGCATGGTTGAGCAAGTTACTTAGCCTCCCTACAGCTTAGATATCATGAGTATCTGCCCCACAAGTTTTTGTTGAAAGGATTAAATAAGTTAATTTTTGAAATGTTACTGGAATAGTGCCTGGCACAGAGTAAGTGCCAGATAACTATTAGAAAAAATAAAAATAGAACAAAGGAAAAAGGGAGAAGTTGAAAAGCAAGGAAAGTGAGTGAAAAGAACCTGACTGTAGACATTGGCACACATAGGAGGAAATTCTCTAAATGTGTGCCCACTGAGGAAGTGAGATAAAGGAAATAAAAGCAGCATGGGAACCACAAGAACTTGTTATCTCCCTGCCCCAATTTCAATTCCCTCCCTCTGTACACCCTACCCAGAACTAATATAAGTGTGTTTTGAAATCAACTGCTTAACTTGTAAATTGATCATATTTAAGAATCATCTCCTTCCTAGGAGAAAAATACTGTACAACTATTTTTTTTTCAGAGAGATGGAAATCAGTATACATTTACCCTTTACTTTACATGGCCTAAAAGGTAAAGATTCTCATAGATTATTTGGAATAGCTTCAGGCCAATATGCCATGAATTATTTTCTAAACATTTAACAATATGCATCAAAGTGATGATTGTTAGTGTTAATCCCAATAAATTGAACAATAGCCCCTAGAAAGACACATAGGGGCTTTCCTTTCTGCTTCTGAGTGTTTATCAGCCTCAGGCGTAGACTTAGTCATTTGTGATTTGGGCTGTGCAAAAGTAAATAAAGGAAAAGTAGCATGTTTGTTGGCCTCAGTGAAGACTTGGGGGAGGACAAACTGTAAACAACCACAATCAGAGAGAAGTTGGATACTTAACAAAAAACTCTTTGATAAATAACACTTCGATAAACAACTCTAAATAAAACCTTTTTAAAAACAGAGCTTATTAAGAAAAAAATAAGTCCTGATTTCAATTAGACAACGTTTTTTAAAAGATTTTTTTTTAGAGCCATTTTAGGTTCACAGCAAAATTGAGAGGAAGGTATAGAGATTTCCCGTTTATGCCCTGCCCCCCACATGCACAGCCTCCCCATTATCAACATCCTTCACCACAGTGGTATATTTGGTACAACTGATGAATCTACACTAATATATCATAATCACTCAAAGTCCATAGTTTACTTTAGGGTTGACTCCCAGTGTTGTACGTTCTATGGGTTTAAACAAATATAAAATGTTATGTATCCATCATTATGGTATCATATTGAGTATTTTCACTGCCCTAAAAATCCTCTGTGCTCTGCTTATTTATCCTTCCCTCCCAACCCCTGACAACTGCTGATCTTTTCACTGTCTCCATAGTTTTGACTTTTCCAGAAGGTCATATATTTGGACTCGTACAGTATATAGCCTTTTCAGATTGGGTTCTTTTGCTTAGTAATGTGCTCTTAAGGTTCCTCCATGTCTTTTCATGGCTTCATAGCTCATTTCTTTTTAGTGCTGAATAATATTCCATTGTCACACAATATTCCATTGTACCACAGTTTATTTATCCATTCACCTACTGAAGGACATCTTGGTTTCTTCCAGGTTTAGTAATTACGAATAAAGTTGCTATAAACATTCATGTGCAGGTTTTTGTGTGGACAAAAGTTTTTAATTCCTTTGGATAAATACCAAGGAGCATGACTGATGGATCATATACCAAGAGTATGTTTCATTTGCCAGAAACAGCCAAGGTGCTCCAAAGTGATTGTATATTCCCACCAGCGATGAGTGAGGGTTCCTGTTACTCCATATCCTCAACAGTATTTGGTGTGGTCAGTGTTCTGGATTTTGGCCACTCTAATAGGTATGTAGTGGTATCTCAATTACACAATTTTCTAGTCAGTTAACTAAAATATCAGAGTAGCATATCACGCACAGTACTGTTCCTTTTTTATTTCTTAAAGATTTCTCATTTTTAGCTCACTCAGTAAAAACTGATCTGTAGGTTGTAACGCCCTTCTTAGTATATAGAGATAAATGTAACCTATGCAGAGGAAATATGGCTTAAGCCTTTGGCTAGTTGTGGCTAAAGAATCTTGTTTAGAGAGTCAGGTTTCAGGAAACCAGAAGCCAGCCTGCTGAGACTTCCACTGTAGCTGCTAGAATTCAAATCAAGTAAAACTTGATTTGACTCTTGACCCTTCATGGAAAAGGTTGTCTTGTCCTGCACACCCAGCTGACATAGTTATTTCAAAGTAAGAAAATTTTCTCAAGAAATTAATACCCAGTTCTATGCTCAAAAAGGAAGTAGATAATACAGCTTTTGCCTCCTATCAAGTCATCATCTAACTAAAGAGATAATCTTTCCTTAACTGAAATATCTTGAAAATGTTTACACTCATGTGAGAGAAAGATACAGAACATTTTATATGCGCTCATCCCTGGAATATTTTTATTTAAGTCAATAAGAACTGACTCACATTTCTTTATGGTATTAAATAGAGAAAATATTTATCTAACTTACACCTAATAGTATACCTTTGTTTTAATATTAATAAAAAATTTGCATTTTAAATATTTACTTTGTTCTACATGCTGTCATTCTGTATTTGATGTCTATAGTTATTGTATGCAAAATTGTAAAGGAGATAATGCTCGTAGATATCTCTAGCTATCATTACCAATGAACCCCACACCACCTACTCTCTTAATGCTTTTTGTCACCAAACATTATTTACCACTAATGACTAAGTCTGTGCCTGAGGCTGATAAATACTAATTATTATGTCCTTTTTCCTTGTCATGACTGGGCTCCAACTCTTCCCTTCAAAGTTTATCTGTTCTCTGCCTCAAGTTATTATAGCCCTACATACTAACTGCCTATTTAATTTGGTCAATTTATTTGATAAAAGGCCATGGAGATACGCAATCCAATAGGAGAAACATCAGTATATCTTAAAGGTTCTTAATACCTTTAAAGAGTGATGTGTGTATATTTCAGATAATATCAATGGTTATAGGGGCAGTGACTTCAGCTAGTGGATCCTCTAGGACACTCAATCAATCCACGTATGCAGGGCACTCTTGACTGCATTTGATTTACCTGGTCTGCAGTTTTTTACTATTTAGACAAATAGAAATCTTACCTCTACAGCAACATCTCCAGCTTTTCCTTGGTGAGGAATTTCATATGCCTCCATTTGTTGCTTTGTGAGTCGTACTAACTTTTCAGCTAGTTTCCTCCAGCCTTTTCCAAGCCTGACAGCTGAAGTCAGAATAGCAGCCTCTTGGACGAGATGTGCTACTAACCCCTGGCAATCAATCTTCAGCAGAGCCTGCAGCAACAATTGCATATCATAATTAAAAGCAACTAATTTGAGCTTTTTTCTATAAATTAAATTTGTCATTACATATTCTGGAAACTGGCATCCTTTTTCTCACCACACATATATTTGAATTTTCTAAAATTCAAAGAGTTGATTTACTTTTTAAGCAAATCCAACAAGCAAAGTACAGAGACCACAACTAGACCAGAATTAGGGGAGATTTAGGACTAACTCATTAACTAATTATAGGAGCTTGGGTAAACCACTGAACTAATATATTTCTTAATATCCTTAATTACAAAACGAAGAAGTTGAATTAGCCACTTCCAAAGATACCCTGAGGTTCTAGCAGTCAATAATTTATCAACCCAGGGATGATTATTTACTATACGAACAGTAATTACTTTCCTTACCAGAGGACTGGCTACAGGATTTCTATAGAGTGAGCACACAGTTGCTGGTAAACATTATTCTATTTTTTTTATCCAAATGTGATTTAAAACTTCCCAGAATCATGTGTATTGCATAAAAATGAAACACTCCGACAACCTTGAACAAAGCTATTAATATTTATGACTTAAAAAAAATTTACTCTCTCCCTTCACCACCAGTGTAGTTTTGCTAAATTTAAATCTCAAGGTATCAAATATAAAACACTGAGGTTTCAACAATGCACAGTGGAAAACCTTCAGACTCTTTCTTCCTTAATTAAGCATCTGAGCTTTGTCAGTCACCATGCATGTTTTAAAACAAGTCTATGAGTTTCTCTTTTTCCTTGAATATATTTTTAAAGTACGAGATTAGATTTATCTCTTTTCTGTTCAAATAAAAATGTTCGGGGGCTTCCCTGGTGGCGCAGTGGTTGAGAGCCTGCCTGCCAATGCAGGGGACGTGGGTTCGAGCCCTGGTCTGGGAGGATCCCACATGCCGCGGAGCGGCTGGGCCCGTGAGCCACAACTACTGAGCCTGTGCGTCTGGAGCCTGTGCTCCGCAACAGGAGAGGCCGTGACGGTGAGAGGCCCGCGCACCATGATGAGGAGTGGCCCCCACTTGCCGCAATTAGAGAAAGCCCTCGCATAGAAACGAAGACCCAACACAGCCATAAATAAATAAATTAAATTAAAAAAAAAAAATGTTCGGTAGCCCTTCATCATTTAATGGCACTTAAAAGCTTTATCATTATAAAACAATAAGTAAAAATGAATTACCAAGTAAGTACACTTACTATGCAAATAAAGTTTCAAGGGGTAGCCTCTATACAATATGCTTCATTGTCTTCTGGTCAGATAGCCAGGCCTTAGCTCTTTCCATTCAGAAATTCTGAAGCCTCCACTGAGGCACAGTATAAAATTTTAGGAACTACTCCCTTGAATGAGCTCTCCACCAGCACTGTCTAGTTAGTCACCAAAGCTACTCAATTATCATACACCAACATAGAGCAGGTGTAACCAGGTTTAAACTTTCAGATCGTTTGGCCAATATACCCTTTTTTGCCACTAAGAGAAGCAAGAAAGCAATTTTCAATTCAGACTTTCATGGCTCCATGCTGAACATGAGCTCTGAGAGGTAATGATCTATTGCAAAATGCATGTGCAGCTTCAACCAGGTAGATCAGCCAATGACTGTAAATGGCCTGGGTTAAGTGAGAATGCAGCACACCATCATAAAACCACCTATTTAACAATCAGATATTGGGCTTTAAAAATTCACCCCTCACAGTATCACTGTAGAAACATAAAAATAACAGAAGGAGAGGGATTGTTTTATATATATAGTTCTTTATTATATAAATTATTGTTAACATCACAGAATAAATTTCTCTCCAAAAATTTCTCTCCTCCTTTTGCACTTTGGTTAAAACTTTGCTCCTCTACATGAACCTGCCTCATCTATGTGAAGATCTACATCTCTTACAGAGCACCAGCTTTGC
Source organism: Balaenoptera borealis (assembly GCF_965194805.1). Taxonomy (NCBI): domain Eukaryota; kingdom Metazoa; phylum Chordata; class Mammalia; order Artiodactyla; family Balaenopteridae; genus Balaenoptera; species Balaenoptera borealis. The sequence continues at coordinate 56,857,317 of NC_138864.1, read as the reverse complement.
ACAGTTATAGTGATATTTACTACACACCAACATACGTACTCAAACAAATATTTTTACACACATACATGCATTGTTAATACCTTTGTTTCAGGAAGACATAGTGGTTTTACGTGTGGCTTTGGAACCAAAAAGGTTTCAAATCCCATCTCTGATACTAACCAACTGTCAGAACTTGGGCAAGTTGCCCAACCACCCAAGACTCGGTTTCCTCTATTTGAAGATGAAGATACTAACCAGACTTACCCCGTAGAGTGGTTAAAATGGTTAAATGAGAGAGCATGTATAGAATGTTGGGGACAGTGCCAAACACATAGAGAACCCTAGAGAAGTGGTATATATCATTATTATTATTTATACAGTCACATTTTAGCCATTTTTAGAAATAATGCTCTTGATTTTTTTTTTTTACTTTTATAAAATATTGAATTTCTACATTTAAGGCAAAATAGTTCTTCATCTTTTTTATAGATCTCTGCTGAGCCTTATACTGGGGTGAATGCTATGTTGGAAAAAAAAAAAAAGAATCCTAAGGGTCCTATTAAAACATTAAGATTAAGAAGGGAATTAGCAATATAATTTTTGGATTGTGATGCATTGCACACAGAGAATGAATATTAAATTTCTAAAGTTAAAGACATTAGTGATATATCTAAAAAACACTAAAAAGTGAACCTATACCAATGGCCAAGTTAACTAGTTTTGTTTCAGTTTGCTCTTATTTACTTTCATGTAATTGGAGCTTCTCTGATATTTTAAGAGCTATCTAAATATTTGAAAAACGAAAAGAAGGGATCTCTTAACTGTTATGCTCTAGCACAAACAGAATCTTTAATCTTCCATTAAAGGATGATCCTTGGGGGCCCAGTTTCTGGGAAAATCACAATTGAATGTCAAATCTAAGAAACCAGTTATATGATCTTGTAGGCAAAGCTCTATATTTGCTGTAAAGTGACTTCAATTTACTTGAGACTGCTGAGAATTTTTTAACTACTCTCATACGTTTACTTATAAATATTGCCAATAAAGTTCTCTATGGTAAATAAATTACTGTGATCAAGCAATACTCACCACAGTAAGTTCATAAAGAAATTTCCTGGTATTTCTATCTGCATGACAATCTTCCTTTAACTTATTTACAACATAAGAAACTTTTTCTGATGCTTTGTCTGCTTGTATTCGATCAAAATCTTCCAGTGCCAGATGTGAGTAACCTAGGACATCAGCTAAAACTTTCCAATCATAAACTTTTTCTGACACCAAGGTCAATACAACTGAGTAGATGTAAGTCAGTTTTTTAAGAGGCAGGGTAATTTGTTCAAGAAGATTCCTGGTTGTGAAGACATTCTCTGACATAGACATTACTTGTTCCTTTGCAATCACCTTGACATTTTTGCAATGTAAAAGTCCAATCCTACCTCTCAGGACTCCCACATACCATTCTTTCACTTTGGACTGTCCAATGGCTTTTACTTTACCTTCTCCAAGAAGAGTTATTGTGTCCCCTTTGAAATATTCAAGTAAGTAGTCAATCTTGCTTTGTCTTAGCACTGTCTTCAGGGTTACCCCATAGTTGGCAAAGTTCAAATTTTTGTTTTGAAATGTAGGATATTTAACATGCACTGTTGGTAATAAAGGAGCAGACTTGATTTCCTTCTCCTTCTGCAAATCACCTGGCAGATTTGAGAGGCTTTTTAGGTTTGGGGCTGGATCAGGTGTAGTAATAAAGAACTGTGTAACTGGTCTACCATTGGGAGGCTCCACCTGAACACGGAAAACTAACAAGTGCATTTCTCTGGAGTCAACTAAAGAGAATAAAAATTGTTGATGAACTACTTGACCTGATTGCAACTGCTTTTGTTTAATTCCTTTCCCTTTTCCTTCTACCTTTACTTCAAAATTAGGATCACATGAAAAGAGAGAAATACTTAAATCTTGTGGCTTTTCAAGTAAGAAGGAATGCTTCCTCCAGAGCTGAAACACAACTGGAGATGTGTTGTGTTTCCCACCCTTCTTAATATCAGAGATTATAAGCCTTCCTGGCATATAACTATGTCCACAAACTGTGAAAATAACAGTGAAACTGGGATGGATATATTTGGGCCCATAAATTCCAACTGAGGTGGTTTTGTGGATATAATCCCAAATGGTGGGAGCTGGTGACTGAGTACCTTTAGTTTGTGCAGCAACCACTAGATAACATCGCTTGACTCAATTCTACTAGCTTGACTTGGATGGTGTCTTTATAAATGTAGCAATTGTTTAATACTTTGAAAGGGCCTTCTTTACCCAGGCTGTGAAAACACACCACTTCTGTCATGACTTGGCTGAAAGGATCCTCTTTCACTTCAGCTCCAATTTTCATCTCTAGCAAAATGGCTTCCATGGTGTTAAGGTTACCTAATATGATTTCCGACAGTGGGTTTACAGTGCATGAAAGATCATGGTTAAGCATCTGTGGAGGATCTAGAAAAGCCCTTAGAGATACCTCTTGGTATTCTCCCACAGCTACATGGCCTTGGGGCACATGAACAGTGATATCTGATTCAGGTAATTGTACTGACCCTCCCTGGTAGTTTAATTTGCAAACTATTGTAGTCTCTGCAACTTGTGTTTGGGCCCATCCAGGACTCTGATTAATTGTATTCAAATCTAGGCAGGAGCGGGCCAGGTTGACTTAACCAAGCCATTTTATAAGCCTCTCGATCATTTTGAAGCCATTCTAAGTCTTGTTCTAAGATCTGGTCAGAGTTATGTATATTCTGATGGGCATGTGCTGTGTCATCTAAAATGTCCAAAAGTTCTGAAACGCTTTTAGATCTTTCAGATTTCCTTGAGGAAGACTGCCTAAGCAACTGATGCACGTCAAGTTCATCACCGGAGGAACCAAAAGAATTTCCAGTTTCTATTTCTCTAAAAAAAAGAAAAGGATCTTCCTTCAAGATGGAAATATTATCTCTCTTCTGGTTATTTCTTAGCTGAATTATGTCATCCAAAAATGGGTTAGATGCAGACAGTTCATTCCAGAATGGATTCGTAGCATTGGAAGCACAATTGCCATGAAGTGTGAAATCATCGGGCCAACTGAGAGGCAAACCTGGGTCTGGTTGTTATTTAAACAAAAACAAAGAAAAACAAAGATGAAGTGGCATTCTGAGATATAACCAAGATTAATTTTTATTATAGCTTAAAAATGCAAGAGTTTTTATTTGCTTTTTGATCTCCAGTCTAATAAATACTATAAAATTAATGTTAAATTTGGTCAAATTTTCATGTTGTGAGGAAAGAGAAATTGTTTTACCAGATTATTTGAGCATTTGTAATGTTACTTTATCTTAAGACATTATGATTTATAAACAAATAAATGTTTAGCAATTTAGATAATAATCACTTAACACATCTTCTTGAAAGTGATCCAGACTACATACATTTATGCCTTGTTTTATATTTCATTTTCATGAAAGAATACCTCCGAACAAACAGAATAATTGGTCAATTATCCAGATTTTTCTAAACATTGAATGGTTGGTCTCATTACATCTAAATTATTCATTTAATGTTTTTCTTTTCTGATAATAGTCAATACGTAAAAAATATCAAATACGTCTGTGAACGGCTAAAATAATTTGTTAAAAAATAATATGCTGAACTAGACAATCATGCATTTCTTAGACTATTTTCTGATAACTTTGTATTGATAAATTTTAATAACATTGAATTTTTTCATGAAAAACGAACATTTCATGAAAATAAACATTGAAAAAATAGACCACTATTAGATTTACTACTTGAAGGAATTCACTGAGCTTTCTCAAGTTTAAAATGGCAAAGAACAGGCTTATTACCACTGCAAAATGGAAACACGTTACTTTGGAAAGTGGGTATTTTAAGGATCAGCAACACATTAAAATACTTATATATCAACTATAATGAATTTCTATATATCTCAAAAATCTTGAATTTTTTTATGTTTAGAGCAACTTATACTTGGTCATTTTGCAATAAATATTGATAATGATTCTGTGGACTTTGTAAAGCTGGTGCTGCTTTAGAGAAAATGAAAGCTAAAAAAGAAAAATGAGTTCAAGTAAGCTTTCAGACTTTTTTGTTTAGTATATATAGAACTATACATCGATTGAAATGAGCTTTAAGTGTCGTATATTAAAAATCAGAAGACGTGTTTTGAAAAATAAATGTTGCATTTCTTTTATTTTTACACTTTTCTTCAAACCCAGTTCCATCGAACTCTCTTAAAACTTACTTTTTCTCTGAGAATCTATTCAATTCTTTTTACTGTATTTATTAGCCCACTCCAACATACAGAGATCTCTTTAACCCCAAAATTCATTATATTTACTGCAATATACCACTCATTTAATAGTTTTTGTCTCCTCATAATATTTATTATATGTTGTTTGACTATTTTATTTTCCTCATCTTTTTAATGATAGTTTTAAGTATTTCCATGATAAAGTTTAGATTTTACCATTCCTTTAATCTTCTGTAGCACTTTTCAGAGGTAGTTCTCCAATAATTAGTGGTGGTGGAAAAAATTACAATAATTATAAATTCTTGTACCTGTAATATTGCAATTTTTTGAGGATTTTTGGGCTTCCACGTCAAACAAATTTCCTTCAGACGTACTTCGTGAAATTCCTCCTGACCAAAAATGGGTTTTTTCACTGGTTAACATTATTCCACTTACTAAGTAAATATAATATATATGTGTACATATATGTATATATATATATATATTTCTTGTAAGAATACATAAACAGGTTGGCATAGAAACCAAACTCAAAGTAATCCACATATTTAAATAGAAAACTGCATATAAAAACACTCTGCATAGGTCCTCTACTTCTGATAGGATGCTGGACTAGATATCCTGAAATAGGTATTATTACTCCATTGAAAAACCCTCAGATCCTGGATTAATACCAACATGCAAACCTAGAAATACATTAGTGATCCTATAAAAAAAAGTAATAATGAAAATCCCAAGGATAACAAAAAGAATAGTAAGTTGAAACTTCAATAAATAGGCATTCCTTGTTTGGTGACTGGAAGTCTAAAAATCACAAAACTGGAAATTCTCCCCAAATCCTTCTGTACATTTAATGCAGTTCAAGAAAAATCACATATTATGTATATGTGTTTGTAACTTAGGCTTTTTAAAAATTATGTAGAAAAGCAAAGGGCTATTCAAGACAAACCAGAAAAAGAACACGATAGAAGTTATGTGTGCCGCCAGGTATCAGTATTTATTATAATTTGTGCTAAGCAAGACAATGTGGATTTGGAACAGAAATAGACTAAGGACACACAATACCCCTAGAAATAGACCCACCCTCACATGAAAACTGAATATATGGCAGAGGTAGCCAGGCAGAGCAGTGTGGAAATAGATTATTCAATAAACAGTGATGGTACAACTGGTTGTCCATGCTGAAAAAACTTACATTGATCATACACAGAAATCTGTTCTAAGAGATTTAAAGACTGAAAAACAAAACTTCAAAACTTAAAAAGAGAGTCTAAGGAATTATCTTTATGCTTTCCGGAAATAGAGAATTTCTTAAGCAAAGCACAAACACAAAATGCAAACCATAAAAAAAAAAGAGAAATCCTACATATCAAAGGACATTGTTTACAAAAAAGTAAAAACACAAGCCAAAAACTGGGAGAAGATACTTGCGCTACATATGACTGAAGAAGAAAAAAGGATTGGATCCTAAAATATATCGAAGACTCCTACAAATTAATAGGCAAAATAAAAACAACATTACAGAAAAATTTGAAGAGATCTGAATAAGCATTTCTTATAAAAAGTAAACACAAATGATCCCTAAGTATATTAAAATATGCTCAATTTATCAGTAATCAGGGAAATGCTAAATGATACCACATGAGATACAATTACCAACCATCAAATTTGCAAAAGTTTTAAAACCTGGCAACACTAATTATTGGCAAAGATGAGGAGCAAAGGGAACATTTATACACTCCTAGTGGAAGTGTCAGTAAGTACAACCACTTAGAAATCAATCTGGTATTATCTAGGAAAGGTGCTTACAGCCCAGTACCCAGCAATTTCAATTCCAGTTATTTGTTCTAGTAAAACCTTCCATATGTGCATCAGAAGATATATACAAGAATGTTCATTACATATTTTTTAAAAATGGGTATCAATCAAAATATCCTTTGCCATATGAATGGATAAATTGTGGTGTTTTAATACACTGGAGTACCATGCAACTATGAAAACAGATGGATTACCAGTAAAAGTATCCATATGTACTAACTGTAGATATGGCATTGCTGAGCTTCAGCCTTCTTTACATATATGTTTTCTTCGAGCCCTATGACAACACTGAAAAATGGGAATGTTAAATCAGATTTCATAGAGTACAAAAATGAATCTCAACAATATGACGTAAGTAACCTACAAGGTCAAATAGCTGGTGAGTGACTGACCAGCCATAATTACTCATGCACATTACAGCTACACTATATAGCCCATAACTCAGGTTGCCATATACCCCTTCTCAGACTCAAAGTTCCCAACAGTACATTCTGAGACTATCCCACCTTCCATTTCCAGTTTCCAGTCATGCTAAACCTTATTTCTTGTCGTCCTTCATCTGTTAATCACACTTCCTTCACCTTTGACTTGTCTTCTTTGCCATACATTTCTTTCAAGTTCTTGACATTTTATTTCAAAAAAGTTTATTTTTTTAGAGAAATTAAAAGCCTTTTCTGGTATAAAAAAAAGAAAGAACAAATTGAAGAGGAGAGAGGAGGAGAAGGGAGGAAAGAAAAGAAAAAGAAAGGGAAAGAAAGGAAAGGAAAAAGAGGTAGTGTTTTCCAAACATGGTGGATAAACAAATGCAAATCTCATTAAAAAAAATCAAATACTGCAAGAGCAATTTTTTTCTCTGATAGGCGAAACTACATGGAAAGTTCGGATGAAAAGTAGAACTTTGCACTATGCATTTTACACTGAACCTCAAGTTTCCTGGCAGATCCTCAAAATTATGTGGTTGATTTTACCATATGTAATGTCCAAAACTAAAGTCTTTAGCACACAGTAGGTAGCCAAAACTTTGCAATAGGAAAACTAAGTTCATATCCTTCTGTAAAATTAAGCAGATTAAATTAAAATGAGAAAAAATATTTAAATAAAAAAGTATTTTTCAAAAAGATAAAGTACACTTTAAATGGAAAACCAGTTTAGACAGAAGTCTACCTAAACTCTTTAATTTCTTGTGGAGAAAAGAGCAGAAAGGAACAATTTATACCCAGGACTCTTTTGAGGCAAATAACCCTTAATGTAAAAAATAGTTATTACCCAGTGGAATACAGTGAGAATGTCTCAACCACATAAGAACCAGGAATGATGCCTTATGAAGTTATGCTCCTGGAGGATTATAACATTTCAGAAAGAAAGGGACAAGGCGGTTGTTAGCTGGAATTCTTTATGGAGTAGTCCTCTTCTCCAGTCACCCAAGCAGATCTTCACTGCCATTTAAGCCAGTAGTTCTAAAATTCAACCCTACCAGAATGACCTGGAGGATTTGAACAAACACCAAACAAAACAGTTTGCTGGAGCCACCCCAGTGTTTCATATCTAGAAGGTCTGGGGTTGCACCTGAGAATCTTCATTTCTGAGAAAGTGGCAAAGTGATGTGATGCAGTGGTTCTGAGGGGTACGTTTTGAGAATCACATTCTAAAAACCACCATGCTCATTTCTTTCCCAAATAGATTTCTCCCTATTCTCTGGCTGTTCCCACTATCCCCCAATGAATCTTTCTCCTCCCAATCTTTTTGTGTACACACACACACACACACACACACACACCCCTCACTGGACTTTGTCCTAAATCTGGAATTTTTTTTTTTCTGTGAATACAGGGAAAGGTGGTATAAGAGAAAATCCCTTGACTGGAAGGACCGTGATTCTGAAATACAGAGGACAGTGCATGTTTACACAGGTGCAAATAGCACTAGGCACATTTATCTTTTCCTTGTGTTTTCTTCCAATTAAACTTTATACTCAATTGCAATTGCTGTCTGAAATGGGAATTTTTTAAACCTCATCTAAAGAAGCATGAGTCAGTCTTTGTTAGAATGACTAAGCAGGAAAAGAGCAGTTTACGACCCACTTAACTGGGGACATGTTCTTGCCTTTTAGAACACAACTATTCTGATTCTACATGATCCACTATTTTTTTTCTTAAAGAACCAATGAATAAAGTTTTGATCTTCATTTATTTTACTGTTTAAACTAGGCCTTAAGTGACTGGGAATATTTACCAACTGTATAACTTAGCAAAAGATCCCAGATTCTTTCTGAAGGGGGGTGGTGCTTGCAAGAGTAACCAGGCAAGCAATACCATTTTAATGAATTATCCCTTTAAAATGTGTTCATTTGAAGTCATTATGGTAGTCATTATACAGTGAAGATTGCTATTTTTAGCCACCCAGTAGGTTCAAAGTATTTTCCAACTAGTCCTTGAATACCTCAGATCTCCGTTATGTTTCTATGATCTGTACTGCATTTAATTCTTGACCTATGTGATATTAAAAATGCTTCCAGAACTTCCCTGGTTGTGCAGTGGTTAAGAATCCACCTGCCAATGCAGGGGACACGGATTCGAGCCCTGGTTCGGTAAGATCCCACGTGCCGCGGAGCAACTAAGCCCATGAGCCACCACTACTGAGCTGTGCTCTGGAGCCCGCGAGCCACAACTACTGAGACTGTGTGCCACAACTACTGAAGCCCGTGCGCCTAGAGCCTGTGCTCTGCAACAAGAGAAGCCACCACAATGAGAAGCCCGCACACCACAACGAAGATTAGACCCCACTCGCCGCAACTAGAGAAAGCCCACGCGCAGCAACGAAGACCCAAAGCAGCCAAAAATAAATAAATAAATAAATTTTTAAAATTAAAAAAATAAAAATGCTCCATATAGGCTATAACTCTTACAGGTGACAGCAAATGCTAAAATGTTAGATGAGCAATTATTGGACTGGTGGACTTCACCTCCAAAAGGCCAAAGTTACCTAAATAACTTTGCCTTCCCTAGAAAATGCAACAGGTATAAAAGGCCTGGGTGGAACACAAAGGAACTATAATCAACAGATGATGCTCACCTACTGTGATTTTACTGGACATTTTCATGGCGTGTATGGCCTCACTGGATGTTAGCCCCCGGGTACCTTCTGATGGGACATTGGCACTCACTGATTGGTAGTGTATATACCCTTACGACTAGTCACTAAATCATTTGAGTGTTACTTCTGGTCATTATGATCAAAGATTTAAAAGACCTGACAGGAGGGGAAAGGGTAAGCTGGGACGAAGTGAGAGAGTGGCATGGACATATATACACTACCAAATGTAAAATAGATAGCTAGTGGGAAGCAGCCGCATAGCACAGGGAGATCAGCTCGGTGCTTTGTGACCAACTAGAGGGGTGGGATAGGGAGGGTGGGAGGGAGATGCAAGAGGGAGGAGATATGGGGATATATGTATATGTATAGCTGATTCACTTTGTTATAAAGCAGAAACTAACAAACCATTGTAAAGCAATTATACTCTAATAAAGATGTTAAAAAAGTTTTTAAAAATAAAAAAATAAAACACCTGACAGGGAAAATATCAGTGGTCGCTTTTCCTAAGAAAAAATGGCTTTATAATATTCTCTAGGGAGGGCAGCAGGGACCCTGGTGCATTAAGCAGTATTAGTAATTAGTATTAGTAATAATCTCTATGATGCCCCCAATTGTAGTGACTCAAAACATTCTATCAATACATCATCTTGTTAATATCACCATGTCAAGATTTCCATCATGTCCTTTTTATCCTATCACCCTTCCATCACTGGCAGAGCTGAAGTTTGGGAAAATTACAATAATTGTGCAGGATAACATCATATTAGCAAGCACAAATCAGAAACAGAGAAACAGCAGACTGGAAATTGTTTTATGTTCAGCTTAATGATGTAGCCAGGAAACCTTCCCAGAAACCTTAGTCTGGAAGGGAAAGTGTAAAGAACTCTAAAGAAATACACAAAAGGAATATTTCAGGCCTGAAAAATAATAAAACATATCCATCATAAGAGCTATTGCTACATTCCTAGTGCCATGCATGTATTTCTCATTTATAACTTGCAACAACGCTAGAAAGTTGGCTCTAAAGGGAAGGAAATCAGGCTTAGGGAGTTTATTTGCCCAAGATTATATAGGTACTAAGCAGCAGAGCCATTATTTGAACTTAGGGATAAACAATTCTAGAGAACAAGGTTTTGAACCCTACACTATGCTTCCTAACCATGGGTCAGACCTTCCCTTCCAAAGAAAGTGAGATTTGAGACTATGCCCGGCCTTGTTGCTAGAGAGTAGCATCAAGCCACAATCTTGACCTCAAGAGATCGTCACCAAGTTCCCAGCAGGGCCCACAAGAAGAGTGTATGACCCATGTAGTCACACAGTGCCCCATTCTCAGCAGGGCCTCAGGCTTGGTCTAATGCTCTGCTGTTGCCATCTTGAAACACTTACTACGTTTTTACAAGGGGTCACATATTTTCATTTTGCACTGGGCACTGCAAATTATGTAGCAGTCTTGGCGCATGGAGTTGGCAACCCTTAGCCTTCAGACCTAAGGGAAGTGACTGCAATTACAGGTGACCATGAAGAAAAGAGGAAAGCATTGTTTTAGAAGAAGAATGCTCATCTTGCAGATGGTAAAACTGAGCTGCGGAGAGGTTAAATGAGTTGCCCAAGGTAGTAGGTTCATCACTGGCAGGTGCAAGAATCAAACTCTCATCTCCTGATTTGAACTCCATAAGAAACAGGGTATGAGACTAGTTCTAGCCATTTCCATGAATTCTGTAAGAACAACAAATGAAATCTTTTAAAATTCTGATGGTATATAATGTCAAAAGTAACAATGGCTTAGATTTTAAGACTTTGAAGCAAAAATGATAAAAAGTTTAACTCAATGGAGTGAAATAAAGTGGTCCCCAGCCTCACGCACCATACCTCCTCCAAACAAGGACTTTTTAGATAGGACATTTGGCCAAGGCAAGAGAAAATCAAGTCCTTGGCAAGGTTGGTTCTACTCATCCTGACCTTACCTCATTCTTGCAACATCTTGCCTTTCACCTCAGAGAGCAGAACTATGTAATCAACATTCAAAAAATGGTAAGAAATCTTCCAAAAGTTCAGAGGCTATTCCATGGAGATAGAAGTGTTTAAGAGAATATTATAGACTTCTGATAAATATTCATTGTACATCATCAATCTTTTAATATTGACCTAAGCATATATAACTGATGATCAAGACATCTGTTTTATTAATTTGAAGTCCCTTCAGTATGTTCATTTTAAAGATGGATTTCTTTTGTGTGTGGATGCATACAAACACACACACACATAAACTCTTCTTTGGTTTAAAAAAGAATTTGAAAATGCTTACAAATACTCAAACTATGCATTTAACCAACAAGTAAGTGTATGTTATTCTTCAGTAAAAAGTAAAACAAAACAAATACGTAAATAAATTAGGGTGATACTTGCAGAAAGTTGGTAGGAAAATAAAAATAAATGATTTTACAAATATCATGCTGTAAGTTCCAGTATATTACTAGCAATAGACCAAAAATTTGGCTCTCCACTTTCTCAGAGACCACAATAAGGAAAACATTACTAGTTACAAGCTACACAGTGAGCATATGATACAAACAAACCACTTAACAGAAGCACCAACATCACCCGGAGTGATGACAAGCTTTCAACTGCTGGGAAGGACATCCTTACCCCACCCTTTATCATATGTTCAACAGTGAGTCTCTGTCACAGAACTCTTTCTTAATATGTGCTGATGGCATCTCAACCAGAGGCAATTCTATCAAATTGGATAGAGAGCAGTGGGTCCAGCTAAGCAGCTGTTTCCCTATCCTACTAGAAGAAAACACGTTAGGTTACAAAAGGACAGCATAGATCATCAGGTCCAGTAAAGCCCACCCTACTTAGTTTCTCTCAACTGAGTTTCTGTTTCCACATTTCAACCCACGTGGATTTATATGTTCTAGCTTTTGATGAGGATCCAAAGAATCACTTTCTCTTGATCCAAACGATCAGCTAAGCTAAAGATGGGAGTCACTCTTTCTTGGGAAATTAAGAGGAGTAGCTAAATTATAGACCTGAACAGAAGATCACTTTACCTCTGCATGTTGCAGTTAGGACATGGGCTGAAATTTTCCTGAGATCACAGTGGTATTAATGCTTCCACATAAAAGCATATAGGTACTAACCTTCTAAGCCATAGAGCAAGGTTAGTACTTTCACTGTGGAAAACGTTTAATGAAGGTGTTATCAAATGCCTGCTGTTGCCATGGTATATTCCTAGTGATATGTCTCTCAAGTTTAACTTTAAGCAATATATGTTCCTAGCAAACCTTGGAAGATGAATTAGCTACAAAACTTTTTTTAATGTGCACACACACACACACACACACACGCATTCCTTGGTTTACAAAGAATTTGAGAATGCTTACAAATACTCAAACAACACAATGCACTTAAACAGCAAGTAAGTGTACATCATTCTTCGGTAAAAAAGTTAAAAAACAAAACAAGTAAGTCAATAAATTAGGGTGACACTTGCAGAGAGGTGGTAGGTAACTGAACAAGTTTAATTATTGCACGAGTTGCTGGATATGACTTTGGCTGTATAATAGTGACCTTAAGCCATTTTTTTTTTGCGTTGTTAAATGCAAGAGAAGTCTCTTGGCTTGTATTTTTCAAAAGGTACAGAGGTCAAGTACTGATTCAGAAGGGGTGGAGCCAGAGTCAGATTTACAATGTGACTAAGGAAGCTGAACCTGTAGGTCTCTGACTTGCATGGCCCTTTCCAGGGCCCTGAGACTAATTCTGTACTTGTTTTCTTATAAGATTTATACCCTGCAAAACTCCACCACTTTATAGAATACGTGACATCATGAGATCTCACTGGTTTTCCACTATCAGCAGTGTTCGCGTGTTTGTTTTTTCTTATGTGTAAATGCATTTTGGCAAAGTACAAAGAAATTAAGCTTTGGAGTTAGAATTCTCTTGTTTCGGACCCCTGGGTATAAACTTGGGAAGGTTACTAAACATTCTGTGATTCCGCTTATCATCTGTAAAAAATTAATAATAATAATAACTATTATTATTGTTGCTGTTGTTGTTGTCATTGCTCTTAATGAGCCCGCATTCTTCATAGTGCTGCTTTAACAGTCAAATGAAGTACTGTATAAAAAGTGGCAGGACCAGGTGATTCCCTTTCTCTTCCTCTTGTCCCTCCTTCCTATTATTCCTGTGCATATAGAAATAATTTCTTCAACTGGGCCCATTCCAGAAGCTTCTCCTATCACTCAGATGGCTTGAGACCCTGACCTCACTCCCTAAGGGAAAAAATGATTGCTGACCAGTTGTGTCTTGGGACCCTATCTCCTATGCATCATTCTTCATAGAATATTTTAACAGGTATCTGTATTACTCCTGCCAAAAAGAGTGGTGGGCTCGTGACAACAGAGGAACTGGGGTGCAGTAGAAAGAATGCAGGCCTCGAAATTAGACAGCTATGTGTTCCTAGCAAAGCTTACAAATGAATTCACTGATCTGAGCATCACTTTCTCAACAATAGAGTATAAAAATATTTATTTTAAATAGTTGTTTTAATGGTATGTGAATTATAATATCAATAAAGCTGTTTTTTTAAACAAAAAGTTGTTGTAAAGATTAAATTAAATACCACAAATCCCCAATTAACACCAATCACTGCTGAAAATGAGAGTTCTTGTTTGTTTTATTTTTTCACATCTGTGCCAGTTCTGTTGGTTTTAGCATGAGTAATGAGTGGCTACTGACAAAGATGCTTAAGGAATATCGGAAAAGAGGAAGCAGAAAAAGTTCTGTGGAAGTTTAATTGCTATTTTAGCATGATTGATTATTCAACCTGATAATGCTCTTTTTACTCTCTAAGGAGGGTAATCAAAAATTACTGTATTTTTTTCTAACTAGATTTTATCAGTCCCTTTGCAACAAAATCTAATATCTTTCAGCCAACACTTACCCCACTGCTACTGGATTAATTATAAGATTCCCCATAGTCTTTGCCAGGAGAAAAACACCCTCTGACAAACATTTTGTGTACCCCCTGGGTTTGACCTTAGAATGCTGGTGTAAATCATTTACATACCTAAGTCTACCTTCTTCACAGAGAGTCAATATGAATGCTCAGTTGCTCTTAAATGATAACCATGTTCATGCACTAATAACTGCTGTGAGAAGAAGCACGTGGATGAAGTTTGGTAGAATTGATAAAATTAAAGAAAGGAGCCCTCATTATGCCACATCATCTAGTATGTAAAGCAGGAGTTTCCCTTAAATTCTCAACAATTTATCATGTCTAAATTTTAATGTTTCAGGGAATCACAGTGTTTTTATTCATCAATTCTATAAACTGAGAATTGTGTGCAAAGTATGAACTGTTTATTAAAACACAAACTTGAAAAAAACTAATATGTGTACATACGTGACTATATATAGTCAGATTGGTAGGTAGATGGATGGTTAGATAGATAGATAAAGCAGATAGATAAAGTAGATAGATACAGTCATATATACATATAGTCATATGTATATATATACATATACTATTTAGTGGAACAAGAAATATGTTTGTTATTAGTAATGCTTCACTCTTCTCTGAATACTGGAAACTAGATAGTTTCCTTTCTGAGAGACAATTAAATCTTCAAACTTTCACTTAGTTGAAGATAGCATCAAGTAATCATGGAGTATGAAAGAAGTCTAAAGAAAGAACCTAAGAGAGACCAAAATTTTTCTGTGTGAGAAAGGAAACCAACTCACAGGGCTGGGGGTTTGGGACTGCAAGTGACTGCAGCCTAAAAGGAAGAAGGGAAATGAGAAGATGCAACTAATCAGAATATTTTCAGTGAAACACTGAGGGCTATGCATTGTCAACCCTACTTCTAGTTCTCCCATACACTTTTTTTCTTTTGGCTGCGCCTCAAGGCTTGCAGGATGTTAGGTCCCCAACTAGGGATTGAACCTCCCCCGCTACCCCCCAGGCAGTGAAAGTGCGGAGTCCTAACCACTGGACCCCCAGGGAATTCCTTCCCATACACTCTTCAGAAATAGCCGTATTACTTACTGATATAAAATAAGCTTATAGGGAATCACTAATAATAGGTGTTAAGTCCTACTTAAAGGCATGAATAACAGGAAAACACAGGTGCCCAAAAGAACATATGGGTTATTAAGTAGGGAGACCAACTGTCTAACTGGGTTTGCCCAGGACTGTCCTGTTTTAAAACTAAAACCTCTCAACCCAGCGAAACCAGGATGGTTGCCACTGTAATTACACATATTAGGGTATAAATACATGGTCCCACCTGGAGGATATGAAATAGTCAATATAAATTCCTTCTATTATTAAAATTTTTTTAAATATTTAAAACCATCATGAGGAAAAAAGCAAACATATCTATAACTGAGCCATACAGGAATGACTAATTTTAATATTTAAATTATGTTTTGTTCTATTTTCACGTGTTAAATTATAATAGAAATATCAAATTAAATACAAAGGGAAATATCCAGAATGAGATGAATAGAATTGGCCATCACTGTCCTTTTTATTTCATTAAATCAGCCTGAAAAATTGAACGCTCTCACTTCGCCCAAAAGAACTTCGAACCTTTCCAGAAGGAACTCTTCCTTTCCCTTCCTCTCCATCTCCCCTTTCATTCAAAGCAGGTGGAATACTCAAGGTAGAAGTTTGTGTTTCCCTCTAATGAGACCCTCACTGCTCTGTGGGAGCTGGAGGGTTCCTTGTGCTCAGCTGGGAAAACGGGAAGGAGGCTCCGTGTTGTGCCCACAGCACCACCTGGTGCCAGGTCGGGGTCCTCCTAGACTGCTGCTCTGGAGTTTTGTGCTGGTCTTGCTTCCAGCCCCCTGACTGGTTGCCCTAGCTAGTTTAATATAGGGTAGTGGTTCTCAACTGTTCTTCTGCATCATCAGTCATGGAACTTTAAAAACTGATGTCTAGAACATATCCGAAGAGCCTGAGGTGGAACCCAGGTATCAATAAAAATGTCCCAGGAGATTCTGATGCACAACAAACATTGAGAGCCACTGAGTCATAATTAAAGGTGATGAGAATATATTTGTTTCACTTTATTTTGTTTTAGACAAACATATTACTGGACATCATAAAATATAGGCAGCTCAAGATGCCTGTCCCTACAAGGCAACTCTTCTGGGGCAAAAACATTTATTGGGACATTGTGAGAGACATGGGATTTCAGGGTGATAAAGGAGAAATGTAGGACTCTCTCTTCCCTGTGAGTGGCGTGGCACTTCCTGGTATAGCCCAGGGATCACTTCTAAGGCCAGTTCTGCTTTAGGAGTTAAGGACAAATACTCTCTCCCTCAGCATGCTTTGTTGGGGTTTATATATTCCTCTTTTCTTTCTCTTAGAATTATAAGATCACCACACAATTTTAATGCCAAAGTAAATTAATATAAATATCCTGTAATGTAGATAAAACTGAACGGATTACGAAACATTGCATGTTTCCCATAAGCATCCTGCTTCCCATAAGCAGTCATTAAAGATAATCTTGATGGAGGTATGTAACAGCATGAAGTATGCTTATAAGACTATGTTGAAATGAAAAAACTTAAACATGGTACAAAATCATGAAAAATCATGAAGAGAAACAAGACTAGGACACTCAAAGACTGACATACTCAAAAATACTACCAGTACATGTGTTTAAGTGGTAAGACTCTGGAGACTGATTTTCATTTTCCTTTTCTATATTTTTAAAATTTCAATGAGTATATATTATTTGATTATGAAAATATTATTTTACATAGAGAGGACAATAGTGATTAAATCATAGCTAATTTCTGAAGAGCGAAAGGTTTACGCATAAAACAGGATGAAGAGGAAACCACAATGGGAACAAAGAAAAAATCTTAAAATTGATATGAACTCTAATATGAATTAATATTTCATGGCAATCCCTTGATTCCAACAATCGTTTCACCCTATAGGACTGGCAACCTACCAATTTTATCACTTTTTCCCTGCCTCTCACCTGTCTCCCCTACAAATCTCTCTTCCTCTATTCACAGTTTAAATGACAAGAACGGTCATTACAACTGCCTTCTTGCCTGCCCCCTTAACTCTCCAAATATTCTACAAGTTTCTTCCACTAACTAGTGGAACCATACCTTGGGACCATACCATACTCCACCTACTAATCATAATGCAGAAAGCTGCTTGTAGCTGAAGAAAAGCATACGAACTAATCCCAGGTGGTTAGTTCTTAATGTTGCCAGGCAATCTTACTTAATGCCCCTGGCACATACACGCCCCTCTCCTTTCTTGCTGAATCTCCAACATCCTTCTCGGTTTTCATTTTTAGCTGATAATGTTGCTTCGTATTTTACTGAGGATAAAAAAAAAGCAATCAGAGAGAACATCCACCTGTTCCTACCAACACATCTTTTGAACTTCCTGTATTTGGACCCCTGTACTTGGGTTTCTTTCCTGTTACTGTGGATGAGCTGTGGGTGGTGCCAGCCAAATCTCCCCCGCTCCGCAGGTATGCAGGTCCCATTCCTACTCACCTACTCAGAGAAATGCATCAAAAACTCTCTTCCATCTTTCCTGCATCACAAGTGTATTCCCCTCTATTGCATGTTTCCCATAAGCATAAAAACATGCTGATACTTTGGACACCTCAAAAAAAAAAAGCCAGCCAAACCTGTCTTGACCTTCCTTCACCCTCTAGATTCCACCACATTTTCCCCCTTCCCTTTACAGCAAAAACGGACACACAAAAAAATACCTTGTCTCCTTATCCACAATTATTTTTTCCTAACTCTCATGCCTTCCCATCATTTTCACCCATTCCCCACTCCACCAGAAATGCTCTTGTCAAGGTCACCTATGACCTCCCATTGCCAAATTCATGGTAAATTCTCATTCCTTGTCTTAGTTGATTCATCAACATCGTGCAATGTAGCTTATCACTCTCCCCTCCTTGAAACAGTCAGATCATTTCACTCAGGTCATATCATTCATCTGTTCAAAACCTTGCAATGGCTTCCTTTCTCAACCAAGTAAAAGCCAAAGTCATATGACCTATATGGCCCTAGTCCAAAACACCTGACCTCATAACCTGTCTGAGTTCATCTTCTATACCCTCTCCTTCCTCACGTGAGTCCACCCACACTGGCCTTACTTGTTGCTCTTCAAACACACGAGGTACATTCCTTCCTAACGGCCTTTATGCTTGTTGTTTTCTCTACCTAAAACGCTCTTCCCCCCAGATAACTGTGGCGGCTTCCTCAGCATCTTTAGATATTTACTAAAATATCACCTCATAAATAATGCCTTCCCTGGTCTCCCTACTTAAAATTAGTAATTCAACACACATTCCTTGTTGCCTGTGTCTACCTTCTTTTTCTCCATACCGCCTATAACCTCTAATATGCAATATATACGACTAATTTATTTTGTTATGTCCTATTTTCCCTACACTAGAATATAAGCACCATAGAATGAAGATTTATTTCTTTGCCTATTTTGTTCACTGTTGTTTCCTTAGAATCTAGATCAGTTTCTAGTACATAGTAGATATTCAGTAAAATATGCAGTGAAATGAAATGGATGAATGAATTTCTACTTGAGAGCTGAGAAAGTAAAGAGCTGGATTAACAGACCAAAAGTTATTTGCAACAAATCAGTGGAAGTCTGTGAGGGTTTTCTAGGTGGTTTGCAAATCTGGCATATAGGTAGCTTACATGAATAGTTTTCTTGAAAGAAATGCCCACCGCAGTGTGAAAGCTGTGGGAAGACTAACCAAGAAATGGCATAAATTCCACTATCTATTAGTTCTAGGCCAAGGTGAGAGAGGCTGCCTACTAACATGAGATGGGGGAAAGAGACAGAGACAAATACTCAGACACACACACAAACACAAACAGAGATAGAAATAGAGAAAGAGAGAGAGAGAGAGAAAGAGAGATCCAGGAAAGTATATGAGACTCCAGTTTCTAAACTTCTACCTTCTAATCTGTTACTATCTATGCTACATGTGAGGATTAAAGTGCCTCATTGTAAATGAGTAGACCAGACAATCACAAATATTTTCAGTCTCCTAAATTATCTTCAGATTTGTACATTTGACAGCTAGTAAACATCTGGATTCTTTTTAGTCTTTACACCCATCCTAAGACCTCATTCTGTGAAGATCTGAATAGCTATTCTTGACCTAGCCTGGTTATCAATTTCAAGCATTCCTTCTCCAAGCTCACAAAAATAGTCACATGAATGATATTCTAAGTAAGCCCCAAGTGGCTTTAATAAATAAACTGTTAGCTTGACTGAGGCCAGTCTTTTGTATTCCAAAGTAACTTAATTCTAAAAGAAGAACATCTGTGATATGGAATAACTATAAATACGTGGTACTCTAAAGATAGAAAGATAATTATCCAATTTGACATTTGATAACCACAGTACCAGGCTTAAGGTGGTAAAAAATAAATCAGGACTATTTTATAGTCCTGATTTGTTCAAATATATGTATACCATATCATTTTTGTCTTCTGAACATCAAAGATAATTACATTCATGCCAAATTAAATGTTTAATTGTAAACAGTTTTCCACTTAGCTTTCTTTATTCAAAACATTTTGATTCTACTACTTTAATTATTATTTAATATTTGTATAATATTTAAGGCCATAGATTAACTAATAAATTGTTACTGGATCTTGACATTATACAAAAATTTTTTTCTTAATACAAATTTTTCAGAACTGACAAATGAACATAAGAATCAAGGCATAACAAATAAACATTCCTCATTGTTGATTCTTTTTTTCAAAAAGGAATTGGCAGTGCCTTTTTCCATTCCCACAGCCTGCACAGATAATTCTAAACATGAAAAATCTGGAGCAGTTCACAGCTTCAAAACAGCAACAAAGCCAAAATCTGTAGTTTTTATCAAACTAAGAAAAATGGAAATATTTTCAATGCAAGCATTTTTCTAATAATAACCCACTCTTTCATTTTTGAGAGGCTGCCTGTGAACTGTTAGTGATAGAACAATCAGTGGACCTATTCCTGTGACTTCTACTGTTGCAAAATTCAATTTGACACTGACAAAAATGAGTATTACTCCCAATAATGTTTGCTTTCTGTTTTGTGAAAAGACAGTATTTCCTTGCAAAATACAACTGGTACTGTGACACAAAGCCCATAAACAAGGGAGGGTATTAAAAACTTGGAAAACAAAGCACCAATATTTTATGAATGGTTTGCTCACCGCACCAGCTGCACTGATCTGAACATTCTCCCTTAGTAGATATTTTATCCATATCTGCAAATGACTAGCAGTAACACAGCTCCTCCTGTATCACTCAGGGTCCAGTAAGGAAAATAGAAACTATATGAGGTCTTTCAAGCAGAGGGGAGTACAAGTCGGAAAGAGCAAAAACGCGGAATGTGAACTAATCTAAATATTGACACCTGCAGGAAGAAGCTACTATCCCCAGGGCCAAGGAAACAAAAGGGAGGATGAGGTGGTGGAAGCCAGGTGTCCACTTGCTAATGCACTTGTGTGGTGCCTCAAGAGATCTTGGAAACATCAAGCAGGGACCCCTGTGTCAGTACTTGGACCACAAATAAGGTGCTGGAGAGAGGTGGGTGGCTGGAAATGTAACTGGGCCCTGTGTAAGTGGTGCTGGAACTGCTGAGGAGGTACCACTCAGCTGAAGCCAAGGTTACCAAGGGTCTCTGTTGCATGTCCTGGTGCTGGTATAGCCAAGGAGTGAGCCAAAGGCGAGCATTGCAATCAAGGAAGAATTCTGTACTATGGTACTGAAACGGCCAGAGGATGCTTGGAGTTCATAGCTTTTTGTTGCTGCAGATGGAGGCCTAAAAGCTGAAAACAGGAAGTGAGTCACTTTCCCCCTCTTTCATTTCTCAGTTTCTTGCCGGGACCTATCATTGGCAAGACCTAACTGGAATCTTGCTGGCAATAAAAACCTGGAAAGGCAATCTGTGGGGTATCAGAAACCTACAATACATAGAAGAGCAGAGAAGGACAGAAACGGAGGCCTATATTCTATCCTATATTCTACGCCAATTTTTCTGTAGTATTTATTTAACATGACTATACCTAAATTTGCTAATGACAATCTGGCATTTATTTTTATCATCTTACTAAAGGAATAAAATAAATAAATAAGAAAGAAAGAAATGGAAGACAGGATATAATATATATAAAACATGTAATATATAACTGTAAACTAGTGACCTTATTTAAGCCAGCTATTGAAATAATTCTGAGTTTTCAACTTTATTAAAGGCACATTTAATAGACTTAGCAAATTACTAAATATCTCTTTCCTGACTGTCATAAAGCCATGTTAATGATCTACTTAAACCTTCATAATTCTGTTGACATTCCAATATATGATGTTATTAAGCAGGTAATTTATACAAGAACACAATCAATAAAAATTTATTACCCTGTGGTAGATTAAAGATGATCTCCAATTCAATTATTTGCTATCCTCTCACTGAGATTCCACTTGAATCCAGACAGGGCTTAGTGATTTGCTTGACTAATAGAGTGTGGGAAAAGCAATGTTGTGAGATTTCCAAGATCATAAAAAGTCTTGGAGGCTCTGTCCAATTCTCTTTGAAAACTTGCTCTGGGTGAAACCAGCTGCCATGTCAGAGGTCTGACTGCCCTGAGGCCATCATGTCGGAGAGATTACATATAGGTGCTCTGGTCAACAGTCCCAGCTGAGCCCCAACTTCTACTCATATCTGCAAAGTATCAGACGAGAATATGAAGCCATCGTGAACCCTCCAGACCAGCCCACCTGCAAGCCTAGAGCCACAACCTATACTATGAAGGGTAGAAGACTGCCCAGCCAATCCTACCTAAATGTCTCAGCTACCAAATTGTAAAATATAACAAAACGCATGTTTTGAGCCACTAAGTTTTGGGGTAGTTTGTTATACAGCAAGAGATGATGAAACACGGTCTTTCTAATAAGCAAAACGATGTACACTAAAGCAAATTATCCATGTTAAATGTAGCCAGGTTATTAAGGTACTAAAGTAATTAAATTACAAAACACAGTACTCATGAAGTTTCAGGGATGAAGTATTTTACATATGACTGATGAAATTGAAATTATTACAGTATTTGAGGGAACCACTTTGATAATGTTAAGCTGTTACAAGTTGAGCTTACGGCCCCTCACTGTGATGAGTCCCTTCACGGCACTGGGAGGGACCCTAACAACTTATGTTTGTAATTCTGTATTCTTTTTCTCAAAGATCCCCTTTCCCCAAGTTATATAGATTTCAGGCCCCATAAAATAGAGTCTGTCTTTGGGGAAGACACATCAATAATCCTTCTAATAGTCCTTCTAAGTAATTTGTATTTTCCCCAAGAAAATAATTCAAAAGGAAGATGGACAGCTATGTTTATAAAACTCTCTTTCACAGCATTATATATAATAGAAAAATAAACTGAAAATAACCCAAATGTTCTTTAACAGATGAATAATTGAATACATTATAAGCTATCAACTTAGAGCACGATGTCCTCTTTTAAAAAAATAGTTGCAGAGTCTCTAACAACACAAGAAATTGTTTCTAGTATAAGTGAAAAAGCTGATCTTGAAAGTTTATATGAATTACAGTTGCAAGTATTAAAAATGTATATATTACAGATAAAAACTGGAAAGAAATTTGGAGAAGTGAAAAACCAGTTATGTTGAGGTAATGGTCATAAGATGCAACTTTGTCTTCAATTTCTTTTTTTAAAAATATTTATTTATTAAAAAAAATTTACTTATTTATTTATTTGACTGCGCCAGGTCTTAGCTGCAGCACGCGGGATCTTTTTTAGTCGCTGCACGGGGAATCTTTTTTAGTTGTGGCATGCAGGAACTAGTTCCCTGACCAGGGATCGAACCCGGGCCCCCTGCATTAGAAGCACAGAGTCTTAGCCACCGGACCACCAGGGAAGTCCATATCTTCAATTTCTTTTTTTGCCATTTATCTTCTAAGTTGCATCCCATCACAGTCATTGGTAAGTGATGCAAGCTCTCTCAGAAATCAGCTTCTGAGGTTTTATGAGATATCTTGTAAAATATGCAGCTAAACTAAGGGAATTACTGTAATGCCCAAAGCTAGGGAAAGCAGGCCAGGTTGTGGAGGGTCACTTCTCACTTCTTTGCAAAATGTGATGTGGAAAAATAAACATGTCATTAAGAAGGTAAACTCAGACTCTTGGGGAAGTTTGACTTCTTTCTATTCCCTTTTCCCCGCATGAACGGCAAAGTAAAACCATCAGGAGACAGAAATCAAAAAGCCAACACTGTTCTCCATCCCTGTATCTGCCATCTTTACACAAAGAGGGATGCGCCTGCACACAAAATATATATAGAAACACATACACACACACACCCCTTCAAGTAGATATATTTAAAGAAAACATTGGCTATTGTAATAATTTTTTGGACATTGTGGAGTGGTAGAACAGAAAGAGCAAGATCTGGAGGCCAGGTCTGGGTTTGTGACCAGTTGGTGCTATGACCTGCAGTGACTCCTTGCTTGCTGAGAGCCTCATGTCTCCGTCTGCAAAATGAGGGGATCCTCATGATGTGATCATCAAGATCTCATCTCCTGTCACCATCATCTGACTCTGTTCACAAATGAAATGGGATCCATTTTAAAACCAGGGAACTTGTGAAGCCATGCTGCTCTGAGGGGTTCTATCTCTTTTTTATAACATAATTTTAGATCATAGAATTTTAGACGATACAATTTTAGGTGATGGAAAGAAATAAAAAGGAAGCCAGGTTCTGACACACAGCTCAGTGGTGACAGAGGCAAGGAACCCAGCTTTTCTTCTCTTCTCCAAACTTAGAAAACAGCACAGTCAAGTGATGGCCCCCTTCCAAGTTCTTTCTTTTCAGTTTTCATTAGAGATAAACACAAGGAGAAACATTTTAATCTGGCCCCGTTGCAGAGGTATAAAGAGCCTCTTAAGTAGTCCTCACTCCTTTTACTATACCCTTAGAAGCTCACACCTGAGTTACTCAGGTGCTGGCTGAAAGCCAGCTCAACCTGTGTGGTCCTGTGGCTGAGGTCCAGCAGACAACTATGAAAGCAAGATCATGTCAGGAACTTTATTTCCACACAAAACATCATTTTGCTGTATTCACAAACAATAAGGAAAGTCTGCCTTTTGGATATGGTCTCACAATGTGAATTTAAAATGGCCTACCATGTAGTTTCCATCAAAAGCCATGCCAATCCTGGAAGAGGGTATATGAACTATTCACAGCACACAATTCTTCTAGGCTTATCCCTAGATCAATTCCAATCAGAAGGCAGCTTTAAAAGTAAAGCATATTATTCCAGCCTGTTATCAAAATAGTCTTTACAGAGTGATGGCTTAGCACTACTTCCTTGGTTTTTACTCCTGGTAAAGATGAGGTGTGACCATATATGAAATTTCTCTATATTTTTGTGAAACTGTAATCAGGGAACTTGCCCAGTATGTTTCATATAAGGCCATGTGTGACAAACTATTCTCAGATTTGGGGGGTAGGAAACGTTTCTTCCTTCAAATTTTAATCTTTTCTCTTAAAGACTACTATCCCCTCATGCTTTGGGTTTTACCTTGGCTACTAGGGAAAGTTAGACTGGGTTTTTGTGCATTTAAAATAGCTTCCCATATCCCTGGTTTTTGTTTGTTTGTTTGTTTAATATAATTAATCTCTTCACCCAACCCACTATACCTTGTCATTATTATATGAGGCTTAGCTTTTATTGTTAATGGTTTTCAATTTTATTATATATGTATTTTTTGTGATTAGGTTGGGGAAAGGTAGTATATAAATATATAACAATGTGTGTTGGTATATGTATATGTGTGCTGTATATAATATATATTAAAAGTAATTGTCATAGAAAACACATCTTTAGAAATGAAGGACCTTAGCAATAATTTAATTGAATGGTTTCAAACATAATTCTCTCATGCACGGAGGACCAATTTCTTCAAATGAAATAGTGTGCAAAACTTAAAGAAATATAGTTGGAAAGTAAATAATAAAAGCAAAGTTCATCTGGTTGAAACGTAAGGGGAGAATAGCCCACCACCCTCACTTGCTAGCCACCACTTTCAGTGCAGTGGGGGGCTCTGGAGTCACTCCACAGAACTTACAGTTTCCCGTGGTACATATTTGAAAACTCTCAATCAAATTCAATTGTCTCCTTTTATAAATATGGAAGGCTTTGAAAATATGAGGCTTTGAAATCGTGATTTATCTAAAAACACTTACCAAGGTGGTGATCAGGTCAACATCAGTTCTCAGGTTAGGTTCCCTGATTGCCAGATGTTTATTTTTGTTACAACAGAAAGGTCAATCCCAATATGCGCTTAACATTAAAATTGTGTTATTTGAAAAGGATTGAGCAGTTTTGAATTTTGTTAAAAATTAAAGAGAGTCTAAGATTTTCTTAAACTCAACAAGGCAGCAAACATTATTTTCTTTCTTTTTTCCTCCTCCTAGGCCCACCCAGGGGGGGATAGGCCTCTCTTCTTTTTAGGTTTGCTTTCAACTGGTTCTGTGCCTTGCCTGTTCCCTATGCGAAACTAACAGATTTAAATTTTTTGACCCTCTGAGTAAAAATCATATGGCTCTGCATTTTTTCTGTATTAAATAAGCATAGCTAAGATAAAGATTCTGTGGAATCTTAGTGACAACTTATTTTTCTTTCTTGGACATTTTAAAATGTTGACCTGATTCTGATTTTTTCACATAATACATATCAAATTCTTTTGTCTGTTAGTAAAATCTGTCCATGTCCTTGTGTAACCACTATCAATAAACTGAAGACTCAATAAACTTGGGAGCATGGTTTATTTTACAAATGCCTCCAGACAAAAACTAAGAAAATAGAATGTAACTGCATGATGTACAAAGATTTTGGACAAACTTTAAATAAATCATGTAAAGTTTTGAAAAGCCATATTTGAGCTACAAAGTTCAAAGTCATTATTCTTCACACTCAACTTCAGATGGAACAGAAAAGTTTGAATCAAATTTTGATCATCTAATAGTAGACTTAACATTATGGCTTTTAGGAGTAATGCTTCCAAAGCTATCATTTATTGTTTGTTTTCATTTTTATTCCTTACAGTATACAGGCTTACTTTGTTCACTAGAATATATGGGTGAGTTCATTTATAGAAATATTTATTTAATAAAAACCATTTCAACATAAACAATTTCAAGGATCATAGGAAGAAAATACCACTCTCTAGTGGTGAAACCCTGAAACACCAAAGTCAGGAGGGCAGACTGCCTTCCAGTTACTGCACTGACTCATCCAGGTAGAGAAGGAAATAATAGGAAGTTCTGAAGTCTGGGTATTAGCAAAGAAACCTCAAGAAGACTACATGCATCTAGATGTCCTGGAGAGCACAGGATACCTGGGGCATGGAGGAAAGTGGTGGAAAGAGAAGCAAGCCATTGCCAAAAAGATATAGATCAAAGCAATGCCTGATCTCCTTTTATGAGTGATGGGAAAAACCTGGCACTAATTAAACTAGTGCCTGGGTAAAGTCTCAGGGACTTTTCTGAACCAGAATTAAGCACTGGATCCAAAGGCAGCATGGGAGATCAACAGGGATAAAGAGCCAAGTGTATCCTGCTAGTTCAGGGTATAAACAATGAACAAAGCTGGGCAGCCAAGGAATCAGTTTAATGGATGTTGGTCTCCTATTGGGCCAGAGGGGATGAAAGGGAATCAACTGGCCAAGGTAAACATTTAAGGCTTAACCAGACAAGTGAACATTTGTCCAGGCTCCACCCTTTGATTATTCAATCATGACTTGATAAGCTCCTGAAGTCTGTCCCTGGTCCAATCCTCCATTCTGGAGTTCTCCATTCAGATCTCAGCCTCATTTTTAGTCTCTCCAGTTCCTTTCTAATGAAGCAATATTTTTATAAGGGTTGCCAATTTATAAGTCAAATTACATTTGTATTATCCAAATTATTCAATCAGAGGAATAAATCCCATACACCCCAAGCAGCCTTGACATAGAACAAATCCTTCAAGTGAGAGACAAAATAGGATTCAAAAAATAATAATCTGAATTGGCAAAACAATGAAGAGTTCATGAAAAAGATCTACAGAAATCCTTTGTCCATAGACGCATGATGCTGAGACTGTGCAGGGAGAGGCTTTTCTAAATTATTAAAGATTATAAAATATTGTAAAAACTACAAAGCCCTTTATAAATACTAGATCCTGTGTGAGCTAATATTCTGGTGGCAGTAAAAAGGGAGGATGGTAAGAATAGTAATTTGAATTTATGGAGGGCCTATCATCTTAGACACTTGTGCATTTGAAAGTCAGTTCATTAATCCTCAGGACTATCTTAGCAGAAAAGTAGCCAATGTTATTAGCTCCTTTTGCAGATAAGAAATTGAGACACAGACAGATTATGTGGCTTATACAATGCTTGTGCAAGGAAGCTGGGAGTAGACAGGAAAAACATTAGCTACAAAGGTGGGAATGTGGTCCACAGATAAAGAGTTGGCAGATTTAACTTTCTCCTGTTCAGGCACATAAAAAAAAAAAAAAAAAAAAAAAGACACCATCCCAGCCAAAGCTATTGGGGCAAAAGGGAATTACACAGAGAAGGGACCTGGGAGCATGGGGCAGAGGGCTGGAGGCAGCAGTTCAACCCAGGACATACCAGTGAAGTTACCGGTGAAGCGCTTGGCCCCCCTTGCTCAGCACAACGGACACCCTGGCATCCTCTTCGCCTGTGCTCTAGCACCATCCTCCCCCATCACACCCTCCCACAACAGGAAGATCATCGTGCAAACATGAGGAAACAATTACTTCAGAACCATACTCTGAAATAAGAATTAGCATGAAGGAATAAGTACAATTGCTCAAATTAAATGAGGCACACAGCAACAACAAAGAACTTATTAACATGAGAATTAAACACCAAAAATAAATGAAGAGGAACTCACAGCGGTGAGTCAAGAGTACATAAAGTGTCATTCAAAAATAATACTAAGGAATCCACTTTCAATTCTCACCACCTTCTTTTAATAAAAAATAGACTATTTTTATTTTAAAATAATTTTAATTTATTTTTAAATTAAAAATGATTTAAATAAATAGAAAAATAAATAAACCTAAATGTTCTATAAAATTAATCAGTAAGAAAATTGTGAATTAAACATATTTTCATAGAGGAAAAAAGGCCTTGCGAATAGTTTTAAAGCAGCTGTGAGTTAACTATATCCTACAATTATTAGCATGATAGAGAATAAAGGAAAATAAGTGGCTATATAATTTTATATGCATACACACACACTCATTTAAAAGATTACTAGAAACAGAGAGCTACAGATAAATATAAAAATGTCTCTTCCAGTAACAAACACTAATTTATATTTCAAAATAATAATAATAAAAACTGAAGAAAATCATGACATCCAAGAAGAAAACAGGTTACTGAGAGAACTCTAGTATCAACATTCTCAACCAACTTACTGATCATAACAACAAATCCTGGAAGAGAAAGTAAATTGCTGTCAAATTGCAACAGGCAAGAATGCATAGGTTAATTATAGGGAATTTCAACTTCAGAAAACAGCCAAACTCAACTCAAGACATGAAAAATCAAGCAATGTATCAGTAATTACATAAGAGGGGAGCCGAAGCAATGCTCTCAACCATCAGTACCTAATTTCCTTTTTGCTTGAACCAAGGGAAATATCCTCATAGTTAGGCTCCTAAGACATCCCTTGCCATCCTAGACTAGAAACATGGGTGTTACCCAATAACGGAAGTTTATAAAAGCCAGGCAACATTTTCATGCCTATCCACTGCTTCCAGGCAGAGTGGATATTCAGTGAAAACACCAGGTACTATAGGCTGACCAGCATCCATTCTGATAGGTCAGTGTCCATGCCGTGTCCATTGTTGAGTATTTTTCACATTACTCTGCATCTAGGAAAGTGTCAACCTAAGTCTACGCAGGTAGTTGTTCATCTCTCTTTTTTAAAGTCTTCAAAGATGACTGGGTATTATTTGGCAGGATGAATTTCTACTTTTATGTTTCTTTATTAAAACATATACCTTGTAAAGGGAAAGAAGTGACACTGTATCATCTGAATTGATGACTCAAATATAAAGACAACCTTAATGGGTGCTGGTGAGACCCAGAGGAAGGTGGACGCAGTCTGCAGTTATAACAACAGAGAGGGCAGAGAGGGATGAAAGTAACAGCTGGGATCATGAAATACAAGAGGACAGGAGAAGTCCTTCATCCTGTGTGCCCCATGGTATCATGCAGTGTTTATGAAATGGGTTCTGGAGGCTGAGCTATCTGGGTTCACAAGCCAGCTCCACACTGGAGTTTGTAGGGAGAAGAAGGGTAAAGAGTGCTTCAGGTAAAAGGAATATGATACATAGGACGTGGAAACAAGAGTGAGCATGGCTCATTCAGGAAGCAACAAGTAGTTCAGGAAGGCTGGGCTGTAGCAGTGGGGTAGGGACAGAGGTAGGAAGACTGGGGAAGTGGCAAGAGGAAAGGATGCAGAGACCTGCCTGGTCCTGAATGGCCTTGTGAGACATCCTGAGGAACTTGAACTTTAGTCTAAAAGAAAGAAGACACAGAGGAATTTAAAATAAGGGAATGATGTGATCCAATTTATGATTTACATTTTAGAGAGGTAGAAAGCAAAAGGTGGAGCAGAATTAGAGACAAGAAGAGGTGGCAGTGGCCTGAACTAGGAAAGCAGTCTGGTCATGAGAATGGAGAGAAGTGGACAGAGCCCAACTCATTCCTTGTCTTCCATTCCTGAGCTACCTAAGGATTCCAAGTCATCCCTTGAGTTTTTGCACTCAGGACCTCCTTCTATTCCAGTTTTGGGCTTCAGCCTCTGAGGATGCAAGACTTGGAGGAAACCCCTTAGTCCATGTTCCAGTTGGACCTCTCTGGCCACCTATAATGGAAGAGGGGGGGTGTTCATACCTCACTTACTGCTAATTATCTTTTTTTTTCAATTTGCTCCTGTATTTTCTTTCTCCAATAAAACAGTTATACCCCCACACCATTAGATATTTAGTGTGAAGCAACAGTTTTATTATGAATTTCATATACCTTATTTGTAAAAACAATAGAAAGTAAATCTGGTCTTAAAACAATCTATGCATAACCAAGTCACTGAGTTGTTTCTTAGAGAACCATACAAAAGCGAAGGGAAAATATAGATAAGTGCAGTTATTTAGTACTTTGCTATTGCTACTAAAACCTTTCTCATTCATTAAAACAGTCTTTTAGTTGAATCTACATCTGTGAATAAATTCATGCATTGTAAAATAGAAGCAAGAAACAAGACTGTGTTTCCCACCAATCCAGTAATGATATAGAGATGAGCAAAGCTTCCTTCCCTTAGGGATTTCTAGATTTTAGAATATTCCCCGTTGTATTTTGAAAGTAGAGTGAAGCCGATTTTATATTTTCTTGCCTTGAGGGTCAACCAATGTGGTTTAGAGGAAAGAACATGGGACCTGGAATCAAAGAACTTGATCAAGATTCTAAACCTCTCTGATCTTGGATTTTCATATCTGTTAAGTGTGAATAGTAACTATATCTTTTCCCCCATGTTTTGTGAGAATCAAATGATTTAATGTCTGTGACAGGGACCAAATATTCTGTGATTTGGGGGATGTTCTATATCTGCTTTGTCAAATCAGGTAGTCAATAGTTACATGTAGCTACTGAACACTTGAAATAAGGCTAGTGCAACTGAGAGACTAAATCTTTCCATTTTATCTAATTTTAATTAATTTAAATTTTGAAAGACACCAGATTACCATACTGGATTACCATACTGGAAATGTTTCAGTTATTCTTACTGCAAGTTAATTAACTCTGCTCTGCTCTGGAAATTCATAGATATATTGTCCTTGTTTAAGAATGAGAGTTTCCCTTATAGGCAAAGATATATATGTAACCACTTTAAGCAATTTGTGAGATGAATCAGAATGCAATTGTATTTTTGTCTACCACTTTCCTTTTAAAAATGTATTCATTGGGGGGAGTTTTTCCCAATACCACTGATGAAAATTCCCCAGTTAGCCCCATGTACCTTCTGGTCACTCTTAGATTTAAAGAAAATTCTGTGGTTATTTAAAGTTGCAAAATGCAGTTCTGATTCGTGAGTTAGAATGCCCCATCCAATATTTCCATCAGCACACCAACGTTCCAGTTTAAGACCGATCTCCCCGCCCTCGTGCCCTACATGTTTACAGCCTTCTGGGAACGGGGTGCTGTGCATGTCTTCTCTTTTCCTGCCTCACCTCCTCTATCACCCAGTTTGCAAGCTCCTGTTACTGAAGCCTCCAAAATTGGAGAAGAGGGAAGAAAAGGGAGAAATAAGACAACATTTTTACTCTACTGGTATGACTGAAAGCTGGCTTTGCCTCTGCAATGTTATTACTGATACTGTGTTTGTCGGGGTGTGCACATGTACATGGGTGAGCTTCAGGGAATCCTCAGAAGCTTATGACTGCACCGCCTGTGAAGTGAGCAATGCAAACAATTCTTCTGTTAGCTATGCCTCCCTCAGCTCTGGTTTTCTAGCAGGAAAACACATCAAGCTTTCCAAGAGTACACAACAAAGCCACTTCCTCTAAGTTTGAGGTAAAAAAGGACGATCCCTCATGTCTACCTCTCTACACTGGGTTAGCTCTTCAAAATTCATTCTCACAAAATCCTCTCAGTGTTTTTTCTCCCTGTATTTTTCTTTATAACCTGGAGGTGGGTGAGGAGTCAAGAATTGTGAAAATATTCCTAATTTGGGATTTTAGTCAGATATCTCTTTTTGATATCTGAAACCAGTTATCTTAGAGTCCTGGCCAACTCTTCTAATTTAACATCCTTGATCACTGCAGCTGTGGTAATAGTAGCCAAAGACTAGAAATTATATAAAAATCATCAATAATAGACCAATAAAAATCTTTGGCTTACCCGTAACCATTGTTGTAAAAAAATAATGTGGTCTCTTCATATGCAATGATACGGGTCAATCACTGAAATACATTAAATAAAAAAAGGAAGGGCACTAGACATTCCATGTTTAGAATATTTCTTACTGGAAAGAGTCAGAAGAAACTGAAAGCTGTCATACTGTACTTCCGAGGAGAGGATTTGCAGACCAAAAATCTGAAACCTGGAGTTTCAGCTTACTTTACATTCTGTATGATTTTATAGTATTTGAATTTTTTATTGTGGTAAAACTTACTGTACATTTTTTCTTTAATATCTTTGTAAATATATTTGGATACATATTAAGGCCTCTATTCATTGTTTAATTTTTTAAACATTATTTTCAAGTCTTTCTATTTGGCACAAAGTCTCCAACATCTTTTATTTCAGCCCTGACATCCTGACACGGTTGTGTGTCTATATCCAAGTGAAATGCCCTTCCCAAATAATTGACCAGGTCATTTATAACATTTGGAAACTTGAATGAAACACCACAGACAGTATAAATGAGTCTATAAATAGGTGAGCTATAACAAACATGCTTTCTTTTTTTTCCCATGAGAATACAGAAAAATAGGCTGGATTACAGGCATAACATAAAAATACATTCATACTGTAAGTTTGTAATCTACATGTAAATACTGAGGAATTAACCTTTACAACTGGAAAATGACGTTTAATTCTTGATATTCAAAAACAAGTAATATTTTACTGAATATTCAGTTTATTAAAATCATCCAAAAAAGAGAATGGCCTAGTAAGCAGAGACTGTTCACTCTGCTTGAGACTTGCTATTTTTCAAGTAGCAAAGGATAAAGAGGCTCCTCTTAGCACCCTAGTCTGAGGGTCTAGAATTATATTTATGCTATAGGTATCAAGGAGAAAGTTTCAGAAAAAAAAGTTTGATATATGAAGTGATATGTAAATTAACAAAATTTATCTTCTTTTGAATGGCAAAAAGTGGGAAGGGAAACCCACCTAAAGTTTTATTCTGATAAATTTTCATGAGGTCAAACTGGCTAGTTTCTAGTAATGTTAAGTTTTGTCATAAAATATTTCCTGTAACTTCAGTCAGGAAGAGAAATTGAAAGTTATGATATAGAATTAAACAAAGGTAAGTATTTAGCTCCATACAAAAGAAAAAAGAAATTAAGAAGGAAAAAAAATCTAGAGGACAACATATACCACAGTATAAAATGTTATTTTATAAAAGACTAAACTCCGTTGTAAAATTTCTTCAAGCAGTTTCCTTTATCCCCAAAACCATTTAAAGAATCTCCCACCATGGTCCCCCTCTTCTCACCACTCTCTCCAGCCTGGGTTAGGCTTCTCTATCTTGTGTAACCCCCTGTCTTATTTCTCACATAGTATTATCAATTTTATATACATACTTGTCACTCCCTCTATCCCTATATCCCTAGCACTAAGCAAAGCACAGGTAGAATTAATGTTTACTGAATAAATAAAAGAATAATGCCACTCATCTCACAGTGACTCACACTGATTCCTCACTGCCTTCAGAATAAAGTACACAATCCTTAGGCTGATATTTGAAAATACTTCATAATTAGAGGTAACCTATCTTTCCAATCTTATTCCCTTCATATTTTCTCCCCAATTCCCCAAATACTACATCATCAAGCACACCTATCTATGGGGAGAGATCATGTCTTTCTTGTTGACTGCTGTGTCCCACAATTTAGCTCACAGTGCCTCACATATAACAGGTATTCAGAAATTATTTGTTGAGTTAATGACTGGATAAAGTAACTTTACCAAATCTATCTTGTACTTTCCACTTCCTTATATTTTCTAAACAGCTACTCCCTTTATTTTTGCTGCTTTAACTTCCTTTCTCTCATCTCCAAGGCTCAGTAAAGTTTGATCACCTATGAGAATCATTTCCAATTTTCCTAAGCAAAATTAAATTCTCCCCAATACAAATACGGACTTATGCTCTTTTGATGTTATTTAAATATTAACTAGATTTTAAACTTTTGGAAGTTAAGGACTATGATACTTTGATGTCTCTTTTCCCAGTCTGTTCCCAGCTACCCTTTATGACTTGTCTTAGCTGAAATAGACTGATTAGATATGAATTCCACCATCTATACTTACTGTTGACATGCTATTTCTGTGAATCAGTTTCTTCATCTCTAAAATTGGCATAATCTCATTATCTTACCCCAAAATTAATTAAATAAGATATTTTAATTAAAGGGCTTAGGACAGTACTTGGTACATGGTAAGCATTCAATTGGTGTTAACAGGTGTTATCAATACCATTATCACTATTATTATTAATACAAAAGTAATGTCTGTTAAATGGAAAAGTTAGTCAATCTCTCGCACCATAGGTTGAGAAACAAGGAAGTTGATTTGAGATCAAATTTTGCACTATATTTTACAGATTACAGTGCTACAAACATATCTGAGTCTGCAAGATGCCACAAGTGTCTGGTTTTCAGTTACATCTGGAAAGATTATTTCATTAGAACATTTAAGATAAACAAGTGTCTTGAGATTAGGGAGAAACAGGAACTCCCAACCATTTTGTCTATGAATAAAATATGGCATAAATATTTTAGAAGACAATTTTTCTGTATCTCATAAATTTGAAGATACATATGCCTATGGCTCAGCAAATCTATGAAATATTCACTAGAATAATTCTTACATTTGTATACAAGTGGCATGTATAAGAATACTATTTATAATGCTACTTATAAATAATGTAAGTAGCATTATATCATACAGCTATGAAAACTAATAAGTTGTGCTACAATAATCAACATGGATTAATCTCAGAAGTACAAGGTTGAAAGAAAAGAGCAAGTTGCAGATGAACACCGTAACTCTAATGTTTATATAACATTTTTAAACATTAAAACAAGGTTACATAGTATTTATGGATATGTTCACATAGCAGTAAAAAGAATAAAATATAAAAATAAAAGCAGAAAAAAGAATAAAAGCATACAGTGGAGAGAAAATCTACAAAGACAGGAAGGTAGTGACTGCTGAGGTGGGAAAGGGAGAAACAGAATCAGGTAGAGCACTTCATTTTTTTAAATTTCTAAAATTATATGTGTTAAGCTGAAAGGTGAGTGTGCAAGTCTTTGTGATATCTATCTTTAAATAGAAATCTACTATGTATTGTATTTTTTAGGAAAACTTCCAAATTAAGTGCTCTTCCCAATGGAAATAGAAGACACACAAAACTCCCCTCTACCATTCCTGGAAAGTAAAACCTAGTGGCCATTCTCCTGGCTAGAGATGAAGATGTTTTTGTTTATTCCCAGGGAGGACCCTACAAAGAAGTGTCATCTCTGAGCAAGGTGGCAGCTATAGTAATCAAGAGAGAACACCCAGGACAAAATAAAATATTGAAAGCGAACAGTCAACTCTTCCTTCCCCTTCCATCCCTAGATAGTTGGAGATTCTCTTTCTTCAGCATTCCTCTGTGAGTGAGGCAGGAGGAAGAACAGAACTAAGTTTCATTTTACTGAGGGAGGTGCTTGCTTGCTGTCTCTATTTCTCTGGCCAACTCTGAGGGCTCTCCAGAATTCCAATTCCACGTGATTAGCAACGCAGTTTCCCTTTCCACTGGAAGGTCAACTCAGCTCAATTTCAAATTGCCTGAAGTACAAAGGATCATTCCCCCCCCCCCCACAAGAACTAGCTCTCTCTCTTCTACCTCAGTGTTACTGTTATTCTCTCAGGCCACCAAGCTTAAAAACTCAAAAGCATCTTGTCTGTCATCATTTATTATTATTATTATTTTCTTTTTTATTGAATGACTTCCCCATCCCTCTCTTCCATTTTCTTTCCCAGCACCTGTTATTTATTCATGCTCAGATCATTAAAACCTATTTCCAAAGTGCTCTCTTTGCATTCACGTTCCCTGTGCTCCAACCTAACCATATGCCATTCCTTGTATGATCTTCCTAAGCACAGATTTCAACATGTTATCCCTGGGTCAGGACTCTTGTGGAACTCCACCATCTAGAAGCTGATGTGCAAATCCCTTCAAATCTTCCACAATCAAACTTATTCCAGCATCATCACACAAAGCCTCCTAGGTTACCCTCCATCGAATGCTCAATATCCCTCCTTTCCAGCTATACATAAAACCAGCCTATTCAGTTTCACTTCCTGATTTTTTTGAACCATTTTGGTTTTTTGTTTGTTTTTTTTTTTGTTTTATTTATTTATTTATTTATTTTTGGCTGTGTTGGGTCTTCGTTTCTATGCGAGGGCTTTCTCCAGTTGCGGCAAGCGGGGGCCACTCTTCATGGCGGTGCGCGGGCCTCTCACTATCGCGGCCTCTCTTGTTGCGGAGCACAGGCTCCAGGTGCGCAGGCTCAGTAGTTGTGGCTCACGGGCCTAGATGCTCCGCGGCATGCGGGATCCTCCCAGACCAGGGCTCGAACCCGTGTCCCCTGCATTGGCAGGCAGATTCTCAACCACTGCGCCACCAGGGAAGCCCTCACTTCCTGATTTTTTTGTATGTGGCATTGCCTGTACTTCAGTGTTTCGCAAACTTCAGGCATTCTGGTACCTCTTCATGATTTTTCCATTACCAAGTACCATCTGAACTATTTTTTAATATTTTCTTTAAATCCACTCTCATTTTAGTTCAGATAAGTCTTTTAAAAGCACATTTCTATCAGTACCATAAGTGAAAAAAAGCAGTATCTATTGGAATAAATAGGCAATAGCGATAAAAATAAATGTTATCCTAAAAGTTATTAAGTTATAACTAAATGTTTTTTGCCTGCTAAAATCATTAAACCTGTTACTTACTCTATTGTTGTTATAAAGGAGGATTAAACAAGTGTTAAAAGAATTTTAAAGTCATATCTACAACAATAAAACTTTGTCCTTGAAGAATTTAAAGTAATTTTAAAAATATAGTAACTTTCTTACTGTGTAACCCAATGTTGTTGACTGCCCAGTCCACATATTGCCTAGAATCATATTATCCATATAAAGTGTGGGAAATGCTGCTGTAGATGAGATATTTTCTTCAACTTTTTCTGGTGATTTCAACTCTGTACATCCTTCCAGGTCTGGCTAAAAATAAAGCTCTACCACTTCCCAGAGTACCCACTTGGTATTCAGTACACTATGACCTCTCCTTCCTCTGGCATTCTGGGTATGCGTTTCTTCCAAGTTTTGGGAAGTCACTCCACTTTGCTTTTGACTGACTCACATACAAGTTTTCAAATTTATTTTTTTTCAGGTCTCCAATGATTACAGTTCAAGCAAAAATTTATGGAAGCTTCTTTAATCTCATGATACTGGGCATCATATACTCTAAGCAGTAGGAATTAACCAACAGTGAGGCCAGGAATGACTTGAGTGATTGATGAATTAGCACTTTCTCCCTTTAGCTATTTATGAGTACATATCTCCTCTAGTAGACAAGGATCCCTTCAAGGGCTATGCCTCAGTCACTCTTTAACCCCAAAGCCCAACTCAGTGGGAGAACATTGTAGGATTGCTAGAAGTAATTGTTAAGTGAATAAATGACACTTCCTAGAGAGAGTAGACTATAGATGGCATTCAACAGCAAAAACAATGCTGCCCTTTTAGATAGTATACTATATTTATCAACTGCTTCTGTAGCTTTCCTTCTCCTTTGTTTTCATTCTAATGCTACCCTGGACTTCCTGACACAGTTCCTGAGAGGGTTTACATTTAAATGGTATATCACACGCAAAACTTTGCACACTTGTCACAAATACTAGTTGCTATCACCAAATATCACAGGGGACACAGTTTTAATAGACAGCTAGGCATTTGTGTGGTCTTTCAAGAAAAGATTTTCCAAAAATGCAACAATGACATGCTTTCAAGTTTAAAATCAATTTAATTCCAAATTGTCTTTTGTCCTCCAAATTAGCTAATGTATTTTAAGATAGGATAGTGTTTAACAGATCCTGTCTTAATAGTCTTTATTATCTCTAAGACAGACACATAAAATTATCTGTTTATAAATTAGCTCCAGGGAAGGTGAGAACACCAAAATAAATAATACATTTAAGCTGTATCTAAAGTTTTCAGGTAAGTTATAACCAAATTATGACTTCACAATTCCTATATTCTGTATGGTAACTATGAAATCATATTAAAATTCACTATTATGAATTAGAGATAATCACATAATTAAGTCATGGAGGGTATGCAAGGATCTCCACAAAAGTGGAGATAACTTTAAGGATATACCAAAAATTGGACTTCCCTGGTGGCTCAGTGGTTAAGAATCCACCCACCAATGCAGGGGACATGGGTTTGAGCCCTGGTCCGGGAAGATTCCACATGCCACGGAGTAATTGAGTCCGTGCGCCACAACTACTGAGCCTGCGTTCTAGAGCCCGTGAGCCACAACTACTGAAGCCTGCGTGCCACAACTACTGAAGCCCGTGTGCCACAGCTACTGAAGTCCGCATGCCTAGAGCCCGTGCTCCGCAACAAGAGAAGCCACCGCAATGGGAAGCCCGCGCACCACAAAGAAGAGTAGCCCCTGCAAGCCACAAATAGAGAAAGCATGCGCGCAGCAAGGAAGACCCAATGCAGCCAAAAAAATCAATCAATAAATAAATTTATAAAAGAAAAGAATATACCAAAAGTGCATTATCCTCTCCACTAATTATTATGTAAGAACCAGATACTAACATAGGTGACCCAATATCGATCCTAAAATTAGACCCACTGAAAATGGAATTAGACATCTTTTAAGGAGTCAGAGACACCTTAATAAATGTGAGGCACCAGA
Source organism: Balaenoptera borealis (assembly GCF_965194805.1). Classification (NCBI taxonomy): domain Eukaryota; kingdom Metazoa; phylum Chordata; class Mammalia; order Artiodactyla; family Balaenopteridae; genus Balaenoptera; species Balaenoptera borealis. The sequence continues at coordinate 56,818,319 of NC_138864.1, read as the reverse complement.
ATTTTCACTACATGCTCTTTGATCTGTTTTTTTTAATTGTGGTAAAAACACATAATGTAAAATTTACCATCTTAACCATTTGTAAATGTATGGTAGTAAGTATATTTACATTGTTGTACAACCAATCTTTAGAACATTTTCAAATTGCAAAACTGAAACTCTTTACCCACTAAACATTTCCTATTTCCCCCTTTTCCCAGCCCCTGGCAACCACCATTCTACTTTCTGTTTCTATGAATTTGACTACTCTTAATACCTCATATAAGGGGAATCCTACAACAAATTATCTCTTTAATCTGTTTTTGAAGCTTAATTGAAACTTAATCAGGAAGAAGCCAAGTTCATCCTCCAGCAGCTATTGTCTAAGCATCTATTTAGTATTATGCATTATGCTAATTTCATTCTACTAATCCAGTGAAGTAGGTTTTATATCCACTTTATAAATGTAGAAACAGGGGCTTGACAAGGTGAACTATTTTGCCCAAGTCCACACGTCTAATAAGAAGTGGAGCCACTGAATCCAACTTTATCTGACTTCAATGCCCACACTCTTTTCAACACACCTGCTGCCTTTTGAAATATTTAAAAATTTCAGAGGATTTCAACCGTCTACATATTTGAAGCAAGTCAAAGTGGGGTTCTGTTGTTGTTTACATTTGACTTAGAATGTTTCATGTCTTACTCTGCTTTTTATACATCATTTCATTCTATGCCATCTCTCAAGGTATTAGTCTATACTATGTGTTAAAATTTATTCTAAATCATGTCCCACAAACCCACAGGATATCAATTACCTTCCCTTTTTCCTTCCCAAGGAGGGCTTGGGAAGGGAGAAACATTTAGTTTGGTCAATTGTTCTGGAAATGACACAATTTCCTATTTGTACCATATATCAACAGTGAAAAGGATATTAATTTTTAAAAACAACACTTACAGTTTGAACCCCAGTCTCTTCAGCTCAGGAACATTATTTGGTAGAAAGAATCGAAGTCATTCTACCAAAACCAAGGACTCTGCAAATGTGCCTTGCTCTGAATGTGGCGCCTGAACTACTGCTTACCGAGCCACCTGGGACTAGGAGTCCTCCTGGTGTGGCTCCCGGCTGCCTAACCGGAAACCCTAAAACGCAGAAGAACTACAATACCCACGATTCAAATTCCTCACCTGAAACCAGGAGAAGAGGGTGGATGGCTGCAGTTTCACCCTAGGAAGATGGAAAAGCAAAGCAAAAAGTAAACATGTATGTATCAGGTGCGTTTATCTAAGAACAATTTGTAAATATGAAACTATTTTTATAAAAGGAAACAAAAAAGGTTTGATGTTTGCCAAGGAGTAAGAAGGCGCCCTCAGTGTTGCCAAGAACTAAAAAATCTTTATGCAAACAGATTCTCATGCAGCCGTGGAACCTGTACCACCAGTTTCTCTTTCAGTGATTCAGAGCTGAGGATGCCTCACTACCTGGTGGAACAGGTGAATGAGGACTTCCCAGGTGAGGCCTGAAAGCCTCTAGTTCCTCCTGCATCAGCATTGGGATTGTCATTCACAGGTGTTAAGGATATAATGGAGACATTTTACCCTTCATTTTCCAAACGGCCTGGATTTCTTTAAATATGCTTTTTAAAATGTGAGCAAGATGAAACTTTTGTTGATACTTTCTCCCATTTTCCTTTCCATTCCCTGATTTTGTGTTTTCCTTCTGTACATTCCAGCATTACTTCTGACTGCTCAAAATTCAAGAACAAAAAAATTGGAAGGAAAAATAGAAAAAAGAAATTTTAAAACGGGTAAAATTAAAGGTGCTATTGTTTCGCTTCTTTGCAACATTGGGAACAGAAAGTGTTAAATACAAACAAAAACTAAGAAATGTGTATTCTCCATTTGTTCATACAGCATCTATCTGTTTTATTTCTCATTAGAAACAACCCATAAAATGGATATAGACAAGTCCTGGTCTGAACCCAAGAACATACTGTAAGGATTCAGCTAAAGTAAGCAGATGGCAGAATGGTGACAAAAGAGAAATTTCTTTTCCATTTTCTGCACTTTCTCTCCCTCCTCCCTAAATGCTGCCCCCCACCCTAAGGAACATGGGCTTCATGTGGCCCAACCTACTTGATCTACCCAGAGCTCTTTTGAAGTTCCCCCTTGGGTCATTCCACAATTGAAACTGAGTCATTCTATTTTTCTTTGTCACAGGTACCACAGTCTCCTGGCCAGAACCTAACCTGCCCTTATGTCATTTATATTACTTCCAAAACAAACCGCTTGCCATTTCCCTAAACCCTATAGATTTTGTTCTCCATGCTGTTTCTTCTCTCTGAAGTATTATTTGCCCACCTTTAAAAGTTCATATCCCTCCTTTCTTTCAAAGCCCAATGAAAAAACATTCTTCTCCAAGAAGCCCTCCCCGGTCTGCCCTAATCTGAATTATTCTCTCTCTCCTAACAAATTCCATATATTATCTAGTCCTCTCATAACAGAATTTATACTTTGTTTCATTGGTGTGTGTGTGTGTGTGTGTGTGTGTACATGGTTTAACCTTCTAATGTGAAGGCAAGACCTTATTTTATTCCCACTCACTAACTCAGTAATTTACATGTAAATGTTTCTGATAAACAACCAATGAATGAAATAAATGAGATATTAACTCTAAACTGGATGTTAATACTATCTTCATGTCTCCCAGAAATATTTGCATTTAAAGAACTCTCTAAATACCTAGAAAGAATACTGTTATCAGAATGCTCCTGTGGTCTAGTCTGGTGTAGCTTCCACAACCTTTATTTGCAGAATGGTTAAGGTACTAAGTCTATCAATTTAACCCCTGTCAATACCTGAAATGAATGCTTTCCTAGATCAGAACTAATTGTTTTACCAGCTCTGCCTCATGCTGCGCACTTGGCTTGCTAACAGCTTCCCAAGGACTGGCCCCAGTCCTATGACTGCATCTTGGAGACCTGGTCCTGCCGCCATCTACAATTTTTGATCATCATCTCCAGCACTTCTGGCTCCCTTCCCCTACAATCTAATCTCCTGTTTCTGAAGTGAAACTCTGACCTTTAGACTTCTTTGCATAATTCTTAATCACTGATCTCTCCCACCCAGGAAGGGAATTCTCTCAGTAGTTGTTAGTTCCTCACATGTCTGCTTCTATGGGATTCTCCCAGTCCTCACACACTCTGCTATGTCATCTAGCTGTCAGCCACTGTGGAGGAAGTGAACCTTCTAGATACTGCTGACACACAATGAGATTTCTGTGGATCATCAGACGCAAAGGCAGGCTAACGAAGGTGACTGTTGTCAGGGAAGTCTTCCCAACTCTCCTCTAACATATCGTAAGGACAAGCTAGCCCCTTATCCTGCCTGTGTGCATACAATCTAAGCTATCTAACATTGGGCAGGGAGTTCATCCTCAACACACAGTTCAGGGTTGCTTCCTTAAGAAAGTCTTTTCTGACCCCTCTACCCCATCCTTAACCCCTTACATGTTTCTTTTTTTTTTTTTTTTTTTTAATCTTGAGCTACTGTCATTTTTCAGTAGCAGACACAAGGGTGATGTTTTAATTTATTTATTTATTTTTGGTTGTGTTGGATCTTCGTTTCTCTGCCAGGGCTTTCTCCAGTTGCGGCAAGTGGGGGCCACTCTTCATCGCGGTGCGCGGGCCTCTCACTATCGCGGCCTCTCTTGTTGCGGAGCACAGGCTCCAGACGCGCAGGCTCAGTAGTTGTGGCTCACGGGCATAGTTGCCCCGCGGCATGTGGGATCTTCCCAGACCAGGGCTCGAACCCATGTCCCCTGCATTGGCAGGCAGATTCTCAACCACTGCGCCACCAGGGAAGCCCCCTTACATGTTTCTTGTACTGATTTACACAAATGTCTGTCTGGGTTGATATTCTGTTCATGCTAAACCAAGATGTTTTCATATCTCCCCTGAAATCATGATCACTTGCAGCCATGAGATTTATTGTACGTAAAAAATAAGTAGAACATGGACATCCGTTATTTCCTGACAGATAGCAAAAGGGTATGGAAAGCCAGCCCTTCCTACCCCAGTGTGTGGGAAGAAGAAACCCACAGGGTGAGTGGAAGTCTAAGGCGGCTTCAGTTGAAACATACTAGTAGGTACTGAAAAGTGAAATATATCAGGTGCAGGGCCTCCATGTTCAATCACACAACTGACACCATTGTATTATTTGCCCAGTTAGGAGAGCTAATCAGGGACTAACTATTTTCACATTCTTCATGTGGGAATGTGAAGGTGTCAAGGGGGCAAGTGGACCTGCAGATGCTAGGGATTCGGACAAAGAGGCGATATTATGCTTTTGTGACTCGAGAAAAATGGTAAGAATCATACATCAATGGATGTAATGCTTGTACAACATCCACAAAAGACCTGTTGGTCAAGCACCAGAGTCAAAGCAAACTCCTCCATAGCAGGTGACTAGCTAGGACCAAGATAGCATCACATGGCTTCAGACTCCTTTCTTTTCCCCATACCATAATATTATGTCTGTCCTCCTATGTACACTTAGGTACCATCTTAAAAACTGGAGAAGGAGGAGGAGAAACTGAAAGACTGAGAATAAAAAGAGAGTCACCCAAAAGATTATTTAAGCTAAAAGAGACTGTGATGTACTAAACTGTAAGTTTAAAATCTACTGTGCTCCATCCATACTCTAATGGTGACAACCAACATGGAAGCTAAAATGCCAGGGACTCACTGTCCCAGCCAGCCCGGTAGATAAGGGAGAAGCAAAGCACTTAGAGTGGCTAATCAGATACAGTTATCTGGGACCTGGAATTAGGAACTGGTGACACAAAGCAGCAGAGACAGAGGAGAATCCACTCTTGAAGTGAACAGAGGCAGCTGTGCAAACAATGTCTTGCTTTGGATGTGTCTGCTGGAGCTGTGGAGAGTAGAGCCGAGGACTCTTGGTAATGGTCCTGCAAACTGTGGTTTCTAGGACTTAGCAGAAACAACTAATTTATCCAGCAGCATTATCGTGGCTGCTCCTTTGGCTTCACAAGCCATGTGCCTGATTCTCTAGCCCTCTCAGCAATTGTGGGACTGGAGTTTGGTGTGTTGCTCTTCAATTTAGATCAGCCAAAGTCATTTGCTAATACTTGGAACTAAGAACACTGACTGATATATACATCTAATGCAGTTCTTACCTCACTGTAACAGATATCACCTCTGCCTACCCCACTTTATTTAGACTCCATCCGATCAAGGACTGGATCTTATTTAATCCCTAAATATCCAAAAGCTCCACAGTGCCTGGCAATGGTACATATTTGTTGACCTAAATTGAACTGACCAGTAAAATGAGGAAGGCTTGCTTAAAGTTCTTCTAACTTAAAATTTTTCTGACCACATGGAAGCTGTCAATTGCTCATTAATGCAGAGGTAATTTTTTTCTCCTAATGCTACATCTGATTTACAATTTAGACCTTACTCCCTCTCTTTATCTGGTAGGGAGCAGAGCTGGTGACTCCCTGCACCCACAGGGGGAAATCGAACACAAAAAGTGGTTTGAATATGCCCAGGGTGTTGCTTAATAATTAAAAGGGGACTTTCTTGGTATCCTTTAATGACCTATGTTAAATGTCACTCATGTTTGGTCTGGTATAGTACAAATATACCAGAAAGACTGATAGGAAGCCGCCATATTCCCCACATGATCAGATTTTTCCCCATGTGAGGCTATCTTGGAAAGAGAAAGGCCACATTTGCAAGCTTATAAGAAAGTTCCCCCTGGAGTTTTTTCTCTGTCCTGTTTCAGTATGCATTCATTCTTAGACCCCTGGGCTGCCTGTGACATCTGTTTTCTGGGTCGCTTTGTCCCTGAGTCATGATCATACTGTAACTTTCTAAAAACAGTTAATACTGTGCCATTTGCCAGTTAATTTCGGTGAGTATCTCAAGTCAGAGTGTTAATTCATCGTTAATTTAGGTTAGATTGATCCTAAATTCCCTAGATTAAGAAAGTGAGCCAAGTTGTTCTTACAATTTCATATTTTCCTTCATTAGATCTTTTTCGTTCCTTACTCAACCATAAGATGAATCATCCATAAATTGACCCCCGCCAAGATGTAGTTTAGAATTTCATTGCTGTTTTCTTTCACTTGCTGCTTTCAGAATAGCACATAAGGGAATATGTGCCAACTCGCCTGTTCATAAGATGTTTCCATGCTGCCCTTTTGCTACTAATCAACAACAAAGAACCCTCTGTTTAGTTTTTGCTGGAATGTCTATGGATTACTTGCCTCAGAACAGTAACCTAAAGAGTTGTCCATTTGTTGACTCCTCTGTATTTTTATTGGTACAATTGCCATTTTCATACCAAGATCACTCTGGAAAAATCTTCAGCTATCTTTACATCAACTTCCCTGGAACTTACATGATTTTCCAGAAAATTTCCAAGGTATATATTTGTCATTAAGTCCTAGAAAAGTGTAGAATTTTGTGTCCTTTGATTAAAATAGTGATTTTTTCATTCCATTAACAGATGTCTTTATGTGTATGTGTGCGCGTGTGTGTGTGTGTGTCTGTGTGTGTGTGTACAAGCATACAGATTACCTCACCCACTTTAGGGGAAAAGAAGAGTTTACTCTGAGTCCCTGATATACCAGAATGTAAGTAATTTGAGAGTAAAATATCAACTTTTAATTGTATTCTATAAAGTTCACAATCTATAAGCCAAGACAAAGGGGGATGGCAAATATTCCTAATTCATCTGCCAATATAGTTTAGATAATATACTTCACTATACATATATATGTTTCTTGAACATTTTAAAATTTTTGCACAAGAAGACACAAATATTTTTTAATGTTAACATCCATTCAGAGACTGCTATGTGCTGTGGACACCATTACTGGAATTTTTCAGGAGTAATTTTTCTGTCAATTTGAATCTCTGTAAGAAAGTAGCAGTATTTATCCTGCCTCTTATCTTGTACATTCCTGATACATTTTCAACCACAGCAAGCTCTATTCTCTAACTTGAGATTAAGAGAGTGAACTCCTTAAAGACAGATAGGTTTACCTACAAAATACAAAATCCCGGTGTTCTCTTGCATAGAAGAAAAGGAGTGCCTTATGTCACCCATCCACTACCCTGTAAGGATCCCCTTTGGGATATCAGAACCTATATGAGTTGGCTGCTTTTATTTCCACACATTCTCCTGGTACTGACAAATTCATTCTGAGTGTATTCATTTTCAATTGCTGTTGTAACAAAGTACCCACAAATGTAGTGGCGTAAACCACAAAAATTTATTATCGTACAGTTCTGGAAGTCAAGAAGCTGACATGGGTCTCACTGGGCTAAAACCAAGGTGTCAGTAGAAGCACATGCCTTTTGCGACACTCTGGGGAGAGTCCTGCCTTTTTCAACTTTTAAAGGCCATCCACATTCCTTACCTCAGATCCCCTTCCTCCATCTTCAAAGTCAGCAACAGCAGGTGGAATCCTCTGAAGTCACATCTTTCTGATCCTGTCATCACATCTCGCCCTTCAATCCCTGCCACCGCCTGCCTCTCTCCCTGTCTCACTCACACACACACAATAGCTGGGAAGGCCTCTCCACAAAGGACTATTGATTACACTGGGACCACCTAGGCAACCCAGCATAATCTACCCCCATCTCAAAGTAAAGGCCCTTAACCACATATGCACAGCCCTCTTTACCATGTCAGGTAACATATTCACAAATTCCAGTAATTAGGGTGTGAATATCTTGGAGAGGCCATTATTCTGGCTTCCACACCATATAACCACCTGAGGAAATTCTCTATGTAGTATTGGAGGGATAGAATTAGGTCCTGTACAAGCTTCCCATTGGAGTTGAGACAAAATCTTTTTATTTGCACACAGATCCAGTGTTAGGAGAAGATGTGTGATTGAAGAGGCATATAAAAAGGCCCTGGTTTTCCCAAACATCACCTGCTTCTGCATTGTCACCCATTATTTCATTACAAGAGACCCATGATTCAGTTTTAAAAGTGGTTTGCTCTCAAGAGTGATTAAATTACGTTAACTAAATATGACCATACTAAAATGAAAATACACCCTAGAGGGGTTCTCATTGCAAAGATTCATCAACAAACATTTTAGTAGTGGTTAGTTTATGAAATGGGCAGAGTGGAGGAAGGATAAGGGCAGCACTAGAGTAGGAGTTGGCCTGTATCAGAGAGACCATATGAAGTACCTCTCACACCCACATGAAAAAGGAGTGCCCCTCCCTTCTCATGAAAGAACATAGCCACAGATATAATTTTTCATGCCTTGTAACATATGACTCTACTGCCGTGGCTGACCACAGATGATTGACCCCAGATTGGATTAAAAATTGATGTCCAAACAAAAGTTGGCCATATGCAACCTAGACCAGGTTTTTTCATACTATGTGTTTGACCTGTTTGTGGGCCATGAATAAACTCATCAACATTTTTAACTGAAATAGAATAAATGGAGACGGAACAGAACAGAATGGATGGAATGGAACGAATAAAATAAGATAGACTACACTAGAATATAATGTATCAGAGTACATTGAAAGGGTCGGTTCTGTTTCATGAAGTATTCATTTCAGTGTGTATGTGAATGTGTGTATGCGTGTTTGTTGTCTGTGTTTATGTTCAAGTGTTAGGTCAAATGGAAAATGTTTTCCTTTATGTGGGCAAATTTGAAAGCTACAGAGTTAAATAGTGGTCTTATGAGGTGTTCTGACATGAGAGCTATGCCCTATCAGGTTTTTTAAACATATATATTGAGTAGTAAATAACTAACAAATCAAGTCATCTCTTACGGTATGAAAATGAAAAACTTCAAATATGGTTACAGGCTCTGGAGTGTTGCAAAACCAAGATAAACACCTTGACAAGATGGAAAATAGAAACCACAAGTTATTAGTCAAAAGCTTGAGTAATATGCAGAGACCGTGGGAGTAAGAGAGCAGCAGGTGGAGGGCTGGTGATTGGCAGTGACGGTAGAAACAGAGAGAAAGAAGCAGAGTAAGATAAAGGCAGGAATGGCAGAATCCGAGTTCAGAAGTATTAGCCATTCATAAGGGCAAGGCAAGCTGTTAGTCATCCTCACATTCAACAAATACTTACTGAGTGCTTACTATGCACCATGGACTATTCTAAGACCTGGCGATACTGATAAGGTCTACTGAGAGAAGAAAATAAACACAAATCCATGCCTTCACAGACCCTACATTCTAGTGGATATGTACTAAGAGTTACATCTTAAACCATGTTTGAGTTCTTCCTGATTGTACAAATGTCACAGTGACTTCCTGTGCTTCTTCACTTTATTCTCTATCCTTTCAGCACACCCTCTTCATCGTATTTTTTGCAACATGAAAGAGCTTAATTGATATGGCCTGAATTAAAAGTTAATTACTTAGAGTTTTGCTTAGGACTGGTTCTAAATGTACACAAGTCTCATTCCAAAGGGGTGAGGTAAGAGCTGTCTCTTTTTGGGGGGGGGGGTGTGATGAATTGGGAGATTGAGATTGACATATACACACTAATATGTATAAAATAGATAACTAATAAGAACCTGCTGTATAAAAAATAAATAAAATAAAATTCAAAAAAAAAAAGAGCTGTCTCTTCTTGCAGATAACATTGGGACCAGAAAAGAATGAGGTAAATTAAATATAAAGGTTTCATCATTGTTTCTTGTTTACTCATTACAGAATTATTTATGTATTTATTCATTCATTCATTCATTCATTTTTGTTCCAATAAATGATTCTTTTTGTAAAGAGCCAAGAATTACTTGTTAGTCAAAATTTGCCTAACTCTGTTAGTAGTTTCAAGGCACTTCCCTCCTATCTTTTCAAGAAATTTTCAACATCAATCACCTCTTATTTTCTTTTGTATTTTCTTTCATATTCTACCTCTTTCTCTCATCAGAATCCTTCCTATCCATATATCTCTCAAATCTCCCCCATTTTATAAAAACAACAAATTTTTACATCTCTCTCAAGGACCCATGATAACCTTTCCTTCCCATCACTGATATGCTTTCAACAATCTCTTTGTATAAACTTACTGTCAATTTCCTTATCTTCTCAGTCCTCAGCCCTTTGTAATCTGACTTCTGCTTCCATTAAGCTCCGCTTATGGCCATTTTTCTAAATCCAATGGATTTTTTTAACTCTTCAAGTTTCTTGATCTTTCAGCAGATTTTAACACTCATATCATTCAGAATGGTCTATGTGATGCTGCAGTAAAAAAACAACTCTAATCCCTCAGGCTCACCATAACAAAGATCTCTTTCTTGCTCACTCTGCCTGTCCATTGAGGGTTAGCTGGAGGGCTTTGCTCAACTGAATTACTCAGGGACTTAGACCCTCAGGGCAGTCTCTAATTTGAACACTGCCTGTTGTCCTGGTAGAGGGAGACCTCTGGTGAACTTCATACAGGCAATTATAGACTGTGCTCAGAATCAACACACATTCTTTTTGCTCACAACTCTTCAGCCAAAGCTAAATGCATAGCCACACCCACCCACAATTGAGCCAGGAAGGAGAGCCATCTACCATGTGCCCGTAGACAGAGAGCTGGAAAAATTTGATGAGTTGGATACAATTCCTACAGTGAGGTTCACTGATCCCTCCCTTGGCATCTGACAGACTGAACTCTTTTGATGGTTTTCCTTTCTCTCTAGCTGCTCTTTTTCTGTCTCTGCAGACTCATTCTCCTCTACTCAGCTTGTCCTAGCAGCTTATCTCTTTCCCCAGGCAATCTCATCTTTGCCACTGTTTTTATTACCTTCTATACATTAACGGTTTTAAATTTATATCAGTGTTCCCCTCTGAGCCCTAAACCCAGATATCCAGCTCTTCATTCTTCTTCATTTCTACCCATACATTTCAATCCAAAACAAAAGCATAAATTTGCCCCCAAATGGTTTCTTTGCCTGTGTTTCCTACCTCAGGAAGCGGCACCATGAGCAGTCCAATTTTGAAGGCCAAAATCCCAAGACAGATCCCCTGTTTCATTCGCTCCATATCTAATTCATCAGCAGCCCTTCTCAGGTGTACCTCCTAAAGGTAATTCATCCTATATACCTCTTTCCATGTTCATTGTCACTACCCTACTCCAACCTACCTACTTCCCTTTTCTAGAATACAATAGCCTAATTGGCCTCTTTTAATCCACCTTTGATGTTCTTCAATCCATTCTTCATATTGAAAATGGAATTGTTTTTCCAAAATTTAAATACAATGCTCCCACCTTAAAATTAGATAGCTTTCCCTTCCTCTCAGGGTAAAGCTAAAATCCCTATTTGGCCAGTAAGGCCCTCTCCATGGTCTCTTAAGTCCCTTCATATCTGTCCACTCTCACAATATATTACTCTTAATGATTTGCTCTGCTCCAAAGGAGATTTCTTTTAATTCCTAGATTTTCCAAGTTTTCTTCCATCAAACGGTCTTGCACATTTCCTCTAACTGGAATACTCTCCTCCCTCTTTCCCTTTAGATCTTGGCTATCCACAGGAAAGCCTTCCTTTGAGCATTTATATAAAGTTTTAAATTCCATGACAATTTTTGTAAATAATTCTTGTCCATTGTTCAGATAAGCTCCATGAGGCCAAGGCCTGTGTTTTTGTTTCTTCACCATTATTTTCCCAGCTGCTAGCATGGTGTCTGGGATATAGATGTTTGCTAAACATAGTTTGAATGTATAACTGAATGGCAAATTTTATATTCCTTTTGTATACTAGAATTTAGTGGAAACAAAATTTGTACCTTTGTTTAAAGTTGTTCCAAAAAAAGAAAGAGAGTGAGTTAGGTCCTTATCACTAGGGAAACTTATACAGAAATATTTTTTAGAACTGGATGGGGATTTTGCTAAAATGTACTGGTTTACAAGATTATTAGTGATAACCTCATTAACAAAAGAAGCACAGTTGCCCATCTTTTCCCAATTATATCTCATGGACATTCTTCTAACATGATACTTAGGGTAGAGACTACATACATATCCAGATGGCATTGCTAAAAAAGAACAACTAACTGGAACACTGTTACAGTGATTTCCCCTCTTTTCATTTCAGAAGAAATTTATAAATTTCCAAAGCCAGAGTTTAAAGTCATGGATGCCGTATTAAATAAATACAGGCCTACAGATTTCACTGAATTTCTGGGAAATGAAATTAGCCCCCCACACAAGTGATTAAGGCAATGTGTCACCCTAAATTCCAAGCTGATAATTTTAGGTAGCTATCCTAAGTACTAATGTTGTCAGTAAGAAGGAAATCATTTACCTCAGTTTGGACAAACACTAACTCTTTTAAGTTACTAAGGTTCCTCTGGTGGAATTTTAAATGCTGTTCAACAAATATGTTGTGTCTCACCCAAAGGGTATAATTTGCATTTGAAATAAGTAAGGAACTTCTCAGTAATAGACTAGGCACCAGAAATTTTACATTTTTAAGATTCAAATCCATATTTAAAGTCCATGTGTAATCAATAGACATTTAAAAAGGAGCATGATTAAAAGAATATCAGTATATGTAAGAAAAATGAATATCAAGTATGTTTGAGACTAAAATCAGAGGGCTATTATTTACATTAATTACTGTGTGCAATTAAATTATTCTGAACTTACCTTAGCACTTAGAGCATTAATTTCTTGGAGATACCTAATTAGTGAATTTTGGTGCTATTATAAGAACATTATCTGCTTCTATTATCCATACCTATAAAATAGATATTATCTAAATTTATAAAATAGATTTGCTCCTATTCCATTTATCTTTGTAGAAGAATAATAGTTTACTAATTACCTGGGAAAGGCCTGCTGAACAAGATTTTAATGATGCTTAAGTCATTCATGGGTATAATGAAAGTTATTCGAAAGACAGGAGGGTAGAGTCTAAAAAGAGATTCTTACCATCGAAGAGTTACTTAGAATTTTTCAAGTTCAAGACTACCTTTATTTTGAAAATTCATGCAACATTATATATTCTTACAACACACAACAATGTATCAGGCACTACAACAAACTGAGAATCAAAAGATTTAAGGGAATCCTCTTAGTGGATGAACCAGGATGGACCCTGGGTCTCTGAGCTCTTTATTCAGTGTTCTTTCCACTTTACCAAGATGACATTTAAGATAAACATTCTTTCTGGAATCATCAATGTTCCAACGCTCTGGAAACCGTAATACTGCATATTTTTAAATAAATATCTTGTATAAGTGGTTGAAAGTAACCATTTCTTAAAAGGGAAAGAATGATTTTCAAAAAAGTATTTGAGGATCAAAAATACTTTAGGAAAATGCTTTAGGATTCCAAAGAAGAAATTAAACAGAGAAAAGTCCCTTTCATATCCACTGATGAATAGATGAATGTAAAAGTTCTGAAATATGAAAGAGCTCTGGGATTCATTTACATACATTTGCTTGTATTTCCAAAAGGTAAACCACATAATATAAAAGAATGTTTCTGGCCAATTTAACAGGCTTAGGAGGATAGTTTCTGGTGACACCACACAACTTCCTTTTATATTCATGCTGCTGATATTGATTTGCCTATCGGTTTCTCTCCCGGCCAACTTTTCCAACATCTTTGAGAATGTAAGAGTATCAGAGAAATATAGATTTGAAAGTGATTTCCAAAGAATCTTTCTACACATAATCTCTTTTTTGGAAGGTATAGGGGTGGCACTGGGGAGTTGACAGATCACTGCCTGCATACACGAAAAGTCTTGCTATTTTTTAACAATTAAAAACTGTAGAGAATATGACTATTATCTCACACAAAAGTCAGAAACATCTATGCTAATTCTGTCATGAGATTGTTCCAGGAGAATGAAAATGAAGACCTTCCCTGATTAAAGAATGGCCCGTTGGGTGATGGAGTGATCCTTCTCTATAATCACTCTCCATCTTTCCTTTCCCAACTGAACACTGATCCCAGGGCTTTCACATTGCCCTAGAAAGGTAACTCTCCTTATGTAAAACCAGAGAAATTAACACATCATTAGTAGCTAGGGGCTTCCTTTAACATTGTATTTCCATGCCCCTAAATGTCAAGGAGGCATGGAACTATTTTGAACATTGCTTCTTTGAGAAGCTGCATTCCATTTCAAAAAATTGACTCACGGGACTTCCCTGGTGGTCCAGTGGTTAAGACTTTGCATTCCCAATGCAGGCGGCCCGAGTTCGATCCCTGGTCAGGGAACTAGATCCCACATGCATGCTGCAACTAAGAGTTCGCATGCTGCAACTAAGAGTTCGCATGCTGCAACTAAGAAGTCTGCATGCTGCAACTAAAAGATCCCTCATGCCACAACTAAAGATCCCACATGCCGCAATGAAGATCCAATGTGCCGCAACCAAGACCTGGTACAGGCAAAATAAATGAATGAATGAATAAATAAATAAATAAATAAATATTTTTAAAAAATCGATTCACATATAGTTGATATGGATTTTTTAAGTGTACATGACTTAAGCCCTAGAATGATGTAAATAATAACAATGAAGTACGAGGGTGATTTGAGGGACTAAGTAGCATTTCCAACCATTCTTCAAAAGGTTGTGGGATTTTGCAATTCTGTTACACTAGATAAAACACTGACATGGGAATCTTAAAAACCTACATTCATGTCCCATCTCTTCCATTTACTATGTTATATGACTTTGATCCAAGACACTTAACCTGAGTCACATTTTCTCAGCTGGAAATGGGTGTAATTTCTGTTCCACCACATCTCAGGGTTGTGAGGCAGCATAGAGCAGTTGCATGACATGGACTTCAAAGTAAGACAAATGTTGGTTTGGATTTTACCTCTACCACTTACCCTGTTGGAAAATTTCTCTGAGACTCAGTTTCTTACCTTTCAGGATTTGGGGGAGGATTCAAAATAACATGTGCCTAATAAATTCTGGGCCAATGAATAATTGCAATGATCATAAGAGATGTGGAAGGTGCTTGGAAACTATGGAGTGTTGTCTAATATAAAGTATTATATTGTTAAACATATGACTACGTATAGCTGTTATGCAATTTAGATCACAACTTGAAATCATAATGTATACGGAACTTGATGCTTGTCATCTGTCTTCCTGACTCGAATGATTGAATACAGGCCATGTCAAGTTAGGGGTTTTGTCTAACCTAATTATGACTTTATTCCCAGTCCCTGAAATAGTGTCTGGCACATAGCAGGCACTCAGTAATATACTAACACTAATGTAGCACCCATGTGTCAGGCATCTCATATTCATAGCAACCAGGTGATCTAGATACTATTATTAACCACAAATTACAGATAAGGGAACTGTGGCATTGATCACTCTCATAGCCTCTTTCCCAAGGACCACCAGAACCCAAGGAAGCCGCTGGAGCTACTGCCAAATCTAGGAATTAAAAATCACACTTCATAGGTTGTATTTTGGCCTCACCATGCTATGGGTTCACTCACCTTTGGATTTTTTATTTTCTCTACTCAGATAGCCTTGATAGTCTTTGCCCTCAAAGTCAGTTTATGACTAGAAGAGCTGTGAAACAGCTGTGTAGCCTTATAGAATACCAACCTTCTCAGTCCCAATTTCCTTAATAATTAATACTCGTCTTTTCTAATTTATAGGTCTGTTTTGTGTCAGTATGAAATAATGCATGAAGAACTATCAATTGCTATGCAAATGTTAAGCACTGTCTTTGCTCTTCTGATACACCTAGGGAGTTGACATGGCATAGTGGTTAAAGGCGGAGTGCTGGCACAGCATGGTCTGGTTTGAATCCTGGCTCATGACCCATGTGATCTATGAGCTTCCTGTGCCCTCATCTCAAAAGTGATGGCAATAGTACCTGTATCATTAGGATTTTGCAAGGGTTAACTTTAACACATGTAAACTTCCTACAACAATGTCTGACATATGATAACAATATCTTAACGTCAGTCATTATTATTTCTGAAAATTGACAATTTAGATTATTGAAATATAAATATATGCAAGGATTTCTTCCCTCCCTAATAAATCTTTTCATTCTGAAAACTCCTCCTGGTCTATTTTGCCTTTATTCATCACCTGAGTATGAATGTCTTTTACACGTACAAATAACTCTTAATAGTCCCAATTTTGAATATTCATGAAGGACTCTAATGGGTCTCAAAGACATAATAATATGTCATTTCTCTGAGTCCTGTATCTGGCTCCTGTGTTCTATAAAGCACCCAGATGCTCAGGTGAGAGTGAATCTAAAGGCCTAGTGAGTTTTCATCTCAATCCAGTTCTTTGTTTTCCGCCACTCTTCACACAACTTATCATCCTCATTCAAACTTAATAAAGCTTTCCACTGCAGTTTAATGTATTTGGTGTGTGTGGCAGAGTGGGGGAAGGATAGAGACTTGGATTACATGTTAAATTGTTATTTTTAAATTTGATTTTTCTAAAAAGCCTTGGAGTCTGTTACCAGTGAGTGTCAGCAGTCAACTTTAGAGTGACAACATATTTTAGGTCTAGATTTGTATTTCCAACTACTTCTAGGAATTTTACCTAGATGTTTATTGGGAAATGTAGCAACATTATTATAAACTTAACTTTTTCCTCAAAAACGTGTCCTCCTTTCCATCTTCCATCCTGGTAAATGATATCATCATTCGCTCTGCTCTGTGGCTACCATCTGAGCATCAACATCAACTCCTCTTCTCACCCCACATGCAAAGTGTTTCCAGTCCTCTTGATTCTGTCCCCAAAATATATCTGCTATTTATCCTTCACTTTCCAGTCTCTCTCTTACTTAGATTAGGTTCTTATGGCCACATGTGGATTGTTGCAATTAGTCACCTAAGCAGGTTACCTGCCTCCAACATCCTACGATCTGATTATATCACCTCCCTGCTCAGACCCTTTGAAAGCTCCCTTCATCCTAGAGTATAATACCAAAGTTCCTTCTTAGCATGGCATCCAGGGACCTTCACAGTCTGAATCAGCGTATACTTCCAGCTCATCTATACCGTCCCCTCCACGCATTTCCCACTCCAGTCATATGGGACCCTTTATTCCTTGAATGCAAGTTTGCATTTGTCCATATACCTTTGCCTACTCTTAATTTGTTCTTTCTTGTCCATCTTTATTCATCCTTCAAAAAATCTATCTGTCCTTCAAAATATCTCCTTCTCAGGAAGCCTGCCTGACATTTCTTTCTTTCCTTTTTAAGGACTACATTCCTGGATCTTCTGTGTTTCCATGGCAACAGAAGAAGCATTACTACATTGTTTTAAAGTTGCTGATAAAATATTTATATTTATTAAGCGAAATTATCAGCTTATTATGAAAAAAATGGTATTTCTTGCCTCTAGTCCCTAGATCCCTAGAAAACAGTACCTAAGCCAACGCTAACCTACTAACATTTTATTGGGGAATATAATCCCAGGAAAGCAAGGGAGGAGAAGAAAGTGAAGTGATGTAGGAAAAGAGTGAAGCAAATGCTAGGTGATTTGCTGCTGAACTGACCACATGGAACCACAGTACCTCAGACCAGGCCAAATAGAAAAGAAAAGTGAGCAACTTATCTATTTATATTCCCCTTCTTCTCTCTTTGATTAACCAAGTGTCACCCCACAGGGAATTAACTCCTATATCTCCAAAGTGTGTTGCCCAGCCCCTCTGGGCAGCCACTAGACAAAACTGAGCCTCCATGGGACCAGTAAGATTGGATCTAGGTAGTGGAGATGAGCTATAATAGTTCACTTCAGTCCAGTTCTTCTCTCATCTCAAGAGAGGCAGAGATAACTCATGTTGATCAGAAATGAGGTGATGACTGTGATGGCCTTGATGACTATAGTAAAGGTGTAAGCCATAAGAAGACAGGTGATGCCAAGCAAATCTAGGTGGTGGAGACGCATAAACTGGGTTCAGTGCACTTCCCTTTGTGTCCTGGTGCATAGCATGGTTAATGTGTAACGTGTTTCCTGTATGGGAAATAGCATGGTCATCATCTTCACCATTATCAAAGGTAACTTGAGGCAAAGCCAGCTTTCTTACATTTCACTTGGGAGTACAACAGCAAGGCAGTAACATGTACTGGATGCCACTAAGTGCCAAATACCACGTGAAGCCCTTCACCTTCTTCATGTGAATCTGTTATTTTGATCCTCCCAATATCTTATAAGACAGGTATTTCTTACATCTTTATTTTATAGGTGAAGAAACTGAGCCAGTGAATTTCTCATCCAAGGTCACACAACTAGTAAGTTATAGAGTCAAGATTCTATCCTAGGTAGCCTAACTCCAGAGTCTCAGCTTTCCCACATGTGCTGCACAGCTTCCCCAAATATCCCCTAGGATCCCTGTGCAAGTCTGTTTTGAAGAAGAAAGGCAGAACTAAAGTTGAAGATGAGCATAGCTTCCGTCATTGTTTACTTCAAAAACACACAATTACCGGGACTTCCCTGGCAGTCCAGTGGTTAAGACACCGCGCTTCCACGGCAGGGGACACAGGTTCGATCCCTGGTAGGGGAACTAAGATCCCACATGCCACAAGGTGCTGCCAAAAATTAAAACACACACACGCACACACACAATTACCCTAGCAACCTCCTCTACAATGCCTACAGCAATGCAGAACTTCACAACCACCCTCAAATCCATTGTGGTGCATACATGCTGAGACATTTA
Source organism: Balaenoptera borealis (assembly GCF_965194805.1). Lineage (NCBI taxonomy): Eukaryota > Metazoa > Chordata > Mammalia > Artiodactyla > Balaenopteridae > Balaenoptera > Balaenoptera borealis. Next base: position 56,799,663 of record NC_138864.1, on the reverse strand, counting down.
CAGTCACAAGAATTCACTACTACAGAGTTCAACTATTCTTCACTCTCAGAGTAAGAGGGGACAAACAGCTGATCAAAGCTACTTCTTCAGAAATCAAAAGTTCTGGACTGTCTGTGGGTTGACTCGCTGTTGAAGTCACAATTGGCTGTTTACCTCTTCCTGAGAAGGAGGGTGGAATCTACTCTGCTTGTGAGTTGGTTTGTCACTTATAATTTCTATAGTGATCACGTATCGCCTAACTGCCTTTCTCCTCACAGGATGGCCGCTGTGATGCCCCAACATAAGCCCCTGAGCTGTCTGCAGGGGAGGAGGAAAATATGAAGTTGCTCACTAAGTATTTACTCAGCCAAGGAACATGATTGCTGTCACATTTTAGGGGAAGCACATTTAATCTCAAAAACATTGTCTAGAAGAAGCCATTTGGTATATCTGAAACCTGATTATAGCATTGTTTGATTTACAGAATGTACCTCTCTTAGCAGTCTTAGTGAATTCCAATTTCCACCCCTTAAATTACCTAGTAAAAAAACTTGCCAAGCCACTATATGAGTCCTGATCTTGCCCTTTCCAGTAGTACAAATATTTCAGTGTATGTAAGAAACACAAAGTGTTGTAGATGGATTCAGGAATAAAATTTTTAAAATACATAGTTGCTTATTTCTGGAACAAAACAAGAGAGTAAAAGGCTGCATACAAATCCCAGTTACTAAGTGACTGCATATATTTAAGACCTATTGCATTCCTGGCTTCCCTTGAAAGATAGCCACAGAATGATAAATTCAGGAGGTACAGAATTTTCATAAAATGCTTAATGTTTAAGCCACATCCTATGTGTCCTCCTGGACTATTGGTTGAATGCTGAATCAGACAGATGTGAGTTAGAATCCAGACTTCAGCCTTGACTGGTAGCTGCGAGCAAATTCACAATCTCTCTAAGCCTCATTTGACCCATCTGTAAAATGGAAGTAATAAACTTCCCTACTTTATAGGACCTTTGTGAAGGTTAAATGACTAGTACTTATAAAGCACTTAGCATGTCTGACTCAAAGCTATTTGACAATTGTCACACATATAGATATCAGGGATTCCTTGAAAATACACACTGACTTTGATTTTTATGCCTACTACAATATCTCTGTATTTTTCTTCTCTCAGTAATATTTAAGATCTTAATGACAGGAACTGAATATCAACTGAATGAATATGAATAAAGAATTTTTAAAGAAAACACTAACATCGTGTTGAAAATAAAAATTTTAAAATCAACACAGAAATGGTTGTTGAAGTTCTGAAAATTCAAGGGATCTCTGAACTAGAAAGCTGTTAAGTCTTCTGCCCTAGAAAACCCTAAAGACTTGATGGGGAGAAGAAAGGGAAAGAAAAGCCCACTAAGAAGAAAAATAAGGAAGTCGCACAGTTTTTGAAAAGAATTAGGAGACAGTGGCATGGGGATTTGAAGAGATGAGAGATTTTCAAAAGAAAGTTTCCTTCATCCATTTAGATAGATATTCATTGAGTGTGTAATAGATGCAAGGCTCTAGAAAAACAAGCTGATAAAACATGCCTCTGCTGTTAAGTGAAGCTCAATACCATAACAGGTTATTATAGTAGAAATTCATGCAAGGAAAGGGGAGTATGAGGAGAGAGCGCCTCCATCTGCTTGGTAAGGAGATAGCAGTCAAAGCAGCCTCAACAAAGGAGGTAGGTAACAGGCTCTTGGTGGCTGCTTCTATTTTCACCTCTGGCTCCATCCAGCACCACCAGGGGATTCTCACAGAATTGTGTGAACACACAGCCCATAGGAGCAAGCTTTGTCCACACCCTTCAAAGAAATCTTCCCCTGGTCACCACCTACACCAAGTACACACATCAGCAGCAGCAAAATGCACTTTAGGAGACAGCTCAGGAAGTGCACAAGCACCCTTCTTTCTGCACAAGCCCTAGAAGCAGGCTTGGGGTCAACTGGACAAGGAATTCCAGAGTCCTGGGTTCCTGGATAAGGGGGTGTCATGGGTTCTACCTGGTCCATCCCTATGGCCTTGGAGATTCTATGGCCAGTAGGATGAAGCATGGCTGGAAGAGGACCAGAACATGGGGGCCAGGGCAGAAGACACTTCTACCTGAGTCTAAAGGCAGGATGGATTGCAGGAGGAACTCCAGAATTTATATCTTGTCATCATGAAACCCTATAGAAATAAAAGTAAGAAATCTCCCTCCCCATTAACTCATTGTGGACAAAAATCACCTTAGCCAGGAGGAATGTGATCTACTATTTAACTTAATCTGGTTGTATGCTGCATCCTGGAGGAGGGGTGTGAACCCCACGGTCTGAGAATGGAGGAGTGGAGGATGAAAGGCGAAAGGATGATGAGAGGCAATGACTCTTACATGTGTACTACAGATGGACATGAAGCCAGGTTCCAGAGTGTTATGGAGGGGAAAGCAAGAAGGCATTGGAATATATGAAGCAGCACATGGAAGTCTGGCCATGAGAGAAATGAAAAATATAACTATAGCAAAGAAACAGGGGTAAGGTCTAACGATAGCTTTTCCAAACAAGGAAAACCTGTGCATGTGTGAATGTAGAAGAGAGCTTCACACTTTAATGTACATAAAAGGCTTGCTGTTAAAATGCATGTTCTGATTCAGCAGATCTGGGGGTGAGGCTTGAAATTCTGCCTTTCAAACAAGCTTCCCCATGATGCTGCAAGTTTGTGGACTTCACCTTGAGAAGCAAAAATACAGAGAATTAGGCATCAGGAAAAGAATGAGGTTAAAGGTGTGGCAAAAAAAGAAAAAATGAAAACTAGAGATTCCCAGACAGTGCTCCTCTTTGGCCCCCTATATTAAGCCATGTTCCCAGCAGAGAGGCACAAGGCAGTATTGTGGAGTAATCTGGGGACATTCCAACGATCTTTTAAGAATACTTGAAGAATATTCTAACCAGAGGCTCATCTAGTGTAAGAATGAAGCAGGAAAGTCGAGTCTGTTACCCTCTTGTCCTTCCTACGCCCGCTCAATAAAAACATAGCATTCATGTGTATGTGTGTGTGTGTGTGTGTGTGTGTGTGTGTATACGCATGCGTGTGTGTGCGTGCGGGCATGTGTGTTCACATTGTGTGTGTGTATGTTGGATTCTTTTGACAACCTAGCCACTGACCACAAAGTTTCAGTCACATTGTTAGTAGTTCCTTCCTGACTTAATTTTTCATCAGTCATATAAATAATGAAACTTAGTCAATTAGGGCTTCACAATGTCTTCTTTCTATAACTCAGAGATCTGGAAAACATATAAATTTGCCAAGTAATGAGGTGTCAGCCCCTTAGGGTGACAATACTAAAAAGTACCTCGTTAAAATAAGGAAGTAATCATTAGTGAAAATTTAATTCTTCAATTTTTGACCTCAAACAAAAATTGTCATTTTTTTCCATAGATACTCATCTCAGCAATGACTAAACAACAAGTGGGGTGTTGTCATGACAAACAGTTTCAATAAAGGCTTTTAATTAAAGTTTTAAAATGCTTTTTTATAACAATCTACCATCCTCATTGTCTCAATTTATTGTTGGAAAGTAACATATTTTTGCAAGTATAGAATGTGTATCCTAGGATTTTACCTTGATATATTATTCTTTGGAGAGTTATTAATTCCCTGGAAATATAATTTGTCCCTTAATATCTTGAAGACCTGCTAAAATGTGAGCAGAATTTTTTTCCTTTGGCCTCCTCATGGCTCTTTAGTCCATTTAATGCTCATCTCACTGTATTAGAAACAGGAAAGTATAGCAGAAATCATAAGAATAAGTCTGAAAAACTGGTTTTCTTGGCTCTGCAAGTAACAAGGTTTTTCTTAATCTATATTAAGTCACTAAATGCCCCTCCTCCTATTTCTCCTACTTCCCATATTAAGTCTTTCATTTCCTTGCCTGGACTTCTTTCTGACTGGCTTTTTCCATGATTGTCTCCACCTCAACTTTCCATCCCAGTTTATACATCACCTCTTTGCAGAGGTTTTCTTAATCTCCCCTCCATAAAGTAGGACATTCTATTATTTCTCTCTCACAGCACCCTGCTTAATCCCTTTATAGCAGTAATCATAATTTGTCTGTATTTGTTTACTTGATTATTTTCTGTCTCTCCTTTAGAATACCTAGTGCTTAAGCTCTGGTAGATATTCTCCCTTGTTTTGGATTGTAAGTCAGAACCAAGCAGTATATTGCATAGTTTACTCTCATAATTTGTATTAAATGATTATAGGAAAGAAAGAAGGAACAGTCCATAAGTTCTTTTAAAGCAGGAATTCTCTCTTTAATTTCCATAAATCTCAACCTCATAGCTCCATGCTTGACATAGAATAGGTGCTCCACAAATACTGGTTAAGCGAACACTGGTGCTCAGAGAAGTGTCTGCAAAAGTGAATAATTTCACTCTTAGCAACCACAGGAGACAGAAGAAGCAGCAGGGACCAGAAAGTCACGCTATAAAGCCTGTGTAGCCACCAACCACAAGTACCCTTTTGATTCTGGTTGATATTTGTAAGGCTTTTCCCTGGTCTTTCCAAACTTACCCTACAAATGCCTCACCAAGAGTACTTGGCTAAAAAACTTCTACAGTGAAAAAATTATCTAATTTTCTCCAAGGTTTCTATTTGGATCAACATGTGCTATTATGCTCAACAACTTCCCTGTTGTGCTCATGGGGATCACCCTCAGGAAGAGTAAACAGATACTTAGAAAAACCATGATCTTTCACCACACTGGATTACTTTCCTTCTGATTGTGACCAATGACCACCCTCAGACATTTTGTGCCTCATGCCATGTAACTCATTTTTTTCCACTTTTCACTTAGAACCTGATCCATTTGTTTATTTATCAGACCAAAAGACTCACACAGATGGCTTGTGTTTTAGACTTGAGACCATAAGTCCAATTGTTAGGGTCCCTGTCTGACTCCCCTGATAACATGTGTGACCTTGAGTAAGATGTTTAACCTCTTGTGAACTCCTACCCATAACATGAACGTAATAATGCTTAACTCATGGGTTATTTCTTTTCAATAATGAAATAATTCATGTAAAGTGCTTTGTATATGTACTGTACCAGGAATGTATTAGTGACTAGTACATTTTAGTGCCTGGAATATACTAAGGGCTTGATTTTAGCTGGATATTAGCTATTATCTTTATCAACTTGATATTTGTTTTTCAATTGTAGAGGAAACCTCTCAGATATTTGAAAAAAGTAGAGAGGGGAAACAAATTTGCCACTTGCCTCACGACCACTCAAGAGTTATAAATACCATCATAACTCTTTCCTGATAAAATAGGGTGAGATGGAGCCTAAGACCTTTCTTTGCCACAACATACTGGAATTCTCCAGGAATGGGAAAAGCTTCCTCATAGAAGTACTGAGGACAGACCAGTGTGTTTTCTGTTTTGTGAAGTCATTCTATTGTATTTATTTCTATCTCTCTTGTTCTTTCAAATTTTGCATAACATTTCGATATGTTAACACTGTTAGATGACATTGTCATTGAAATAAATTGGAGTAACTGACAATGGCAACACAATGAAAAGAGATGAGTCTGAATTTAAAATAGCATTTTAACAATTTTTCATCAGAAAAGCCATTGTTGTGTGAATCTTACTAACACACTGTGTGTGTGTGTTCATGAATGTGTGACTATAATAAATAAAGTCCAAAAGCCAAGATGGATAAAAGCATACTTTCCGTTAATATCTCCCCCAAAATGTCTCAAGTCCATCTTCACTTGAAAAAATAATATAGCCACACAATGTGTTTATGAAGTTACTTCCAAAATACTCTATCTCTGTACCCTGATTTGAATATCTATTATTATATTATAGATCTGTCAGTTTATTTATTGCCTATCTCCCTTACTAGAATTTAAGCCCTGAGGAAGGCATGGAATTTGTCTATCTCATTCATAGCTATATCTCTAGCACATAGTAGTTGCTCAATAAATATTTGTGGAATGAATGAATATCCCTTAAATTCTGCAAATATTGAGGCAATATATTTATATGCACAGCACAGACTCTAGACAAATCACTGGTTGAACTCAGTATAAGCAACACTATGGTGTGGTATAAATATTAGCCTGGAAATTTAGATGTTTACACTTGGTTCTGCCACCAAATGTGAGAATTCAGGCAAAGAGAGTATGGCTTTCACATATGCCAAACGACATAGATGAGAAGGGAAGCCTCTTCTCTGCTGTGCTTGGTTCAGTTCACTAAACATTATGTCTTCTTAATGCCTCTTAACAGACTCAGATAGTTTATTTGGGCGGGTAGGGTTATGGGGGAATAGGATGGTGATGGCTAGTAGGGGAAGACAGTATCTTCAGATGAATCTTTACATTCAGCAAGTTATAGTGACTAGCAGAGAGAACAGGATAAGCACTGATGTAATTTTGTTATCCTATTACTACCTACAATATGAGTTTCCTCTTTTGATTCTCTGTTCTGCAAAATAAAACATAAGAATTCAAAGCAAAATCTAATTGAAATTGTAGAACATAATAAAGTTGTTTATAGTACAAGTATTTCAAATATTCAGTTATTAATTTATAGTTTGAAGTATTGCTAATTTAAGCTTTTTATTAAAGCTTATGGAAACATAAAAGTAAGCACATTAAAATATAGCCTTAATTCCTCCCATTCTTTATTCCATTAATTCAGATTACAATTTGTTTTAATAATGGGCTTCCTTTACTTTCCTGAAAGTGCAATGAAAAGCACAAGCTGCATTTGTCTTATTCTTTGCTTGCCTAAGAAAATTTGTGGCCATCTTACTCCCATGACAGATGCGCAGTATTATAGTAAGTTTGTGAATAAGTACTAATGAAGTATATTTCGTTGTACCTGAGTATTTGGAAATCCAACCTTATTTAATATGATCCAGAAAGCAATAGTGGAAATCAGGGTAACAGACATATCTTTTAAAATTTTTACACAGTATTCCACTGTTGAAATGCCAATTACAATGTATTTTAATGTTTTGAAATAAAATTATAATATAAAGTTCCCAATTCAGTAAAAAACTATTAAACTTCACGTCAGTTCCAGGTCTGAACATATTCTGCTCTAGAACTGACTTCCCTTATAGCAATCTCATATTTGGACAGCAAATCTCTTTCCATGATATACAAAAACTGAATTACAATGTACTATATCAATGCAAAAGAATGTGAGATTTCTGAAAGCCTTAGTAACAACAAAACACATAATAATTTAAAAGAACGCAAAATCAGAAGGATAAGTTTGTGTCAGGGTCAATTAAGGCAGAAAAAGGGATTGTTCATTACATATCCCTTTTATACAATAAGAAAAGCACATGTTTGTTATAATGACAGCCAAAATAATTTTTTAAGTTGTAATTTCTTGTTAGTAGACCTATAGGTCCTGTACTTTACATTATGAAAACAACTCTAACAAGCTTCACAGCCTTAGGAAAGAATTAGAAAGAGCTATAGATAGTGAAAAGTGAATCACAGTTACATACAGATAGAATGTGCCAATGAGACAAATAGCAACAGGAAGGTCAGGCCTGAAGTGTTATCATCTTAAAATGATATATTTTAGCCCATTTCCTTGGTTAATATTATTCATTCCTGGCCTTGAACAGTTGTGACTAAGGTAACATTGCATAAAGAAAGAATATGGATAAACACTGGAGTGCCAAGTTCTAAATTAGACTCTGCCAATTTCTAGTGAGCAATCTGAGACAGATTACTTCACTTCCCTTGAGATCCATTCTCCACATTAGCAAAAATAGAAGTAATACCTCTTGCTCCAAGGTTTGCTGGGAGGATTAAAGACAAAACATCTGGCACCATCCTAGTACATAATTGACATTCAATAACCATTAGTTTCCCTTTTTCCTTTACTAAAAATACAGAGCAGTCCAAGGAAAGCCAAGTGTTTTCCATGTTTACTGAATAAAAATTTGAACATTTTAAGCAATAAATAGCTTGAGTTTGGCAGCCATGAGTGATCTTTAATCAGAGGGTTTAAAAAAAATAATCAACTCAGCACTTTTTACATAAATAATGATAATAATCACTTTTTAATTCCTCGTTTAATGACCTTCAGCCACATAAACTACCCCATCAAAATAGATAATAATGATTTTGTTTATATACATAAATAACATATATGAAATACTGAAATCCAAAGGAACCCTCACAGCTACCTTAATATGAAGAAGACATCATAGAATTTTTAGATGTAAAATGAATTCTGGCTTTAGTTTTGTATCATGTGAGTATAGTCTTCTGAAGTGTTATGGACTTCAATATAGTAGACACATTTAAAAGTAAAAGCAGGATGGAAATCAATATAGTGGAGTAAGAAGATGTGGAGCTCACCTTTCCCCCCTAACACATCAAAAATACATCTACATGTGGAACAATTCTCACTGAAAACTAACTGGAAACTGGCAGAAGGACTCTTGTACAAACAATGTGGTAAGAAAGCTACACATGTAATAGGGTAAGAAGGGAAGAAAAGTGGTAGGGACAGGATTTGTGCCCCTGGGAGGGGACTCAGAGGAAAGGGAGATTACACGAGTGGATACCCACCCTGAGGAGGGAGAGGGTCAAGCGACACACTGGGCATCACAGTCCTGGGGTCCTACATTGGAAGAGAGAATCCCCTTTGGCTGGTTGGAGAACTGCTGGGTGAGGCAGAAAGGCTGGAGAAGCCTAGACTCTGGTCATGGAGAGTGCACACAACAGGGTGGAGACAGGTCTGCCCTAGAGGTGCTGGGCCCCTGTGATTACCTTGCCGCAAGCCTGAGCCCAGAAAATCAATATGACAGACTGAAAATCAATAAGGCAACAGTGGTCTTAAATGATACAATAGGCCAATTAAACTTAATTGATATGGATAGGACATTACATCCCAAAACGGCAGAATAAACATTCTTTACAAGTGTACATGGATTATTCTCCATGATAGATCACATGCTAGGCCACAAAACGAGTCTCCACAAATTTAAGTGGACAGAATTTATATCAAGCATTTTTTCCAATCACAACAGTATGAAACTAGAAATCAACTACAGAAAGAAAAACACGTGGATACTAAACAACATGCTACTAAAAAACCAATGGTCAATGAAGAAATCAAAGAGCAAATCAGAAAGTATCTTGAGACAAATAAAAATGGGAACACAACACTCCAAAATCTATGGGATGCACCAGAAGCAGTTCTAAGAGGGAAGTTTATAGAGATATGGGCCTTCCTCAAAAACAAGAAAAATGTCAAATAAACAACCTAACCTACCACCTAGAGGAGTTAGAAAAAGAAGAACAAACACAGCACAAAGTTGGCAGAAGGAAGGAAATAGTAAAAATCAGGGTGGAAATAATAAAATACAGACCAAAAAACAATAAAAAAAAATCAATGTTACCAAAAGATGCTTTTTTAAAAGATAAAAGAATTGATAAACCTTTAGCCAGGCTCACAAAGAAGAAAAGAGAGAGGACTCAAATAAACAAAATAAGAAATGAAAGAGGAGAAAAAACAACCAATACCACAGAGACACAAAAAATCCTAAGAGAATTCTATGAATAGTTATATGAAAATGAATTGGACAACCTAGAAGAAATAGACAAATTTCTAGAAAAATACAACTTGCTAAAACTGAATCAAGAAGAAACAGAAAAAATTTGAACAGACTGATCACTAGTAGTGAAATTGAATCTGTCATTTAAAAAAACCAAAACAAAAAACTCCCATCAAACAAAAGTCCAGGACTGGAAGCCTTCACAGGGGAATTCTACCAAACATATAAAGAAGAAATAATACCTATCCTTCTCAAACTATTCCAAAAAATTGAAGAGGATGGAACACTCCCAGATTCATTCTATAAGGCCACCATTACCCTAATAACAAAACCAGACAAAGACACTACAAAAAAAGAAAATTACAGACCAATATCTATGATGAATATAGATGCAAAAATCCTCAACAAAAATTTAGCAAACCAAATCCAACAATATATAAAGAGAATTACACACCATGATCAAGTCAGATTTATTCCAGGATTGCTTCAATCCTGGAATAAATCCTGAACACAAGATTGGTTCAATATTCACAAATCAATCAATATGATACACCATATTAACAAAAGGAAGGATAAAAATCACATGATCACCTCAACAGAGGCAGAAAAAGCATTTGACTAAATTCAATTTCCTTTCATGATAAAAACTCTCATCAAAGTGGGTATAGAAGGAACAAATGACAAATCCACAGCTAACATCATACTCAACAGTGAAAAGCTGAAGCCTTTCCTCTAAATTCAGGAACAAAGACAAAGATGCCCACTCTCACCACTTCTACTTAACATATTGGAAGTCCTAACCACAGCAATCAGACGAGAAAAAGAAATAAAACACATCCAGATTGGAAGGGAAGAAGTAAAACTGTCACTATTTGCAGATGACATGATACTTAATACAAAAAACCTTAAGGTCTCCACCAAAATATTTTTAGAACTAATTAAATGAATCCTGCAAACTTGAAGGATACAAGATTAATATACAGAAATCTGTTGCTTTTCTATACACTAATAATAAACTATCAGAAAAAAAAAAAGGCACAAATTCCATTTAAAATCTCATCAGAAAGAACAAAATACCTAGAAATAAACTTAACCAAAGAGGTGAAAGAACTATATTCTGAAAACTACAAAACACTGATGAAAGAAACTGAAGACAACAAAACAGTTGGAAAGATATACCATGTTCTTGGATTGGAAGAATCAAAATTGTTAAAATGACCACACTACCCAAGACAATCTATAGATTTAATGTAATCCTTATCAAAATGCCCATGACATTTTTCACAAAACTGGAATCAATAATCCTAAAATTCAAATGGAACCAAAAATAACCCCAAATTGCCAATGCTGTTTTGAGAAAAAAAGAACAAAGCCAGAGGTATTACACTCTGTGAATTCAGACTATACTACAAAGCTACAGTAATCAATACAGCATGGTCCTGACACAAAAACAGACATATAGATCAATGGAACAGAATAAAGAGCCCAGAAATAAACCCACACACCTATGGTCAATTAATCTAAGACAAAGGAGGCAAGAATATACAATGGACAAAAGACAGTCTCTTCAATAAGTGGTGCTCAGAAAAGTGGACAGCTAAATGTAAAACAATGAAATTAGAACATTTCCTCACACTATATACAAAAATAAACTCAAAATGGATTAAAGAACTAAATGTAAGACCAGAAACCATAAAACTCTTAGAAGGAAACATAGGCAAAACAGTCTTTGACATAAATCATAGCAATATTTTTTGAATTGTCACCTAAGGCAAAAGAAACAGAAGGAAAAATAAACATATGGGACCTAATTAAACTTAAAAGCTCTTGCACAGCAAAGGAAACCATCAATAAAACAAAAAGACAACCTGGATTGAGAGAAAATATTTGCAAATTATATGATCTACAAGGGGTTAATATCCAAAACATAAAAAGAGCTTATACAACTCAATATAAAAAAATGAACAATGAACAACCCAAACAAAAAATGAGCAGAACACCTGAATAGACATTCTTCCAAAGAAGACATATAGATGGCTAGCAGGCAAATGAAAAGATGTTCAACGTCGCCAATTATTAGAGAATTTCAAATCAAAACAACAATGCGATATCACCTCACAGCTGTCAGAATGGCTGTCATCAAAAAGTGTACAAATAACAAATGCTGGAGAGGATGTGGAGAAAAGAGAACCCTCCTTGGCGCAGCCACTATGGAAAACAATATGGAGGTTCCTCAACTAAAAATAGAACTATCATATGATCCAATGATTCCACTCCTGGGTATATATCCAGAAAAAAATGAAAACACTAATTCAAAAAAATACACGCACCCCAGTGTTCATAGCAGCACTATTGCAATAGCTGAGATGTGGAAGCAACCCAAGTGCCTATCATCAGATGAATGGATAAAGAAGATGTGGTACATGTATACAATGGAATATTACTCAACCTTTAAAAAGAATGAAATTATGCCATTTGCAACAATGTGGATGGATCTAAAGAATATTATGCTTAGTGAAGTAAGTCAAACAGAGAAATAAATACTGCGTGATATCACTCAGATGTTGAATCTAAAAAATAAATACAAATGAATGTATATGCAAAACAGATACAGACTTACAGATATAGAAAACAAACTAGTGGTTACCGTTGGGGGGAGGGAAGGGAGGGAGGGGCAAATTAGGGGCATAGGATTAAGAGATACAAATTATTATGTGTAAAATAGATAGCTATTGATATATTGTACAGCATAGGGAATTATAGCCATTATCTTATAATAACTTTAAATGGAGTATAATCTGTAAAAATACTGAATCACTATGCTGTACCCCTGAAAATAATATAATATTGTAAATCAACTATACTTCAGTTTAAACAAAGTAAAAGCAGAATTGTGAAAACTTTATTCTCCCTTTCTTGAATTTCACTATCCATTCTAAGGGTTAGTGTATTAAACACCAAATTTAGTTTCTCTCTAAAGGATCCATAATGTGTTAAGTTTGAAAGCTATCACCATGGACAGCAAAACATAACACAGGGAGATGAATATCCCTGCTTCTCTCTCTCTCCCCACTTCTCTCTACTTCTCTATGCCCAGTACACTATAGGTTCGCAATAAATCCTTGTTGGATGGATTAACAAATGGATGGATGATCTAAAAATAAAACTCCAAAATTTTAATGAGAATCTATGAAAGTGAATTATTTGGTTTGTACTTATTGATATCATAACTAAAGAAACTATAGTAGAATACTGAAGAACTGTGCAAAAGTGGACAAGTGCATCTATGTTTTTGAGGAAGAGAATCAGATGTTGTAAATAATGTATCCAGACAAAGGAATATTACCTAAAATCATTGTCAAAGGTACCAGATGCTGAACTTGATTAAAACATTCTCCTAGAGGTTGGGAATAGAAAGATGAATATGGCACTTATTTTCAAGAAGTTCAAAATATAATGGGAGAAATTAACATAAACAAACTGAAGTAAATGCATGTATAAAATAAATGTGTATTTATAACATACACAAATATATGCATAGAAAAATACTACACTGCTCAGAAGCAGGAATAATCAATGTTGTCTGGGGAGCAGAATGTAGGCAGGAAAGGGGAGCATTGAGATAGGCCTCTGAGGGGACAGTTTAATTGGGTCTCAAAGATGAGCCAGATGTTGTGAATCATACAAGGTAAGGCAGAACATTCAGGCAGCCCGTAGATAATGTGGAACAGTAGACATGCCCAAAACAAAAGTGGCCAGTTTACGGAAATTCAGGGAGATCAATGTGGTGGAGAGCAGGTTGAAAGGGGATGGGAGGGTGGGGGGAAGTATAATAAGGAGGGCCTTGTTTGCCATATGGAAGAATTTCGATTTTATATTGCAGGCCAGTGGTTTTCAAATTATAGAATCCCCTCAGAGCCTACTGGGGAATAAAAGCATCCAAGCTTATATCTGTTCAGTCTTCCACTTAAGTTTTCCTTTATGAAGAAAAGTTTCAAAACGTCTGTTATAGGCAATGAGCCTGTGAAAGGTATTTTTTGTTTTTGTTTTGAGAGTAATGAGGCAGAGTTATATTTTAAGAAGTCAATGACTGGGTCTTCAGTGGAGGTGAAAGGAGCCTGAGGTCAGATCCTAAGAATAATTAGATTGCCAAGGTGAAAGATCTGGAGAGCCTATTCCAAAATGGCAGCAGGTGGGATGGAAAGCAGGCCACTGGAAAAGAAAGTTAGTGGTCTCTAAAACTATTTTTCATCTCCCTTGAGTAAATGATTGGACTCAAGATTAAGAAGAAGCAGATCAGGATTAGTCCCAGGTTTTGGCTTGGGTTTTTGCATATATAAAGGTATTCTTCACCAGGATAAGAAATAAAAGAGGATGATCAGGCTTGAGTGCAAAACTATGAGTTGAATTTGAAGCACTGTAGTCTACATAAATGAGTATGTATATTCAAGGGTTGGGCATAAAAGTGTGGGGCAAGAAAGAAAAATCAAGACTGAAGATATAGCTTTGAGAACTAGTGGCATAGCAGTATGCCTTTAGCTATAAGTGTATAGTAGATCACTCAGGGAAGAGGTGAATACATGAAAGGTCCAAAAATAAAATGTGATTTACTTTATTTAAAAGATAGGCAGAGGAAGAAAAATCTGTGAAACAAACAAAGAAAAGAAGGAGACACTAGGGGACTGTAGTGTCAATCAAGGTAACAGAAGTGTCAAAGGGAGGGTCAACGAGTAAGATCAAGATCAAGTAAGAAAAGGACTGAGGAGAATCTACTGAATTTGTCAATGTGCGTCTCCATAGAGACCTCAGCTAAAGGGGATGTACTGGTGGTATGGTGAAAGCAGAAGTTGTGCTACAGTTGAGAAAGTCAGGAATTCACTGAATAGAAAGAAAGTACTGGGGTTCCATACAGGGGTTACTTCATGAGTAAAAATACTGATTTCTGTGTGCAGTTTGTTAGGGGTATCAAGAAAGTCAACATGGCTGTAGGGAAATAACAAAGTAAGTATAAAATTTCTGCTTATGAGACCAGTACCATGTTATAGGGAAGAGGTATTGGTTGTAAGGACTGATATTTAAAGGAGATTAAGAAGCAGTTTTGCAGTGAAAAAAATAAATTGATAGACTTCAAGTTGCCTATTCACTCTGGATTTACTTATTATGTTGCCGTGACTGTAAAAAATTAGATAAAACTAAAGAGATATTCCAAAGTCAAAATGCCACATAATGACCATAACCAAGAGAGCTGGTGCCAGGAATCAGGAAATCTCTGTGTTCTTCCGTCTTGAAAGTAGAAGAAACACTGAAGCATTCTGAAGCCAATAAAGCAGGACAAAGAACATGTAAACAGCTCTTTCCCAACTATGAAGTAGATGAAGAACACCATGTCCATTCTAGCATTAACAATGTAAAATTTTTGTGTAAACTTCAAGGGCTAACATATTTAGTTAATTTGGTGAGGAAAGCAATGACCTGCTTTCTATAACTATGCTCATTAAGAGAACAAGTGAACCTTACTTTTCAAGGGCTCTTTTTCTCCAAGAAGAAAAATGCTTATTCATAAAACACTTAGGTTTTTTTTAATGAAGAATATAATTTAAGGATTTATATTTCCTTTAATTTTGATGAAAAGACTACGCTCTTTATGAACTAACACATTTCTAATTATAAGCTTTTAAAAAGTTGAATTCTTGTAACTCTGTTTTATTTAACAGGTCACAGTGTATCCTATCCCAAATCTACAGTCCTATTACTGGTTTGTTGAGAGTTGATTGATATGGGCAGAGAAAGTCTATAAGTTCCTTGAAGGAAGATGGCTGTATCCTCAGGACTACATAGATGTTCAATAAATTCTTACTAAACTAAATTGAGTCATATACAAAATAATATTGGCCCAAAATTCCCTTATTCCTATCATAATGTCATCCTATTTTTAAAAAATATTCCCCAACACTTAAAAAAAATTAAATAACTCAATAACTATTAATCTTGAAAATAAATTTTGTTTGGATCCACTTGATTGGTTGACAAACTTATCATTATTTATATAGACAGGAATACTTGAGTCCAGATATCAAGAAATCAATGCCAAGAGGGTCAAGGAGATAATATAAAAGGGGGAAAATGTATGAGTATAAGGTACTAGAGAAAGATGTGCCTAAAAAGGGACAGGTAGCACTACACTAATCCAGGATGTTATGCTGCATGGGCATCTGGTCCCAGATCACCTGATCTTTCAAGAGATCTCAGAAATATGTATTTTGAGGCTGTCTCCTAATTAAAAATTTTAAACTCAATTGCTTTTTAAAATATCATGTGATTGACTCCCTCCGCTCTAGGTAGATACTTGGCAGTTAAGGTCTTTAAACATCAAATCCATTAAAAGAGGTGAACAATTACAATGAACGGATTATGTGTTCAGCCTGTACCATCTGAATTACAAAAAAAACTTTCTTACTAATGAGGGTATAAAATACACTCTGTGCAGCTATAGGAATTATTGTCAAAATCTCTTTTCTCCTTCCAGCTTCGGCAGTCTGTAATGTTACCACAATCTGAAAGTTGAACATTAAAATGATTAAGAAGAAAAAATACTTAGAGACTTCTGCATAATTCATCATAGCAGCTGAGAGTGAAAGACAAGTTGTCTTGTAGCACAAATACATTACGAACTACAACACACAATGAAAATTTAGTTAAATACACTTAAGTGAAAAGATTAAAAATGTAATTCCTTTCATTATTAAAAACACCAGAAAAACAGTTCATTCCTGCTAACATAAATGAACAAGTCACTATGTTTTAGATATATTTTATGGAATAACATTGTTTGATTGGGGGCAGACATATTTGTGCAATTCACCCGTGACATATTCATTCCACATGGCTGGATCATAGGTATTATTATTGTTCCACCACATGGAAAAACATCAGGGCCCATTCTTCGGCTAAAGCACCCTGCAGTAGAAACACCACATGTGGTGCCAACTTCTGTCACACTTCAGTGGAGGGATTTAGAATAGTTTGCTTTAGCTGTGGATCTTTCCCTAACAAAGACTGGTAGTCTGTACCACGCAATACTTTAAAGACTAGATTTTAATAGCTATGTGTTTAGGTGGGAGGGAGAGATAGTGTTTCTCAGAACAGCACAAAACAAATGCCCCATAGGCAGATAGAGCTGGATTTGAATCCTAAATCTGCCACTCATTAGCTTTGTAAACTTGGACTAATCACCGGAGCTCTACTGAGCAGCTTCCATGTTCCACACACTATGCTAAGCTCTGGGTATAAAAGAGTGAACAAGATATAGCCTATGCCCAGAGCAACTTAAAGTTTAACAGGAGAATCAGAAAAGAATTGGCAATTGCAACAGAGAATCTTAAGGGCTACAGTAAATGTAAGCAGAAGGTATTAGGGGGAGCAGGTAGAATTAACATCTTTCCCAACCTTAAACTGTAAGGTTTCCTGAAGGAAGTGATATCTGAGCTGATATCTGGAGGAAGGAGAGGAGATAGGTAAGTGAAAAGTGAGGCAAAGAATGTTTTAGAAGGAGGAAATAACATATCCACAGCCAGAAATTGAAAGACAGCCTAGAACTTCTGAGGACCTGCTCACAGTTGTACAAGTGTACACAACGGAATATCAGCTGGACGATCCTCTATATCATAGCCAAAAAGAGTTTGAAGGAAGAGTGAAAATGCAAAAAAAAAAGTTGAAGGAAGAGTAAAAATATTACCTTAGTACTATTCATACATTTATTCCTCCTCTTTGTAAGTGGTTATTTCAATGTATTATGTTTAAGAAACTATAGGTCACCCCAGCTTTGACTTCTTCTTACCTACCACCATTCCAGTGATGTAGTCAGGCAGAACGAGAAAGAGCAAGTATGTGAAATGCTTCAGGGTAGAAGTTGCTAAGGCTGTTCTTTTTATGCTTCAAGAAAATGCAGTCTTTAACTGCAGAAAAAGAGACCGTCCTGGAAAAGGGGGAGAGGAGGGAGAATGCAGGTGCAGTAGTACCTGAAGGAATAAGCTCCAGGCAGGTGAGATGATAAACTGGATCCTGTTATTCCATCTTGGCCAGAGTGAAAACTAAATCTTTATCTTTTAAAAGTGGAATTGATATTCAGAAACAGCCCAAGGAAAGGTGTTCCTTAACAAACAAACTTAAAGACTCTTCTGGATGGCCTCTAAGGAACTCCCTCCCTCTCCTACCAACTTCTGATTTTGATAATATATACTTCCAGACTCTTTCTGCAGAGGTCCTATTGCTCAAAGCTGGAAGCCATCTTGGGATAGAGTATTTTAGAAGGTTCATGAATGGAAAGTGATGTCAGCAACATGGTGATATAAGAATTTCTAGTGTTTGTCCCCTCCCAGAAACATCAATCTGAACAACTATACAAGCATGAAAATATCACCACAAGAGCTAAGGATTTCAGGTGAGGAATTACAGCACCTGGACAAAGCACAGATATAAGATGAATTTGAGCAAGTACGAAAGACAGTTTCACCTTGCCCTTGTCACCCCTCCCCTAGGCCCAAGCAGCCCAGTGAAGAGAGAGATATCCTTCTGTGGGGGAGAGAGAATGAAATGAGCACCTGACTTCACCAAAGACCACAGCACCCACCTGCACCAGTGCCAGGCTGACTCCTCCAACCCCAGGCAGGTTCCCTGCAGCCCAGACTCCTTGCTGACCCCAATGCTAGGCCAGCTACACTGGTCCTTGACTCCTAGCCCACCCAGTGCCAAGCATGCGCCCATAGAACCAGATTGGATCCCAAGATCCAGGTCCCCAGCCCACCCCAGTGCTAGGGAAACTCCTACAGTCCCAGAATCTCAGGCCACCTAAGTGCCAGACAGGCTCCCATAGCCCAAGCCTCCATGATGGCCCCTGAAGCCTCAAGCTATAGGCCAATTCCCATGGCCCCAGGCTCCAGACTGGGGCAGGCTCTGCAGACATAGGCACCAGGATCACCTCTAGTCAGCTCCTGCACCTAGTCAGCCTCTGAAGACCCAGGATCCAGGCTGCCCCTATGGACCTAGGACCTTGGACCGGAGCCATGAACCCAAGCACCAGATCTGCCCACCTGTTGACCCAGGCTCAGACCTACCTGCCCAAAGACTCCAGCAGCAAGTCTGCCCACAGAAAACACAAGGCAGCCCACCCAGAACTTCTGGATGGGCTGACTCATAAAAGGACTTCCCTCCCTAAGCCAATCTATACAGACAGGAAGAGGTGCCTACTTCCTCAATGCCCAGACACCAACACAAAGCCACAGGGTTATGAATAATAAAGGAAACATTAATCCATCAAAGGATATAAATAAAGCTCCAATGACTGACTTTAAATAAATGGAAATCTATGAATGATTTGACAAAGAATTCAGAATAATCCTCTTAAAGAATTTCAGTGAACTATAAGGAAATGCAGATGACTAAAGGAAATTAGGAAAACATTGCATTAACAAAATGAGAGTTTAACTAAGAAATAGAAACCATTAAATAAAGAAACAAAAATACTAGAGTTGAGGAATACAATGACTTCCCTGAAGAATTCAATAGAGAGTTTCAACAAGACATTCAACCAAGTAGAAAAAAGAATTAATGAACTAGAAGATAAGTCATTTAAAATCATCTAGTCAGAGGAGTAAAAAGAAAAAAGAAAAAGAATGAGAAGGAGTGAATTACAGGATACCATTAATAAAAACAGATGGTTTCCCTGATGAATTTTGCCAAATATTTAAACACTAGCTAATGCCAACCTTCTCAAACTCTTCTAAAATATTGAAGAGGACAAAACACTTCCCAATTCATTTTATGAGGCCAGCCTTACCCTGATATCAAAGCCAAATAAGGAAAACTACAAGAAAACTACAAGAAAACTGCCGGCCAATACACCCAAGGAATATAAATGCAAAAATTCTCAACTGTTACAACTCAAATGAATTCAGTAAAGTTACAGGATAGAAAATCAACATACAAAAATTAGTTGTGTGTTTATACATTAACAATGAACTATCTTAAAGAGAGATAAGGAAAACAATCCCATTGACAGTAGCATCAAAAACTACAAAATATTTAGGAATAAGATCAAGCAAGGAGGTGAAAGATCTGTACATTGAAAACTATAACACATTGTTGAAAGAAATTGAAGAAGACACAAATAAATGGAAAAAAATTCCATGTTCATAGATTGGAAAAATTAATATTGTTAAAATACACATACTACCCAAAGCCATCTATTGATTCAAAGCAATCCCTATCAAAACTCCAAAGGCATTTTTTACATAAATAGAAAAAATAATCCTAATGTTTATATGGAAGCACAAAAGATTCTGAAGAACAAAAGCAGTCTTGAGAAAGAATAACAAAGCCAGAGGTGTCCTATGTCCTGATTTCAAACTATACTACAAAGCTATACTAATAAAACAGTATGGTACTAGAAAAAGACACATAGGCCAATGGAACACAATTGAGAGCCCAGAAGTAAACCCATGCGTATATGGTCAACTAATATTTTACAAGATGCCCAAAAATGCTCAGTGGGGAAAAGATAGTCTCTTCAAAAAAGTGGTGCCGGGAAAACTGGATATCGACATGCAAAAGAATGGACGGGACCTCTATTGTACAACACTCATAAAAATTAACTCACAATGGATTAAGGACTTAAATATAAGATCTAAAACCTTAAAACTCCCAGAAAAAACATAGGAAAAAGTCTTGGCTTTTGACCTTACAATGATTTTTTGGATATCATACCAAAACTGCAAGCAACAAAAGCAAAAGTTAATAAGTGAGAGTACATCAAACTTAAAATGCTCCTACACAGCAAAAGAAACACTCAACAAAATGAAATATAATGAAAAGGCAATATATGGGATGGGAGAAAGTATTTGCAAATACTATATCTGATAAGGGGTTAATATCCAAAATAGATAATAAACTCATACAACTCAATAGCAAAAACTCCAAATAATCTTATTTTAAAAATGGTCAAAGGACCCAAATAGACATTTTTCCAAAGAAGACATATAAATTGCCAAAAATACATGAAAAGTTTTCAACATCACTGATCATCAGGGAATGTGAATCAACACCATAATGAGATATCATTTCACATCTATTAAAATGGCTATTATGAAAATGACAAATTTACAAGCATTGATGAGGATGTGAAGAAAAGGGAATCCTTGTGCACAGTTGGTGGAAATGTAAATTGGTACAGCCACTATGGAAAACAGAATGGAGTTTCCTCAAAAAATTAAAAATAGGGGAGACCTTCAAGATGGCGGAGGAGTAAGACGTGGAGATCAACTTCCTCCCCACAGATAAATCAAAAATACATCTACATGTGCAACAACTCCTGCAGAACACCTACTGAATGCTGGCAGAAGACCTCAACTTCCCAAAAGCTTTGCTTTTACCATTTGTCCTAGGGTTCTGTCTATCCGTTTTTTTTGTTTTGTTTTGTTTTTTTAATAGTTTTTAGCGCTTGTTACCATTTTTGGTTTGGTTGCTCTCTTTTTTCTTTCTTTCTTTTTTAATTACTTTTTTATTTTTTTATTTTTAATAATATTTTTTAATTTTTTATTTTAAGAACTTTATTTTATTTTATTTTTTTCTGTCTTTCTTTTTTTTTTCCTCCCTTTTTCTCTGAGCCATGGGGCTGACAGGGTCTTGGTGCTCCGGCTGGGTATCAAGCCTCAGCCTCTGAGGTGGGAGACCCAAATTCAGGACATTGGTCCACCAGAGACCTCCCAGCTCCATATAATATCAATCAGAGAGAGCTCTCCCAGGGATCTCCGTCTCAATGCTAAGACCCAGCTCCACTCAACGACCAACAAGCTCCAGTGATGTAAAACCCATGCCAAACAACTAGCAAGACAGGAACACAACCCCACCCATTAGCAGAGAGGCTGCCTAAAATCATAATAAGTTCACAGACTCCCCAAAACACACCACCAGACGTGGTCCTGCCCACCAGAAAGACAAGATTCAGCCTCATCCACGAAAACACAGGCACCAATCCCCTCCACCAGGAAGCCTACACAACCCACTGAACCAACCTTACCCACTGGTGGCAGACACCAAAAACAACAGGAACTACGAACATGCAGCCTGTGAAAAGGAGACCCCAAACACAGTAAGTTAAGCAAAATGAGAAGACAGAGAAATACACAGCAGATGAAGGAGCAAGGTGAAAACCCACCAGGCCAAACAAATGAGGAAGAAATAGGCAGTTTACCTGAAAAAGAATTCAGAGTAATGAGAGTAAAGATGATCCAAAATCTTGGAAATAGAATGGAGAAAATAGAAGAAACGTTGAACAAGGACCTAGAAGAACTAAAGAGCAAACAAACAAGGACGAACAACACAATGAACAAATTAAAAATTCTTTAGAAGGAATCAATAGCAGAATAACTGAGGCAGAAGAACGGATAAGTGACCTGGAAGATAAAAGAGTAGAAATAATTACCGCAGAGGGGAATAAAGAAAAAAGGATGAAAATAATTGAAGACAGTCGCAGAGACTTCTGGGACAACATTAAACGCACCAACATTCGAATTACAGGGGTCCAAGAAGAAGAAGAGAAAAAGAAAGGGACTGAGAAAATATCTGAACAAATTACAGTTGAAAACTTCCCTAGTATGGGAAAGGAAATAGTCAATCAAGTGCAGGAAGCACAGAGAGTCCCATATAGGATAAATCCAAGGAGAAACACACCAAGACACATATTAATCAAACTATCAAAAAATAAAGACAAAGAAAAATATTAAAAGAGGCAAGGGAAAAGCAACAAATAACATACAGGGGAATCCCCATAAGGTTAATAGCTGATCTTTCAGCAGAAACTCTGAAAGCCAGAAGGGAGTGCAGGACATAGTTAAAGTGATGAAAGAGAAAAGTCTACAAGCAAGATTACTCTACCCAGCAATGAACTCATTCAGATTCAAGGGAGAAATTAAAAACTTTACAGACAAGCAAAAGTTAAGAGAATTCAGCACCACCAAACCAGCTTTACAACAAATGCTAAAGGAAGTTCTCTAGGCAGGAAACACAAGAGAAGGAAAAGATCTACAATAGCAAACCCAAAACAATTAAGAAAATGGTAACAGGAACATACATATCAATAACTACCTTAAATGTAAATGGATTAAATGCTCCAACCAAAAGACATTGACAAGCTGAATGGATACAAAAACAAGACCCGTATTTATGCTGTCTACAAGAGACCCTCTTCGGGCCTAGGGACATATACAGACTGAAAGTGAGGGGATGGAAAAAGATATTACATGCAAATGGAAATCAAAAGAAAGCTGGACTAGCAATTCTCATATCAGACAAAATAGATTTTAAAATAAAGACTATTACAAGAGACAAAGAAGGACACTACATAATGATCAAGGAATCAATCCAAGAAGAAGATATAACAATTATAAATATTTATGCACCCAACATAGGAGCACCTCAGTACATAAGGAAAATGCTAACAGCCATAAAAGGGGAAATCGACAATAACACAATCATAGTATGGGACTTTAACACCCCACTTTCACCAATGGACAGATTACCCAAAATGAAAATAAATAAGGAAACACAAGCTTTAAATGATATATAAAGCAAGATGGATTTAATGGATATTTATAGGACATTCCTTCCAAAAACAACAGAATACACTTTCTTCTCAAGTGCACATGGAACATTCTCCAGAATAGATCATATCTTGGGTCACAAATCAAGCCTTGGTAAATTTAAGAAAATTGAAATTGTATCAAGTATCTTTTCCAACCACAACACTTTGAGACTAGACATCAATTACAGGAAAAAAATCTGGAAGAAATACAAACACATGGAGGCTAAACAATACACTACAAAATAACAAAGAGATCACTGAAGATATCAAATAGGACATCAAAAAATACCTAAAAACAAATGACAATGAAAACATGATAAGCCAAAACCTATGGGATGCAGCAAAAGCAGCTCTAAGAGGGAAGTTTATAGCAATACAACCCTACCTCAAGAAACAAGAAACATCTCAAGTAAACAACCTAACTGTACACCTAAAGCAATTAGATAAAGAAGAACAAAAAACCCCAAAGTTAGCAGAAGGAAAGAAATCATAAAGATCAGATCAGAAATAAATGAAAAAGAAATGAAGGAAATGATAGCAAAGAGTAATAAAACTAAAACCTGGTTCTTTGAGAAGATAAACAAAATTGATAAACCATTAGCCAGAATCATCAAGAAAAA
Source organism: Balaenoptera borealis (assembly GCF_965194805.1). Taxonomy (NCBI): domain Eukaryota; kingdom Metazoa; phylum Chordata; class Mammalia; order Artiodactyla; family Balaenopteridae; genus Balaenoptera; species Balaenoptera borealis. The sequence goes on along the minus strand of NC_138864.1, from coordinate 56,775,811 downwards.
AAGGGAGAAGACTCAGATCAATAGAATTAGAAATGAAAACGGAGAAGTAACACTGACACTGCAGAAATACAAAGGATCATGTGAGATTACTGCAAGCAACTATATGCCAATAAAATGGACAACCTGGAAGAAACAGACAAATTATTAGAAAAGCACAACCTTCCGAGACTGAACCAGGAAGGAATAGAAAATATAAACAGACCAATCACAAGCACTGAAATTGAAACTGTGATTAAAAATCTTCCAACAAACAAAACCCCAGCACCAGATGGCTTCACAAGTGAATTCTATCAAACATTTAGAGAAGAGCTAACACCTATCCTTCTCAAAGTCTTCCAAAATATACCAGAGGGAGGAACACTCCCAAACTCATTCTACGAGGCCACCATCACCCTGATACCAAAATCAGACAAAGATGTCACAAAGAAAGAAAACTACAGGCCAATATCACTGATGAACATAGATGCTAAAATCCTCAACAAAATACTAGCAAACAGAATCCAACAACACATTAACAGGATCATACCCCATGATCGAGTGGGGTTTATCCTAGGAATGCAAGGATTCTTCAATATACACAAATCAATCTATGGGATTCGCCATATTAACAAATTGAAGAATAAAAACCATATGATCATGTCAATAGATGCAGAAAAATCTTTCGCCAAAATTCAACACCCATTTATGATAAAAACCCTCCAGAAAGTAGGCACTGAGGGAAGTTACCTCAACATAATAAAGGCCATATTTGACAAAGCCACAGCCAACATCATTCTCAATGGTGAAAAACTGAAACCATTTCCACTAAGATCAGGAACAAGACAAGGTTGCCCACTCTCACCACTATTATTCAACATAGATTGGGAAGTTTTAGCCACAGCAATCAGAGAAGAAAAAGAAATAAAAGGAATACAAATCGGTAAAGAAGAAGTAAAACTGTCACTGCAGATGACATGATACTATACACAGAGAATCCTAAAGATGCTACCAGAAAACTACTAGAGCTAATCAATGAATTTGGTAAAGTAGCAGGATACAAAATTAATGCACAGAAACCTCTTGCATTCCTATACACTAATAATGGAAAATCTGAAAGAGAAATTAAGGAAACACTTCCATTTACCACTGCAACAAATAAAAATAAAATACGTAGGAATAAACCTACCTAAGGAGACAAAATACCTGTATGCAGAAAACTATAAAACGCCGATGAAAGAAATTAAAGATGATACAAACAGCTGGAGAGATATACCATGTTCTTGGGTTGGAAGAATCAACATTGTGAAAATGACTATGTTACCCAAAGCAATCTACAGATTCAACGTAATCCCTATCAAACTACCAATGGCATTTTTCACAGAACTAGAACAAAATATTTCACAATTTGTATGGAAACACAAAAGACCCCAAATACCCAAAGCATCTTGAGAAAGAAAAACGGAGCTGGAGGAATCAGGATCCCTGACTTCAGGCTATACTACAAAGCTACAGTAATCAAGACAGTATAGTACTGGCACAAAAACAGAAATATAGATCAATGGAACAGGATAGAAAGCCCAGAGATAAACCCATGCACATATGGTCACCTTATCTTTGAAAAGGAGACAAGAATATACAATGGAGAAAAGACAGCCTCTTCAATAAGTGATGCTGGGAAAACTGAACAGCTACAGGTAAAAGAATGAAACTAGAACACTCCCTAACACCATACACAAAAATAAACTCAAAATGGATTAAAGACTTAAATTTAAGGCCAGACACTATAAAACTCTTAGAGGAAAACATAGGCAGAACACTCTATGACATAAATCACAGCAAGATCCTTTTGGACCCACCTCCTAGAGAAAAGGAAATAAAAACAAAAATAAATATATGGGACCTAATGAAACTTAACATCTTTTGCACAGCAAAGGAAACCATAAACAAGACGAAAAGACTACCTTCAGAATGGGTGAAAATATTTGCCAACGAAGCAACTGACAAAGGATTAATCTCCAAAATATACAAGCAGCTCATGCTGCTCAATATCAAGAAAACAACCCAATCCAAAAATGGGCAGAAGACCTAAATAGACATTTCTCCAAAGAAGATATACAGATTGCCAACAAACGCATGAAAGTATGTTCAACATCACTAATCATTAGAGAAATGCAAATCAAATCTACAATGAGGTATCACCTCACACGAGTCAGAATGGCCATCATCAAGAAATCTACAAACAATAAATGTTGGAGAGGGTGTGGAGAAAAGGGGGCATTCCCACTGTTGGTAGGAATGTAAATTGATACAGCCACTATGGAGAACAGTACGGAGGTTCCTTAAAAAACTAAAAATAGAACTACCATACGACCCAGCAGTCCCACTACTGGGCATGTACCCTGAGAAAACCATAATTCAAAAAGAGACATGTACCACAATGTTCACTGCAGCTCTATTTATAATAGCCAGGACATGGAAGCAACCTCAGTGTCCATTGACAGATGAATGGATAAAGAAGATGCGACACAGATATACAATGCAATATTACTCAGCCATAAAAAAAAATGAAATTGAGTTATCTGTAGTGAAGTGGATGGACCTAGAGACTGTCATACAGAGTGAAGTAAGTCAGAAAGAGAAAAATAAATACCATATGCTAACACATATATATGGAATCTCAAAAAAAAAAAATGCTTCTGAAGAGCCTAGGGGCAGGACAGGAATAAAGACACAGACGTAGAGAATGGACTTGAGCACACGGGGAGGGGGAAGGGTAAGCTGGGTTAAAGTGAGAGAGTGGCATGGACATATATACACTACCAAATGTAAAATAGATAGCTAGTGAGAAGCAGCCGCAGAGCACAGGGAGATCAGCTCAGTGCTTTGTGACTACCTAGAGGGGAGGGATAGGGAGGGTGGGAGGGAGACAAAAGAGGGAGGAGATATGGGGATATATGTATATGTATAGCCGATTCACTTTGTTATACAGCAGAAACTAACACGCCATTGTAAAGCAATTATACTCCAATAAAGATGTTAAAAAATATTAAAAGTAGAACTATCATATTATCCAGCCATCCCTCTTCTGAATATATATGTCTGAAAGAAATAAAATCACTTTCTTGAGAAGATATCTGCACACTCATGTTCATTCCAATATTATTCATGTTCATGTGGTATATAGATACAATGGAATATTATTTGGTATATACATACAAAGGAAATTGTGATATATATATATAGAGAGAGAATAATGTATATATTTTTACACACACAATGGAATAATATTCAATGCAATATTATTCAGAAGACAGTTCTGCCTTTTGGGACAACATCCTTTTGAATGTCCATGAGGGCATTACGCTAAGTGAAATAATTCAGACAGAAAAATACAAATACTGAAGGATCTCACTTATACGTGGAGTCTAAAAAAAGTCAAACTCACAGAAACAGAAAGTAGTATGGTGATTGCTGGGGCTCGGGGTTGGGGGAAACAGGGCGATGTTGATGAAAGTGTACAAACTTCCAGTTATAAGATGAATAAGTTCTGAGGACCTAATGTACAGCACGGTGACTATAGTTAATACTGTATTATATACTTGAAAGTTGCTAAGAGAGTACATCTTAAATGTTTTCACAGCACACACTAAAAGGTAATTATGTAAGGCAATGAAGGCATTAACTAAACTTACTGCAGTGATCATTTCGTAATATACACATATATCAAAACATCACACTGTACACCTTAAACTTACACAATGTTATATGTCAATTATATCTCAACAAAGCTGGAGAGAAAAAGAAAAATGACATACAGTCATTGCTTTCATACAAAGTCTTAATTTTCACATTAACTATGGTAATACTCCTGACATTATTTGAAATGGAAACAGTTAGTTCATTTTAACAAAGAAAATGCTCATTTCTAGATCAGCAACTATCTTCATAATTGTTCCCTAGAACACTAGTGTTAAGAAACTCCATGAGAAGGAAAAAAATAGTCAGTGATCAAATAATTTGGGGAAATGGCTACATACTATCCCTATTGAATACTGATTATTTTTATTAGCATATTTAATATTCTGAGAAGTCCCAAAGTAAACAGAGCAATCAACAAGCAAACTTCAACCCAGGATTAGATGAGGGTTAATTAGCATAGATTCAGTCACGGGACTAGAGTCACCATTCACTGGGCATGGGCTCAGCACCCATGAAGTTGTTAAGGAAATCCTTGAGAAAATCATTTAAAAGGACCTAATCACCTTACAACATCACATAAAAAGTATTCTTTCCATCAAAGAAAACTAATGAGATTGACCACCATGACTGCTATATATTGTTCTTACACAATGTCAAAAATCATGATCCTTCCTAGAAATAGCCCATATATCTAATGAGGAAGAAGAACATAGCACACCACAAATTCTTTGTTAAAGTAAGTTTTGTTTTGCCTGGCAGTCATTCTTGCTTGTTTGCCTTTTTATGTCACTTTCATAGAATAGGGAGAGACTTGCTTATCACTATCCAAAATTCATTAAAAGTAGGTTGTGACAATTTTTTTGGTCACCAAAACAAAAATGTCTTCCCTGAGAAGAGTAATAAGAGAGGTCAGAATGCTTTTCCTTTCTTGGTAAGCTTGCCTGCTTGTGCTTTCAGCACACCATGGGCAACCTTTTGTCATCAATCCTCATGTGCAAATGAGCCATGGCACTTCTCAAGGTCCAGGACTTCCCAGATATTTGGAAAAGGACTTCTTAGGCAAAGGGCAGGAGCAGTGCCAGTGACAGAGGTGCTACTTGGTACTGACTCTGATAGGGGATAAAACATCTTACTTTTTAAAAAGAGGATTCCTAAGTATCATTTCTTAACCTGATGATAATGTAAATGGTGTTATGCAGTTTCTACCTCATTGTCTGGAATATAATAAGTACAATACGGTCTTGCCTAGAAAATAGAAGCATCCATAATTTTGGAAGACCTTAGAATACCTTTCTACCTTTTTTTTTTTTTAACATCTTTATTGGAGTATAATTGCTTTACAACAGTGTGTTAGTTTCTGCTGTACAACAAAGTGAAACAGCTATATGTATACATATATCCCCATATCCCCTCCCTCTTCTGTCTCCCTCCCACCCTCCCTATCCCACCCCTCTAGGTGGTCACAAAGCACCGAGCTGATCTCCCTGTGCTATGTGGCTGCTTCCCACTAGCTATCTATTTTACATTTGGTAGTATATATAAGTCCATGCCACTCGCTCACTTTGTACCGGCTTACCCTTCCCCCTCCCTGTGTCCTCAGTTCCATTCTCTACATCTGCGTCTTTATTCCTGTCCTGCCCCTAGGTTCTTCAGAACCATTTTTTTTTTTTTTTAGATTCCATATATATGTGTAAGCTTATGGTATTTGTTTTTCTCTTTCTGACTTGCTTTACTCTGTATGATAGACTCTAGGTCCCTCCACCTTACTACAAATAACTCAATTTCGTTTCTTTTCATGGCTGAGTAATATTCCATTGTATATATGTGCCACATCTTCTTTATCCATTCATCTGTCAATGGACACTTAGGTTGCTTCCATGTCCTGGCTATTGTAAACAGTGCTGCAATGAACATTGTGGTACATGTCTCTTTGAATTATGGTTTTCTCAGGGTATATGCCCAGCAGTGGGACTGCTGGGTCATATGGTAGTTCTATTTTTAGTTTTTAAAGGAACCTCCATACTGGCTGTATCTTTTTCTACCTTTTCTATATTAACTTTATAATAAAATTTAGAAGTATCTATAAGAAGGGCACTCATGTCAGACATGACTCCTGCATCCCTTGCACTTAGCACAGTGTCTGGCATAGAGTGAACCATCGTAAGTATTTATGGTGAGAGAGTGGAAAGGAAAGGAGGAAAGGCTTAGAAATCAAACATAAAGGCCACCACTTTTAAAGGAGCAAATTTCTATAGGTATTTTGAAGAAGAAATTTAAAATATGTTCTAAAAAACTTCTGTGCCCTTTAGGGGAACATAATGCTTTTGTACTATTTGATTCAAAGAGTAGGCAGCCAACTTTCAGAAAAAAGTCATATACTTTTAATTGTAAATAATATTCATTTGACTTGATTGATCCTTAGTTTATATAATTTGAGTATTCTCTACTTTACCTGCTATTCTCAAAGAAAATCCTCCTATTTTTCTTTGTATAACACTGAACTGGCATACTAGCATAGGTATTCATATTTCTGGTTTACCAGAAGGTATAGTTGAATGAATGTCACTGTTATCACACAGCAACATATTTAAGGCCCTGATACATTCTTGAGGTTCAACATACACTTTCATGAATTTTTCAGGGTTATTAACTTTGAACTCAGTCATGTTGGAGGACTAAAGTTACTATCCTCCATCCACACATTGTATTGATTAGTACATTTTCAGTTACAAGTAGCAGAAACTCAAATCAGACAGGCTTATGCAATCCATCAATCAATCAAAATATTGGCTTACTTCACTAAAGTGCAAAAGTAAAGCTGGCTACAACTGGTGTGAAGAATTATTATTAGGAATCTATATCACTCCATTTCTTAGCTTCTGTTTTCTCTGTGTTGGCTTCATCAAGCTCTCTCCATCTGGTAGCAAGATGGCCCCAATAGCTTCAGGCTAGGTTTCTTCCACTTTAACAAGCCCAAAATGAGAAAGAGCTCTTCATTCCTAATAACACCTAGGACTTTGACTGACCAGGCCTGGAGTGCCTATCTCTAGAGCCTAGACTAAACGTAAGGGGGGGCGGCTCTCCAAAAGAAAGTGAAGATGCTGTTATGCCAGAAGAAAGGGACATGGATACCAGATAGGCAAAAATGCAATGGCTGTATGCTATGCCCATATTTTACATTCTTGTGGAATTAGTCAGAAGTCAGAGTACTTAAATTATATTTGGATTGTTCACAGGCAATTCATTAAGTTTTAAAAAAAATACTATTAAAAGTTCTTTTTTAACCTAGAAAATAGTTGGGTGATTTCAGTGCATAAAAATTTGCCATTAAAATGAAATGAACAGAGAAACAGGAAGTTAAGCCTTTCACACCTTTGTGTGATACTTCATTGTGGTTACTTAATTTACTGATACAGCTCCATTATTCAAATATTAACAGTGACTCAAAGATCAGACATTCTCATTTAAGGCACAAACATAGGAAAAGGTAGGTTTGTTAAATATGAATATTTATGAGTATGAGCAATAAACTCCTGGCTAGACAATAAATTTGAACCCAGGCCCCCACCAAAATTACTTGATGAACTTAAATTTTCAAGATCATTTCAAAAGTTGAATAATCCTTTGGTTTAGTAAGTTATCCTGGTTCTGTGTGATTTTGACTTTATCCAAAACAGCAAAACGATCAATAAATACAAAGTCAGAATATTTTGGTTTCAATAAGATCTTTACCATACTAAAGCCATGCAATTCCCGGCAAGTAACTTCTTTCAAAAAGCTGCACAATAGTCAAAAGGATATTATGTGAAAAGTAGTTCTAAAACTTATAGACCTCAACGTAGATTTATAAAACAAAGGGTTTTCTCCATATAATACATTTATAATTCTGCTCCTCATATGGTAATTCTTATTTAGCTAGTGTTCCTTTGTTATTATTCAGTTATTTTGTCCTGATGAATTTATTTCTGTTTATGGCTTATAAGCCCTTTACAACTATTTTATTATGTGACCTATACATAACCAAAGTAGAAAATGCCCTGTATATTGTGCTGTGGTTTGACCTTTTTGACAGTGCAAAAAGAATGAGAGCTGGCAGAAATAGGCATGATGAGGGAAGCTATTACTTGTGTAAATTATTTAGAAAATAACTATATGTGAGGTTTAATATATTATCTAAGCTACATTTGATTGAATCAACCTATATTATTTTAAATACCAGTGGTTATACTTCTATCATTTTATATGAAATAAACCCAATTTTTCAGACAAGATTTAAAAATGATGCAAGATAATTCCTTAATTAAATGTGAAAAATAAGTTCTTGGGAATTAAAAGGTCTCACATGAATATGCCTATTCAACTAAAAATGACAGTGCCCACACATCTTGACATCCAACCATACATTGATTCCCAAATCAGAATAATTATACCTGCAGGTAGGCAGATAGAGTTTATGCAGAAATGTACATCTTTTGTTGCATCTTCTTGGCTTTGTGCCCTGACATGTCAGACACAAATAAATAAGCCAAGCAATACATTGTTTTCTAATTCAGAGTTTGGAAGATACCCTGCTATCTACACTTTTACAAGACAATGTGTTAATATTTCTATGTTCACCTTTTACTTTTAGAATATATGGCTTTATTACTATGCTTTATTTTCTGAAGAGTATACTTTCTTGTTTTCAAACAAGATTTATTTGTTTATGTATTAATGTCTATATATTTTAACTGTTATTTATTACATCTCTTTATTTATTATCTCTGATATTAAATATCCTATTGGAAATAGGCACTCCCAGCAGAGGAATAAATCATAACATTATTTCCATCATAAAAAATCTCATTTTAATTTGTATTTTGAATAATTTTATAAAGCTGGAGTCCCTGGAGCTTCAAGTCTATTTTGACATCTGCTTAATTCATCTGCTTAATAACCAAGTTATGATGAAACAGTTGTGCTGTCAAAAGAAATGATCAGTGTTGTACTATTCTTGGTTGCATTGCCTTCTGTTTCCCACCTTCTAGACTTTCATAGAAATCTAATAAAGGACGCAAACAAGCATTTGAACTACAGGATCATAAAATGCCTCCTGCATTATCTGGCCACTTATTTAGCTGTATCTTTAAAGTGTCAAAGATTTCGATACAATGAAAAACGTTTGGTCTATGATCTCCGTGCTTCTTTTCTCTTAAGCTAAGTTTGTGCAACACCTATCTTTAGGTACACTTGGTGAATGCAATACTATCATTAATTTATTTAATAGAGTTATTATACATTTTATGGGAGAGTTTCAATAAAAATTGGATTTCAAAGCAACTAACATTTATGGGGTCATACTCTGTACCAGGTATTCTATATACTTCAATTTATAAAGTCTCAATTAAAGCTCATAATAAACGAATGTAGTTGTTATTATAACCATTTTACAAAATGGTCAATAAAAAATCAAAGAGGTCTAGAAGCTTGCCTCAGGCACCAAGCTGGTGAATTAAGTATAGGGAATTAACCCTAAAATTCCAACTTTAAAACTAGCATTCTTTTTACTATACTACATTTAATAACAATAAATGATAGCAATCATGGATATTAGATATTAGCATCCATTATATGCCATGCACTTTTCCTATTAGTCATGACCCAGTGAGATTATTTCTATTTTTCAGATATGTAAATTGATGATCAAAAAGCCTAGGCAGTTGCCCATTGTCACCCAGCAGGTAAGTAGTAAAATCGGTATTCAAATTCAAGCCACGCACCTGACGTCAACATTTAAATTCTCCCTATGATAGCATGCTGATTTTCAATCGTAACTAAAACTTGCAAAAACTATAATTCAATGTATACGAGATGACTGGATGATACTTTAGGAGCTATCACTTCAAGGTCACCATTAAACTTCTTTTCCATTGTTTCATATATGCGAGGTGCTGATTTAAGAGGTTTTTTTGGTTAATAGAGAGTCAATATATTATTGGTTAATTGATATTTTCATTTTACTTATGTCTGAATATTTGGCATTACACACTGTATTTTGAAAATTATGGCAGGGTATATAGCTTTTTGCATAATCAGATTAATAAAAAGTGTTATAGGGGCTACCCTGGTGGCGCAGTGGTTGAGAATCTACCCGCCAATGCAGGGGACACGGGTTCAAGCCCTGGTCTGGGAAGGTCCCACATGCCGCGGAGCAACTGGGCCCGTGAACCACAACTACTGAGCCTGCGCATCTGGAGCCTGTGCTCCGCAACAAGAGAGGCCGCGATAATGAGAGGCCCGCGCACCGCGATGAAGAGTGGCCCCCACTTGCCGCAACTAGAGAAAGCCCTCGCACAGAAACGAAGACCCAACACAGCCATAAATAAATAAATAAATTTTAAAAATAAATAAATAAATAAATAAAAAGTGTTATAACTGTGATTCAATCAGCAAAAGAAGACTAAACAGATAAACATAAGAAAACACTAAACAGCAAAATGTATACAATTCAATTTTGTGAAGTGATCTAGTCTATAAGCAGGTCAGTATACAATCTCATAAATAAATTAATACATACTACTATACATACTCACATATACATGATAGAATGGGCAGGAAATTCAAAGAAATAAAGGTTGGGAATCCCTAGGCAATAGAGACAACATATTTTTAAATCAACTTTATTCTGGGATAATTTATATTAAAAAAAATACACCCGTTTTAAGTGTATTGTCCAATAACTTTTGACGAATATATAAAACTGTGTAACCACCACCACAATGAAGATAAAGAGCAGTTATATCATCCAAGATTTTGGTGGTATCCCTCTTAAGTTAATCCTACTTTCTCAGTACTAGTTAACCACTTTATATCACTTTAGTTTTGCCTATTCTAGAACTTCACATAAATGAAATCATACACTATGTGCAATTTTTTGTCTGTCTTTTGCTCACTATAATACTTTTAAGACTTATCCATGTAGTTGCAAATATCAGCAGTTCATTCCTTTTTATTGCTGAGTAATATTCCATTGTGTGTATTATCACAAATGTTTTACCCATTCACCAGTTAACAGACATTTGGATTGTTTGCTGTTAACATTGTACACAGGTACATTTTCATTTCTCTTGGTAAATACCTAGGAATGGGATTGTAGGGTGGCATAAGTGTATACCAATTGTACATGAAACTCTTGAACTGTTCTCCAAATAGGTTGTACCCTTTTATACTATACCAACAGTACATGAGAGTTTCAGTTGTACCACATGTCAGTCTTTTTAAATTTTAGTCATTTCAGCAAGTATGTAGTGATTTATTCTTATGGTTCTAATTTGCATTCGGGAAACAATTTGTTTTGAAGAGGACTAGATTAACAACTGAGAATCCTAGGTAAAAAGATTGACAATCGAGTCACACATGGATCTGAATCCGATATGATACCTACTACGGGCATACCCTGGAGATATTGAGGGTTTGGTTCCAGACCACGGCAATAAAGTGAGTATGGCAATAGAATGAGTCACACACAAATTTTTTTTGGTTTCCACAAAATTATATAAGTTCTGTTTACACTACTGTAGTCTATTAAGTGTGCAATGGCATTATGTATAAAAAAACAATGTACATACCTTAATTAAAAATATATTATTGCTAAAAAATGCTAACCATTATCTGAGCGAGTTGTAATCTTTTTGTAATAGTAACATAACAGATCACTGATCACAGCTAACCATAACAAATACAATAATAATGAAAAAGTTTGAAATATTGGGAGAATTACTAAAATGTGACACAGAGATATGAAGTGAGCAAATGCTGTTGGAAAAATAGCACCACAGACTTGTTTGATGCAGGGTTGCCACAAACCTTTAATTTGTAAAAAGCGCAGTATCTGCAAAGTGCAATAAAGTGAAGTGCAATAAAACAAGGTGTGCCTGTATATGTGTGACTACGAACAAGTTCTCTTAGCTTCTCTATGCTTATTTTTGGCTGCGTTGGGTCTTCGTTGCTGTGCGCGGCTTTCTCTGGTTGCGAAGAGTGGGGGCTACTCTTCGTTGCAGGGCTCGGGCTTCTCATTGCGGTGGCTTCTCTTGTTGCAGAGCACTGGCTCTAGGCGCGCATGCTTCAGTGGTTGTGGCTCGTGGGCTCTAGAGCGCAGGCTCAGTAATTGTGGCGCACGGGCTTTGTTGCTCCGCGGCATGTGGGATCTTCCCAGACCAGGGCTCGAACCCGTGTCCCCTGCATTGGCAGGTGGATTCTCAACCACTGTGCCACCAGGGAAGCCCCTATTTTGGACTTTAAAAAGAACATAAGCATAAAGCACCAAACATAGTGCCTGGATTATAGAGAGTGTTCAATGAAAGTTAACTATTATTATTATTCCTATTTCACAGAATGTATAAGGTTATAAATTTTTTACCTTATATTAAGTTTACTTCTAATGACCATAAAAATAATGCTATGCCTTTATAGGATATATCTTACCCAACATATGAAAGTGCTTTAAAATAATTTTTTAAAACAGATAAATCTGATTTCTTCAAAGTTAACCATAATATACAGAAGTATTACTCTGGAAAGTATCTTTGCATCTAGTACTTTTTTAAATTATTAATTAATTAATTAATTAATTTATGGCTGTATTGGGTCTTTGTTTCTGTGCGAGGGCTTTCTCTAGTTGCGGCAAGCGGGGGCCACTCTTCATCGCGGTGCACGGGCCTCTCACTGTCGCGGCCTCTCTTGTTGCGGAGCACAGGCTCCAGACGCGAAGGCTCAGCAATTGTGGCTCACGGGCCTAGTCGCTCCGCGGCATGTGGGATCTTCCCAGACCAGGGCTCGAACCCGTGTCCCCTGCACTGGCAGGCAGATTCTCAACCACTGCGCCACCAGGGAAGCCCATCTAGTACTTTTTAAAAAATATTTTGTTTTGTTTCTAAGTTGGGACTTGATCCCAAGAAAATATAGCATTACTTTACATGGCCTTAATCCTAGAAAGTAGTAGTATCAAGTATTTAAAGCAACCTAAAATAGATCACAAGCATTCTGCCTGCACTACGCCTTCCTCATCCACAAGCAATCTTTGTGGTTTCGATAACTCCCTAAAATGCCAACTCCCATTTTATCCTGACATCAAGTGGACCAACATGCTCCCTCTCCCCTCGATGCGTCAAATTGCCTACCCAGCTGCTCCCACCCAGGGTGTAGTCTCTTTACTAGCACTGCCTGCAACCACTCCACTGTGGCCTAGTGACGCCACAATCAGCTTCCCTTTCACTTGTCCCATTGCCGAATTTCTCCTCAGGTCTGAAAGCCCTGCCAAATCATCTAGCTTTTGCTTCTGTGTGGTCTGAGAGAGTTGGCACAAGGAGAAGTAGTGAGTTCTGTGACTTCCTCTTGGGTTTTCTTTCACAATTAGGAAAGAGGATTAGGAGTAGCCAAGAGACATTTATTTTTTAAGAAAAGTGTCCTTCTGAGAAAAACAAAGAGATGTCTTAAAACTCTGAAAAGTTAAGGGTTTAAACTAATTGCTATTCAGTCATTGACTTACTCGGTGACCCTAATATGTTTACCTCTTGAATACTAAGTTTTTTATGAGCTGTTACAGATTTTTTTGAAAAAAAAGCTATTATTGATGTCTGTTGACATCACATTTGCAATTAACAAATTTATATAGTGATTTTGTTTTCCAGTCCTCCCATGTAAAATCTCATTTGAATGTCATAACTACTATGAGTTTGAAAGCATTGGGTAACAAGGCATGCCACCACCAGCACTATCAATACCAAGAACAAACCACTTTGGGAGCCAGGCTGAGGTTAATGGGGAGAGTTACAGTAAGAACAAAATAGAATACTGGCACATGAAGACAGCTGGAATGAGCAGTTACTAATAAGAGGCTTCAGGCACAGCAAGCAAGCAGAAGTCTATTAATCAGCATTGGGAATAAATACAGGGAAGGAACCGGTCAACAACCAGGGTATGTAAGGGTAAGAATCATACAGATTTATCTGGCCAGTGGATCACACTGGTCCTGAAGATCGGTAAGGAGGTCTGTCTTACCAACCATGGCTCTAGACATGCCTCCAGACATGCACTGTTTGAGAAAAAACAAGAAACCATTCACCATGTCACAGGGTACTCCATTTTTTATGCCTCATTTCTGGTATTTTTTTCTCTCAGGCCCATCCTTACTCACTCCAGCTCTACAGCTGAGCAAGAAGCAAATTGGGGTTCACTGCTTCCCACGGGCTTTTGCTTAATATTAAATTAAGTCAATGCTCAATATCTAAACCCCTTACCTAGAGCTGGACTTATTGAGGGATAGGCTTCCCTTATGCTTGGCTACTTCTTCTTGTCTAAGGACAGTTTTTTGGACTTCACCTTGCCTGCCTGCCCTAAGCCTGTTATATTCCAGACCCTCCATGTCTAACTAGACCTCAATTCTTGACTCCTCCTGTTAAATCCAGTCCTATGGCCATCCATGCATTACACTTACAATCACTCTTGGCTATTGCTCTACAACCACTCAGGAGACTATGGCAGGATGGCTAGAGAAGAGTCTACCATTGCCATGAAGATGATTAAGAAAAGGCCTTCATGAATAAGCAATATACAAATCCCTTCAAGACTGAGCTTGAAGATATGAGCTCTAGGAGATTCCACAAGTGGAGAAGTTCTTAAGGTGCTTCCACAGACTATAATGTTGGCATCAGAATTTTCCACTTTGAGTCCCACAAGCTCATATGCAGCCTGTAAAAAGATGCTAATCTCCCTTTAAAAACTCAGGCCTCAGATACCCTGGCACACCGAGGATAATTTTAAACTTCCAAGGAGGAAACAAAATAAATCAGTTACAGAATATCCTAATCATTTTTAGTTAACTTTCCATATTTCAAGATTTTTGTTCCAGGACAAATGAATTCTATCCTAAAAGGGCTTACCCAACTTCACAGCTCTCTTGCCTATTTCACAGATATGAATTTAATAAACATACATTCAAATATCAAAATTGCAATTTAGTTTTATAACTAATATATGTTCTATCTACTCTAGAAGTCCCTTACCACAAAAGTCAGAATATATATTTTTATCTTGTATTTAAGATTCTCAGATGGTTTAAATTCTTTCCATTCTCCTTCCAAATATAGTACCTGGTTGCAGAATGAAGCTGACATGTCTGCAGAAATGAAGGTGGAACATCCAAGCCTCCAGGTGATATATCACATCCTGCTTGGTCTCTGAGTTGGCCTCTGTTGTGGCTGCTTCTGCAGTGTTGTAACCACGTGGCCACTGAGTATCCTTCTGAGTTGGGTTGTCCTGCTTTGTCTTTAGAGTGCATCCTGTAACCACTGCAAATGTCCATGGACTTTGCCCTAGCCTCTAGCCTCCAGTTACAAAGATCCTACATTCTCCAGTCTATATGGCTAGTATAGTCCTCCTGCTGGTCACTAGGAAACATAGCATTTTTGGATGGTCTTGGGGGCCTAAGATTCTTTATTTGTTTTCTCCACACCACATCAAAGTGAGACTTCACTCAGGCCCACCCTCTTTGATACCTCCTCAACTATTGCTATGTAAATGCTCCTAGCATTTCACATGCGTGAGACCTCTTTGTGAAACTTTCCATTATCCTAGGCTATGTCTTAGAA
The DNA here is from genome assembly GCF_965194805.1 of Balaenoptera borealis. Taxonomy (NCBI): domain Eukaryota; kingdom Metazoa; phylum Chordata; class Mammalia; order Artiodactyla; family Balaenopteridae; genus Balaenoptera; species Balaenoptera borealis. The sequence goes on along the minus strand of NC_138864.1, from coordinate 56,760,506 downwards.
AGCAGGGCATCAGCCCCTATGGTCTTTGGAATCCTCAAACTCACTTGGTTGTTGTTAACACCTTCTTTGGGATTTACCCTTAAGGAGAGAATCAGAACACTAGGGCCTGATCTTTGGTTCTTCTCTTTGTCTCACTCCCAGGCTCCATCTCTCAGTGTCCAGATGGGCTTTCCTCTTCCTATGTGTCAAAAAATTGCCTTGCATTGCAATTTTTTTCTCCTATTCTATAGTTCCATCATATAAATTGCCTGATCCTCTCCAAGCTGAATGTCTGCTTTGGAAGTTCTGAGAAAATCATCCCCTTCTCAAGCAAGCCAGGCATTCTCAACAATCAAGTGCTTACTTTCAGACTATAAAAAATATTCCATTTTAAAATTCTAAGCCAATACATCCCTGGTTGTAACAGGGTTATGCTTTCCCCATAAAGCCATGCATGCTATTGACTCAGTGGTTTGGAGACCTGGACTCCTAGGAACTGGGAATGGCTGAGAACTGAAATGCATTGATTTGCTGTCTCAAAATTAGTATCTCTGTAATGACTTCCATCTCCCCATTTACCTCTCTATGGTATATATTTACCACCACATAAATACAATCGCTGGACACACCTGGCCTTCAAGGCAAGAATCAAACTCCAGCCTCCTCAGACCCTCCCTCTCAGTAAATAATTTGCAGAGTTATAGAGGCTCACATCAGAGCCACCATCTCATCTAAAGTATGTGACCTTGTCTATTACAAGGGCCCAGTTTAGTAATACCTTAATTGGACAATAACCATAACAAATAATTAACATGTAACACATATGTGTTAATAAAAAGCACACTTACAGAAGGGTTATTCTGTTACACACTAGAGTAAAATTAAAATAACGCTTATACCTGAATAATATGTATGTGAAGTAATAATCTTAAATCTCTATATAAAATAAAAATGAACTAATCAAGAAAGAATTACTACATAAATTATTGGGCAAACCTGTAAAAATTCCACCTTTCTATTGTCAAAGGGCAATTAGATTTCAGAGTTGCCCCAAGATTAGGCCTGAAATGTGTTATCTGATGAACCCTGTAAATAAAGGAAAACTCAAGGCTACCATTTATTGAATGGCTGCTAAGTGCCCTTGGTTGAATCTATATTATCTCATTTAGTTCTCACAACAACTCTGCAAATGGAGCGAAATTTCATTTTTAAAGATGAAGAGGTGAGGGCCCCAATCACCAGTAGAGGTACAATGGGACTCAATTCTGGCAGACGACAAAACCCTCAAGGTGGGACTGAAGCAAGTTCATGTAATTGCTCCAAAGTCTTCCTGTGGTGGGTGAGGAATTAGAAACAAGTTCCAACACCGCCAAATGTAGTGCCAATAAGAATTACACTTTTGGGGCTTCCCTTGTGGTGCAGTGGTTGAGAATCTGCCTGCCAATGCCGGGGACACGGGTTCAAGCCCTGGTCTGGGAAGATCCCACATGCTGCGGAGCAACTAGGCCCATGAGCCACAATTACTGAGCCTGCGTGTCTGGAGCCTGTGCTCCGCAATAAGAGAGGCCGCGATAGTGAGAGGCCCGTGCACCGCGATGAAGAGTGGCCCCCACTTGCCGCAACTAGAGAAAGCCCTCGCACAGAAACGAAGACCCAACACAGCCAAAAATAAATAAATAAATTAATTAATTTTTTAAAAAATTACACTTTCACCTCTAAACTTATATTTTAAATTCAGCTTTTGGTTCTTGTTACCTGAGATTTAGCACTGGTTGACTCCTATTCAAGCCAACTGATACTTCAGTCAGTCATCAGCAAATACACAGACTTATATTTAAAAAGCAGTCTCTTTAGAAAAAGTATCTCAGCAGGACTTGAAAAGGCCCTGGGGAGGAGTACTCCCCTTTCAGTAGAATAAAGTTACTCAAGATGACCCCTCTCTTCAGTTCTCACACAATCTTTGAAAGAAATAGCAAGAACTGGCAAAAAAAAAAGTGGCACTTCTCTCCTTTGGTCCTTCCCTGTCTACATGCAAGTGTACATCTCTGTCTCCTACTTCTCTAAAGTTCCTTTTAAATACACTGCAGTAGTTTTAGTATATTTTAGAATCTGTTTGACTTTCATGTTTTCAAGTGATTTAAAAGGTAGCACTAGGGAATGTTGCTCTGTGGCATGTTACTATTGAAGCTCCAACAGGGAGCAAGGATAACATCTGCTTTTCATGTTTTGCTGTGTATATTTTATTGAATCTTACAATAACCCCTCAGAGGTTGGTGAAGGTCAGGTTTTATTATTCTCATTTATAAGCTGGAGGTAGAGTAAAGCTCAGTGAGGTGTTGAATGTCATATCAGAAGCAAGTAAAACAAACAGGAATATAGGATTTAGGTCTCTGTCCAGGGTAAAATACACTAAACCAGAATTTTTCAAAGAATAATCCATGGGTTCCAAGAGACACTTTTGTAAAGAGAGTTTCTTAGTGTAGAGGGCAGACAGCAGAAGCAAGAAGAACTCCAATCCTGCAGCCTGTGGAACAAAAACCACATTCACAGAAAGATAGACAAGATGAAAAGGCAGAGGGCTACGTACCAGATGAAGGAACAAGATAAAACCCCAGAAAAACAACTAAATGAAGTGGAGATAGGCAACCTTCCAGGAAAAGAATTCAGAATAATGATAGTGAAGATGATCCCGGACCTCGGCAAAAGAATGAAGGCAAAGATCAAGATGATGCAAAAAATGTTTAACAAAGATCTAGAAGAATTAAAGAATGAACGAACAGAGATGAACAATACAATAACTGAAATGAAAAATACACTGGAAGGAATCAATAGCAGAATAACTGAGGCAGAAGAACAGATAAGAGACCTGGAAGACAGAATGGTGGAATTCACTGCTGTGGAACAGAATAAAGAAAAAAGAATAAAAAGAAATGAAGACAGCCTAAGAGACCTCTGGGACAACATTAAAGGCAACAACATTCGCATTATAGGGGTCCCAGAAGGAGAAGAGGGAGAGAAAGGACCCAAGAAAATATTTGAAGAGATTATAGTTGAAAACTTCCCTAACATGGGAAAGGAAATAGCCACCCAAGTCCAGGAAGCACAGAGAGTCCCATACAGGATAAACCCAAGGAGAAACACGCCGAGACACATAGTAATCAAATAGGCAAAAATTAAAGACAAAGAAAGATTATTGAAAGCAGCAAGGGAAAAACGACAAATAACATACAAGAGAACTCCCATAAGGTTAACGGCTGATTTCTCAGCAGAAACTCTACAAACCAGAAGGGAGTGGCATGATATACTTAAAGTGATGAAAGGGAAGAACCTACAACCAAGATTACTCTACGCAGCAAGGATCTCATTCAGATTCGATGGAGAAAACAAAAGCTTTACAGACAAGCAAAAGCTAAGAGAATTCAGCACCACCAAACCAGCTTTACAACAAATGCTAAAGGAACTTCTCTAAGTGGGAAACACATGAGAAGAAAAGGACCTACAAAAACAAACCCCCCAAAATTAAGAAAATGGTAATAGGAACATACATATCAATAATTACCTTAAACGTGAATGGATTAAATGTTCCAACCAAAAGACACAGGCTTGCTGAATGGATACAAAAACAAGATGCATATATATGCTGTCTACAAGAGACCCACTTCAGACCTAGGGACACATACAGACTGAAAGTGAGGGGATGGAAAAAGATATTCCATGCAAATGGAAATCAAAAGAAAGCTGGAGTAGCAATTCTCTTATCAAATAGACTTTAAAATAAACAATGTTACAAGAGACAAAGAAGGACACTACATAACGATCAAGGGATCAATCCAAGAAGAAGATATAACAATTATAAATATATATGCACCCAACATAGGAGCACCTCAATACATAAGGCAACTGCTAACAGCTATAGAAGAGGAAATCGACAGTAACACAATAATAGTGAGGGACTTTAACACCTCACTTACACCATGGACAGATCATCCAAAATGAAAATAAATAAGGAAACAGAAGCTTTCAATGACACAATAGACCAGATAGATTTAATTGATATTTATAGGACATTCCATCCAAAAACAGCAGATTACACTTTCTTCTCCAGTGCACATGGAACATTCTCCAGGATAGATCACATCTTGGGTCACAAATCAAGCCTCAGTAAATTTAAGAAAATTGAAATCATACCAAGCATCTTTTCTGACCACAACGCTATGAGATTAAAAATGAATTACAGGGAAAAAACCGTAAAAAACACAAACACATGGAGGCTAAACAATACGTTACTAAATAAGCAAGAGGTCACTGAAGAAATCAAAGAGGAAATCAAAAAATACCTAGAGACAAATGACAATGAAAACATGATGATCCAAAACCTATGGGATGCAGCAAAAGCAGTTCTAAGAGGGAAGTTTATAGCTATACAAGCCTACCTCAAGAAACAAGAAAAATCTCAAATAAACAATCTAACCTTACACCTAAAGGAACTAGAGAAGGAAGAACAAACAAAACCCAAAGTTAGCAGAAGGAAAGAAATCATAAGGATCATAGCGGAAATAAATGAAATAGAAACAAAGAAAACAACAGCAAAGATCAATAAAACTAAAAGCTGGTTCTTGGGGAAGATAAACAAAATTGATAAACCATTAGCCAGACTCATGAAGAAAAAGAGGGAGAGGACTCAAATCAATAAAATTAGAAATGAAAAAGGAGAAGTTACACAGACACTGCAGAAGTACAAAGCATCCTAAGAGACTACTACAAGCAACTCTGTGACAATAAAATGGACAACCTGGAAGAAATGGACAAATTCTTAGAAAGGTACAACCTTCCAAGACTGAACCAGGAAGAAATAAAAATATGAACAGACAAATCACAAGCACTGAAATTGAAACTGTGATTAAAAATCTTCCAACAAACAAAAGTCCAGGACCTGATGGCTTCACAGGTGAATTCTATCAAACATTTAGAGAAGAGCTAACACCCATCCTTCTCAAACTCTTCCAAAAAATTGCAGAGAAAGGAAGACTCCCAAACTCATTCTATGAGGCCACCATCACCCTTATACCAAAACCAGACAAAGATACTACAAAAAAAGAAAATTACAGACCAATATCACTGATGAATATAGATGCAAAAATCCTCAACAAAATACTAGCAAACAGAATCCAGCAACACATTAAAAGGATCATACACCATGATCAAGTGGCATTTATCCCAGGGATGCAAGGATTCTTCAATATACACAAATCAATCAATGTGATACACCATATTAACAAATTGAAGAATAAAAACCATATGATCATCTCAATAGATGCAGACAAATCTTTTGGCACAATTCAACATCCATTTAGATTAAAAAACTCTCCAGAAAGTGGGCATAGAGGGAACCTACCTCAACATAATAAAGGCCATATATGACAAGCCCAAAGCAAACATCATTCTCAATGGTGAAAAACAGAAAGCATTTCCTCTAAGATCAGGAACAAGACAAGGATGTCCACTCTCACCACTATTATTCAACATAGTTTTGGAAGTCCTAGCCATGGTATTCAGAGAAGAAAAAGAAATAAAAGGAATACAAATTGGAAAAGAAGAAGTAAAACTGTCACTCTTTGCAGATGACATGATACTATTCACAGAGAATCCTAAAATTGCCACCAGAAAACTACTAGAGCTAATCAATGAATTTGGTAAAGTTGCAGGATACAAGATTAATGCACAGAAATCTCTTGCATTCCTATACACTAATGATGAAAAATCTTAAAGAGAAATTAAGGAAATACTCCCATTTACCACTGCAACAAAAAGAATAAAATACCTAGGAAAAAACCTACCTAGGGAGACAAAAGACCTGTATGCAGAAAACTATAAGACACTGATGAAAGAAATTAAAGATGATACCAATAGATGGAGAGATATACCATGTTCTTGGATTGGAAAAATCAGTATTGTGAAAATGACTATACTACCCAAAGCAATCTACAGATTCAATGCAGTCCCTATCAAATTACCAATGGCATTTTTTACAGAACTAGAACAAAAAATCTTAAAATTTGTATGGAGACACAAAAGACCCGGAATAGCCAAAGCAGTCTTGAAGGAAAAAAATGGAGCTGGAGGAATCAGACTCCCTGACTTCAGACTATACTACAAAGCTACAGTAATCAAGACAATATGGCACTGGCACAAAAACAGAAACATAGATCAATGGAACAAGATAGAAAGCCCAGGGATAGACCCACACACCTATGGTCAACTAATCTATGACAAAGGAGGCAAGGATATACAATGGAGAAAAGACAGTCTCTTCAATAAGTGGCGCTGGGAAAACTGGACAGCTACATGTAAAAGAATGAAATTAGAGCACTCCCTAACACAATACACAAAAATAAACTCAAAATGGATTAAAGACCTAAATGTAAGACCAGACACTATAAAACTCTTAGATGAAAACATAGGAAGAACACTCTTTGACATAAATCACAGCAAGATCTTTTTTGATCCACCTCCTAGAGTAATGGAAATAAAAACAAAAATAAACAAATGGGACCTAATGAAACTTCAAAGCTTTTGCACAGCAAAGGAAACCATAAACAAGACGAAAGGACAACCCTCAGAATGGGAGAAAATATTTGCAAACGAATCAACAGACAAAGGATTAATCTCCAAAATATATAAACAGTTCATGTAGCTCAATATTAAAGAAACAAACAACCCAATCCAAAAATGGGTAGAAGGCCTAAATAGACATTTCTCCAAAGAAGACATACAGGTGGCGAGGAAGCACATGAAAAGCTGCTCAACATCACCAATTATTAGAGAAATGCAAATCAAAACTACGAGGTATCATCTCACACCAATTAGAATGGGCATCATCAGAAAATCTACAAACAACAAATGCTGGAGAGGGTGTGGAGAAAAGGGAACCCTCTTGCACTGTTGGTGGGAATGTAAATTGATACAGCCACCATGGAGAACAGTATGGAGGTCCCTTAAAAAACTAAAAATAGAATTACCATATGATCCAGCAATCCCACTACTGGGTGTATACCCAGTAGAAAACCATAATTGAAAAAGACACATGCACCCCACTCTTCATTGTAGCACTATTTACAACAGCCAGGTCATGGAAGCAAGCTAAATGCCCATCAATAGACGAATGGATAAAGAAGATGTGGTACATATATACAATGGAATATTAGTCAGCCATAAAAAGGAACGAAATTGAGTCATGTGTTGAGACGTGGATGGATCTAGAGACTGTCATAGAGAGTGAAGTAAGTCAGAAAGAGAAAAACAAATTATCGTATATTAACGCATGTATGTGGAATCTAGAAATATGGTACAGATGAACCGGTTTGCAGGGCAGAAATAGAGACACAGATGTAGAGAACAAACGTATGGACATCAAGGGGGGAAAGCTGTGGGGGGTGGGGGTGGGGGTGGTGGTGTGATGAATTGGGAGATTGGGATTGACATGTATACACTGAAGTGTATAAAATTGCTGACTAATAAGAACCTGCAGTATAAAAAAATAAATAAAATAAAATTTTAAAATTTTAAAAAAACTAATACTAAACTTTCTTTCGGTTATTTGTATGGAAATATGTTAATATAAATGTTTCAGACATTACATGAAATTCCTAAAAATCTTATATGTTCTGGTATAATGTTATAAGTCATAATTCTAGTTATTACTTTAAAATGTATATCTCAGAAATAACTAAATTTCCTTATCAATTGCATTATTATGAACTTTCATCAAATCTTTAACCGTGGTCATTTTTAAGTCTTTTGTCATTTACAGACAGTTCTGGGTGTACTCTGATGCTTTTGAAAAGTGTTGCTATAAAAGGGTTTCATCTTCAAGGAATTCATGGAAAAGACTCTGACAAGTACAGGTTTCTGGTAACTGACTATACTGCTGAACTGAATGAATAAGCATTTTCAGAACTCTAATGGAAAACTGATGAATTCATAAAAGTGCTAACAAAAGATCAAGATGAAAAAAAAATTAATTACATGGGACTGAGTGAACTGATGAGGATGATTATAATTTTTGTGACTTTCTGTTTGAATAAAAAAAAATGTTAAATTTTGGTATTTATTTACCTAGAAACTTCACTTATGTGAAAGGCCAAATTTTAGCATAATAACAAAAGAATGATAAAAAAAATGTTTCTTAGTGTATATATTTGAGTAATTGCCCATACTAAATGTGCCTCCAGAGATAAACAGTGCATACATTAAAGGTTCTGTGAAGTCCTGCAACTAAAAAAATACCAAAAACTTTGCTTACTTAACTCAGCATCATTTCCTATAGCATCTTTTGTTTGTTTAGTAAGTATTAGTTTAGATTAATAAAACACATATTGGGAAATGCTCCGTTAAACTGTACCATCTCTCTTTTACCTCATAGCATACGAGCAAAAAAACCACTCGTCTCAGTCAAGGGCACATCTAAGTTATCTTTTAGAAGTAACAGAGAGAGAAAGCGAGGGAGGGAGGGAGAGGGAGAGAGAGGAAAAGGGAGAGAGAGAGAGAGTCTCTTACTTGAGTTTGCTACTTCTGCCAATGGTTATCACTTCTGTCAACAATATCACTTCTCCCCAGTCCAGTCCCTCTGTTCCAGTTGGTTTGATCTACTTCACTGTCCCCCACTCTCATTAATTGGATTATATTCCTTCATTTAGTAAACAAAAAGAGCACCTATTAAACACTAGGCACTGTGTCAGTCACAGACAGAAATTAAAGCATAGTTCTTGTCCTGGAGGAGCTACCTAGTAAAAGGGGAGGCACGCAAGTACAAAACAATGTATCTCGACAAGGCAAGCCCAGAGGTGGAACATCCACCAGAGGGAAGAGAGGGAAGTCTTGCTGCAGGAGGTGGGACATGGCTTCCTCTTATTTCTTCAGTGGAAACATTTTAGAAAACAGTGCTTATTGATATGGATGATAAATAGATGTTAGCAAAGCAAATTGTGGAGAATAAGAGAGCCTAAAGAGAATAATATCTAGCAATGCATGTAGGTGAAGAAAGCAGGGTTCATTTGAAACAGTGCATGATCAGATCTTAGGACATATATACAGGGGTACTAGCTGAAGAGCCATGGAGATTATCTAGCTATCTAACTATATATCTATCTATCCATCCATCGACACATATACATATATATACATATACAGATATATATATACATATGTATACACACACACACATAACACAGTAAGGAGTTTAAACTTCATCCTAAAGAGAATACAGTTATTAATTATATATCACTTTTAGCCATTTTAAGTCACTTTAAATCCCTAAAGATTCTTCCATCTTTTGCAACTACTTATTCTCAAACCTTGAGTATCCTTTCTCTTTCTGTGGACATGTCCAATGCCTATCCATACATCCAGGCCAAAATATGTAAGCCCATTATACCATAACTTCCCTGACTGCCTCAACCCAGACCTCTTCCTCCTGTGAATTTCTCTGCTATTCACTAACTCTGTGATTCATGTAATGCCTTATAAGTTACTCTTTTGTAAATATGTTTGCTTTCTACAGCTGCATATGGCAAACAACTCAAAAGCAAGGAAGTATATTGTGTATCCTTGGAACACTGTGGTGGTTCCCAGTGATCCCTACCTCCAGCTATTCATTCCCTCGTATAATTCTCTTCCCCTGAACCTGGGCTTGATCTAGTAACTCACTTCTTACAGATAGAATAAAGTAAAAATGACAGGGTGTTATTTCCAAAAACAAGTTACAAAAGACCCTGGCTTCTGTCTTTCTCTCCCTCTCTTGCTCTCTTCCTTGCTCGCTTTGAGGGAAGTCACCTGGCATGTTGTGAGCTGCCTTATGGAGAGGCCCATGTGGCAAGGAAGTGCTATCTCCAGACAACTACTACATGAGCCATGAGTGAGCTTGAAAGTTGTCAATCCTACTCCTAAAGAACCTTGAGATGACTGCAGCCCCAGAGGACATTGTTTACAGTCTTGTGAGAGACTGAACCAAAGTGCTAAACTGCACCCAGACCCCTGAAATGAAAATAATAAATGCCTATTGCTATAAGCTACTACATTTTGGGGAAATTTATTATACAGTCATATATAACTAAGAATAACACCTAAAGCAACAGGCTACAAAATAAATATAAAATATTTCAGAAGAAAGATATGTAGATAGATAAATGGAAGAATATACAGGAAATAATTGATTTAATATTTATTGAATGAAGGAATCCAAGGATGGATATTCATAAAAGTTCCTTCAGGTTTATTTTGGATTAAAGTAAAACAAAAAGCTGATTTTTATATTATACAAACCCTCTTGCTTTTATTCCCTCGTTTATTTCAACTGAAGAAATGCGTTTTCACTGTGAACTTCTAGGCAAACATTTTCTGAGTTTTTATGCAAAATGCATAATTGATAACCACAGAAGATACACCCAACAATGGATACAGTTGCTTACCCACATTTCACACCACTTATGATCTTCTCCCTCACAGTCATGCCTGTTTCCATGGAATGATGAGAACATCTACCAGGAAGGCATTTATGGACTCAGTGTGCCTGGGATTTATGGTACAAGAGGGGACAGCAGGACATCCATTTAAAGAAACATGATGAACCATCTTTCCCATGAGTGGTAACCATGGAATGCCCTGTTGATTGAAAGATTTCTCACATGTTCTCCCTAAACTATCAAGTTCTTGAGTCACAAAGGCATTCCACCTAATGGCCTTTCCTGAGACTCCTTTCTTATTACCAGTAAACAAAAAAGAATGAGTCTGCTGAATACTACCATCTATACTCTAGTGTTTCTTTTTTTAACGTGTTTATTGGAGTATAATTGTTTTACAATGTTGTGTTAGTTTCTGCTGTGTAACAAAATGAATCGGCTATATGTATACATATATCCCCATATCTCCTCCCTCTTGCGCCTCCCTCCCACACTCCCTATCCCATCCCTCTAGGTGGTCACAGAGCACTGAGCTGATCTCCCTGTGCTATGCAGCTGCTTCCCACTAGCTATCTATTTTACATTTGGTTGTGTACATATGTCAAAGCTACTCTCTCACTTAGTCCCAGCTTACTCTTCTCCCCAACCTTGGTGTCCTCAAGTCCATTCTCTACGTTTGCGTCTTTATTCCTGTCATGCCCCTAGGTTCATCAGAACCACTTTTTTTTTAGATTCCATATATATGTGTTAGCATACGGTATTTGTTTTTCTCTTTCTGACTTACTTCACCCTGTATGACAGACTCTAGGTCCATCCACCTCACTACAAATAACTCAATTTCGTCTCTTTTTATAGCTGAGTAATATTCCATTGTATATATGTGCCACATTTTCTTTATCCATTCATCTGTCTATAGACACTTAGGTTGCTTCCATGTCCTGGTTACTGTAAAGAGTGAGGCAGTGAACATTGTGGTACATGTCTCTTTTTGAATTATGGTTTTCTCAAGGTATGTGCCCTATAGTGGGATTGCTGGGTCATATGACATTTCTATTTTTAGTTTAAGGAACGTCCATACTGTTCTCCATAGTGGCTGTATCAATTTACATTCCCACCAACAGTACAAGAGGGTGCCCTTTTGTACACACCCACTCCAGCATTTGTTGTTTGTAGATTTTTTGATGATGGCCATTCTGACTAGTGTGAGGTGATACCTTATTGTGGTTTTCATTTGCATTTCTGTAATGATTAGTGATGTTGAGCATCCTTTCATGTGTTTGTTGGCAGTCCGTATATCTTCTTCAGAGAAATGTCTATTTAGGTCTTCTGCCCATTTTTGGATTGGGCTGTTTGTTTTTTTGATATTGAGCTGCATGAGCTGCTTATATATTTTGGAGATTAATCCTTTGTCAGTTGCTTCATTGGCAAATATTTTCTCCCATTCTGAAGGTTGTCTTTTAATCTTGTTTATCGTTTCCTTTGCTGTGCGAAAGCTTTTAAATTTCATTACGTCCCATTTGTTTATTTTTGTTTTTCTTTCTGTTTCTCTGGGAAGTGGGTCCAAAAGGATCTTGCTGTGATTAACGTCATAGAGTGTTCTGCCTATGTTTTCCTCTAAGAGTTTGATAGTGTCTGGCCTTACATTTAGGTCTTTTATCCATTTGGAGTTTATTTTTGTGTATGGTATTAGGGAGTGTTCTAATTTCATTCTTTTACATGTAGCTGTCCAGTTTTCCCGGCACCACTTATTGAAGAGGCTGTCTTTTCTCCATTGTATATTCTTGCCTCCTTTTCAAAGATAAGGTGCCCATATGTGTGTGGGTTTATCTCCGGGCTTTCTATCCTGTTCCATTGATCTATATTTCTGTTTTTGTGCCAGTACCATACTGTCTTGATTACTGTAGCTTTGTAGTATAGTCTGCAGTCAGGGAGCCTGATTCCTCCAGCTCTGTTCTTCTTTCTCAGGATTGCTTTGGCTATTCGGGGTCTTTTGTGTTTCCATACAAATTGTAACATTTTTTCTTCAAGTTCTGTGAAAAATGCCATTGGTAGTTTGATAGGGATTGCATTGCATCTGTAGATTGCTTTGGGTAGTATAGTCATTTTCACAATACTGATTCTTCCAATCCAAGAATATGGTACATCTCTCCAGCTGTTTGTATCATCTTTAATTTCTTTCATCAGTTTCTTATAGTTTTCTGCATACAGGTGTTTTGTCTCCTTAGGTAGGTTTATTCCTAGGTATCTTATTCTTTTTTTTTTTTTTCTAAGTTTTTTTTTTTTTAATTAATTTATTTATTTGTTTTTATTTATGGCTGTGTTGGATCTTCGTTCCTGTGCGAGGGCCTTCTCCAGTTGCGGCAAGCGGGGCCACTCCTCATCGCGGTGCGCGGGCCTCTCACCATCGCGGCCTCTCCTGTTGCGGAGCACAAGCTCCAAACACGCAGGCTCAGTAGCTGTGGCTCACGGGCCCATTTTCTCCGCGGCACGTGGGATCCTCCCAGACCAGGGCTCGAACCCGTGTCTCCTGCATTGGCAGGCAGATTCTCAACCACTGCGCCACCAGGGAAGCCCATCTTATTCTTTTTGTCGCACTGGTAAATGGGAGTGTTTCTTTAAATTTTCATTCAGATTTTCCATCACTGGTGTATAGGAATGCAAGAGATTTCTTTGCATTAATTTTGTATCCTGCTATTCTACCAAATTCATTGATTAGCTCTAGCAGTTTTCTGGTAGCATCTTTAGGATTCTCTGTGTTTAGTATCATGTCATCTGCAAATAGTGACAGTGTTACTTCTTCTTTTCCAATTTGGATTCCTTTTATTTCTTTTTCTTCTCTGATTGCTGTGGCTAAAACTTCCAAAACTATGTTGGATAATAGTGGTGAGAGTGGGCAACCTTGTCTTGTTCCTGATCTTAGTGGAAATGGTTTCAGTTTTTCACCATTGAGAACAATGTTGGTTGTAGGTTTGTCATATGTGGCCTTTATTATGTTGAAGTAGGTTCCCTCTATGCCCACTTTCTGGAGATTTTTTACCATAAATTGGTGATGAATTTTGTTGAAAGCTTTTTCTGCATCTATTGAGATTATCATATGTTTTTTCTCTTTCAATTTGTTAATATGGTGTTTCACATTGTTTAATTTGCATATAGTGAAGAATCCTTGCATCCTTGGAAAAATCCCACTTGATCATGTTGTATGATCCTTTTAATGTGTTGTTGGATTCTGTTTGCTGGTATTTTTTGAGGATTTTTGCATTTATGTTCATCAGTGATATTGGCCTGTAGTTTTCTTTTTTTGCGACATCTTTGTCTCGTTTTGGTATCAGGGTGATGGTGGCCTCATATAATGAGTTTGGGAGTGTTTCTCCCTCAGCTATGTTTTGGAAGACTTTGAGAAGGATAGGTGTTAGCTCTTCTCTAAATGTTTGATAGAATTCACCTGTGAAGCCATCTGGTCCTGGACTTCTGTTTGTTGGAAGATTTTTAATCACAGTTTCAATTTCAGTGCTTGTGATTTGTCTGTTCATATTTTTATTTATTCCTGGTTCAGTCTTGGAAGGTTGTACTTCTCTAAGAATTTGTCCATTTCTTCCAGGTTGTCTATTTTATTGGCATAGAGTTGCTTGTAGCAGTCTCTCATGACCCTTTGTATTTCTGCACTGTCAGTTGTTACTTCTCCTTTTTCATTTCTAATTCTGTTGTTTTGAGTCTTCTCCCTTTTTTTCTTGATGAGTCTGGCTAATGGTTTATCAATATTGTTTATCTTCTCAAAGAACGAGTTTCTAGTTTTATTGATCTTTGTTATCGTTTTCTTCATTTCTTTTTCATTTATTTCTGATCTGATGTTTATGACTTCTTTCCTTCTGCTTACTTTTCGGTTTTTTTGTTCTTCTTTCTCTAATTGCTTTAGGTGTAAGTTTACGTTGCTTATTTGAGATTTTTCTTGTTTCTTGAGGTAGTATTGTATTGCTATAAACTTCCCTCTTAGAACTGCTTTTGCTGTATCCCATAGGTTTTGGGTCATCATGTTTTCATTGTCATTTGTTTCTAGGTAACTTTTGATTTCCTCTTTGAGTTCTTCAGTGATCTCTTGGTTATTTAGCATATTGTTTAGCTTCCATGTGTTTGTATGTTTTACAGTTTTTTTCTTGTAATTGATATCTGGTCTTATAATGTTGTGGTTGGAAAAGATACTTGACATGATTTCAATTTTCTTAAATTTACCAAGGCTTGATTTGTGACCCAAGATATGATCCATCCCAGAGAATGTTCCATGTGCACTTGAGAAGAAAGTGTATTCTGTTGTTTTTGGATGGAATGTCCTATAAATATCAATTAAGTCCATCTGGTCTAATGTGTCATTTAAAGCTTGTGTTTCCTTATTCATTTTTTGTTTGGATGATCTGTTCATTGGTGTAAGTGTGGTGTTAAAGTCCCCTACTATGATTGTGTTACTGTCGATTTCCCCTTTTATGGCTGTTAGCATTTGCTTTATGTATTGAGGTGCTCCCATGTTGGATGCATAAATATTTACAATTGTTATATCTTCTTCTTGGATTGATCTCTTGATCATTATGTAGTGTCCTTCTTTGTCCATTACACTAGTCTTTATTTTAAAGTCTATTTTGTGTGATATGAGAATTGCTAGTCCAGCTTTCTTTTGATTTCCATTTGCATGGAATATCTTTTTCCATTCCCTCACTTTCAGTTGTATGTGTCCCTAGGTCTGAAGTGGGTCTCTTGTATACAGCATATATATGGGTTTTGTTTTTGTATCCATTCAGCCAGTCTATGTCTTTTGGTGGGAGCATTTAATTCATTTACATTTAAGGTAATTATCGATATGTATGTTCCTATTAACATTTTCTTAATTGTTTTGGGTTCGTTTTGTAGGTCTTTTCCTTCTCTTGTGTTTCCCGCCTAGAGAAGTTCCTTTAGTATTTGTTTTAAATCTGGTTTGGTGGTGTTGAATTCTCTTAACTCTTGCTTGTCTGTAAAGGTTTTAATTTCTCTGTCGAATCTGAATGAGATCCTTGCTGGGTAGAGTAATCTTGGTTGTAGGCTTTTCCCTTTCATCCCTTTAAATATGTCCTGCCACTCACTTGTGGCTTGCAGAGTTTCTGGTGAAAGATCAGCTGTTAACCAAATGGGGATTACCTTGTATGTTATTTGTTGCTTTTGCCTTGCTGCTTTTAATATTTTTTCTTTGTCTTTAATTTTTGATAGTTTGATTAATATGTGTCTTGGCATGTTTCTCCTTGGATTTATCCTATATGGGACTCTCTGTGCTTCCTGGACTTGATTGACTATTTCCTCTCCTGTGTTAGGGAAGTTTTTGACTATAATCTCTTCAAATATTTTCTCAGTCCCTTTCTTTTTCTCTTCTTCTTCTGGGACCCCTATAATTTGAATGTTGGTGAGTTTAGTGTTGTCCCAGAGGTCTCTGAGATTGTCTTCAATTCTTCTCGTTCTTTTTTCTTTAGTCTGCTCTGCGGCAGTTATTTCCACTAGTCTATCTTCCAGGTCATTTATCCGTTCTTCTGCCTCAGTTATTCTGCTATTGATTCCTTCTAGAGTAGTTTTAATTTCATTTATTGTGTTGTTCATCATTGTTTGTTTGCTCTTTAATTCTTCTAGATCCTTGTTCAACGTTTCTTGTATTTTCTCCATTCTATTTCCAAGATTCTGGATCATCTTTACTATCATTACTCTGAATTCTTTTTCAGGTAGACTGCCACCATTCTTTCACCACCAACTGGAAGGAATGCCTAAATATATGGGTGTTTTATATAACTTAGGAAAGAGAGCGAGTACTTATATAATTTAAATAGCATGCCAAACTCTATCATGAAATTTTATGGCATATAATTTTGAAGAACTTCTAGTTTGAGTTAAAAAGAAAAGATACATGGGAAGCAGCCGCATAGCACAGGGAGATCAGTTTGGTGCTTTGCGACCACCTAGAGGGGTGGAATGGGGGTGGGTGGGAGGGAGACGCATGAGGGAGGGGATATGGGGATATGTGTGTGTGTCTGGCTGATTTGCTTTTTTCTGCAGCGGAAACTATCACAGCACTGTGAGGCAATTATACTCCAATAAAGATGTAAAAAAAAAAAAGAAAAAGATACATGGAGAAGAAAGAAGGAAATACAACAACAACAACAGAAATCACTCCCCTAAAAAAGCAGATTCGTGCTGAAAATTGCTAACCATTACTGTCATCATTCTTAATCTCATCATCTAATATTTACTTTATTTCATGGTTTACACAATGTATTGTGGATGACACTAAATAAGCCTGTGTGTTAACGGGGAAGTTGGCATTCATTTTGTTCTTATGATGGAAATGTTAAATCAGATAGGTTAAGTTTGTTGGTCAAGGTCAAACAACCAGTAAGTGGCAGAACTAAGACTAGCATCCATACTTCCCAATGCTTAAAGTTATACTGAGGTGAAAGGAACTGATTAAGTTAATAGTTGAATGACTTGCCAAGAGGTGAAATCCTTTTAATTTAGTGCCACTATTATGAAGTAACTGTAGCATGGGGGAATGAAAAGTAACGTGGAATGAGACAATCTTTCTGAAGAGAGAATCAATTGCAAAAGAAAGATGAAAAGATTTCAGCAGTTATCTGTATAGTGCTAGTCAAAACAAATTCACTTTTCTAATATCTCTCACTTTCATTTCTCTGCAAAGTATTGGTATGAGGTGACAGAGAAATTTCAGTATGGAGTGGTTCAATGAATGAAGGGTTAAAAATCTCAAAACAAGGAGGAAACGATGACTAATTAAAGAATTTCACTGAATTATTCTGAATTATTATTCTAATCAGAGTGATGAATGAACTGCCTAATATATGGGTGGAAAAAGGGTGATTTTAGGTTGCTAAATATTCCAGTATTACAAATAGCCAAGTTAACCCATTTCCTTGAATAATTACTCATTCATTTATTCAATAAATTTCTAGCTAACTGAATAATCATCATCCAGGGAGCTTACAAAAATAAATATTCTAAGTTTCGATATTGTAATATTGTTATACAAGATGTTACCATTGGGAGAAACTGGCTGAAGGGTACATGGGACCTTACTTAACATTTTTTTTTTTTTGCAACTTCCTATTCCTGTGAATCTAAAATAATTCCAAAATAAAAAGTTTAAAAATAGAGTGGGATCCAGTAATCCATATTTTTTAATCAGTACTTTGGATGATTGTGATGTGCTGCTGTGTTTGGCAACCACTGGACTCCACAGTACAATACTTGTACAGAAGTCAGAGGAAGTTTTCAAATAATTTATTTTTGATAAAGGATTATTCAATTACTGTGACATTTCTGGGAGTAGTGGGAGTTAGAGGAACACTAATTATCTGTCCATCTCCCGACCCCACACTCACTTCCCCATCCAGGCATGACTAAATAGCAATACATTTACTCCTGTCTCCGAATTCTCTACTCATTTCCATGTCTCTATCTCTATCCTCTATCTCTATTCACGTCTGTTTCCATAGATAACCTATCAACACTCTGACCTTACAGCTTCTGAATCTCCTTGGTATCAGCAACCTCCATCATTATTCTACTGGTCTATATACATTTGTATTGCCTGGAATGGAAATAAGCAACCCAAATGTTGCTTTCAGCAGCCCAGTGTGAAGCCCACCTTCACAGCCCTTTGAGCCTAGGGACTTTAGCCTCCAGGGCTAAAGATGTCTGTAGCACACCTTCATGCAAAGGCTCCAAGGTCCCTAATAACAAAAGCTTAAATGTCCAGTTCTAATCTGTGCTAGAACCAATGGAAAATGGCTTCTAAGGCTAGAAGTGCCATATTAATATGCAAATATCAATTGGGGACAACACTGTAAACTATTATTAACTAGGCCACCAGTTTAGGATGGAAGAAGCATTATTAGAAAGGCAGGTTTCTGGATCCTGGCTCTCTCAGGATTCTGACTCAGTAATTCTAGAATAGGATCCAGGAATCTACATTCTTATACATTGTATACTGACCACATTCAAAGAAATCTTAACCTGAAGGTTTAAATGCAGATAAATAAGCTGCTAATCTAGAAGAGATACTACAGATACAAGAAGCACCTAACAGTTTGACAAATAAATGGGAGAAAGTACAATAGATGTCCTTTGAATATTACGTTTCTAAAGAGGTACCTAACTGGAGAGTCTATAGAGGATAAAGTGAAGGATTGGGAAGAAGGCAGCTCAAAACAGAAAAGGAGAGAAGGGGAATAAAGAAAACCCTAGTCTTTATGTAACAAGGTTCCTCAACACTGACTTTGTTTCTGGGTGGAAGTTGGCATGGAGATGGAGTTTTGGGAAATATTCTCTCCCAACTGCAGGATTGTCTCTTTCCTACATAGAGATGGACCAGGAGAGAAGGAAGGAAGTCATAATATTCACATGGAATGATATGAATAACTCCAGCTAATATGTGAAAGAACTAAGATATAAACAGAACTCAAACAAGATATTCAGCACAAAAGACCAAAACTAGGAAGATTCCCTGTATGCCCTTGCTATCTCTAGGAGGCTGAGAGAACTATGAGTGTTTTCTCTGCCCAATTGTTATTGTTAACAATAATTCCCAGAGGTAGTCTCATATACCAAAGGGATCATGTTCAGAAGCAGAAAATGATTCAGTAATTTCATTTTAAGGCTTTTCCAAAAGTCTATTCAATTCCTGGGCTCTTTGTACTTGCAAAAACTTAATTTGCCTACCAGATAAAATGTTTGTTCTTAGTTCTCTGGTGTATTAGTTACATTCCAATCAGAAGACAGAAACCACACAGTAGTTTAAACAGGGAAAATTTAGGGTAAAGAAATAGCAACAGAAGATTGAAGTAATAGGGAATTGGTTAAAGGTCAGGGGAGGGGGGGTGGACTCTAAGGGATACTCAAGTGCTACTGAGGGAGAGTACTCAAGGAAAGAACAAACTTGGAGGGAAAGAATCCTTCACCAAAGCTAGGACTCAAATCTCACTGGAGAGGGCATAGTTGAATCCCACTGGCTATTGGAAAAGTTCAATGGGTTGTTCCAAGCCAAAGAGAGTAGCTGAGAAGCTACCTGTTCAAGTTGTTATGGACTTGCTGGAAAGCCGGCTTGTGCACTATCTGGATTCATGGAAAGCCACCTGGAAGTAGCAGGGGTATGAGAAGGGGTTGCTGATGATTCACTGGGAAACAAGCTGGTGAATCCATAGAACTTGTTAGCTGCCCTCAGGAATGCCATCGAACTTACTGCTGGAAACCGCACAAGGTGGGGTTTGTGCTGAAGGAAGCTAGGGAGGTGCCACTTGCTGCTTGATGCCAGGACACTGCTGAAAAAAGCCAATTCACCCTGCAGGAGCTCAACTAAATGAGCACACCTGAACCAGGAAGAAGGAAACTCTCTCCTCCATTGTCCCTTCAACACCCTGTCCTTACAGTGTTTGACCAGGCCCACTTTTGTTATCACAGAGCAGAAAAACAAAAAAGGGTGAATTTGGAGCTGAGAGGCAATAAATTGATAACTGGCACAGCTGCCTACTAATTAAGTAAAAATTTTTCTTTTCTAAAAGACATTTTTCAAATATATATTTGATGATATATATATTCAATGTATGGAAAATATCATTTTCTTGAGAACTAGGTAAAGAAAATGTTATCTGAATCAGTGAAGGACAACTTTTGTACTTTTATTTGTCAGTGTGTCTCAGTTTTTAATCTAGACAAATATTGTACTATCAGAAAACATATAGTTCCTATTAGTGACCATCTGTGTGTGAGCCTCACCCAAATTTAGAATCTCTAGAAGTGGGATCCAGGTGTGGGTTCTTTTCAAAAGTTTCCAGGTGATTATATGTTGCTAAGTTGGAGAACCACTACTCATCAGTTTATGCCAGAAACCTAGGAATCACACCAACACCTCCATTTCCTCATCTACTGCCCTCAGCTAATACATCACTGAAAACCATATGGTTTAGGAATCTCTCCACATTTTCCCCCAAATACTGCTGCCCCCAGTCCAGATCACCATCATCCCTTACATGGGTTAATGCAACAGTCTCCTCCTGGCCTTCATCCTTTCGTGTCCATCTCTGAGCAATTCCACTAACAAATGGATTTTGCCCATGCTGTTCCTGCTACGTTAGACTCTTTTCCTTTACTTTTCACCTGGTTTATTTCTATTTATCATTCAAGTTCTAGTTCAAAAAATACTTCTCTTAATCAGAAAACCTCTCCAAATCCTTAAACTAGGTTCAACCCTTCTCCCTTATTCATTGCCACAGCATCTTAAATGTTTTACTTATTACATCATCATAATGAGCCAAATAATAATTTAGGTAATTATTTGTTTAATTTTGACTCTATCACTAGACAAAGGTAAAACTGATGAGAACAATAACGATAAATGTGGAGAAGAAAAAAGTTCAAAACATCTGGATCTATAGTTTTACAAATAAATCATAATTAGAGCTGACAATGAACATTTAGTGTCCTTAATTAGCACATTACATACATTATCTCTCTCAAGCCTCATAACAGTTTTAAGAACTGCATGTGTTCACTCAGTCATTCATTAAACAATCTGCATAGTGCTACATGTGCAAAAAATTTAGGGCCACATTTCTCTAAATGTGGTAAGAGACTGTGAAACACAAGTTGGCCAGGACATTTACATCAGATGCAGATTTGGTTGCTTCATCTTGGAACTACTGCACCAGGCTCACTGAGGATAAGGCCTGGGTATTGACATGGTTAATAAGTTCCACAGGTAATTAGTATTCAGCTTAAGTTTCAGAAGCCCTGTTCTAGAATAAAGATTCTAACAAGGATGAAATATATATATATATGCCATCTATATATATGCCATCTATACCAGGACCCTTTCCTACACCTACTGAATCAGAATTTCCATTGGGTAGAGCCTAGCAAAAGTAATTTTTAGAAATTCTACAAATGATTGTGAAACTAGGTACCTCTGAACACTAATCACTCTTTTAGATGTTGAGAATATGGTCCAGAGGTGGCTGCAGGGTACAGAATTTTGTATTAAAAACAACTTCAGTGAAACAAGATAAGGCAATAGAAAAGGTGAGTATACAATTTTGAGAGTTGATTCATTAATACTGCTTTGTTTTCTCAAAAGCTAGAAAAATACTCCCTAGTCTACCACAGGGAATGTCAGTTTTTAAACAAGTTGTGAATCAGTGAATAGTGCAATGCCATCATCATCCTCACATCATGCACAGAGAGATGTGATCCTGCTCAAGATAAACAAGGACATCAAGAAGATTGATGTGACCATTGTGGCCAAGGAACCATGGGACTCTTCATAGGAAAGATGGTGGCTAAAACTTTATTAAGATACTAGATGGTTTCTTGGAACTGTGTCTATTCACAATGGAAACCTGCCTGGTTATAAATATTTTTGAAGAAAACGTATTCTCCCACAGTCTAGAGTAGAAAGTCGAATGAGAAAAGGGGAAGTGAATTTATTTATTTATTCATTTACTAAACAATTTGTACAGTGCTATATGCACAAAAGGATTAGGGCAACATTTCTCAAAGTGTAGTAAGAGAGTCTGACACACAAGTTCACCAGGATCAGAGAGAAGTTTAAAGTAATGGCATTGAACCAAAAATGTACCTTTCAAAGTGAAGATAAAAATACATGAAAACTAACTAACTAAATAAATAAATAAAATAAACCTCTGAAACTTATCTGGAATCTTTCCCTTTTTTTTGAATTAATAATAATTACAGGAACTTCCCTGGTGGCACAGTGGTTAAGAATCCACCTGCCAATGCAGGGGACATGGGTTCGAGCCCTGGTCTGGGAAGATCCCACATGCCGCGGAGCAGCTAAGCCCGTGCGCCACAACTACTGAGCCTGCGTGCTAGAGTCCGCGAGCCACAACTACTGAAGCCCGTGCACCTAGAGCCCGTGCTCTGCAACAAGAGAAGCCACTGCAATAAGAAGCCCTCGCACCACAACGAAGAGTAGGCCCCACTCGCTGCAACTAGAGAAAGCCTGCACGCAGCAACGAAGACCCAACTCAGCCAAAAATAAAAATTAATTAATTAAAAAATAATAATAATAATAATGATTATAGCTAACACTTAACACTTACTGCATATACCAAGGACTTTAACATACATAATCTCATTTAAGCTTCATAACAATTCCATGAAGTAAATACAATTTTTCTTCATGCATTCATTCATTCAACGCATGTTTAAAATACATTGACCACAACAACTCTGTTCAACTCTGTCTAAGGAATGGGAATGGAACTATGAAAAAATAGGGAAGTTCCCTGCTGTTGTAAAGACAAACAAAATATACTTATTCGATAAATATGCAAACTGAAGGCTTTGGGCAACTGAGATTTAGACAGGTTAAACAATGGTCTCAAGTTCAGAAGCAATAAGATGTAGAGCCAGGCTCTGAACAATTAACAGGTTAATTGCAGAGCCACTGCTCATTACTATGTTCAAGGACCAAAACCAATTTAGATCTAAGTAGGTGAAATTGCCATTTTTATAGGGGAAAAACATCAAATTTTGACTATTTCATATGCATCAATCTATACTCATACATATCTTTTCCATAAATCTTAGTTCTTTTTCTCATTCCCAGTAACTCTTCCTCCCAGAATTGTTTATGGTTGTTGATGACCCACATTGCAAAGCTGAGAATTAAACCCTATTTCAGAAGATTCACATTACTAGAAAGTTTGGTAGGCCAGAGGGCACTGTAGTTTGACGATGACTTGTCGGTTTTTTTAATACATGAAATGCGCTCCGCTGTAACCAATTAAGGGAGTGGAGATGGCCTCAAACAGTTTAAAAGCAGTAAAGGATTGTGTAGAGAAGACTTGTTTATTTATTGCTGGCTATTTTATCTCATCCTCAACACAATACAGATCAAATCATACTAGACGGACTAAGATAAAGATTAATTGATAACAGGTTTCTCGGTAAAGACTAATTGATAACAGGTCTCTTGTCCATGCTTGTAGTTTTTTGGTTTTGTTTTTAATGTGCATAGTCAACAAGACCAAGTCAAGACATTTGGGACACATAACACAGTTCAGTATCAAGGACAATGTGGCAGTAGTGTTCTCTGAACTAGAAATAAAGTTATGTGTTTTCTGGATCAAAATAACCTGCTAGGAGAATTCTAAAACATTCTAAGGGCTATTGTCTTCTAACAACTTAAAAGAGTCCTCTAAAGAAACATAATTACATAAGTATACACATATAAACATTTACATTTATCTTCATATATATGTCTCTCCAGTTCAGGGTTCCCCAATCTTCGTTCAGATAATTCTTTGCTGTGTGTGTGTGTCAGGGTTGGGGAGATATCCTGTGCATTTTAGTATTTTCGCAGTATCCTTGGTCTCTGCCAATAATACCCTCTCAGTTATAACTAATAATGTCTTCAGATACTGCCAATTATACCACAGGGGCAAAACTGCCTACAGTTGACAACTACTGCCCTTGATAGACATAGGAATAGATAAGTATAAGGGAATACTGTGATAAGGAGACATGAATTTGTGTCTAGGTACGGAAAGGGAGAAGACTGTGTTTGTGTGGGTCATATGGTACAATGGTTAAGAACAGTCAGAATCACACTGACCAATTATGAACTTCAATTCTACCACATATTAGCTTTGAGATCTTTAAATGATGGTAACAGTAGGATTTCAAACAGTTATGAATATTTAGCAAGAAAAAGTATTTAAAGTACTCAGCATATTGCTTAGCACTGTAAATACTCAGCAACTATCAAGTCTTATTATCTTAGAAGATCCAGCAAATACAATCTTCCCTCTGTCTTTCGCTGCCTCTCTCTCTCTCTGTGTATTACATATAGATACACAAACATATTACATAAGCATTTGCATATGCAGCTGTACATGTATATACATATACATATAAATACAGCATAGGTAAAATATAACAACGGCATGTATGAATGTGAGTTCTTGACTCTGGCTGTATTGGGGGCAGAGGCCCAGAAAGAGAGTGAGCCACACCATAATGCAAAACAGATGTTAGTTTGTTAGATAATTTTTTTGGCAGATTAAAAAAAGAGGAGTTAAGTAAGCTTTATCTGGCATGTTTCAAGAATAAGGTAATCAAATGTTAAAATTAATAGAGTGTTAGCACATAAAACCAAACATGGATTATCCATTTTAAAACATTTAAAATACAACAAAATGCATTTAACACTAAAACTTACATGATTAATTCATTTTTATTTCAACAATTATTTATAAATAACTTACTCTTTTCTTAGCTCTCTGCTAAACACTGATTTATTTTTTGATGAAACTTTAGGAACTTACAATTCTTTAAGGCAATAATTTTAAATATTTTTTCTCTTCAGAGGTGTGAAAGATGTAAGAGTTTTTACTAACTCCATATATCATGACCTGAAGGTGTTTTGGAAAGTAATAATACTACCGACAATCAGTTATTTCCATTGTATTTGCCCCTTTCTCATATAAATTTAAAATACAGAGTGTCATGTAAGATGCCTACCCTACTTCTCCAAAAATTAAACTCTTAAGTCAAAAACTAAGAAGCTCTTTTGTAAATTTTAAAGGTTTTCTTTCCTATCACTATAGGAACTTAGAAAATATCTAATTCTTCTCTTCCACATCCTTAATAAAACTGAATTCTGCCTCAGCTTCTAGTAAAGGAGGTATTTATTTGTCAACGAAGTATCATATCTATGGTCAGCTGAGATGCTGAAAAAATTCTTCCTTATATTAAACCAAAGCCTACCTCAAATTTATACACAACATATTGATTATCTGATCACTACAAGCAACAGAATATGTTTTGAATTTTTTCCATATAGCAATCCTATATACACTTGACATCAACTTTTACACCCTCATATATATATATACACATACAGACATACACAGACATACACACACACACATATTAAGAATATACGTATCCATATATATTAATATATATATACACATATGTACATTTATATGTGTATATATGTATATATATCTACACACACATACACAGAAAGAGATGGGAGAGAGAGTAATAAATAGGGCAAAATATAAACAAACAACTTGTAAATCTTGCACTAGTGTTGCAAAATTTTTAACTGTGAAACAATACCTAAATTAAGAGCTTTTATAAAAATATGAAGTCATATGGGAAAATCCAAAATATTGCCTACTCTCAAAAAATCAAGCTATGTTATACCAAGGACTTACTATGCTGTATTCATTATTTGGTAGCTAAATGAATGTGCATAAAACATGAAGTCATAACGCTAGGAGCTTTAAACTTACAAATATGCAACAATGAGTTATTTATAGTGATAGTTGTATCAATGGCATTTTCTTCCCAACATTTTACTTCAAAGGGAAAAACATCTGAAGAAATGGTACTCTAGTTAAGCATAGGGAATTTTTAGTTAGAATAATTATGTTTATACGAATACTTAGGAATGTGTCTATTTATCTGCCAAATGAATACAAAACATACAGCATTTATCAGTTTCAAGGACTCTAAACCAGAACTGTGAGAAAGTATTTCATTTTGAAACCTGAAACAAGAAGAAATTCAGCTAATTTGGAGTCAAAAATACACTTGCTGCATGTCTCTTAAGCCTCTGATGAATTATAAAATGCATTTCCACATTTTTTTGGGGGGGCTAGGTCATAATGTATATAGCGGTTTCATCTTTCTTCTGTGGTGTGTTATTCATCCTTGTTTCCATTTCTGGTTTTTAAATGAAACTTCACAATCCTGCTGAGAACCCTTGCTTTCATACTGTTTTTGAAACCAGACTTTCATGATGAAGCCACAAAACAACTCAGCAATAATACACATTAAAGCAGCATGCTGTTTTGAATTCATATTTAGGGGATTTGGCAAAGAAACCATAATAATTTGTCAAGTTAGAAGCAGCCTAGCAGACAAAATCTAAACCTACATCTAAACTCACATTGCTCATCATCTTTCTACTCACTGATCTCTTAACTTTTCTTTCTTTATCCCTCTCGTCCCTCCTTCTGTCTTTTTTTTTCTTTTTTCTTTCTTGAGTCTTTGAAGAAGTGGAAACTAGGATATAGGCCAGAGCTGGGCACTTCATTTCTCACAACCATATGGAGAAAGGAGAGAATAAATACTAGTCAACTCTACAATCAGGAATTTTGTCATCTGAAGTCATAAGCAGACTTTGGCAACATGGAGCAGTTAGTCACCATCACAAATTCAAGAAAACTTTATGTATATCCACGTACATCCTCACTGGTTTAGAATTAGGAGAGTAACACCCCAGGTATTCCCCAGGTGGAAAGGGACACTCCCTTGAAAGTGGGTGAATTCCCACTGGATGTCCCCATTTCTGTTGGGGATCTCATCTCATATTCCCTCCATGGGGAGCCCCATGGGTTTCTTAATTGCCTTCTTCAGGGTTGGGAACAAAATTGAGAACCCTGCCAAGTTGGGGAAATCTAGAAGGCTCTTCATTGCTTAACAAAATAAGGGATAAATTAAAGATTGAGAAATCTCTAGGACATTTCCTTTTATAGCTTCTATCTCTTAACTCACAAAAATGACAGATTTAATTAGTGTTATACTGAAGAGACCCAGGAAATATCATCATGAGATTTCCACTGGATACCAGTAAAGCCAGGTGGTTATCTGTGTCTGTTTGTTGTTCTTTAGATATATCTTCAGAAGTTGGTACTTTACCTTTTTTTAACATTTTTTAAAATTAATTAATTTATTTGGCTGCGTTAGGTCTTAGTTGCGGCACGTGGGATCTTTGTTGCGGCATGAGGGATCTTTCGTTGCGGTGCACAGGCTCTTCATTGCAGTGTGCGGGCTTCTCTCTAGTTGTGGCGTGTGGGCTCTAGAGTATGTGGGCTCAGTAGTTGGAGCACGTGGGCTCTCTAGTTGTGGCTCTAGGGCTCTAGAGGGCACAGGCTCAGTAGTTGCGGCATGCGGGCTTAGTTGCCCTGCGGCATGTGGGATCTTAGTTCCCCTACCAGAGATCGAACCCGCGTCCCCTGCATTGGAAGGCAGATTCTTAACCACTGGACCATGAGGGAAGTCCCAGAAGTTGGTACTTTATTGATTGCAAACATTTATAATAAGGAAGCATTTACATAGTAACAAACTAGGAAAAGAAATATATATATATTTCTCCATACCATCACCACAAAAAGTTTAACTGTTTTGTTTGTCATACGGGTTTTTAATTCAAAAATAGCCTCTTTCAGGATACAATGGAGAAAAAATAGTCTTTTCTTTCCTTCCTCCCTTCCTCCCTCTGTCCCTTCCTTCCTTCCTTCCTTCCTCTCTCTCCCTCTCCCTCTCTCTCTTCCTTCCTTCCTTTCTCTCTCTCTCTCTCTCTCTCCCTCCCTTCCTCCCTTCCTTCCTTTCTCTCTTTTGGCTGTGCCAGGTCTTACTTGCGGCATGTGGGATCTTCATTGTGGCATGTTTAATTGTGGCATGCAGGATCTGTAGTTGCGGCATGCAGGCTTCTTAGTCGAACCATGCAGACTCTGAATTGCAGCATGCATGTGGGATCTAGTTCCCCGAACAGGGATGGAACCCATGCCCCTGCATTGAGAGTGCAGAGTCTTACCCACTGGACCACCAGCGAAGTCCCAAAAAGGTAGTCTTTTCAACAATTGATGTTGAAACGACTAACTGTACATCCCTATGCAAAAAAATAAATCTAGACACAGACTTTACACCATTCACAAAAATTAACTCAAAATGGGTTACAGACCTAAATGTAAAACACAAAGCTATAAAACTCCTTAGAGATTACATAACAGAAAATCTAGATGCCCTTGGGTTTGATGATGACTTTTTAGATACAACATCAAAGGCATGATTCATGAAAGAAAAAATTGATAAGCAGGACTCCATTAAAATTAAAATGTTCTGCTCTGCAAAAGACATGTTAACAGAATGAAAAGGCAAGCCACAGACTGGGGAAAATGTTTTCAAAAAACCCATATAAGTTATCCGAAGCTGCATAAAATAAGCCATCCCAAAAGTTAGTTAAACAATGATTTTTTATTTCTTTCAGTTCCATGGGTTGATTTTCTGCTCCACTTAGTTTTGACTGGGATCATTCACGTAGCCACATTTAGCTGGGAATTCAGCTATGGCTGGAACATCCAAGATGTCTTCATTTAGATCTTTAGTAGTTGTTGCTGGCTGTCAGTTAAGATCCCTCCTTTTCTCTTCTATTTGGCCTTTTATCCTCAAGGGCCTCTTTCTTCATTCCTTTCAAATAGAGTATCTTCAACTTCTTTACATGGTAGTTGGCTTCCAAATGAGTGAAACAGAATCTGCAAGTCCCCTTAAGTACTAGGCTTAAAGGTTGCATTCTACTGGTCAAAATAAATCAAGAGACCAAAGTCAAGAAAAGAGGAAGTAGACTCTATCTCTTGATGGGCGAAGGGGCAAAGTCACATTGCAAAAGAGTACACAGGATAGCAGGGGCTGCTGTGATCATGGTGAGAAATAATCTCCCACAAACATATAATACTTTTCCATTGAACTTATTTAAAAGTTATATTGTTTCTGAAATTTTAAATATTTGCAAGTTGTAATGAACAAGATTAAGTTTCTTTATAGGATGAAGATTTAATCCTAAGTTTTTAATCAAAGGCCAAAGTATTAAATTGCTAAAATAAAAAAGAAAAGAAAAGAAAAGAAAAGAATACATACTCCATTTGTGTTCCCCAAATAAAGATCTTCTTGACAATTTTTTGAGAGCTTCCAGCAGGGAGTGAGTATGGATTATATGTCCTGAAAAACTAGGTGGTTTATATCCTAATAATAATGAGAATTATATGTAACTCATTATAGTTCAGTCTTTGCCTTGACTACCAAGAAGCATTTGATAAGGTCATTTAAACATAATAGTCATTCTTTTACTTTATTACTTGTTTCCTTTATTCTATATTCATATGTTCCTGGTTATTTTTTGCCCTGTTTCTTTTTTGCTTTGATTGTAAGCCACTTAAATCTTTCAGGAAGTAATAAATAAATAGATTTTAAATAATCAGTTTTATGTTCATATCTAAAAAGAGAACACAAGAATGATGGATAATGAGGTTACTGTCTTACAGATCAAGAAGCCAGAGCTATGTAAAGTAACATATCCCACCCAAGGCTTTTCATCACTTCCAACACAAATATCATGAAGCAAAGGGAGGCACTCACCCTCTGAGTATCAAAATCCAAACTAGTTTCATTCATATCATAGAGTAAAAGTCCTCAAAAGGACTCAGATTGGTAAATCTAAAGCTAAGGTACAGATACAATCTTTCATCTTCAAGATTAGTAAGGCACAAGTTCTTCTGCCTTTTACTTATTGATAGGCATTTACTCAATCTTAATCTTATAAATAAACATATTCTTTTAAAAACAGCCAACAACTCTTAACCAAAAGATGTTTAAACACATGGTAGAGGAATCTTAGGGAAAATCCAGAGGCTGAATCCAATTTATTCCAAGAAAGGGACAGGAAATCAAGTCACTAAATAAACTTACTATGTGTGTACTTGAAGTACTGTTGGCTTTGTGCATGATTTGTTTACTGGTGATGTTATGGAGCAAGGGCTCCTGTACCTAAAGCACAGAAAGCCAAACTCTGAAAGCGGGTGTTTGCAACAAAGTAAGGGTTTATTTGTAGGGTGCCAAGAAAGGAGATGGGCAGTTCAGGTTCAAAAGACCCAAACACCCCAATGGCTTTCAGGCTAGTGTTTTTAAAGACAGCGTTAGGGGAGAGGTTGTGGGATGTGTGATCAGCTCATGGGCTTTCTTCTGATTGGTTGGTGGTGAGGTAACAGGGTGATGTTTTGGGAATCTCAGCCTTCTGGTTCCAAGCAGTCTGGGGTCTAAGTGCTTGTGGTCTACAGGTAATCACCATCCTCCACATGGGTAGGGATCTTAGTTTCTATAGAACAACTCAGATATGCAGTAGATTGTTATCTATATCCCTTAAGGAGGAATTAGGAGTCCTGTGACTCTATTGTTCTAATTATTAACTGCTTGAGCCTGCTCTTTGGAACTCAGAGAAGGCCTAGGAAACTAAAGCCTTCTTTTCTACAAACAAGTAATGTGGGACATGGAGGGGCTTTTATACCTGGGAAGGCACCACAAGGTCTTGCTTGGTTTCAGTCCCCGCTTCTCCTTGATAATCCATAATCCTTAGGGGAACAGGCAAGACAGGAAAGGGAATAAAGTTTTGGACAGAGAGATTAATCATGAACTCAGCAGGGGAACTCAGTTTCAATGACATAGGCATTTTTCTTCAATATTATTGCTAAAATTTTCTACCTGTTTTGTGAGAGCAAATTTTTGCTTTTCAAGATTCTAGAAAATCCTCATTTCATTATATATGTCTCAGTATGTATAATATTCTAAAACATAATTTCAAAGACTATATAACTGAAGCGTGAATGATTCTCACAGCCCCATAACTGACCCAATTCTTCTTTATGGGTAAAGCTGGAAAACAATAAAAGAGCAATAAAAAGTATGATATCACTTATGTACTGTTTAATACATGGGCTTGCTTTTATTATTGGATCCAGTTAAATATTATTTTGTTTTTTAATAAAACAGTGTCTACTTCTCCAGTATCAAATTTACAAAATATTTGACTTTAGTATTTATCAATGTATAGACATGTTACATTGCTTCCTTTTAATATGTAATATTGGTTGTCTTTGCCACGTTGAGCACTTAGCAAGTGATGTTGTGACTAGCATTGGATAATCTAGATCATTGCTCCTGACAAATCTCCTTTATTTGCAAGAAGCAAACCATATTCAAACTAACAAAATTAAAAAACAGGTTCATTAGAGAATATAAAATATCCCAGAATACTAAGATAGAAATGAAGTATAGTTGGGCTTCCTGTGACCTGAGTCTACAGATTGGAAACCTAAATTACTCAGTCTTTCAAGAACTGCCTAGACTATGTATCTATTTTACTCTATGAATATGCTCACTCTGTAGTATTTTTTATCATCTTCCTCTGCTTACCCATCTTTACCACAGCCTAACATGGCTAAAAGCCCAACTCTGTAATCACCAATAAGTTCTGGGCTGAATTCTGAATGACCCAGGTTCCTCAGTACTTTGATTCCAAACTTCTAATTGATTGTTCCTCTCTTTAATGTTTACCCAAAGTCTGTCTGTCACTGCAGATTATCATAAACATGTGGTCAACCTATGGGTTAGTTTAGCTGTGATTGTAGTAAGATAGAGTCATGTGATCAATTGGAGCTGTGGGAAGGCAGAAAATGATTAACATTTCTACTATAATTTACTAAATATGTACCTTGGAATAGTAACAGAAGAATCTGTTTCCTCATGTGTAAAATCTAATAATGTTTACTTAATATTTGCCTAGCCTACCCTTAAGTTCTGTCTATAGTAACAAATGAGTTAATAAAAAAGAAAGCAGTGGGCAACCTAAAAGCATTGGAATGCAGCCAATAATTAACAACACATATCTACTATCAATCAAATTATTGAGGAGAAAACAAACTATAGACAAAAATCAGTCTCTCAAGATGATAGAAACTTCATATAGCTCATTTTCGATTGTAACTTAGAGGAAATCAAGAGTCTAATATAAGTCAACTATTTTTCTTTTTTCCTTGATCATTTAAGTTATAGTGCTTTTTCTAAAGAAACTCAAGAGTTGACTCTTTCACCTTGATTTAAATGGTTTTGGGGATATATATTGATTTGATATCTTGTTTAAAGGTTCCTACTATTGCAGGTATGTTTATTTAGCTTGGAATTTGGGCTCTTTCTTTGACTTTTTTCTGCTTCTTTATTTCTGTTTTATTTTTCTTTAGCTGCTGCTGGTTCTGGTGATTTATTTATTTCATACTTTCTATTTTCTAGAAATCCACAGTGGTAAGGACTTGAAGATAATTGGAAGACTAGAAATGAAGGAAAGTAGTAGAGTCTAAGCCCTGAGAGTAGGTGGGATTCATCTAACAGTTTGTAAGAGCAAAAGGAGCTTTATACACAGAAAGGAGATGGAATAAAATTAACAGAGAAGCCAAAAGACAGCAACCCAGTCTACAGAAAAAAACTACTGAGGTGAGAACTGTCTTCCTAGTGGAGGCCCAGAAAAACTCCAATCTTGCACTGAATGAACACAGGGAAGAAGAGTGAATTGAGTAGCTATTATCCAATTAACCACATTAATTTATAACTAATTATACTATATATTTATATATGAGCTAATTAAAGATAACTTAATTAAAGGTATCTTTACTAGGTAGCTGGAGCAGAAAAACCTCTCCCCAGCCCCATCATACTGAGCTATCAGCAGTAGTTGTCTGCATGTAGGGACAGTGTTCGTAATCTGCTCTAAAATTAAAATGCAGACTCTTTTCTAATATGACTCATGGGTTGGGTATCATGCCAGTTATGGAAATCCTGAAAAAAAAGGGGGTGGAAAGTCCACAATGGATGAGGAGGAGTTATTTTAGAAAGGAAAGACAACTTTGCTTACAAGTGATATATACTGAAGCTCTCTACCTTCAGATTAAAATCCTTTTTTCTTTTTTTACCAATTGTGAGACCCTCAAGACTGCCTGTCTACTTTATGCCTACCAATCCTGAGAGGAACTTCTGCAAGGCTGTACTCTGCCCTCACTGACATAGTGCCCATAATAGTCCTTCCCTCAGGTAAAAGGCCAACTAATGCACGTACAGAATTGTAGAGAAAAATCTGTGATAGCTGACTATGAATCAACCTAGTAATTCAGTGCAAAATATGAAGAGATAAGAAGGATCATAAAATATTTAAGAAAAATCAAGAATATGATCAACATTAATACATTAGATCCCTGTACCTAATTTCAACATGTGAGTGTGTGTGTGTGTGCATGTGTGTGTGTGTGTCCCCACACCAACAAGCAATTCTTGGACACCAACCAGGTGTCTGGGAATTCAACTCAACTCTGACACTATCTACCCAGAGATAGAATCAAGATCACACAAGTAAAGGGCTCAGCCCAAGACCACGCTCCACTTTAGACACCAATCACATGCCCAGGTTACCTGTACTTCTGACTGACTGGCTATAAATCAGAGATTCCCATGATCCCCTCCTTGGGTTGGATTAATTTGCTAGAACAGCTCACAGAACTCAGGAAAACCTGTTTACTCACCAGATAACCAATTTATTACAAAGGATATTAAAGGCTGGTAATCAACAGCCAGATGAAAAGATATATAAAGTGAAATCTTAGACAATGGAGGCTCTGTCCTTATGGAGCTTTGGGGCCTGGCACTGTGGCATATGTAAATGTTCTGGTTCCATAAAATGGAAACTCCCTGGACCCTCTACTTTTGGGTTTTTATGGAGACTTCATTACATAAGCATGATTGATTAACTCATCGGCCATTGGTGATTGACTCAACTTCTAGCTCCTCTCCCCTCCTCTGAGGTCAGGGGTGGGAGTCCCACCCTCTAATCACAAGGGTGGTTTCTTTGGCAACCATCCTAAGGTGCTTACCAAAAGTCACCTCATTAATATAACAAAAGACACTCTAATGACTTTTAACACTGAGGAAATTCCAAGGGTTTTGGGAGCTGTAAGCAAGGAATTATGGACAAAGACCACATAAGAAATATATATTTTGCTCATCTGGACTAAATATATATTTTTTATAGATCATAATTTTGCAATGAATAACTAGCAACATCTAACAGATGTTAAAGGAATAGATAAACATCTAACATCTAAATCTGAAGGCAAGGTCTGTGGACATTTTTAGTTGTCACAGTTGCGGGGGTAGGGGAGCTACCGGCATCTAGTGAGTACGTGCCAAAGATGTTGGCAAAACTCCGACAATGCACAAGACAGTCCTACGCAACAAAAATATATCCAGCCCCAAATTTCAATAGTGTAGAAGTTGAAAACCTCTGTGCCCTTTCTACTTCTCCTTCACTTGAGTCTTTAATGGCATTTTGAACGTACTTATCTTCCTCTGTCCTTGCTTCTGCAAGGTCCTCCTTTCTTCACCCCCAGGAGATTCTCATTGTTTCTATTATGCTATTTTCCCAGGATTTTGAGATCTAGAGAGTAAACACCATCTTGCTCTCAGTGATTATGAGCTTAATTTCTCTAGGATGCACTGGGGGAAAAAAACCACTCACCTTTACTTTCCTTTAGCAGCACTTTCCTGTCTCTACTGGAGAATGGTTTTACTTGTGTATTTGCTCTGGTTTCTTCTTGAAACTGAATGCAAATCCTTTCTAATTTGAAGAAATTTTTGACTGTCAGCTCTCTATTATGTCCTAGAGTGGTTATGGATGTATTCCCTTGTTTATATCTTCTTTTTTTTTTTGTCATTTCAATGGCCTGTAGGAAAACTGTAGAAGTAAGCACATATTCTTAGATTGCCACTTTTATCTGAAAGTTGCTGATTATTTTTGCAAACTTATCCCCATAAAATTTAGGCTACAAAAAATTACCAGAAACTGGAATTTGTGAACATTTTGAGTTTTATTGTTACAAAAGTCACTGAAAACTATTTCCTGTGTATTTTTGAAAGTTTAATTTTGACACTGATATTTTTACTAGAGGAAAATTTTCTTCCTAGAATCATTTGTTAAAGTGGAGAGTTATTTTAAAGGTAGATATTAATAAATATTATTAATGAAACTGGAGGGAAGGGGGCAGGGTACAACCTTTAAAAGAATGACATAGCCATAGGACATGAGAAAAACTGGTTAGAACTAACTACATCCAAGACTGCAGAAGATCTGACTTCCAGTGGACCTTGAGCCTCATTATACACTCATTGTAATACATTAGCATAAACTAAGTGACACACCCACCAGCGCCATGACAGTTCTGAGGCTGACCATCAAAGATCAAAAAGTGGGTGGTGGCCCAGTTCCTGGAAATCTCCACCCCTTCCCCAAAATAGTTGGAATACTCCTCCCCCTCATTAGCTTATGAAATTACCCAGTCCATAAAAAGTAACCATGGCACATTTCGGTGCCTCTCGCCTTCTGAGATGGCCCACACTCTGTCAGTGGAGTATGTCTCTCCCAAGGCCTCTCACTTTCTGAGATGGCCCACACTCTGTGGAGTGTGTTTCTCTCTAAATAAATCCACTTCTTACCTATCACTTTGCCTCTCACTGAATTCTTTCTGTGATGAGACATCAAGAACCTGAGCTTCATTAAGTCCTGAGACCAGGTGTGTGATCTCAATTAAAAGCCTGTGGGTTCAAGTCCCAGTCTGGGTTTTGGCCAGGTTTGAGTCCCACCATGTGGGTTCAAGTCCCAATCTGAGTTGCACAGTTTCATTATTACAACGATAGTTCATATTTTATAGCCGTCAGACATGGTATGCTTTCATAAGCACATTATCCTGCTTGAACCTCACAACCCTAGGAGTAGGTATTGTTTTGCTTCTTTAGCTGTAAGAAAAGGTGACTTTTGAGTGAAGCCACACAGCTGAGTCTCAGGAAGTCTTCTAACTCTACATTTAATATACTTGCTGGTTTTCTACACTGTTTTCTTAACTGGAGGAAGCAGAGTGTTTACTTTTCCATTGTATCAGTTGCTCTATTCCAGAATGGGGAGGGAATTATACCATGATCCAAGAAGAGGATCTTGTATTAGACCTCTCCTGATATGGCCCAGTAAATGCCAGCTGTAGAGCCCTATTAACATGAACATACCACTAGCTCATTGTAAATAAATAAATAAATAAAAATTAAAAAATAAAAACAAATAAATAAATGACAATGCTCATTATTTGGAAGAAATCTTCTAAGAAGCTTGAGGTATAAGAAACGTAGTCAAGGCTAATTTCTTTGGTATCAGATCAAAGAAAGAATATATTTTTAATGAAATTTCCAAGTGTTGCTTAGGTCATGTTATCTTGTGTGTACTTCTCAGTATACAAAACTTCACCTTTGTGCCTTCTGATTCATTATTTGTTTTCTTCTACATTTCATTCAGGACTTGAGAAGTTGGAAAAATGACTTTTACTCTCAGTTCTCTTACTCTTGTAGAAAGCCAAAGGTCTACTCATTGATCTACTGATTTCTAGCAGATAAAAATTATGGGTTCACTACAAATCTTTTTTCCCTTTGAAATCCATGCAAATACTGTAATTTATCTTCAAGGATGTGGACTAGGAGGTCTTTCCTTCCTCCTTCCTCCTTACTGGTCCCTGCATTTAGCCCAAAGGAATATATTGCTTTTTGTTGTTTGTCATATTGCTGGGGGTGAGGAGACTTTCCATAATCTTACAAAAGTTAGAGCACAGTAGGAACAACAGAAGTATTATTTGTATGAACCTCCCACTAGAGGACAAAGATTTCTGTCCTCACTTTTCCTTAGAACTGGTATTAGGAAAAAAAATTTTTTAAATAGCTGAAATTTATTCAACATTTAATATGTCAAGTACTGGTTTTAAAAACAGGCATTTTGCATTATTTCATAGTCCTCACAAAACCCAGTGATGATGGCACTATTTTCACTCTGATCTTGCAGATAAAAGGGGAAGCAAGAGCAATGACATAGTTTGCCTAACAATTAGTGAAACTTAAATTCAAATCCAGTCTGTCCATCTACAGAGCTTGCTCCTAAATTATTTGATTTATTTCAATTAACTTTATTTTTTAGGAATGTAAGAGTTCTTCAACACAACATCTACTCTCATGTTTTCCATTTCTGCCATGTTTTTCTCATGGTGAGCAAATATGCCACTGACTTTTCATATATGTGGGTCAGAGTTGTGGATAGAGACATCAACATGACAAATAAAACATACTGTATGTTACTAAAAAGAATTTTTCACATTCCAGATCTAGTGGGTTTTTTCAGGGTAGCAGAAGTGCTTGCATTTTCAAATTAGTTTTTGACAGACGATTGTAACTTAGATACATAAACAGTTTTCATCATCAATCCTTTCATTTTCATTTGTCTTGTTCCTGGTAAACTCTTTTTCACATTCTCTGAGGGACTGTCCCAAATCTCTAGCATTGTCTCAGGACCATGACTCTCACTCTCATCTTTCAGCAAATACTTCTGCTTGCCATTTCACAGACAACTATAGGCCATCAAATACGAATGCCTTCAAACTTCCCCCTCTACACATCTAACTTTTCAGTAATGACACCCATTCTCATGGTCTTGCAACCTATCTTGGAAGAAAGAATGCTCTTTATCCGTGGTGGGCTAATCTGTGCTCTAAATCTACATCTTATCTCCTTTGACATGTTAGCCTACCAATTTATCCTGTCATCTCTATTTTCAATATGCCTTTTTCCAGAGTCAGCTTCTGTCATCCCACAAACATTTAAATCTTTGTATTCAGATAAAGAAAATCCTTCCTCCTATACACTATACAAACTATTGCTGATTCCCGTCCTTGTCTTTATCACTAACTTTCTTGAAAGTGTTACATAATTTATCCTCATCACTTCCTTAGATTCATTCATTCCTCAATCCACTGAGTTTGACTTCTGTCACCATCCCTCTAAAAGTCATGTTCTTTGGCTCACCTATAATCTTGTAACAACCTTACCTACTATCAGTTTTCAGTTTCCATACTACTTCACTTGTACAACATTGATAATGTTTACAACACCTGCTTCTTGAAAATATCATTCTTTGGTTTATTTGGGAGGAGGGTCACCATTCCTTTTGATAAAACATGTTGCCTAGAATTTCTTAAAGATTGGTACATGTAAATATACAATATATTTTAAAAATACAGATATAAATATAAATGCAGATATTAATGTAACTATAGATATATCCTAGCTGTAGAGATATATGCATATCTTGTATAATTTCTGTAATATGAATTTTATTGAAATTTAGTTTGCAGGAATGAACTAAGCACATATGTAAAAGGAGAATATTTAGCCAGAACTTTGTTATGTCAGATATATGTTTTTACTTAGCTTACTAGACTAAGGCCATCCCTTTTCCTCCAGGCTTGCCTACTACTACTTACTGCCCAGTAGTTTTCTTCCATTTTTCTCTGGCAATTACTTTTTAGTTATTTGCATGAGCTTCTCTTTCTCAGTTGGCTTGTGAAAACCTTGGGTCCTGCTCTGGTCTCTCACTCTGCCTCCTCTCTCTAAGTAACCTAATTCAAATCTATGGCTTCAACTGTCATCTGCTCAATGACTCCAAAACACTATATGTCTAACCCAGAACTAACCGTTTTTTAGTATAAAGTTCAGTATTATTAAGTGCATTCGTATTGTTGTGCAACCATCACCACCATCCATCTCCAGAACTATTTTCATCTTGCAAAACAGAAACTCTATACCTATTAAACAACAACTCACCATCACACACCCCCACCCCCTAGCCCCTGGTAACCATCTTTCTAATTTTTTTCTCTATGATTTTTGACTACTCTAAGTAACTCACATAAGTAGAATCATACATTATTTTTTGTGTATTTCACTAAGCATAATGTCCTCAGGGATGATCTATGTTGGAACATGTGCCAGAATTGCCTTCCTTTTTCAGGTTGAAAAATATTCCATTGCATGGATATACCACATCTTACATATCCATTCATCCATCGATGGACTCTTGGGTTTCTTACATGTTAGCTGCTATGAATAATGTTGCTATGAACATGGGTGTACAAATATCTCTTCAAGACTCTGCTTTCAATTCTTTTGGATATATACCCAGAAGTGGGATTACGGAATCATATGGTAATTCTATGTTTTATTTTTTTAGAAACCTTCAAACTGTTTTCCACAGTGGCTACACCATTTCACATTCCCACTAACAGTGCATAAGAGTTCCAATTTCTCCATATCCTAGCCAACACTTGTTATTTTTCTGCTTTTTGTTTGTTTTTCTTTTTGATAATAGTGATCCTAGTGGGTGTGAGGTGGTATCTCACTGTAGTTTTGACTTGAATTTCCCTAATGATTAGTGATGTTGAACATCTTTTGATATGCTTACTGAACATTTATATAATATATCTTCTCTGGAGAAATATTCAGGTCCTTTGACCATTTTTGAATCAGATTGTATGTTTTTTGTTGATGTTGAATTTTAGAAAAATCATTGCCAAATTCAATGTCATAAATCTTTTGCCCAATATTTTTTACAAGAATTCGATAGTTTTAGGTCTTACATTTAAGTCTTTAATACATTCTGAGTTAATTTTTGTTGTTATAACTTCTAATTTCACCCCATTGTAGTTGGAAAAGATACTTTATATGATATCTATCTTTTAAAAATCTATTGAGACTTAATTTGCGACCTAATATATGATCTGTTGTGGAAAGTATCCCATATGTACTTGAGAAGAATGTGTATTCTGTTGCTGTTGAGAAGCATGTTCTTTATACGTCTATTAGATCTAGTTGGCTTATTGTGTTGTTTAAGTGCTCTATTTCCTTACTTATCATCTGTCTGGTTGTTCTATGCATTATTGAGAGTGGAGTAGTGAAGTCTCCAACTATTATTTAGAACTGTTTGTCAATTTTTGCTTCATATATTTTGATGGTCTGTTATTAAGTACATAAATGTTTGTAACTATTATATCTTTTTTGCTGTGTTGAATCTTCTATTAACATAAATTGTCCTTCTTTGTTTCTTATAAACTTTTTTTAATATAAAGTCTATTTTGTCTGATATTAGTATATTACCCCTGCTCTCTTTTGGTTACTATTTTCATGGAATATCTTTTTCCACCTTTTCACATTCAACCTGCTTGCATCTTTGGATCTAAAGTGAATTTCTTGTAGACAGCATATAGTGGTATCATTAAAAAAAAATCCATTCTGCTAATCTCTGTTTTTTAATTGGAGACTTTAATCTTTTTACATTTAAAGTAATTACTCTAAGGAGGGACTTACCTCTGTCATTTTGCTATTTGTTGTCTATGTGCCTTACAGCTTTTTTTGTCTCTCATCTCCTGCATCACCGTCTTATTTTGTGTTTAATTTTTTTTATAATGAAACGTTTTAATTCCCTTCTGTCTTCCTTTTATGTATATTCTATAGCTATCTTCTTTGTGGTTACCATGGTGATAACATTCAACATCTTAAAGTTATAACACTCTAATTTGAATTTATACCATCTTAACTTCAATAACATATAAAAGTTCTACTCCTTTACAGTTCCATTCCCACCCCTTTCAGTTTTTGATGTCACAAAATTATACATTGTGTGTCCAAAACTACAAACTAATTATTGTTTTTTTTCATGCATTAGTCTTTTAAATTACATAGAAACCAAAATGTGGAGTTACAAGCCAAAGTTACCGTGAAATAAAAGGAAATACATATTGATATTGATATAGAGAAACATAGACCTATAGATATAGTTACATAGATATAGATATAATGTCCCCAGTTCCTGAAACATAGCCCTTAAAACCTTTGTGAATAGGGGTGGTAGAAGAATCTTTATTATAACAGTTAGTCTTTGACCCCAGTTTATGACACAGAGTTCCTATGACCTTTGTAATTTCCTGAGTGACAGGAACATCTTTTGTCCTATTGTGGTGACTCCTGGTAGACTCCTGGATAGGAGCTTGTCACCTGAAAGGACAAGCCATGATTAGATGTTTGAAACTTTCCGTGCCACCCCACCCCCATCCTTCAAGAAGGAGACAGGAGTTAACAGTTAGGATAGGGTTCTGAGAGCTGCAGGATTGCTGTACACATGGAGGTACTGAGAGGGTGGCATGCCTGGTGAGGGCATGGAAGCTCTGAGTCCCTTCCCTCATACCTTGCCTTACGCATCTCTTCTGTCTGGATGCTTATCTGTATGCTTTATCCCATCCTTTTATAATAAGCCAGTAAAAATAAATGTTTCCCTGAGTTCTGTGAGCCACTCTAGCAAATTATCAAGCCCAAAGAGGGGGGTTGTAGGATTCCTGATTTATAACCAGTCAGTCAGAAGTACAGGGGAAAACCTGGGACTTGTGATTGGTATCTGTAGTTGGGGAAGCAGTTCTCTAGGACGAGTCCTTAGCCTGTGGGAGCTGATGCCATCTCCAGGTAGATAGTGTTAGAATTAAGTTAAATTGTAGGACACTCAGGTGGTGTTGTAGAGAATTGTTTGATGTGTGGAAAACCCACACATCTAGTGTCAGAAGTGTTGTGAGTATGGTAGTAGTAGGGAGAATAAAGGAGACACACAGAAGGAGTGTGTTTTTCTCTTACAGTTACAATGATACTAGCTTTTACAATTGCTCATGCATTTACATTTACTATGATCTTTATTTCTTTACATGGCTTCAAATTACTGTCTAGTGTACTTTCATTTGAACCTGCAGGACTTCCTTTAGCATTTCTTGAAGGGCAAGTCTAGTGGCAACAAACTCCCTCAGCTTTGGCTTACCTGGGAATGTCTTAATTTTCCCCTCACTTTTGAAGAACACTTTTATTTGATATAGGATTCCTGGTTGACAGTTTTTTTCTTTTAGCACTTTAAATATATCAACCTGACTTCTGGCCTCCAATGTTTCTAATGAGAAATCTGCTGATTATGTTATTGAGAATCCCCTGTATGTGATGAGTCACTTCTCTCACACTGCTTTCAAGATAGTCTTTGTCTTTCAACAGTTTTATTATGATGTGTCTCAGTGTGAGTCTCTTTCAGTTCATACTACTTTGAGTTCATTGAGCTTCTTGGACGTTTACAGTCATGTCCTTCATCAAATTTAGAAGAATTTTGGCCATTATTTCTTCAAATATATTATCTCTACTCTTCTCTCACTCTCTCTTCTCCTTCTGGACTCCCACTGTGCATATGTTGATCCACTTTATATAGGGTTCTGAGAGCTGCAGGGTTGCTGAACACATGGAGGTTCTAGAAGAGTGGCATTCACTTTTAGGCTCTGCTCGCTTTTCCCCAATCTTTTTTCTT
Organism: Balaenoptera borealis; assembly: GCF_965194805.1. NCBI lineage: Eukaryota > Metazoa > Chordata > Mammalia > Artiodactyla > Balaenopteridae > Balaenoptera > Balaenoptera borealis. The sequence continues at coordinate 56,718,119 of NC_138864.1, read as the reverse complement.
TCTTTTCTTCAGACTCAAAAATTTCAATTTTTCTATCTTCAAGTTCACTGATTCTTTCTTCTGCCCATTTAAATTTGCCCTGAACCCCTCTAGTGAATTTTTTTGTTTCAGTTGTTATATTTATCAATTGCAGAATTTCTTTTTGGTTTCTTTATAGATTTTTCTATCTCTTTATTTATACTTCCATTTTGTTCAGACATCTTTTTCTTGATTTTCTCCCCATCTTTCTTTAGTCCTTTGAGCATCTTTAAGATGGTGTTTTAAAGGCTTTTTATAGTAGATCTGTCATCAGATCTTTCTCAGCAAAAGTTTACGTTGGTTTATTTATTTATTTTTTCATTTGAATGGGACATACTTTCCTGTTTGTATGCCCTGTGATTTTATTTGGAAAATTGGACATTAGAATCTAATAATGCTGTAATTCTGAAAATTACATTCTTCCCCTTCCCCAGGGTTTGCTGAGGTGTTTTGTTTTGTTTTGATTATTGTAGTATGTCTCTATGCCAAAGATGAATGTGAGGTATAAACTTAAGGTCTTACCAGGTCTTTTCTTAGCAGGCACCTTTCTCTGAGCATGCATGGTGGCTTTCTAATTTCCCCCATACACATGGTTGCTTTAGAATATTCTAATCTTTAATGCCTGGCTCCCAAAATGTGAAAAAGGAAAATAAAGTGTGGGGCAGGGAGAGTGCCAGCCCTTTAAATCTCCTGGAATTCACTTCATCTGGAAGCAGGAGAGGTTTCCAACAATAAGGAGTGGTGCAACACACATAGTTGCCCACTTCTGTGTCTGCACATCCACGATCAGAAATAGCAATCAGCAATCAGAACATAGATCCCTGATATTTGAAAGACAGGGTTCTTATTGCCACTCTGGCTCCTGCAAGCTGTGTGCAAGCTGCTTCAGAAACATGTGTACAGTTGCCTGCCATTGGCCTGGGGAGTGTGCGATGGGTAGCTGATAAGTGCTGAAATTGCAATTAAGCATAATTTAATGTCCAAGCCTTCCCCTAGAAGTAGCAAGTCTTCATTAGACTCCAAGGTTTCAAAATAGTTACATCAGCCGAATTCTGTGTCTGTAACTATTGTCTGGGTGGGATGATGAATTCTTGGTGTTTCCTACTGCACCATCTTCCCAGAATCCTATCACGTCCAGATAAACCTTTTTAGGGGTCATCAATAGCACTGAACTCGCAATGAATACAATGACTCACTAAAATGCAAATATAATTTGCATAAAATAATTTCTAAACTGAAGATGAAGTATGATGCTAGGACCATTGTCCTACAGTTTTCTCAATACATTTGTATAATTTTGATTCTTTTTTTCAGTGGTTCCAAAATGTACTCTAATAAATATGTTGAAGAATTGATGTTGAAGAATTTTCAATAATTTTCATTTCCGGTATTCTTTCTTACGTATTATTCTACTTAGTTGCTCTCCATCTCAAACGCAATAGGAGTGTACTTCCCCTGTGGGTTCCATAAATGCCTATTGACAGGAATAATTTTCCTTGCCTGGCAATAGTGCCTTTAGAATCCAAACTATTTGCTCTCACACTCCCAACTTAGATATTGGGGGAAAGTAAGAAGTAAAAACTCAAGAAGTGAATATACTCTGAGTCGTATTTTTTTTAAAAAATGACATGTACACATAACTGTTTTTAAAAGAGACGTAATCTGTTAGTTAAGAATGAAATGAATGCACAAAACTGCAATAAGATAAAAATACCCAGATGTAGTTTCTGTGGTGATAGGATATGGATTATGAAAATACATGCCCTGTGAAGTTCTAGTGGGAAGTATGAAAACACATGCTGTGAACTGAGGAATTTTGTCCCTTTGTTTATGATTATAAACAATGGTGGGACTGAGACTGGGGATTCTCCTTTCTCCTGGAAAATCCCTACTTCTTCCCTCTTAGAACTGAAAGGGACTAACTCGGTGTTATGAGGCTACTGGGGAATTTCAGCTAACTCCTGTGGGGAAAGAGATGGAAACAAGCATTCCTCAACAATCTCACTGATCAACCACAGGTTTCCCATAAGCATCTCTCAGATTCCCATAGGTCCTGCCGAGGGATAAGTGAGAAAAATGGAATCACCACATTTAGTCATGCTTACTATAATGACTGCCACTAACTGTAACAACTATTTATTCCTCCTGAAGCCTGGACCCATCTGACACATGCTAGAGGCTAAAAAGCAACAAGAGGGCTTGATGATCACCATGGCTTCCTGGCAGGCTTGATCATCTTAGTACCTATAGGAAGCAGGCTATCTATGAAATCGGATACCTGGAAACTTGGGCCCATGCCACTACCAAAATTACTAGAAATCAAATTTCCATTAATAAGTGGAATCCCATCTATGTCACTTCTGGCTAACCTACAACTTCTTACCTCCCTATCCACCTTAGATACTATAGATAAAGATCATTAGTCCTAGAGTCCCATCTTCATTCTGCTCCTTTCCCTCCAGTTCTGCTCTCATTCCAGACCCTTCCACAGGTCTTTGGAACCCTCCATTCTGAAAAAGAAGCAAGCAAACCCAAATCCTCTATATCCTTAAATCTTTAAGCTCTCTCAGGTCATGTCCTGAATGCCTTTTTTTTAAAAAAAATAGAAACCTTACATCAATGGGAGGTCAATTCTTCTCATGTTGACTTCTCCAGTAGGGGATGTACATTCTCCCATATATCAACATGAACACCTCAGCCCCTGAGGCAGGGCTGGCATCCTCCTGGCTCCCTACTGCCACTTTCTGTTTATCACACATCTATTTTCATTCAAGAAGTCTCTTCTTTTAAGCTCATGCTGTGTGGCTTTACATCGATTTACCTGAACCTACTGCTCTCATCTTCTAACCCTTGGACATTTAATAATAATATTGTCATTTGACCCACAGTCTTATCCTTACCTATCCAACATCCTATTCCACATCCGAGCTACTCAATTGACCTCCTCTATCCCAAAGATCTTTACCATCATTCAACTTCCACAAGTCATACCCTGGGTCTAGTCAACATCTGAAATTAACTCACATCCACATCCAGAATATTAAACTATGAGTACAAAGCGCTATTTTAACTCTCTTGTTCCATAAAAAAAAGAAGAAGAAGAAGAAAGAAAGAGAAATAGACAGAGAGAGAGAGAGAGAGAGAGAGAGGGAGGGAGGGAGAGAGGAAGGAATGAAGGAAGGAAGGAAGGAAGGAAGGAAGGAAGGAAGGAAGGAAGGAAGGAAGGAAGGAAGGAAGGAAAGAAATTCCACTCATCCTCTGTACCTGCTGTTTCATTTCCTTCTCCTTTCTTTCACGGCCATACTTCTTAAAAGAATTATCTGCCCTCATTATCTCTAGTTCCTCACTTCACACTCTTTCCTGCTGGAATTCAGCTTCCACCCCAACAATGGAAACTGTTCTCACTAAGGTTAACATCTTCCTCCTTATCACTTGATACTACCTCATCTTTGAAATCCTTTCTTAGTTTAGCTTTCTTGACTTCTCTTTCTTTTAGTTTGTCTCTCACTTCTCTGAGTATTCCTCATTTCGTTCTCTATATACCTCTTAAATATTAGTGGCTTCCAGAGTTTAATCTGTGTTTACTTTCCTTCACTACACTCTTCTTTTCTAAAACAGCCTCTCCACTGCAATTATTATACCTAAAAATGCAAAATAGGTGTAAAATGACTGCCCAGTCTATAAACATCAATCCCACAACACTCTTCCATGTTTCAAACAAGATTTTCCTTTGTCCCTCAACTATCTTCACTTCAATGAATTACAGATACATCAATATCCACATGCTCTTCCTTCATTTATTAATGGAATACATTATAACAGACAAGCAAGAAATAGGTGAGGCTGCTAGACCAAATATCACAGGACTCAAAGCTCTCTTTTTTCTTTCTATAGCTGCTTACTTGTACACATTATTTCTCGCCTGAATTATTGCAATCACCAACCAGGTGGTATAGCAAATACTGTTTCTTTACACCTTTATGCACAGACATCTTTTCCTCCTGAACATCTAAAATAAATAATATGCAATAAATTTTTTTCCTAAAAATCTGAAAATAGTCATACCATCGAATATAAAATTTAAGAGGATAGTATCTCCTTTTAAACTGACAATAAATTTTAATACTGCTCTTACTTGTTAATAAAAGCCACATTAGCACTTGTGACACAAGCCTTCTTATGTTACCCTAGTCGAAAGAGAAAACTATTTCAGCAAAGGTCGTTAGAAAATCATTTTAGAAACCACTAGATCATTACCATAGTTTTAAAAAAAATAAATTCAAGAATTTTATAATATTGCTCAATCTAACAAAACTGGAATTGTAACAATAGAAGAGGCATTTCCAAAATAATGGTCAAGTCTATGATAAATGAGTTAGTGGTATGTGCAGAACATCTTCCATTTGCCCCTCCAGATCTATTATCCATTCTTCTCCACACTGTTCCCTTCTGGGAGGCTGTTTGGCCAAAGGAAGGGAAGAGGGAAGAGAAAGAAGTTGGACTACTTCTCTAATCCTTCCCTGTGTGACCGTTAATTGTATATATCAATTTGGCTGTGCAACAATGCCCAGATATGTGGTCAGATATTGTTCTGGATGTTTCTGTGAGAGGGTTTTTAGATGAGGTTAACATTTAAATTGATGGGCTTTGAGTAAAGCAGATTGCCCTCCATAATGTGGGTGGGCTTCATCCAATCAACTGAAAGCCTAAATAGAATAAAAGACTGACCTCCCCCAGATAAAAGGGGATTCTGCCAGCCGACAGCCTTCAGACTTAAAACTGTAACATAGGCTCTTCCTTGGTCTCTAGCCTGCAAACCCACCTTGCAGATATTGGACTTACTGGCCTCCATAATCACATGAGCCAATTTCTTAAAATAAATCTCTTTCTACATACATATAGAGAGAGAGAGCGAGAGAGAGAGAGAGAAGTGTGTGTGTGTGCATGTGTGTGCGTGTGGTAGGGTAGAGACAGAGACAGAGAGATCCTTTTGGTTCTGTTTATCTGGAAAACCCTGACAAATACACCCTGCTTCAGCACTGAGTGTCTGGAAGTAGCTGTATCCTTCTCAAACTACAACTCTGGTAAAATGGCCCCTTCTCCACAAGTCCAACTCTCACTGGGTCAATCTATTTCTATTGTCTTCTTTGTCTCTTGGCCATAAGGGTAGTAATGATGCCCCTCCTCTTCCCCATTACTAGTCTCTGGTGTTTTACCATCCTTTATTTCTTAACTCTGCTCACACCTCTGAAGTCAGTCCTTTCATTAAAGCATTGGCTGTCAACTCAAGCTGCATATTAGAATCAGCTGGGAAGCTTTTAAAAATCCCAATGGCCAGGCCACAAACCAGACCAACTAAACCAGAATCTTTGGGGGCAGCATACAGGCATCAGTTTTCTTAAAGCTCCCCAACACAGCCAAGGTTAAGAACCACTGCATCAATGTCTCTTCATTTGACAGGAATTTTGTTTCCAGCCATGACCCCAACCAATATAGTCATCATCTAATATCCCCTTCAATAAATTCCCCTCAAAGTTTAAAGACAAAAAAGTTTCTTGAAATCTTACAAGCATTTATCACCTGTATTTTTCTTATAGCTATTTTCTACACTGCCAAGGATTATTTCACTTTTAAGACTATTTTGCTACTCTTTCATTTTCTCCAGTTCATTCATTTGTGCCTAACCAAAAACTTGTCTTCCAACTACCATTCTCAACCTAATATTTTTAACCTCTTACCCCCACTTCTGGTGAATAATCTTTCTAAAATATGTCTGACCATGTTGCCCCATAATGCAAATTTAAAATTTCTATCAGTAAAGGTCTACAGCCTATATAAGTTGAAACTTCTTGGTTAGGCATTAAAACCTCTCTACACTCAGCATAATCAGACATTCCTAATTCTCAACAACCTCTCCCCTCCCTTGCCCTGATATCCTACATTCTACCAAACTACTGTCTGTTCCTTTGACTCTCCTTATCCCCTCATGCCTCTTCTTCATATTAACGGAGATCATTTCTCCTGCCTGAAACTTCCTTCTGTTCTTCAGCAGCCTGACCCTTCATCCTTCAAGACTCATCTCAGATGTTACCTCCTCAGTGAAGACATCTCCAGTCCCTCTACAATGCTCAATAAACGGTAACTATTATTAACCCTCTTGAGGGCTTGGGGAGATTTTCTGAAGGAAGAGGCTTGTAAACTGGGACTGAAAGAAAATAATGAAGGGGAAAGTGTTGGGGAAATGGGGAAGAAAGTTCAGAAGGCTTACATAAAAGCCCAAAGATGAGACAGCATCCATAGCACATGGAGACTGATGAACAATGAGCCTTGTAAAGAGTTTTGTTTTAATCGTAATAGCAATGGATTGTAAAGCATCGCTCACAGAGTCATAGAGAATAAATCAGAGGAGAGAAAGATTAGAGACAGAGAGATGACTATGAGACTGTCACAGAAACCCAAAAGTTCCTCACCTGAGCTAGGTCAGTGGCAGTGAAAAAGAAGGCATGTGCCATTTTCTATATTGTCCTTAAGTGTAACAATTTTGCCTTTTCCATAGAGATCTGTTAAGATTCAGAGTAAGAATCCAACACTTCACAGATTCTTTTGATTGATTGAAATATCATATGAAAATGCACATTCCTTTAAAAATCAGTCAAGTATATTTAATGACATATGTGTAAACAAATCATTTACCATCAGCCATGGCATTGAAAGTCAACCATTTCTATGTTTTCTTCCAAAAGTCACCCTCTGCAACAGTTTTTTCTCATTCCACTACGATATTTTTCTTTTCATTTGACAGCCTTGTTGGTCATTTGATTATCTTTGTCTTTATAGGTATATATGTAAGTCTTGAAAAATCTTTTATCAGTGTACATAATGGACCTTTCATGAATACAGCAAAGACTAAATATTTTTTAAATGGTGGTAGCTAGGAACAAGGGTGGGATCTCCATTACTACATCTGTTGTCGTGATAGGGGAATATAATTTGACCTATAGAATAACTCAGAATTAGAACTCTATTAAAGGATTTTCCTTTATATATGGAGAAGGTATTTACTATAAAAAATTAAGAACTTAACATTTCTATTTTAAAATAATACTAGTGTGGATATTACATCACAGATTTTCATATAGGCAGTAAATCATGACTCTCTATATATTGATGCCTGAAATGTCATGTGGCCATGTATAAAGCAAATGTCACCCGAGACCCTCCCACACAGAGACCAAAGTGAGTCTCATTCAAACCACTGGTTTGAGTTTGATGCTCCAAATCCTCCCTGTGAAGATTATGACTATACCTGTAAGTTTCTTAGGGTTTACTTTTTTAGGTCCCTGTTGCTTCCATTCCTAAATCCATGCAGCCTGTTGGCCTGGCATGGATTTAGATGTGTCACTTTTCTGATATCCACAAAAACCCACTCACAACAAGCATTCTGTGAGTCTAGTAACTTCAATGGTCATGAGGAAAGTAATGATATTCATAGAACGGCTTTCTTCCATCTCCTGTTGCCTCTGCTTTGTTCCCATTCTCATCTTTCTCATCCCTTAATTCTGTCCTCCTGTTCCCTTGTATACAAACAACCTTATCTCTACATCACACACACTACTCCTAATCCCTGGTGAAGCCAACACTATACCTGCAAAAACTTACCTCATCTAAGAACTTATCAAGAACTTTCCAAATAAACGTTGTTCTACATCTACTAAATAAATAAAAACTGTTCTGTCTCATTATATGTGTAATACATGTGAATGCAGAAGACAATCTTGCCTAATGGGGTCTGAGATTTTACCCAGGTCATAATCTGTTTGCTTTTTGTCATTATCTGTCATTATCTATCATTACCTATCATTCATCTTTATAGATTTTAACACATCATCTTCCATCAAGAAATGGATGACACGGAGAAGCAAAATATTTTATCTCTCTGTCAAGGAAGGAATGGGGGATGAGATAGAGAATTTGGGGGAGAAAACAAAACTATATGCTAGGTGACATCTGAGGCATTTTACAAATATTACCACATTCAATAACCTTTTTAATTGAATCTTCACAGCAAATGAATGAGATGGGACTCCTGAGGCTAAAAGAGACTGAGTAACTTTCTCAAGGTCACAACAGCTATTAAGTATGGTAAATGAAGTTCACATTTATTCTGCTGAAATGCTGAACTAAAGATTGGAATAGATGTATAAGTTTTCTTTAGCATCTCTTTTGTTATAGCTATGACATCACTCGTCAACCTAAAGTCTTGGTCCTGCATTTGCAAACTGACCAAAAATTAAGCATGGAGGATATGCCTTTGTAAGAATTTAAGCTCATTACAGACTCATGGAAGAGAAGTTCAGAAACCCAAGGCTTGGGATATCACCTTGTTTCTACTGGAGATGGTAACAAGGGAAAGAGTCAAATTTTTACCTACTAAATCAGTTGTTCCTTCATTGATTTATCTTAATAACAGAATCACCTTATTTTAAGTCAAGATGAAATTCAAAACTGAACTTGGATCCTGTAGTCTAACAAATGTCTGTGACCTTAATATAGTTATCCAGACTTTTACCTCTCACAGTCATCCCCCAGACAGAGGAAATGACTCCTCTCTTTTTAAAACTGGAAGTGTTAAAGTTAACATAAAATATGTCAACACAAAGTATTTCTTTATATATGGTTCAGGAAGTATGCACTTGTGTTTTTACAAGTCTAATTCATGTGCAGGCCTTTAAGTCTTGGGCACCTATGTCAAAATTTCAGTAAAAGTAAGCCCAAAATTGAAAAATAAATAGATTATCAGTAGAAAGGACCATCTATTCTTGGGTTTCATTATACCTATATGTTTCATATGAAAATTTAAAACTTATTTTAAAACGTGCATCTATTACTTTATCTCCAAATATAACAAAATTTCCAAAAATGTTGAAAATGAGAAACCATGAAGTACTTCATTTGAATACAAATAATACATGATGAATTGAAAATATGACTGTGTTAATTTTTCATTTAAAGACTTAGCTATTCTAAGACTCATTTTGAAGAGGTCCATTGAAACTAAAAGGCAGACTGACCTCACCACAGCCATTCAGCAAGGAAAAGCCACCTTCAAGGTGATGATAGCCATATACAATATGTATTCTTTGATAAGATAAAACACAGCATCTCAGAAGTCAGAGAGAATAGCTTCAGATGCATGCCTCAAAGAGAAACTCAAAAGGAAAAGAAATCTATTTCAAAAGAAAGAAAAAATGTTTGAGGTCTTGCTCCCAAAGAGAGATTTTGCTTTAAACTACTCCAAAAAAGGAAAATGGCTGGCTGATATCCAAAGATAAAGAAAGCTTTGGCATTCTTGACCTCAGATACCTTAATGAATGATACACAAAAAGTCCTGTGTTACAAAGTCCCATTACTAAGCTGGCATGCAAGAGGGAGGAATCATCCTGTGAGACAGAGGGCACATATACAAGACAATATTTTACTGTAGGAACACTGGTGCCAGGATCTGATACACAAGGGTCCAAAGCTTGGCTGGGGATAGTATTCACAAATGCCCAAAAGTAAAAGCGGTAAAATAAAGACCAAAGAAAATCCTGAAGTTTAAGGCCAAACTACACTAGAAACCAAGGACATAGTCTAGAATTAATGCCTGGCAGAACAAAAAGTTACCTGGGCATGATGTAGGTGAAGCAAAGCAGTGAGAAGGCGGGTTTTGCAAATAAGGCTGTTTTCATGGCTTGCTTTTATTGGCTGTATAGTAGAAAATGTTACGGTGTGTTGGGTTTGACCTTAAAGCAATGGGACCTAGGAAGACAATAGATCTAAATAAACTTTGTTGTACATCCAGTAACAACTGGCAAGGCATTTCTTATTCTTGGTTTTTATTTTCCTTTTCTTTTGCTCTGGTTATTTTTCTGTAACTCCTATTTCAGTTAATGACACCACCATTCTCTCCTTTGAGCCACTCCAAAATAAGGGATTCATCTTGACTCTTCCTTCAGCTAGTGTACCTAATATTGTCTTTAAATGAACTCAGCATTTTTTAACTTAAATGTGTTTAAAAGGAAATCTTCATATTATTAATTAAAATGAAAAACCTCCATTAGTTACTATAAAACAAATTCTCTTTAAAAATTCAATGAAAATAAAGCAATGTCAATAAATTTTAGTAGCAATCCACTCCCTCTTTTTCAAAAAGATAATTAGCAAATACCATTTGATACAGATTAGTATCAACCTAAGTTTTTCTCCTTAAATTAATTAGAGGGATTAAAAGATAACTGAAAAGGAAATTATTTTTTCATTGTGTGACTTAATTATGATTTAATGCAGCATCCTTGTACCATCAAAAGGTCATCTGTAGACAAGTTCCACACTTTGGGAAGCACTGGACCATGGGATAAAATCCAAACTCAGGGGGCTTCCCTGGTGGCGCAGTGGTTGAGAATCTGCCTGCCAATGCAGGGGACACGGGTTCGAGCCCTGGTCTGGGAAGATCCCACATGCCGCGGAGCGACTGGGCCCGTGAGCCACAATTACTGAGCCTGGGCGTCTGGAGCCTGTGCTCCGCAACAGGAGAGGCCGCGATGGTGAGAGGCCCGCGCACCGCAGTGAAGAGTGGCCCCCGCTTGCCACAACTGGAGAAAGCCCTCGCACAGAAACGAGGACCCAACACAGCCATAAATAAATAAATTTAAAAAAAAAAATCCAAACTCAGTAGCTTGATATGATCTCACTCCTGACTACCTTTCAACATAATTTCCTGCCACTCCACAAGCCACACACCCTGACTAAATTTGGCCCCATTAATTTCCCCACTGTGTCTGCTGGGAAAATTCTAATGCCTCACTCTGGAGGTTTCAGATGTGAAGTCTAGAGGGACCTCCCAGGCACATTTCTCCTTAGCACTGACAAACATTCCTCATGGACTAAACTCTAGTCAGGTTCTTCTGAGTCCTTGACTCAACGAGGTTGCCACCTTGGCCTATAAAGATTTGCATAAATGCTAGTATGGTTTCTAACAGCTCAAGGCCACATCCCTAGGATGACCCTAGTCCCCTCAAAGTACCTGCCTGAGAAAGCTCAAGACTTCCAAAAGAACTCACTGCTTGTTCCAGCTGATGCCTGAAGATAGGGCCCCCGTCTCCCAGTCTCTGTGGGAGGGTAGGACCCTAATTTTGATAAGTGCCAGTTAGCAAACCCAGATGGATTTCATGTGGACCAAATGCCCCCTTCTTGCTTTCTGTAATTTTCTTTTTTACTTCCCTGAAAAAGTCTGTTGCTCTCTTCCTTACTCCTTCATTCTCTTTTTAAAACACCGAGTCTCCTCTGTACAAATTAAAGTTGAGTTGAGAGCATGCTGGACTGCTTTCCCTACTGCAATAGTTATTGCTGATTAAGTCTATTTTTACCACTTTAACTGTGCCTGCCTTTGTTTACCTTTGACAGCACTTCACATCTGCTCCTAATTCACTACACTGTAAATCTTCAACCATCCCTCTTTCTTGCTATGTTGTGCTCACTGGTGTACCCCAAGTGCCCAGATCAGTACCTGTGCAGTGTCTCCCATATTAGAAATGGCAAACTCTTTTGCTCACAGGTTAATGAAGTGAAATGATTCAACAATATTTTGTCAGGTAGGTTTTTGTACTATATGTGTACTATGCATGAAATAGCTAAACAATATTTTGTCACATAGACACCGATCCACCACTGAGGCAATATTTCCTTGAGAGGAATTTTTAACTTTAAATAACTGCATACACAAAAAGGGAGAACGCTGTTATGTGACTACTGTGACCAGGGCCATGTGGAAAGGATCTAACATATCGCTGTCGTTTTTCTCTCAACCTACAAATCATAAGAGGGACATCACACATTACATTAAGTTTTACAGTTTAAAAATAATTTTAAAATCTTTATCAGCTTATTTTCATTCTTTCTTAACTTTGTCAGTATCATTTTTAATTCCAATGTTTCCTTTAACCTCTCATCTTCCTCTTTTGGATGTTCACTTCCTTTTAAAATGATAATTGTCTATGACTTTTCGTATTTTTTGTTTTATATTAGTAAGAGGATTTCTATAACTATGGCATGGGGAATTTACATGCAAGTTATGGGAGACACTGGGTTTTTACTTCAAAATTATTGATAGTTTTGTTTTACTGCTACTAACTTATAGGTGAAAATGCTACTTTGCATAGAAGCCTCTTTTATTCCATGAAATTAAATGAACCATAACTCCAAAGTGTGATGAGGCACACACAGCATGACCACATTATTTCGGAAAGCTGAAGAGTTGCCAGTCTGTTGATCTCAGACTTCATGAACCAAAGTGCAGCTCAAATTGGTTCCCTGCAGTGGCTTTGAGCTTCTGCCAAACAGACACTGTAGGACTGAAAAATACAAGGTACGGAGATGGCACCTAGGCACAAGTTTAGAAAGTTAACTCTTTTACTGAAGTTTATTTTGCTACTTTTATTAAAGGGGTTGTTGTCACATCAGACATTTTGCTTACTTAAAGGTAATATAAAATAATTGCTGAGATAGCATACCACTGAAAACGTGAAACTAAATGTGGGGCCTGTGTGAGCATCCTTCTTTTGCCACTGAATTGCAAATGCTTCTTCCTATACACAATTGTACTAGCATTGCAAATGCTTCTTCCTATACAGAATTGCAAATGCTTCTTCCTATGCACAATTGTACTAGCATTAAACCATAAATGTAGAATTCTTATTGTGGGTTGATTTGGGGCATATCAAGTCTCTTCTTGTCTTCAATTGCTGTATCAGCATCACCCTGTTGCCTAAAACTTCGTTGTTTCGGTCTCTGCCCCTCCCACTCTGAGTCAATCCTAACGCAATCAGGCAATATATTAAGACCTCTAACCACAATCCTTAAATGGAGCCTGGAATTAAACTCACATTACTGCGCCCAGAATCCAGTGTCTGTGGAGTGACTACGCATTCATGCACCTGGCAAGCTGCAACCACTCTCCCACCCAACATTCTGTTGCCCAATCTTCATTATCGGATTCCTCTCCCTGCAGACATCCTCCACTCCTCGGGCTGCAACACGTGTCCTAAGCTAAACCACCACTGGTTTAACAAGGGACCTGCCCCTGACTAGAATCTGGCCTGGCACTTCACACCCCTTCCCTAGACACTGACTGAAGCTCTGCTTCCAACAAAATGCGCTCTTTCCTTTCCTTGCCTGGAGCTGAAACACTAGCACTGCCATGAATTCTTATTGCTGTATCCTCTCCCACCAGATTCCAACCCCTTATAAATGATTCCTGGCCCACAATCTCAGTCTTCCTAATCTCAGATATTACGATTAGGAATGCTGGTCACCCACCCACTGTAGATCCTTGATCCCAGCCCCCTTTTTCCTGCTTACTTCTCTTTCCCTGACCTGAGGTCCAGCGTACTTCATAGTAGGTGAGGTGGGCGATAAGACAATGTCAGTGTCTTTATATCCCATCATATAAAGAAAATCTTTGAAGGCATCTTTTTTATTCAATGCAAATAATCACCACAATTAATCTGTTTGGTGGTGTCTATTTTTTTTTAATGAAAAATAAACCTTCATTTTTTTTTCTAATGAGAAAACAGTATAATTTCCTTTTGTTCTATTGTTCCAAAATTTGATAAAAGTTACTCTTTTCAAGATGCCATAATTTGTTAGGTGTTAGAAGTACTTGCATTACGTAGTTTACTTTGTGTTAGGAGCTTGATTCTTCCTATAAAGCTTTCTGTACTATCTATATTCTGTGCTACCCAGTTTCCCTGGCAACATGTTTGTTCCCATGGAGAAACAAAAATGAACACCTATACAGAGTTGAACTTGAAGATATAAAACTTCACAGGATGGATAGTTTGCTCAGAGGCTATTAAAGAGCAAAATGAAAAGACAGAAAAGGAGAAAATATATCTAGGTTTCAAGTTCCAGCTCAAAGCTAAGAAACTACTTCTGATCTCTTTTGACCTAAGTAACAAATGCATTCTTGGTGTCATTAACAGCAACTTTAAAGAGACTTTTTTTTTTCTCCCAAAAGCAGTTTTTAAAACTCACTACCTAGGCAAAGGGCCTTTTGAAATAGTGACTGGATGGTTTGTTTTATTTTAGCAATTTGGTCCTCGTAATGGCAATTTGTATTACATGTTACATGAAACTGCCTAAATTTAAGTCAACTTGATTTGAGAAACAAACAACCCAATATATATGCTAACAGTGAGACTGCTAGCAAATGAGCATAAGATTATTTTTTTAATAAAAACAGGTTATTTTTCTTTCTTTTTTTTAAATGTCCAGAATTTTCCTAGTCAACCTATTGCCAGTTTATGCTATCTGAATAGAGCTTGCAAACTGCAAATGGATAGAAATTCGGCTGCTTTGGTTGAATATGAAAGGAAGTTGATAGCCTCAGTTAAGGCTCACACCACTATGCCAAATTCCTAACATTATTATAGCAGGACATGGAATGATAAATGATACCAGTAAAATAATTCACACTCATTTGCAAGCTCCATGCAAGTGGCATGAACTCCACTAATAAGAGACAAAGCGAAATCACTGGCTCTGGTGGCTCTTTGTTCTGTGACCTCCCACCCTCCTGCCTGCCTTCTTTTCCCCCCACTTTATAATCCAGACAACTTCATCCTCTCCATTTGTATCTCACTTCTTTGTCTGCTGTCTGCTAGCCTTCTTGTGTTTTTGCTCTAAAACCTTGACCTCCTTTTTCCCATTTTGTTCTGCTGTTCCTACTCTACATTTTTGTCACTTTTTTCCTGGCTTCACTCTTGTTTCTTACTCTCGTCCCTCTTCAGTCCTTACCTTTTTTTGTATTATCCTTATTTTCAGTCTCCTTTCAGTCTTCAGTTTGCTACCTTTTCATCCTCTCTATGCTCCCCCTCTTCTCCTAGAAGTTTGTATATTTTGCTCCTTTTTATTATTATGTATTGTTTCTGGATGAATTATTTTTCTTTCTCCTTCCATATATTACTTTTTTCTGATTGTTTGAACCCCAGTCCCACTGACCTTGTGCAAAAGACTATGACCGGAGCAATTTAAAGTTTGTCTTTATTATGATAAAAGTGGAAGAAAAATTAGGTTTAGGAAATAGCATCTTAAACAGTAGGTTGCCTTCTTGTTAACCAGTCTCTTTGTCCTCCCTGTAGGTTCACAGTGAGTAGAATCAATGAGATTTGTCACCTTTATCTGTCTAGATCAGGTGTTATTCACCCTAATCATGTAGAGAAGAACAGGACTTTGAAATCAGTAAGTCCAGCATGCTGAGTTGCTGCCACTCAAGAAAAAATAACTTTTGTATATTATACGGTTGGTCAACTGACAAGCAGCAGAATAAAGTTGTGGCCCAGGATTTGCTGTAGCTTTTGAAGCAATAGTTAACAAGGAAAGAAAACATAGGTTTTACTCCCACTTATTTTTGTATGGTATTCGGGTGGGGGCATTTGCATCATTTTATATTGTTTATTCCATATGGCAGATAAAATAATAAAAATGTTTTAAACTCAGAACTTGTTTTTGATCCTCTATCATCAAATGGCATGTACTTTAAGTTGCTTTTTTACAAAAAATTTTGGGAGTAGGATGTTCATTTTTCTTTTATAGACTTTTACCTAATTTCTAAAAGTATTCAATAGTGAATTGCATGCAAAGATAAATGGTCATTCAGGTTTCAATGCATTGCTTTGAACTAATGAGATATACATCCTAATATTTGAATTATTCATGACCATATAGCTTATATAAATTATATATATATATGTATATCCATTAGTATAGTGGCAGATTCTTTGTGTATGCTTGCTTTGTCATACTTGAAGTTGAATTTTAATGTAAATTATATTTATTAAGCACCTAAAAGTCACACTCATCCCCTGACAAATTTTCAGTCTTATAAATCCATGAGAAAATATTCATGTCCCATGATATCTACTGGTTTTAAAGCACTCAAAGCCTTGCTCAATCATTTTCACTCACCATGGTTAAGATATCTGCCCTTTCTGTTTTCTTCCGTTTACTGCTTTTGCATTTAACAGATTTTATCTTGCTTAAAGACCTCAGGTTCTTAAAAAAGACCATGACTTGGTAACTAAACCAAATTTATCCTATTCTAGTTTAATATTCTGTTATAATAAAATTTTTAGTACAGAGGAATTTTCCATACAGTATCTTCTTTTCCTTATTATTAATATAATTATAGAGCCAACATATACAGTCATGCAAGCTGAACGAACATTGCACAATGCTAGGGGGTCATTCTTGACCTACGTGTGGGGTCCTGTATACAGTTGGATTAATTTTGCAATTCTCACTGAAACGATGCCATGCTTTTACTCATCTGATGGACAAAAATTTCTACTTCGATAATGCTGAATCGTGTTTGGTTTTTATTCTCTAAAAATCCTGGAATGTAACATTTTAGAGTTAAGAGGAAATTTAAAGATCTAGTTCTCCTCTTTCATGCTACACAGAAGGAAGATAATTCCAGAGAAATGATGTATCCTGACCACAATTTTATCACCATATCCACCATCAGAGTCAGCGTTAGAGCCAACTCTCTGATTCCTAGCTTCAGGAATATCATTTTGAATACATTCATGGTGATACAGAAAATATTTCTACCACACAAATCCCATAGGTTCAACTTTTTAGATTTTTAGCCTAATTTTACTCCTAGACAATTTTACATTGCAAACTGCTGGAGGACTGAAATAATTTCTGAGTAATCCTCCTTATGCAGCTTGCTATGTAATCCAGCAACATACTAAAAGGCTTTTTGAGCTGGGATGGTCACCATCTCCATTGACTAACACAGTGAAGAATATTTAGAAAAGAAATTGTTCAATGCTACTGTTACATCTATATTACTACAGTATAATTTTGGAATATTAACATTAAGTAATTGAAATAGAGTTTCTTAGGAATTAAAATGTTTCCCAATAATGTACTGAGAAACTACCAGTTTAATTTTAATCTTCTCTATAGAGATTTTCTCAATTAATATCAGCCCATATTTTTCCTTCTCTTCTTTTTTATTATTCAAAAACAATGTGTGGTTTTTGCTATAGTATTTTAATTTGTTTCTGTTCTCTTGTTGCATCTAAAAAGCTTATCAATTCCATGTATACAAAGTTTGTCTTTTGTTTTCTCTCCTCCATGCTCCTCAGTGTGCATACAGTTGATGTTAAATGTGTGCTACTGAAGTGGACAAGAATTGAACCTGACACTTCATCACCGAAGTTCTGATTAAATGGAAACAAATATCTAAATTTAGTCTACATTGCCAAAAACATTGTCAAAAGTGTACGTAATGAATTTAAATGCCAACGGAACTAATCATTAATGTAACAACTTTAAAATGAAAATTACTATAAAGCAATATATAATAGTGATGCTTAAAATCGTTTCTCCTTCAAGTAGCTTAATGCAAATTGATGGAGAAAACAAGCAGAGAGGAAAAACTGGTGCATACCATCACAAAATCATAATGGTTTTAAAAAATTATTTCATCTTTCCCCCTTTTTTTTAGAACTGAAAGAGGTAAATGATGGGTTTGGTCGGCTCTTCATTTGAGAGAGCAGCAAAAGAAGAGAAAAAGAACATATTAGTGCTCCAAGAAGCCATAGCTTCTGGCAGATGTTGCAAGAATGAATTAGTTCATTGGCCTCTTTTTATTTATTTATTTTTTTGGAGACTTGTGTCAACTTTGAGTGGAGTTTCCAACTGCACAATGAGCATCTAGACAGTTTTGACATCTTTATTACACTCTCTGAGTTCTTAAAATGCTACCATTTTGTTTAAAGATGATTTCTTTCAAGCTTAAAACAATTATTCAACTGCCAAGAATAAATAATTCCATGACTCAATACCAATATAATTATCTTCCCGGATCTGGTTTCCTAACTAATATTCATAATCAAAATACCCGTTGTTTAAGCAAAATTAAGATTTGATTGATTGCTTGACGATATTCTCATTCAAATCCATTTCTTTCCAGGCCTAATTTTGTTTCTTGTATTTGCTTTGCACTGAATTTTTGTGGTTTAAATAGCCCATTTAACATGACCACTTTCAAACAAGATCATAAATTCTCATAAAAGCAGACTATGGAATTCATAATCATAGCTCTTGGCCGCCACCTAAAGGTTTCTTTTTTGTTTTATTTTACATAAGACCTACTGTGCATTCCATTTATAACAAAACCGTTGCCTGCAACATCACATGTTTTCACATAAGTATAGGGTAAAGAGACTTATTTCACAATGTCTTTTCACTTTTGTATACTTGCATCAGCAGCCAATATAATTATATCCACTTCTCAATCTATTTGGTACTCAAAGGCAATTTAAACTAGGTCCTCTGAGTGGTTTGCAATTTTCCATTCATTCAAGAAATAGTTTGTCCTTATTATGTATCACTCCCACTCCTAGGTCCATCTTAGAAATACAAATATTTAAATCATGGTTTCTGGCTTCAAAGAAAAATGCACCAGCTACCGATGTTTTAAGAAACTGGCTTCTCTTTTGTCATAATCTGTATTAGAATTATCGTTAATTGGATGCCATAGAGTAAATTGAGGAGAAGCCTGAACAAAGAGAAATGTTCCTCATTTCCAACTTTCCAAGGTAAATGCAATTAAACTCATGTTTACTGAACAATTGCTGAGCTGAATGTAATGTATATGCTAAAGTCTTTGAATTCCACAGAAAACATAAATAACAGGTGTAGCCTCTTGATTATATTTAAGGGTAAATAAGATATCAGAATTAATAATTGACCTGTTCCATATCTTATTCTCACTCCCTTTATTCGCCTCCTAAGAAACACCTGATTGAATCAGGCAAAATATCTCCAACTCCCTACTTGGATTCTGACAAAGTCATGTTTGGAGACTGAAATAAATGTCAGACGATATCATAGTGAAAAGTTAGGTATGAGCTCTACAAACTTCTCATTTCAAAATTCATATGAATAAAGCATCTATGAACTACCCAAGTTGTTCCCAAACTTGTAGACATGTTTTATTAGCATGTATACTTACCACTATGGATTTTATGTATTTATGCCTTGACCTATTTATAGACCACTAATCACTAATTCATCAATTCAAAAAATATTTAGTAGGTGTGTCAGGCACTCACCATTGTCAGTGTTCAATAAAATAGACTGCTCTTTGCCCTCATGGGGTTTGTGAAGGAGAAGATGAAAGAAAGGAAGGAAGGAAGGGAGAAAGAAAGGGAGAGAGGGAGGGAGGGAGGGAGGAAGGAAGGAAGGAAGGAAGGAAGGAAGGAACTATGAAGGAACTTAACACACTGTACTGTGATAGAGAATAATGTTGAGGGGAGACAGAGTCTCATCAGGGTAATCAAGAAAAGTTTCTAAGGGGAGGCAATATTTAAAATGAGACCTGAAGAATAACGAGCCAGCTCTGCCAAGAACACAGAGAAAGAGGCAGAGGGAATTGTCTATGAAGAGGCCAAAATACAAAGAGAGAGCCACGGGATACAGAGCTGAATGAGCAAAGGGGAGTTTTGTGAGATGAGAATGGAGAAGTAACAAGGAACCCAATCATGCAGGGCCTTGAGAGCCAGGGTAAGGACGTTGGGTTTTACTTGAAATAGAATGGAAATCTACAGATTAGAGAAGGAAGTAATTTGATCTGATGGCTGCATGAAGAAGGGGTTGGAATGGGCCAAGGGAAGAGAGAGACAGTTAATAGTCTATTACAGAAGTACAAATGGGAGAGATGATGGTGACATGGACAAGGGTGGTGGCAGTGGAGGCAAGAGAAATGAACACACTGGAGATGAATTTTGGAGCTAAGTTCAATAAGATTTGGTGGTATGTTAAATGACCCCTTGCTTCTGCTGTTCCCGCCCAGCTTGTTAACATTTGCTGATATGAATATAACTGAAATGCTGATATAGTTCTCCATGTTAGACTTAGACTTCTAATTTAGATTTTATGTCACGTGTAAGCTTTAAATTTAGTAAAAAAAATTTTAAGAAAATATTTTAATAGAATGACCTATTTGTACATCAATAAACTCTTATTATCTAGCATTTTCTGCATATGAGGCAATCTACAAAAAATAATTTTATGAATAATGGAAGTTTATTTACTAAAAGCACCAAAGCTTATTTAATTTTAACCACTTAGAAGAATTTTTTCTAAAATTGTTAAATATTTCCCTGATCTCTTAAATAGAATATATTTAAAATAAGTTAAGCTTTTCAAAAACTCTGGGTCACCATGATGAAAAATAGCTGCTGTACCTAGTGGTAGCCTTAAAAAAAGTGAGATATAAAAGCGGGTCTCCCCTACTCTGAAAAACTGAAAACTATTCTGCTTTGAAATAATTAAATATTGTGTTACTGTTGTCTCAGTTGTCCTAGTCCTCATTGTGCCAAACTGTAGACATCCACTTCTGACCCATTCTAACATGATGTTTTTCTTTGGCTGTAAGCTCGGAAACCTGCTACTAGACTTTCATGCAAGTTAATAGTATGTAGACTCCAGTAAAGTATGAACATTTGTATTCTATTTTGACTGTACAGAGGCTTTTTTAACATGCTGTTTTCTCAAGTATATTTTAGGTCACTGAAGTTGCTTGATCAGCAAAATTTAGAACAGGAAAATGTCCCTATACTAGCATTTTTTTTCCCACATTTTTCATGATGCTCCTTGAAAATGGTATTCACATTATCACATACATTATCATTTTAAGTATCTACAAAGGATCCTTCCTTATGACACAACTTCAACTACATCATTATAAACATTGGTTTTTTGTTTGATGCCAAAAGTATAGTTTTAAATGTAACATAAAAGCACATAAAATTTGACCGTAAGACTAGACTAAAAAAAAATCCCAAATCTCTTGACTTGGACTATAATGTTATCTCTTTCCTTTTTTCATTTTGACATGCATGGAAACTAAAACTAAAACAAATCAAACGTTCACAAAATCCCAATTAGCAACACTAATTTCAAAGTGTCTTTTGACAAATAATATGTGCAGATTACAAACCCAAAGATATGTTTGAAGCAGCTCTTCTAAATAGCTACATTCCTCTCTCTATATCACCACCTTGTTTCATGGAAGAAAATGTGTAAACGTGTAATGGAAATGTGTAAATGATTAAAGGATCTGTATAAACAAAGAACATTCTTAACACGCATGAGAATTATTTTGAGGACTTATTGAAAAACCAGATACCAGATGCCTAAAGCTGACCTGAGAAATGAGAGTCCTTGAGAGAGAGGTCTAGAAATTAGTATTTGAAACAAGAATTCCCCAGCTTATTGATATAGGTGTTCCATAGAACAATCTTTAGTTAGCATTGTCATAGACACCAGGTAAGCAATCCTAAACAATCTGCCTTTGTATTTTCCAAAGATGACTGTACCAATGCATACCATCCTATATGCTCTTCCTCTAAGGTGACGTTGGCATCTCTTCACCAAAAGATGGGGTTTATGTTCCTTCTTCTTGAATCTGGGCAGACTTTTGGCTACAGTGGAAATGATGTTATGTGACTCCCAAGACCAATTCATAAAATGCAATACAGCTTCCACCTAATTCTCCTGGGACGCTTGTCCTTGGAATCCAGCCATCATGCTGTGAGAAAGCCAAGCAGCCACATGGAAAGGCCACATGAAGGTTTTTCAGCCATAGCTCTCACTGAAGCCCCCATTGACAGCTAGGCATCGACCACCATACATGTGAGTGAACCTTTAGATGATTCTGGTTCCCTGCTTTTTGGCCACCAGAGTAGAGCAAAATCAAGGTCTCTCACCCCGCCATGGCCAAATTTCAGCTTTGTGAATAAAATTAATGTTGTCACTGTTCTAAGCCACTAAGTTGTACAGCAGTTTTTATACAGCAATAAATAACCAGAACAAATTCAAAATATTATGTGGCTTCCTCAGATGAAACATAAAGCCTCAGATAAATCTTCACACATTCCAGTTTCCATTTAAGGATTTCAAATTCTATTCAGCCAGGTCTCCCCAGGTCCCAGACCCGCTTGCTAGGTCTTGCTTTAGTTTATTGCCTAGACCTCTGGTTCTCAACCGGGAGTGATTTTTGCCCCTCAGGGGACCTTTGGCAGTGTCTGGACACAGTTAATTGTTGTCACGACTGGGGAGGAAATGCAATTGGCATCTAGTGGGTAAAAGCTAAGGATGTCGGTAAACACTGTGCAGTGCACAGCACAGCGCCTCCTCCCCAAAACAAAGAATTATCAAGCCTAAATAGGAGACTGAGAAACTTGCACCTAGACCTGGCCCAGCAGTGAGGTACTCCATACTTACCTGTGATTCTCTTCATTATATAGGTATGGAGTTCTCAACCAGGAGTTGAGGAAAAGGGGTGGGTGGGGGCACTAGAGTTGGAACATCAGGATTATCTGTAAAGATTTTCAACTTACACAAGTGAGCCTATGGTGCTTAAAACTGGCTACAAATTAGAATAATTTATCAGTTTTTTTTGTTTTGAAATACCAACTGTATTTAAATACCAACTCAATCCCCAACTCTAGAGATTCTGATTCAAAAAATGCTGGAAAGGCAGTAGTCTTTAAAAACTACTTAGGTGATTCTAATGTGTAGAATATTAGCCCCTTCACCTGGAGATTGTGACTCCTAACTTGAGGAGAAGTATTTGCAGAGTCTAAAGAGTAAAACTGTAAAATACTTACAGGTGATCCTGTTGGCACCCCTCTTCCTCTTCCCCTACCGAGAACCTTTGGCCTAAGTGCTCTCCTAAACTTACCTGCCATGTTATGGCAAGAAAAGGACCTGTGCCAGACTCTCACTTCACTCTCCTGCACTTCTTTGGGACTGAAGCAAATCCTAAGGCTCAGTAAATGTTTCTTAGGCCAGTAAGAAGCACCATTTAGTAAATGCTGAACAGCCAATTCAAGTATAATAGGATCACTCTGCTTCACACCTCTCCACCAATAAAATCAGCTCTATTTACTAGATTTTCCATTAGAAGCCTGAGGTAGATATAAAAACATCAGTCAATATTCTTAGAATTTTACCACTTGGATGTCAAGCTACACCAAATAGCTTATACGATTTACAAAGTTCAAGATGAGACTGAAGTTGCTGATAGGATGTTATCATGCTGAGATTCATCTCCTTCTATATAGAACTTGTCTTGCCCCACTCCCCCAAAAAGCCATTAGCTAGGCAAATGCATTGTCATCTGCCTCAGATGCTAAGCAGATGAAAGTCTGCTCATTAAAAAAAATGAGTTGGGTGGAGAAGGGAAAAATGTGAAATAGGCTATTATTATAGTAATTACTTTGGCAAAAATGTGTTATTTCATCATGACAATAATCTTTTCTGAACATGTTATTATTATATTTGTGGTAAAAAGAAAAAAATCAAAACTATGTTTTTCTTTTAAAAATGTATTTGTTGAAGGAAAACACCAATTTAATAAATTAAATTTCTCAATAATGATCAAGTTCTAACTTTTCTGTTTTTAATTCTTTCCCATTAAACCCAAAGCCAGAAAGAATCTTTATGTGTTTTGTTACTTAGTAAAATTATTTTTCACCCTCCTCAAAACATAAATGTATGTGTATTTTAATATGTCCTTAAATCTTCTGTCCTTGGGCCTAAAATAGATAAGAGAAAACCAAAACAGAGCAAGGTTTTTGGAATGAGTTTTCAAGCTCTGGAATCCTTCTAAAAGAAGTTTGTATGGCAATTATGCTTTGAGTTGTTACATCTCTCCCTTCTCTAGAGACATATTGTTAGCTATGTGGGTAAAATGAACCTTTAAGTTCTTCAAACTCTTGTTATCTTTTCAGCTTTCTAGTACTCAAAAGAATACTTATAAATAGTTTCTTAAAGGTGCTGGGCCTAATGTCTTACTGAACACTTTATGTAAATAACAAAACCTGTTGTTGCCCAGTTGTATGTACATCTTTGCTTGAGCATGTCCCTAATACTGTCTTCAGTGTCCATGATGGAGGCAATATTGTTATTTAGTTTCAGGACCTAAAACCAACTAGGCAGGATCTAGTTTCATAAAAGTATATCTGTTTTAACAGGAGAGAAGCTGTTATAATTCTAAACCACTTCCTACAGGCTGAGTAAAACACAGAGAGAAGAGGCACAGTGGAAAGTGGTGAGGGCCAGGACACAGAACAGGTAACAGATAATCACTATTTGGTAAAAGGAACTGTGAAAAGATTGTAATTTTACTTATGCCAAATTCCATTGGCCATAATGTACTTCCTGCTGCATTGATATTAAATGTTCGGTTGATGCTAAGGAAATAAAGAATTGGAGGTTGGGCACTGCCCCTTTGTCCATAAGCCACTAGTGCAGGGATCACAAAGTTAAATGTCCACAGGACTCAGGCATGTAACAGATATGAGCAAACCCTGTCTAGGTATGTGAAAAGCAGTAACATGATTGCAGTGAAAAATGGTAATTGACTCTCAGAAAGACAACAGAGAATGGTGAAGACTGTGGCAAACTGGAGAGCCTGGGCTCCTTAGGGGGCAGCTAGTATGCAGTTCCAGCTCATTTCCTTGCAGAAATGTAAGCCTAGTCATGCCTAATATTCTCATTGTTCAATAGAAGCTGTAAGTAGGATTTTATGAAATCTCTTGATTTTAAAACATTTGGCAAAAAATCAATAATTTTTTAAACCACTCTATGGGCAGATAGTATGAGGGCCAAACAAAATGTGTTCATATTTGATTCTGAAACTTGTGTTTCACAGTCGAGAAGATCCAGGAAATCCAAGCAAATAATTAGGGGTATATTTGAGAGGAAAGGGACCTCAGCTAGCAGCAATACAAAAGCTCAACGATTAGCAAAGATGTGAAATTCAGACTAAGAAGCAATTCTCATGTTTCTTTTGCTAATCTTGCCAAGATAGATTATGGCTATCTTAATAAAGCCAATCTCCTTTCCCTTGGCCATTTGACCTCCTTTAAAGCTAAATGTGTTAGATATTTTCCATTCACCCATCCAGTTCCCTTCTCTACCCTCTTTGTGTCCCAGGAAGCTGGCCAGTGTAGATTACATTAAAGGGTTGCTTCCTCTCTGGCTTACACTGTGTTTGTTTGGCCCATCTGGGGCACTGGCAGGAGTTTGGAGAGTAGGAAGAGATGGACATCAGGGCATTTATTTGCCCTGTTTTTTCCCTGCTGGTTCACTGATTAGCTCCTTTCTTCCCATCTGGAGGCCCTCTATATACAGATCCTCCATGCCCTTTGTGTGTGTGTGTTTCTTGAAATACTCCCTCTTCTTGACTCTCAAGACAAGGGTCTTAAGGGTTCCCCACTGTTATAAGGCTCAGGGAAATACACCATCACTTGTTCCCTTCCATAAAACCTGCCCTGCAGGCTTCAACTACCCAGCTTAACTCTGCTTTCTATTTCCTTCTGGGAGCCTGCCTTAAGATGCCTTTTCCAAGGGCACAATCATTCCCCAGGGCTGGGATCTTAACTGGGCAAAGCTTCTCATCAAGTCCTTTAATTCTTATTTTTCTGGGTCCTTTGAAAAAGCAAAGCTGTTTGGCAAGAAGTATCAGGAGTATTGAGAATGTATCTAACCTTTGACCAAGTAACTTCACCTTGGAAATTAGTTAAGGAAAGAATCTTAAATATTTAAGAATTTGAATAAAAATTTATGCAAATATGTTTATTTTTATAATGGTCAAAAACAATAAACAGCTCACATCCCATCTTAGGACTATGCCAAGTATCTTTTGCTTGCCCCACCAGCTACCCACTCCACTTTGCTCTGCCCTGAAGTGCCAGCCTTTCTGGACTCCACTACCACCTGACTTAGGGATGGGCTTTGCCAATTGTGTGTCTTGATCAGAAAGCAGAGAAGGGGAAAAGAATGAAGTAGGGGTAGTTATTCTTCCTGTCCCTCCCTGAAGATGACCTCAGGCTGGCTGTGACTCTTCAACAAAGGTGACAGAACTTGTCAGGTGATATCCACACACTAAGTACTTCTGGGGTCCAGCAATGCACCCTTCTTTTGCCCTTTGAAGCCTAAGGAAAGCGATGTATCTCCCCATGGTTTCTAACTCAAGGATACAGCACTATTACAAAACCCTATCCCTATGTTTGCGAATAGTCTCTTTATTGTCAAATTCTCTTCAAATTACCCAGTTTGAGCATACCGTCTATTTCATTGCCAAGAATCTAGTGGAATCAAGGAGCATATTTACGTAAACTGAACTACAAACTCATTTGGGAATAATATATAACTTAGAAAGATATTCCTGAAAAATCTATATTAATAAAACTGGTAAGTCCAGTATGAACAAAGCTACATAAAAATAAAGCAAATGAAATTCACCATGAAAATGTAATACGTCCTTCACATTTTCTGTTATAAAAACACATTACATTTTTAATAAAAAATTTCCTTTAAAAATTAGTTAAAAGTGAAAGACACTTTAGATTATGCCTACAGGAATCCAGAAAGACATAGAAGTGGCATTAGAAATAATTCTTGAGAATAAAGTAGGACAAAAGAGAAGGAAAAGGAGAAAAAAAAGCCCAGCTGAGGAAAAAGCCTATGGAAAAAACAAGTAAAAGTGCTTGTACGAAAGTCAGGATTCTGTTCTGTACAGCATGTAGGTGAAGTTGGGAAGAGGGGAGAAACATGCCATTGAAAGTGGTACCCAGAATGCGATTTGGGGCCAGAATATGCAGGGTTTCATAGCTGAAGCTAATGGTCTCTTTCATGGCCTGCAGAGAGGTTGGGAATGGCATAAGATGAACCATAGATGGGTTTAAGAAAAGGATAACAAGTTTATTTTTATTTGTTTTAATTTAAAATTTTTTCCCTCTTTGCACAGAGTTTTATTTATTTTTTTATTGAAGTATAGTTGATTTACAATGTTGTGTTAGTTTTGGGTTGTACAGCAAAGTGATTCAGATATATATATGTATATTATAAATATGTAATACATATACATATTCTTTTTCAGATTCCTTTCCCTTATAGGTTATTACAAAGTACTGAATATAGTTTCCTGTACAGTACGTCCTTGTTGGTTATCTATTTTACATATAGTAGTGTGCATATGTTGATCCCAAACTCCTAATTTATCCCTCCCCCCACTTTCCCCTTTGGTAACCATAAGTTTGTTTTCTATGTCTATGGGTCTATTTCTGTTTTGTACATAAGTTCATTTGTATCACTTTTTTAGATTCCAAATATTAGCAATACCATATAATATTTGTCTTTGTCTGGCTTACTTCACTTAGTATGATAATCTCTAAGGCCATCCATGTTGCTACAAATGCCATTATTTCATTCTTTTTTATGGCTGAGCAATATTCCATTGTATAATATATACCACATCTTCTTTATCCATTCATCTGTTGATGGACATTTAGGTGGTTCCATGTCTTTGCTACTGTAAATAGTGCTGCTATGAACATTAGGGTAAACGTATCCTTTCGAATTATGGTTTTCTCCAGATATATGCCCAGGAGTGGGATCGCAGGATCATATGTTAGCTCTACTTTTAGTTTTTTAAGGAACCTCTATACTGTTCTCCATAGTGGCTGCACTAATTTACATTCCACCAACAGTGTAGGAAAGTTCCTTTTTCTCCACACGCTCTCCACCATTTATTATTTGTAGACTTTTTGATGCTGGCCATTCTCACTGGTGTGAGGTGATACCTCACTGTAGCTTTGAATTGCATTTCTCTAGTAATTGGCTACATTGAGCGTCTTTTCATGTGCCTTTTGGTCATCTGTATGTCTTCTTTGGAGAAATGTCTTTTCATATCTTCTGCTCGTTTTGATTGGGCTGTTTTTTTTTTGCTTTTGAGCTGCCTGAATTGTTTATATATTTTGGAGATTAATCCTTTGTCGGTTGCATCATTTGCAAATATTTTCTCCCATTCTGTAGGTAGTCTTTTCATTTTATTTATGGTTTCCTCTGCTGTGCAAAAGCTTTTAAGTTTAATTAGGTCCCATTTGTTTACTTTTGTTTTTATTTCCATTACTCTAGGAGGTGGATCCAAAAAGACATTGCTGCGATTTATGTCAGAGTGTTCTGCTATGTTTTCCTCTGGGAATTTTATAGTACCCAGTCTTACATTTAGGCCTTTAATCCATTTTGCATTTATTTTTGTATATGGTGTTAGGGAATGTTCTACTTTCATTCTTTTACATGTAGCTGTCCAGTTTTTCCAGCACCACTTATTGAAGATACTGTCTGTTTTCCCTTGTATATTCTTGCCTCCTTTGTCATAGATTAATTGACCACAGGTGTGTGAGTTTATTTCTGGGCTTTGTGTCCTGTTCTATTGATCTATATGTCTGTTTTTTTGCCAGGACTATACTGTTTTGATGACTGTAGTTTTGTAGTATAGTATAAAGTCAGGGAGCCTGATTCCTCCAGCTCCATTTTCCATGCAAACGGAAATCAAAAAAAAAGCTGGAGTAGCAATACTTATATCAGACAAGATAGACTTTAAAATAAAGGCTGTTACAAGAGACAAAGAAGGACACTACATCATGATCAAGGGATCAATCCAAGAGGAAGACATAACAATTCTAAATATATATGCACCCAACATAGGACCAACTCAGTATATAAGGCAAATGTTAACAGGCATAAAAGGAGAAATTGACAGTAGCACAATAAGAGTGGGGGACTTTAATACACCACTTACACCAATGGACAGATCATCTAGACAGAAAATCAATAAGGGAACACAGGCCTTAAATGACACATTAGACCAGATGAACTTAATTGATATTTATAGAGCATTCCACCTGAAAGCAGCAGAATACACATTCTTTTCAAGTGCACACAGAACATTCTCCAGGATAGATCACATGCTGAGCCACAAAGAAAGCCTTAGTAAATTTAAGAAAATTGAAATCATATCAAGCATCTTTTCCGATCACAATGCCTATGAGATTAGAAATCAACTGCAAG
Organism: Balaenoptera borealis; assembly: GCF_965194805.1. Classification (NCBI taxonomy): domain Eukaryota; kingdom Metazoa; phylum Chordata; class Mammalia; order Artiodactyla; family Balaenopteridae; genus Balaenoptera; species Balaenoptera borealis. The sequence goes on along the minus strand of NC_138864.1, from coordinate 56,689,118 downwards.
AAAAAAACTCCAAAATCACAAACATGAGGAGGCTAAACAATATGCTACTAAACAACCAATGGATCACTGATGAAATCAAAGAGTAAATCAAGAAATACCTAGAGACAAATGAAAATGAAAACTTGACCATCCAAAACCTATGGGATGCAGCAAAAGCAGTTCTAAGAGGGAAGTTTATAGTGATACAAGCTTACCTCAGGAATCAAGAAAAATCTCAAATAAACAACCCTACCTTACATCTAAAGAAACCAGAGAAAGAAGAACAACAAAAAAACAAAGTTAGTAGAAAGAAAGAAAGAAGAAAGCTCAGAGCAGAAATAAATAAAATAGAGACCAAACAAATAAATAAATAAAATAAAAAAGATCAATGAAACTAAAAGCTGGTTCTTCAAAAGATAAATAAAAGTGATAAACCTTTAGCGAGACTCATCAAGGAAAAAAAGGGGAGGGCCCAAATCAATAAAATCAGAAATGAAAAAGAGACATTACAACTGATACCGCAGAAATCCAAAGACCATAAGAGTGTAGTATAAGCAACTATATGCCAATAAGATGAACAAGCTAGAAGTAATGGACAAATTCTTAGAAAGGTACAATCCCCCAAGACTGAACCAGGAAGGAAGAGAAAATATGAACAGACCAATTACAAGTACTGAAATTGAACCCGTGATTTTAAAATTCCCAACAAACAAAAGTCCAGGACCAGATGGCTTCACAGGCAAATTATACCAAACATTTAGAGAAGAATTAACACCCATCCTTCTAAAACTATTCCAAAAAATTGCAGAGGAAGAAACACTTCTGAACTCATTCTATGAGGCCACAATCACCCTGATACCAAAACCAGACAAAGATATCACAGAAAAAGAAAATTACAGGCTGATACCACTGATGAACATAGATGCAAAAATCCTCCCCAAAATACTAGCAAACTGAATCTAAACAATGCATTACAGGGTCATACACCATGATCAAGTGGGATTTATCGCAGGGATGTAAGGATTTTTCAATATCCACAAATCAATCAGTGTGATACACCACATTAACAAGTTGAAGAATAAAAAACATATGATCATCTCAATAGATGCAGAAAAAGCTTTTCATAAAATTCAACATCCATTTATGATAAAAACTCTCCAGAAAGCGGGCACAGAGAAAGCATACCTCAACATAATAAAGGCCATGTATGACAAACCCACAGCTAACATCATTCTCAATGGTGAAAAGCTGAAAGCATTTCCTCTAAGATCAGGAATAAGACAAGGATGCCCACTCTAGCCACTTTTATTCAACATAGTTTTGGAAGTCCTAGCCACAGTAATCAGATAAGAAAAAGAAATAAAAGGAATCCAAATTGGAAAAGAAGAAGTAGAACTGTTACTGTTTGCAGATGACATGATACTAAACATAGAAAACCCTAAAGATGCTTCCAGAAAACTACTAGAGCTCACCAATGAATTCAGTAAATTTGCAGGATACAAAAGTAACATACAGAAAAAGATTGCATTTCCACACACTAACAACAGAAGATGAGAAAGAGGAATTAAGGAAACAATCCCATTTACCATCACATCGAAAAGAATAAAATACCTAGGAATAAACCTACCTAAGGAGGCAAAAGACCTGTACTCAGAAAACTACAAGATACTGATGAAAGAAACTGAAGATGACACAATCAGCTGGAAAGATACACCGTGTTCTTGGATTGGAAGAATCAATATTGTGAAACTGAGTATACTACCCAAGGCAATCTACAGATTCAACGCAATCCCTATCAAATTACCAATGGCATTTTTACAGAACTAGAACAAAATTTTTTAAATTTGTATGGAAACACAAAGGACCCCAAATAGTCAAAGTAATCTTCAGAAAGGATAACAAGTTTAGATTTGTATTTTGGAAGGAAAACTCTCATAGCACTGTGGCAATGAGGTGGCTGGGAGTTCAAGATAAGGATGAGAAAAGCCTGAACTAAGGCAGCAGTAAAAAAATAAAATAGGAAGGAAAAGACTGCAGACACTTCACTAAGGTGGGATTAATAAAATTTGTTAACTAATGAAAGACAGGGGTTATGCAGTACATATCTTTAAGACAGAACAGTAATACCTAGGGCACACCTAAAATCATGATAATATTCTTTGCTACTTTAGCTTTAAAAAGCATTCTTCTAGTGACCAAAATATCGTTTGCATTTTTGTTGTTGTTGTTGTGATTTCTATCATACTGAAATGTGCATCTTTATAAATAACTTTATTATATTTCTGAATCTTTAGGGGGCTAATTTTCCAGATATAAAATTAGTGTTTCAGATATTTTAAAGATTTATTACATGCTGTCAACGGATTGTAAGAAAGTTTGAGCCAATTTACCATTCTAAGATTAATGAGTTCCTATTTCAGCCTTCTATTGTTAGATTAAGTATTGTCATTTAAAAATTCTTTGAGCATTTAATGGGTAAAAATGGCATCTCAGTTTTTTTTTTTTACAAGTCATAAATTTTATTAGAAGTTGAGTATCTGTTAATTAGCAGGCAGCTATATAACTTAACTATAAAGCCACTACAATTCAAACATTGTAGCATTACTACATGAATGAACACATATACAAATTAAACAGAAAAGAATATCCACAAATAGTTCTAAGTATGTCTGGGAAGTTTGTGATAAAGTCAAGTTATAATCTTTAAAATTGATGCTTAGAAAACTACACACCCTTTGAAAACTAAAGTCTGTACCTCACACTACATACCAAAAGAAATTACACCAGTTGCACACGTAAGAAGCTTGCAAGTTGCCACTTTACCCTAACAAGATGCATCTCAGTTTTTTAATTAGTATTTTTTGGATAGCTGATGGCACTGAACTGCCATGTTTTTAAGCAATTGTATTTCCTATCCTTGAATCATATGCTGATGCTTTCTGCATATATATATCTATTGTAGACTAAATGTTTTCTTATCCATTTGTATGGGCATATTCTGTGTTAAGTATTTTTACCCTTTTTTGAAATATTTATGAACACCTAAGTTTTAAAGAAATCATATCAAATTTGTTGATTTGTTCTTTTGAAATTGGATACATTATTTTTACATTTAGAAAGAACTTTTATTACCAACACCAGAAAACAATTATATGTATATAGTTTTGAAGTTTTACACTAAACTCTTTAATCCATCATGAATGCATTTTGGTATAAAGTAAGTTTCTAGTATAAAATAGGTAAGCAACAGGATATATTCTACAGCCCATGGACATATAGCCACTATTTTGTAATAACTTTAAATGGAGTATAATATATAAAAATATTGAATCACTATGGTGTACACATGAAACTAATATAATACTGTAAATCAACTATACTTAAAGAAAAAAAGAAAAAAAGGCTTAGTTACAGATGGAAAAATAAAAATAAAAAAATAAAATAAATGTCTAAATTCATGTTGGTTGTTTTCCAAAAAACTCACATTGTCACATCACTATTTATTAAATTTTTTATTCTCTCTACATTGATATTCAAAGCATATCTTGTGTTATATTAAATCATCATTGATAGTAGAGCCTACATCTGAGCTATTCTATTTACCAACTCAGTCATCTTTTTTTTTTATTATTATATATTACTTCCAAATCAGATTATAATATCTTTGAGAAAAGGGACTGGGTTTTACTAATGCTTGTATTTTCCATAGGACCTATCACTTTACACATAGTAAACGTTCAATAAATATTGACATATCTATTAAATGAATGTTTAAATTGAATATCCTGTGCCTAATTTACAAAGAATTTCCTCACCATGTTAAAAGGTCACATTCTTCAAGGTGAAACATGAAGTAATTTTGAAATTGGAGAACAGGGCTGAGAATGGAAGCATTCCAAGTATAAAAATGCCATGTGAATTTGATTAGAATAATTTAAATTTTGTAGTGACTTCATTCTCCAGAGGCGATGTGATCATGAGAAAATACTGAGAGAGAGAATTTTAGTTGTGGGCTTACTCTGAATTACTGAAGTTCAGAAAGGCCTTTAGCTGTATAGTGATGTGCAAATCAGTCCACATACCACCATGGCTCAACAGATGAACTATGTCAATGGTGAAATGTTGTCTTTACAATGTCTGCTGATACTTTTATTTGGGAGAACCAGCTGTGGATCCTTAACATTGTTATACATTTAGAGCACTGAGCAATAAAGCAATGATATTTAAAACATATTACATATTCATTTCCCCTCCTGACTACGTATAAGTTTAAACATGTTAAATTTTAAATAAAAGGCAGTATTAAGTATGTTGTCCCTGTCATGTACAAATATGTGAAGCTTTCATATAGTTAGTTATCTGTCAAACTATACAGGATGACTTCAGGCTGAAAAGATTGCGGAACAATCTTTTTGATTAAGGAGACATAAAACTAGGCTGTCATAAAGAATGCTAGGATTACAGGCTTCTATATAAAGACATGCTCACTACATCTATTAATGTGGGTAAAGAATTGTATAGTTACCAGAAAAGGAAAGTTATGTATTCAGCAAAACCAAAGATATTTGATGTTATTTTTATGACAATATGCAAGTCTTGAAATAAGTATTTATGCATTTTCAATGTTGTTTACATTGTGAAATTAAAGTAACCTAAATTACCATCCCAAAAACCCTTGGCATAATGTATTGTGAATTCTAACACGTTTCATTCTCCTTTGATTCTCATAATAATCTTACTTAGTAGTGTGTATGTGTGTGTGTGTGTGTGTGTGTGTGTGTGTGTGTGTGTGTGTTTTAATAGACTTTACTTTTTAGAGTAGTTTTACGTTCCTTACGTTCCCAGCAAAATTGAATGGAAAAGTACAGAGTTCCCTTTTGCTCCCTACCCTCCCATATTTTGCTTCCCCCACTATCAAAATCCCATATCACAGCAGTATGCTTATAACAATGGATGAACCTACACTGACATACCATTATCACCCAAAGTCCATAGTTTATATTAGAGTTCACTCTTGATGTTGTACATTCTATGGGTTTTAACAATTGTACAATGACATACTACCACTGCAGTATTATACAGAGTAGTTTCACTGCTCTAAAATTCTCCTGTGCTCCATCGATTTACCCTTCCCTCCCCTCTTAACCTGGCAACCATCTTTTTCCTGTCTCCATACTTTTGCCTTTTCTAGAATATCATATAGTTGGAATCATAGAGTATGTAGCCTTTCCACATTGCCTTCTTTTACTTAGCAACATACGTTTAAGGTTTCCCCATGTCTTTTCATGGCTTGATAGCTCAGTTCTTTTTAGTGCTGAATAATATTCCATTGTCTGGATGTACCCCCTTGTATTTATCCATTCACCTCCTGAAGGACATCCTGGTTGCTTCCAACTTTTAGCAATTATAAATAAAGCTGCTGTAAACATCCCAAGTGCAGATTTTTGTGTGGAGATAAGTTTTCAACTCCTTTTGGTAAATACCAAAGAGTGCAAGTGATGGATTATATGGTAAGAGTGTGTTTAGTTTTGTAAGAAATCACCAAACTCTTCTAAAATGGCTGTACCATTTTGCATTCCCCCCAGTACTGAGTGAGGGTTTCTGTTGCTCCACATCCTCACCAGCATTTGGTAGTGTCAGTGTTTGGGATTTTGGCCAGTCTAATAGAAGTGTAGTAGTATCTTGTTTTAATTTGCAATTTTGGTAGCTATTTTAATTTTATCACTGTATAAATGAATAAACTCAATCTCAGGGAGGTTAAATAACTTGCCCATGATTCTACAGCTACTAAGTAGCAAATTAAAAATTAGTGTGTACAGATTCCAAAGCCCTTGTGCTTTTTATTCTGCAGGTTGCCTTATAGCTAGACAAGAATAAAATTCAAATTCACACACGGAGAACACCATAGAGTAGTTTCCAGGCTCATTATTATTCGTTTTAGTTTAGGTTCCTCCAGAAGAGGACCCTGAGACAAGAAAGTATCAGGGAACGGTGGAGAAAGGAAGGAGGGGAAGGCAGTGAATGAAGGATGTTTGAATACAGTTATCCCTGTGGGCAACTGCAGCTTACTCCTACAGGGAACCTAGGGAAACAGTGCTCAGTATTACTCAAAATATAGTGTGTGACAGAACCAGTCCTTGAACTGTTTAAGACGCACCCAGGAAAAAGAATATATAAAAAGTAAAAGTAAGTACTTAGAAACTTCGGTAACAACTTGACATTTTTGTAACATCCATTTTTCTCTTTTTTATTTTTTAAATTTATTTTATTTTATCATTCATTTTTGGCCGAATTGGGTCTTTGTTGCTAAGCGCGGGCTTTCTCTAGTTGCGGCGAGCGGGGGCTGCTCTTCGTTGTGGTGCACAGGCTTCTCATTGTGCTGGCTTCTCTTGTTGCGGAGCATGGGCTCTAGGCACGTGGGCTTCAGTAGGTGTGGGACACAGGCTCAGTAGTTGTGGCGTGCGGGCTTAGTTGCTCCACGGCATGTGGGATCTTCCTGGACCAGGGCTTGAACCCGTGTCCCCTGAATTGGCAGGCAGATTCTTAACCATGCGCCACCAGGGAAGCCCCAACATCCATTTTTCTAATAATTCGTTTTATTTTTTTCCAATCCATGATGGATTGAAAATGAAAAACTGGTCCAAAAAGAGTTTGAGAAGCACTAGTATGGAACACAAGGCCCAAAGTGATTCCTTTCAAGGAGCAAGGGAGCTGGGGTATTTATACCTCACTTCCCATCAGGTCAGTCCTTGTTTGAGACAGTGTCCAGAAGTGTTCATTTCCCAGCACTTCTGCCTGGGTGGAATGAAGTGGTATGCCCAGAGGGACACATGAATGTCAACAGTAGTGTCTACTAGAGAGTTTGTCAATGAAAAATTTCATTTCACTAAGCTAATTAATCTAAACATCATCACATCTCTATAATCATACTGATAATGAGTTAAAGGCTAAATAAGCATTAATTTGCTACATGCTATATATAGAAGGATAACAGAAAGCTAGAATTTGACTATGCACAGATAAAATGTTTCATTCAAAAGCACCCATGAAAATAACTAATACTGCCAACCAAAGCATTGGTTAGTGGGTAGGGTAGCTAAATTAAAGCTGCATCATTACCTAAAATTCAACTCTAATGCAAAGCAGTAGTCCATGGAATTCAGGATATGTGAGTAATGAGCATCTGTCACTTTACAGGGCTTCCTTCATCAACCTAAGATAATTTTGTGCCATCTTGTTGGAAAATAGTATTTTACTTTCCACTAAGGAAGCCAAAGGCAAGAGCTCCTCCTTCCTTCTCTCCACTCCCAGAAAGCCAGGGGACTGGCATGTGACGAAAGTTCTGAAAATTAGATATTCTCAACCAGGATTCTGAATCTTAAGCAAGTGGTCCAAAGATGAAAGTATGATTAGAGAGCATTCCTATTTTTTGGAGACTTACTGCTACTGCTTATGCCTTCCTTGGTTTCTGGCCTTATTTAATCCTGGTCTCTCAGCCTCCTGCTAATTCTGTGAGCTCCCAATTTCCTTCCAATAGTTTCCTTTTTTTACTTAAGACAGTTACAGTCTAACTCTTACTTGAAACCAAAAGTCATCACTGATATGAGGTGGTGGTGAAGAATCAGAGCTCTGATTCATGCTTGCTCAGTAATTCTCTTGAAGAAGTGAGGTCAGTCTCTTCATCAACCTGGTTTTTAGTTTCCACATTTCTACAGTAGTATTAGTTCAGCAGTGTGCTTTATGTAAAATTAGTCTGTGAGATGGTCTCTGAATAAAGGATTCTTCCTTTGGAGAATCCAATTGCATGTTAGCCTATTTAAGTTCCTAAAAAATTCTCCAGCAAAGGATTTAACTTGACTTTAACCCAGCATTTCCTAAACTTAATCATGGAAGTCTTATTTCTGAAAATGTTAACATCTCACACAGTTATTCATCCATAGAATACCTTGGAAAGAGGCATTGGCTCCAGCAGTTCATTTTTCTTTGACTTTGCACCTGACACTGGAGTTTATCACTAAGCACACATGACACCTTTGAGGAGTCTCTGCATTAATCCATTATGGCAGGGGTTCTTAAACCGCAGTACATGAAGAAGTATTTCAGAAGTTTGTAATAACGCATATTGCTGGGCATCACACCAGATCTATGAATTCAGAATCTCCTGGAATAGAGTAAGGAATCACTCTACAGGTGACTATGTTGTAGGCAGTCCTCAGTTCACAGTATAAGGAACACTACTTTCTGTAAAGTACCTCCTGAACCTCCTGATGGCTTACATTCTTTATCATTGGAAGAATCTAGAAGTCATAGTCATAATACTATATCCCACTGGCTTGATCATTCAGATCATTCATCTCCTAAAAGCTGTAGATGAAGCAAGTTCATAGACAACTTGTGAACATCAGCTTAAAACCTCTGAATAAAACTTTGAAAATCTCTGATCCAACTTCAGAAAGATACAATATTAAAGTGTGAATATGGTTTCAGTTGTAACTATGGGGTCAATAATTTGGACAAAATCTAGTTAAAGGTTGAACACACACTAAAAGGAGCAGTCAGTCTCTCAGATGTCTCTCTCACTCCTGTTAACTGTCTATAGCTTATTCATTTCTCACCATAAACTATTAGTGAGAAATCAAGGTTAAAGGAGTAGTAGGTCAGAAACTTAATTCATCCAATTTTATGACTTATTAGCAACTAAAAGATTCTGATGATAGGAAGCCTGAAATGAATAGCTAAAATGTTATTTTTAGACTATCTGTGAATTTCATTTGCTCTCATTTACACAAATGATGAAAAATCAGCTGTCAGAAATTTCAAAGCAAGACAGCAGAACACGAAAGAAACAAAAATTACTCAAGTCACCATCTTCTGGAACATTTTTTCTCTGTTAGAATTCTTCAGGTAATATATGAAGAGAATAATAGTACATTTCTTCACAATATCCTGTACATTTTCTTACAGGAAAAAGGACGAGTAGTGGTGACATTTTTGTTGTTGTTGTTGGAAACAAGCAAACTTTTTGCTCCTGGGCCACTAGTTATATTTACTGTAAGAAACCCTTACAGATGATTTGCAAGATTCAGGAGAATTCCCTTTTGTCTTTACAGCCCCAAATGTACAGATAATTTGTTAGTAAATAATTTGCAAGGATCATAGTCTCACAGCTGCAATATTCTCTTATTTTATTTTGATAATCAGAATTATAGCCTCTTTGCAACTGGGGAGTGACGATATATGGAGGTGTGCTTATTCCTCAACATCTCCATAAAACTGGTATACTGACATATATTTGCCTGGGCTTCATATAACACAACACAGAATTCTTTCTTTCCAAAGGGCTTCAAAATTTACAAGCTTACCGATTTACAAGCTTTGTTTTATTCCTCTTGCTGCACAGTTGTTTTGGCTTAGTATATAGAATATATCAACATCTAACAACATAGAGTTTAAAAAATTTGTACATACCTTATCATATTTCACAGTTACTTTCATTATTTGAATAAATTTATTTTATTTAATATTGTAACTTCCATTTACATTTCCAACACTAAGAATTAGAATTAAAAATGTCATGAAACCCTGATGTGATAGTCACTCAACAATGCAGAGTGTACTTACACATACATCCTTATAGGGATTATGGATTGACCTTTTTTCTTTATTGTAGCACTGCACTGTCTCAAGGGTGGCTGCATTCCTTAGGGTTGTGAACTAATCTCTGGAGAATACACATGTTGCCTCACTGAAGAGTCACTAATCAAAGCTTGAATATGTTCCTTTTGTGTTCAAATTTCAAATCCTCATCCCCACTCCAGCCATTTTTCAGGATCCTTCCTTTAAGACCACCGAAAGCAAAACTATAGCTGTTCAAACTTGGAACTAAGGAAAGAAAATAAAAAATGAAGCTGGGCTGGATTTAATTCTATGTAGAGCACATTGCCAAGAGTGGAATTACGTTTACAAGCATCAGTTTTTTCAGGTTTGGGTCATTCATTTGGTCTCTCAAAAGGACCTGCTTTGTAGATCCAGGGCACTTGTAATTTTCCAGCTGCGTTCCTGGTTTGCTTAGCTAATCCTGTGGGCCCCAATGTGCAGTCCACACCTGAAAAGGGGGAGTTTTTAATGTCGTGGTTTATTAACCAGGTACTTTCCATTCACGCAGTTAACAATTAGAAAACAGAAAGAAAGAAAAAAAAAAAAGAGCGAGAAAGCCTCCTACTTGTTTTTTTACTCCAAATATGGAGATGGAAACTATTAAACAAATAAGAAGGAGGGAAACTCCCGCATATTTCACCTTGACCTGGCTGGAATGCTCTGATGCCTGTAAGAGGCGGTGCTCTATGAAAGAGATCGGGCAGGCTGCTAGTGGAAAAATGAGAGGTCAGACTTTACCACGGGGAACCTCTCCTGCCCCTAGAGGAAAAAAGAGAACCATCAGCCTGTGTCTCAGATTGGAAACAGCGCCTTGTTTTCAATCCGGGGGACTGGGTTCCCTCCCTCGGCCTAACGTCGTAGGAATGGGACCCAAGAAGGCGCGCGGCTTCCCCGACAGTTGCCGGGCATAGCACCCGCTCCAGGCTTGAACCGAAATTTCTGAACTGCCAACAGGCAGAACGGCCCTCCCACCTCCTCTCCTTAGTCTCACTCTTCTGCTCCGCCGCCCTTTGTAACTTCTTTGTTCCGTTTATTTGGAAGGTGACGCCTAAGGTCAAAAGATCCACCGTGACTGGCAAAAGCCCAGAGCCACCACCAGACCCTGGGAAGAGCAGGGCTGTCCAACTCAGGGCTGAGGCTCCGAGTGGAGAAGGAGCCGTGAGAAATTTCAGCTGCAACTCCGGGTACAGCCCCTGCGGACCGGCCCAACTCTCCAAGGGTTGGGGAGACGCCGAACAGTCTTGGGGTGGGGCAAAGGGTGAGCTCCGAACTCTGCCAGCAAAGTGGGCAGTGCGCACCAGCGGAACAGAGGGTGTTGGGGGCGGGGAGAGGTGCCTGCACTCCACGTAGTCTGTAGCAGCTGCCGAGCAGTGAGTATCTCCCAACAAAGGACCGCGCAGCTTCGGGGTCAGAGGCTGGGGTTTGCGCACAGCTGCCACTCTTGCTGAGCTAGTCTCCGCGCCACCTAGGCGAGCGTTGGGATGCAGGGATTCGGAGAGGAGGGGGAAAGAGAACACGGTGTGAGATTCCTGCTGCGCGGCTACGCATCAGGAGTTCTTGTGAACGATGGGAATGGCAACTCTCAGAGCCAAGGGGAAGAAAAAGAGCTGGAGTGAGCAAAACAAAGAGCGAGTGTGGGCCGCGGTGACTTCATGCCTCACCAATGTCCCGCCCACGCTGCTCCGAGCTGTTGCTGCAGCCGGAGCCTCCGCCGCGCCTGCGGGCGGCCGCGGCAAGGAACTCTGTAGCGTGGGGCGGTTTCCTAGCAACTCGCAGCCCGAACGCGCCTAGCTACCCGCACTTTGGGAGCCCCAACCCTCCCTCCCCACCCCAGCCGGGGGCCGGAGCAGGACCATTCCTCCCCCGCCCCTCGCCAGCCTCGCCTCCTTCTCATCCTCTCCGGGGTGCATCCCAGAGCGCGACAGCTGTCCCGGCTCTGGACGTAGGGACGCCTGAGCAGCACACTGGGGCCAAAAGGACGAGAGCACGAAGCACCCGCCCCCGTGAAGCCAGGCTCCTGCACCCCTGGGGAACCTCTCCTCCTGTGCTCGCGGCCGTGCGCTCCACTCCCGGTCAAGCAGGGAGCTGCGATGCCTCACTCGGTGTCCGCGGGCGCCGGCGGGGGCTTCTAGGGCGCTCCGGAGCCGCCTCCCCCGGCTGCTGGCACATCAAGCTTCCTCCCTCGCCAACCAGGACGCTGCCTCTTCGACTTTGCCCGCTGCTCAGCTGACGAGGCTGCAAAGTTGCAATTAAGTGAAGTTGGCTTCCCTGCCCACCTGTGGAAGAAGCTCGACCTCATTGATGCGCCATCGACTTTTTTCCCCTTCGGCCTCGCCAGCGTCCCCTCCCACAGATGCAGCATCACCCACTGAATGTACATTAGGCTGGTTTTTCCCCCCAGCTTCGGGCTTTGTTTGGGTTTGATTGTGTTTGGCTCTTCGCTAAGCTGATTTATGCAGCAGAAGCCCCATCGGCTGGAGAGAGACAAAAGCTCTTTTCTTTGTCCCAGAGCGGGCTGCGGAGCCTTTGCTCGCGTCGCCGCCCCGGGCCATTGGCCGTCAGAGGAGGTGCTTCTCGCGGAGATCGCGGGACCAGCCGTGCGGAGCTGGGAGGGCCGCGGGGGCCCTGAAATGCCGAGCTGTGCCCAGGCCGCCGTACCTGCATCGTTTGCTCCGAGCCGCGGGGTCCGCCTGCCGGGCCTGCTGGAAACGTCCTAGCAACACTTGGCACTTCGCGCCCGGGAGCGCGAGCGCGCATCCGGTTAGCAGCCAGGCGGCGGGCGCGGTGCAGTGCGGGCTGCTTTGCATTATGTGCCGCTCGGCCCTGGCTTTTTTTACTGCCACATTAGTCTGCCTGCAAAACTGCAGGCCAGGTCCTGCCCCATTCCTCCGGGCGGCCTGGGTGTTTTCAGTTGTTCTTGGACTGGGCCAAAGTGGTAAGTTGTTTTGTTTTCTTTTGTTTTCTTCCCTTCCTCAAAGGTCTTGGGCTGTCACGAAGAGCATCCCGGCCAGGTAAGCGGCCCGGTGACAGCCTCCATCTGCGGAGAACTTCAGAAGGGTGGGTGTGTGGCGCCGTTCTCCATTGCAGGTGGCCCGAGGGAGGCCAGGTGTCAAGCGTTTCCTCCCTAGAGGGACAGCAATAACTGATTACCTGAGGAGACCCTGTGTGTTGCTGAGGGAGGCAGTTAATAGAATGGAAGTTTGGGAGGGTGGTGGGCCGTATTTACAGAAGCCCGTTTAGGGGTTCTGCCCCGTCCTTGAAGGCATCCTTGAAGGTGCTCCCCATCTTTCTAGTATGTGGGTCCACTAACCCCTAACTTGCATTTGATTCAAGCCTGAGGATAAATTGGTATAATGAGAGTGAGGGTTCTGTTTTTGAGTCCATGAAAGAAAGGATAGCTGCACACAAGTTTCCTCTACCATAGTGCTCAGCCTGAATGACTTAAACATATATGAAGAATATTCTTGCTTTAAGTCACTGTTTTTTCAGCTCAAGAAACAATTCCTAGCTAACTGATCCCTCAGTGAGATCAATCCTTGAGACCGAGACCCTGAGACAGAACCCAAGAGCAGGATTGACAACTATCAGTCCAGGCAAGCCACTTTTGTCAGAACTACCTGATTTGGAGAGGATACTTCTTTATAAAGGATATTGTCCCCTCATTTTACAAATCACAAAGAGAAGCTCAAGTCAAATAGTGTATGAAAAGGTGCTTTGGCACTTCTGAATTAGATGCAAATTTAAGGTGGCAGTACTGGATTGTTAGCAAACAGTAAGACATAAAGTAAGTGATAATAATAATCATGAATTTAGGATGAGTTCTTATTGGTATTAAATGTAGGCCAAATATTTATTTTTGCCAATGCAATGATTATTGCCATACTTTTTGGAACATGTTTACTTTATCTGTGTTTGGTCATTGAGACTTAAATTCTATTAGAGCCTTTCTCTGGCCTCTCCTGTTGAAGGAGAGTTGTAATTGTTCTGTAGATTAAAATGTTCTCCTATGCTTTGAATTGACGAGCCAAATTTCTGCCTGAAGCTAATTAAAACCATCAAGTCATAGCCTTATAAATAAGGGTTTATAATGGAAACATGCTAGCTTCACTTATTGGTTGCATACACAGCTGTCTAATATTTGTTTCAAAAGAAGATTTATCCAACTGTGTGAAATGAGAGCAGTTAGAGCTAATTTTTATCTTGTGGCTCTTTTTTGGCTTATAAGTTGATTTTAAAATAAGTGAAACTTAAGGCAAAGGAAAAAGTAACATTATCAATTATCGGTTAAGTGAAACCACTGAGCATAACTCCATCCTGTGTTAATAAGTGACAAAGTATTTTTCCGGATTTAGTAAATACATACACACGCACATACACTAGTAAGATGACCAAAACTTGTGTCAACAGGGTATATTTTGTTCCCAATACTTAGGCAAAAGAAAAAGTGCTACTTGCCCCCAGATTTTGCTAGTAATTGTGAGTTTTTTTAAAATATTCATTGCGTTTGTAAAGATTAGTCAAGTTGTCGTGTAATAGCATTGTATTTCCATCCAGTGACTGTAGCTGATTTGAAGCAAATACTATGAATGAGCTCTCTTGCACCTGCAGTTGTGAAAAGGGAATGCTTATCTGAAATCAGAACAAGGCATCCTTTTCCCAGTCTCTGTCAATATACAAAGATTTCTGATGTATACTGGTTTGCACTGCAGTTAAAAACATGCAAAAAATTTAAATTATAGCCAGTACAACTCAGAAAATTAGAGATCAGCATAAACTGTTGTACTTTTGTGATATAGCTACAAGTCTCAAATTATATGTCTTCACAGTACAAATTAGATGCTTAAAGCAGAATAGAAATTTAGGTATCAGTTACAAAGGAAATCTTGTTCCCTTGCTCAGTAGTTTACACCAAGGATATGTTGAGGGCAATAAAGCCATACAAAAGAAACCATAAATGGCACAACTTTGGGTTTAATTTTTGAAGTAGAATTTACAGGTCCCAAATACATAGTGGACTTTTAATAACGAATATATAGTGAGAACGGGGGATGTTATTAATAAAATCTGAACATTATTCTGATCTAGAAAAAAAATTATTGGAGTTTGTTTTTCAACTTTCCTTGGTGGAAATTACCGACAATCAGAGAAACAATAACACTATAAATTGGTTAGTGAGTAACTGGAAAACACTAGAGAATACCTAATGGTTAATATTTGAAGAGTTAATGTAGTAACACTGCTGTTTCTACATTTGCTAGCTTTGAAAGGCTAAAAATCTTTTTAACCTATATTTTTATATAGCAATATAAGAGTGACAAATTTCAGAAACTACCATTTCTTTTTGGAAAGTGGTAACTATTGCGCTGAAATATCACCTTCTGTGCATAATCAACTATTTATTCTTTTACGTAACAATCAACTGGATTAGCATTGTTTTGTAAGTGTAGTATATTACCTCAGAACATGTTTTATAGAATAAGTTTCAGAATTCTTTATGCTTACCTAAAGTGAGAGGATATTTAAGAGAACCAACGCTTCATTTTTAAAAATCCAGTTTTCTAAATTATTTGCACAAAAAGCATCCAAATTAATTCTATCTTAAAGCAACTGAGATACTTTCCGATAAAAAAGCTTGTACTGTATATGAGAAGGCTATGTTTGTGCTGTATATTTTCAAATCATACCAGCAAGGTAGGTGATATGATTTGAAAAATGCCATAAAAATTCCTGTGCCCCCAAACAGTTCTTTCACCTGTTACCAAATTATCAAAATTTTCACCATTTAATGGATTTCTTTGGATTAAGCATGGTATTGACACTATGTTTCTTCTAATTTTTAACTTTATATTACGGACATTTTCAAACACACACAGAAGAAGAAAGAATCGTGTAAGGAATCACCACAGACCCATCACCCAGCTTCATCAACTATCAACTGAAGCCCAGCTTCTTTCATGTCTTCCCCCACACATTTCATTTCCTTCCCCCAACAAGATTACTTTGAAGCAAATGTCTCATATCATTTTGTCCTAAAATAATATCAGTAAATCAAAATACTACTAGAGGAGAAGCATGCTTCATTAATCCCCACAACACAAATTTTTTTAGCTAAAATTTAGGGCCACAAGAACATCCACTATCTTTAAAGGGAGGAATGCGGAAGTGAGGGAGGCAAGCAAAGGCAAAGACAGTTTCAAGTATTTGCTTCTCAGTGGTTCTATTATATAGCTCCATTAAAAATATTTTTTAAAAAGTATGCATGCATATGAAAAAGAAAAAATACAGACAAATGTAATTACTTTATTTCAGTGGAATCACAGCAGGTATATCTTGTTTGAGTTTCAGTTTTAAGGACTGTTCCCCGTCTCTTGAATCATCATTTTTCTCCTCTCTACTAGATCATTTACAGCATATGCATATCCATACATGCTGTAATAGCTCTCATCTTCTATTTCTGTCTCCTTTGTAGCAAAAATTCTTGAAAGAATTGTCCATACTTGCTGTCTCCAATTCTCCTCACCTTCTCTTTTAATCCATTGCTCAGGCTTCCTTTATCATCCCTGAAGTTACACCACTCTGTTAAGATCACAGTGACCTTCCTATTGTCAAATCCGATGGTCAGTTCATAGTCTTCATCCTTCTTGACCTACCATCTGTCAGCGAGTTGACACTGTTGATCACTCCCACCTTTGAAACACTTCTTTCCTTGGCTTCCTGGACCCCCATTCTCTTGGTTTAAGCTCCTTCTCCATCCCTGATGTTGGTTCTTTCTCATGTCCCAACCTCCAAATATAGGAGTGGCCCAGGATTCAGCCCTCAGATGTTCTCTTCTAGATATATACTGGGTCTCAGGTGGACTGATCAGGTCTTGGGTATTAAATACCATTTCTATGCTGACAGCTCCAGTCCTGCCCTCTTATCTCATTTCCAGAGGGTCTAGCAAACTGCCTATTCAACATCTCCACTGTATGTCTAAAGGCAAAGTTAACCCTAACATAGTCAAAACCAAACTTCCAATTTTCTCCCTCAGGTTTGCTCCTTTCACACTCTTCTTCATCTCAGTAAGCGATGTCAGTCTTCTAGTAGTTTGGGATAACACTTTGGCAGCACCCTTGATTTCTCTGCTTCTCCCACATTCCATGGTCAGTTCACCACCTCAGTTGCCTAAAAAGCTGATTTTGCTGTGATTTTCTTTTGTCCACTCAGATTTGATAAAAGTTGAATTAATACCATAACTTTTTTTTTTTTAAGTATAGGATATCTTCAAGTGGTAGAACCATATATAGCACTCTGAAGAATAAGAGGACTGACCAGGTAGAAAAAGTTCTTAGAATAATATTAACCAGCTGATAATTTTTTAAAATGTATGTTTAAGTCTTAAAGATATATTATTTATTCATGAATGTATATACCTATTAAGCTAATTAAGCCTTGATTGGACTAAAAACAAAATTAGTTAATAACTTTAATAAAACAAGGGAAGCCAGAGGATATAGTTTAGAAGAGAAAGTTACACTGTTGAATAGGATTTAATATAGACAGTTAACAAGATAATCAGTTTTCATTCCAATTTGATATTTTTATGAGACATAAGAAATAACATGATATAGCAACAATATATTGCCTTTTCAATTTTCCTGTACTCCATTTTGAATGAACCTTCCTTGAAGCAAATAAAGTATTTGAGATAATCTGGTCTGTGTTGTTTAACAGCCTTTTCTGCCCCACCTGTTAAATTAGATTTATCCAGGTATAGTTTATGTTAAATTTTCACTTTGTTCACCACTCCCCTCCCCCAGGGCCATTCTATTGATCACTAGATGGATCTCAGAGGGTACAGTTTTTATCTAAAGTTCTTTAAACTTTAATAAATGGGGCCTGATATGCAGAGACCATCCAGTTTTCTTAAAACGTAATAAACTGTTTGCCTTGTGATATAGTCTTTCTCTTGTTTGTACTTATTAAGCAAAGATGCTCAAAGCATCCTCCTTGAAAGTGCCTGTTGTATAGCATTCTCAGTCATTTAAATGATGTCTTTTCACTGGTTTGATAGGTCTCAGTGAGTAACTTATATAAAAATTATGTTATTTTTGATATTATTGAATCTTACCTTACCAAACTGACATAAGGAAATAGTCTTTTTATATGTTCATTGAATGACCTGACAACATTCATAACCAACCCTGTATTGTTTATGCTCAGTCCTTCTTGGTCCTCAAAACTCTAGTCCCTGTTGCAGCCCAAGTCTACACATTTAGAGGAGTTTTGCCAGCATGAGGACTGTTAGCCCTATGTATCTTCTCCAGCTATATATGAAATGTATTCTGTAAGCTATTTATTGATTATAAAAGAAGCCATAGAAAAAAATATTTTATGCTTATGCATATTGCATTTTATTAAATTGAACAATTAAATACTGAGCTTCTTAAGTAGGTGACCTAATTGCTAATCTCTAAAAATGTAACTTTTCCAGTTGTATCCTAAAGATGTCATATAAGTATGGCTTCTATATGTAGTGGAAAGAAAGTGCAATGCTCATGTAATTTCACAAACAACTGGGTAGCTCTCTCTCTGTGCCATGCACTGATATAAATGATTTACCACATTAATTTAACCTTCATACTAACACTATGAGAGAGGTAGAATTGTTATTCCTGTTATAGAAATGAGGAAACTGAAGCACAGAGGAGATAAGTAACTCACTGAAAATCACCTAGCTAGTAAGTAGAAAAGATGGGATTTGAACTCAGTTATGCTGCCTCATACTTGATTTAAAAAGTTTCTAGATGTTTAAGTTATACATTCAGTGTGATTGTCAGATAGAGGACCTTCATGAGGACGCCCATGGCATATTTGGAAAAAGGCCTTTCATTCATCCCCTTTCTCAATTGTTGGTGTGCAAAGGTGAATTGTGGTGGAAATCTGGGTGTTTCAGGGTTGTCCAGGAGGCAAGGAAACAATGGCCATAGGTAACATGCATGTGAGAGCATGGAATCCTAGGAACAGAGTTTGGACCTCCTTCCCTGGAGATTGCCGGGCTATGCCATGTAATGCTGTTACCCTCACAGAGTAACTGCAGAGAGGAGGATAAAGATTTGTGAATCGGGGCATGGTGAAAACATACCTCCTGTGGAGGCAAATACTCTCAACCTCATATACACCTCACTATGGTTGTTTTCATATGGGAGTAAGAAAGGGCGAGAGGACACGTGGCCTTATGGGCGTAACCTGGAGCAAAACTCTGCCTCCCACAGGATTTCCGATGTGTTACAGATGTGTTTGACTTGTGGTTATGAGAAAGAAAGGAAAAGAGAAAGACATTGACCTACTAAGTAGCTGGTAACCAGTTCAGTCAGAGTGTTCAAAGGGACAAAATCATGGTACAAGGCATCACACCATTGATCAACATAGGGCTCAAAGCATTCCTAGACATTTGGAGCCACTCTATTATATAGCTTGATACTCTATATTGTTTAATATATTCATATTATTTTTTCTCCGTGCATGTTTACAAAGTAAGTGTTTTTTCAGCTGTTAAATATTTACAGTGATTAGCCATAGCCAGTAGTCTACCAATATTGGTCATTTAGAGCATGGCATTTCCAGTATATGCCAGGCTCAAGGCATCTACTGCTGTACTTTCTTCAGGCAGAAGTTTTCGCTGTGTGTGTGTGTGTGTGTGTGTGTGTGTGTGTGTGTGTGTGTGAGTGATTTCAGTTTTATAACTATTTGACAGCAGCGGTTAGTTCACATCAATATGGACTGTCTATAGACTTCTGAAAGTGGTGACAGGTTTATAGGTTATCAACATATAGAGCTTGTTTAGTGAATCTTCACCCTTGTTTCCCACATATGGATACGGTATAGGACATTCCTTATTCCTTTGGCTCAGACAGCTTTGTTAAGCTTGGTGTCAATGTATACATCTGGAGTTCCCACCTCCTTCATGGCAAACTTCCAGATCTCTTTGAGTGTCCAAGGGCCATGCTTCTTTTAAAGCCTACTCCATATATGCACAGGTAAATGCTGATGGTTTATTCTCTGGTCATCACCTCATTGATGGAAGAATGGCCCTTTCTTCTCACCACTCTTTTCCGTGGGAGCCATCCAAAGAGTGCAAGAGATTGTGACTCTTCAGGAAGGAGTTTAATGCTGAGACATCAAAGGCTCTACCTAAGCACTAAGAATACAGCAGAGAGCAAAACAAAGTCCCTGCTCTCATGATGCTTACATTCTAATTGAAGAAGACAAATACATGTATATATACATGTGTATATATGCATGATATATATGATATACAATTTATCACATGTGACATATATCATACATACACATGTGTATATATATGTGTGTGTGTGTGTATGTGTGAATATATATGGTAAAAAGAAGAAAAAATAAAGCAGACTGAGGGAACTGACCTGAGAGGGACTGGACAGTCTACTATTATATACAGGATAGTCAGAGTAGGTCATTCTAGTAAGAAAACATTAAATTTCTTAAATTTTTTTCTTTCTATTGTACACATCAGACATTTCACAATCTTTCCTATAGTTTAGCTCCTTCTTGAAAACGGGAGGCAAAAAGATACACTAGGATTTCTAAGCTGTTAACAGTAATAGGAGTTTTTTTCCCCTTTGCTATTAAAGGTCATCAAATTCTCACTTATGGCTAGGAAGAAAAGAGTTGAAAGGTAGTGAAGGGATGACAAGATGATAAATAAGTGGGTGATTCTAGGTAAGATGACTAAAGGAAAATGGAGATTTTTGTTTTTTAGCATCAACTCTTTGTCCATAATGGTTTCTCGAATCTATCCGCTCCTTTTAATACAACGCCACTAGAGTAGAGAAAGCCTGAAATAGTCTTCATTCCATGAGGCAAATCTTTTGGCAAAAATCTATGAGTGTCCTAACCAGTCTCCATTATTTCAAACCTTTGTCCACACTTTACCTCCCTACTCAGAATCTTCATGGCTTCCATTGTCTTCAGGCTCCTCTGCGTGGTATGCAAAGCCCTTCCAGAACATCCCATGCCTAACATTCTGGCTCCTCGTTGAAGTCCTGTCTCCACATCAACCTGTGACCTCCTTGAGAGGAGAAACTGTGCCTGTTGATTCTGCGTTTTCAATGCCTGGCATGCAATAGGCCCTAATAAATTATTTGAAGTAAATGACTCAGTGAATGAGGTGAGGATAATAGTGATCAGTTTTAAATTGGGCAGCTAAGCAAATAAGCCCTATTCAGCTCTAATCCTCACTAGAATTTGAACTTTAAGAAATACAGTTTTCTTTTGAATGTGAGTTCTACTATAAAAGGTTTAACACCATGAAAGGACGTTTGTTTCTGCATTCCAAGTCCACTCCAAAAAGCAGTCTCTTGACTTGACAGGCAAATCTTTAGCAAAGATCACAATAGAGACTTAGATTTTTAATCTACTTTTTACAAATTTGTTTTGCTTTCAAATTTCTGTGATAATTATTTTCATTGTTTTTAATTAATATGAAAAGTAATCCTGATCCTTTACCCTCAGTGTGTATTTTAAAATTGATTTCTACTTAGATTATACAACCTGAAATTTGTAGTCATTTTAACCAAATACTAAAAAAAGTAATGAAAAAACAAGATATTCTAATCAATTTAATCATAATGCACTCAGATTTTCTTAAAGCATCTATAGCTTTGTGTCAGGCACTGTTCTGGAGTTAAAAGAATAACAATAGTTAACATTTGTAAGGTATTTTCTGTATGCCAGACACACTCCTGTATATATGATAGGAAAATATATCCTTTAGTGCCCACAACCCTCTGAGGTATGTACTCTGATAATTCACATTTTATAGGTAATCAAACTAGTTAAAGAGTCATTGAATAACTTCTTCAAGATCTCTTAGCTAATAAGTAATAGAACCAGAAGTCAGACCTGCGTGGGTTTGACTCTGCACTCTCAACCTCATAACAGACTATCTTCCAGGGGTAAGAAGAGTCTCTACCCTGGCCTTGGAGGGCCTTGCTCTGGCCCTCTCCACAGGCAAGGAATCCATGGGGCATGCCTGTCCAGAGTCTTCAATTCCCTTCTAGATCATCCTTAGAATTCTCTGCCCAAGCAGCCCCAACCTACTTTTTTTAGACTGTGCCACCTACATGCCAAACCCGAGGAGAGGGGAAATAAATAGAGCTTGGACATGCAGGCTGGAGTATCCATGCAGGTAAGTGACAGGCTATTTGCTTTGCAGAATAAAGCTAGAAGTGAGAGAGAAGAGGGGCAGATTGAGGGCTGGAGGAACAACACACACTGCAAAGTTCCCAACCAGAAATCTTAAGAATCTGAAATTCTAAATTCAGACCTAGCCTTCTAGGGCATTATCAACGCGTGTTTATCAATGTAGGAAAACAGAACTTATTTTACATAATAGTTTCTTAGCCTGGGTTTTAACTGTTAAATATTTAATCCTGTTATGCCTGGCACCATTTGTACTCTTGCTCCCGCCCTAAAAAAATTTAGGGACAGATTTGTCTAGTACATTAAGTATTACTTGGGGGAGGGTGACAGACAATGAATGCACCATAGATCACTGAATAAAGAGAACTACTTTATGTCAAGGTGCTTTTTGGTAAAACTCTGAGATGGATACAGATTACACTAAATTCTATTTTCCTGAAAAACAGTGTCATAGAGAGAGTCTAGTGTATACATTTTTTAATTTAGTTTTACTTTTTATTTCCCCTTATTGGTTTAAAACATGTCACAGAAAAGAACATTTTACTGACATGAATTAGCCAAATCCGGTTGAATTATTCAGCTGGCATATATTTAATATCTATAAGTGAATGAATGTGTGGAAAAAATACTGCCAAACTGCCTTTATGGACTAAAAGGACTATTTTCCAATTTAAATATCAGTCTTAATGTGACCTCCTTTCTGTTTTTACAGCAAGTAAATTAGTCTAATTTACATATGAAAGAAAAATGTAATAAAAGTCAAAATTATTTCCATTGGGATTTTATAATTTAATTAAAACAGTCCTACCTTTCAACAAAAGTACTAGGATCGATTCTTGCTAGGAAACTACTAATATTAAATAGATATATTAAAATTATCTTCTCTAACTTTAGGAAATTAGTTTAGGAAATAAGAATAAGATCATTAAATTAAAATTGCAGTGTTAAATTATAGTGGTCTTATTGGATATATACTCTTAAGATGATTCTAAAAGACGCTTTTATTCTGAATGCTGTTATTCAAAGTACTAGAAGTTCATATTTTAAAACAGCATATAAAGTCTTAAAAAGTGATCTTTCATGCCGACCTTATCAATGAGCCAAACTATCATTACTATAGTTATTTTGAAGAGAGTTGTTACACTCTTTCCCAGCTATTTTTGTTGTTGTTTTGTTTTAATCCGCTGTTAACATTTGTCAAAGATAGAGTCTGTTGCCATTCTAGATCAGTACTGGTACAGTTTGATTATTCTAGAGAATTGCCCCCCAAAAATCACAGCACCCAGGTAGTACAGAGTGAGGAACCAGAGTAGCAACCAAAGGCTAATTCAAGCTAAAGTCCATGAGAGAGACTGAGTTTGGAAAGACTGGAAATGGGAAAGGCTGGTAATGAAGACAGGAGAATAGCAGACTAGAAATATGTCAGCTCTGAAGAAACGTGCCAAATATTTCTCATTAGGTATGTGAGGTGTGCAGTAGCTTTTGGTCAGGGATGTTTTGATATTTTGGACCCAGCCTCCTTCTAGGATTGAAAGAGTTGATATGCCGATGGTAAAATACAGCCACAGTCGAGGTACTGTTGTTCCAAATATACATATGGTAACAGGGTCCTATCCTTGGAATTGAACCACAAACATTTTCCAAGGTACAAGCATTTTTCCTGATTTCAATGGGGGCCATATATTCAGTATAATTCCCTAGTAACTGTTGCAGGTACTACGTAGGGAAAAGATCTTCAATCTTATAGAATGAGGGATGACTACTATGCTCTGCAGGAGCTTTAGAATATTATGAGTTCGAACAAAGAAAATAATTAAAAGAAAAATTCAAAATTCTACAGGACCTTAAGGAAGTACCTTACGTCGGAGTGCCAGACTAGGCATTGTCTTTTTTAAGTGCCTACTCAAGTCAGGCTTGGAGGTCAGGCTGGCTACGCCTAATGGTGTAAGGTGTTCGTTGATTGCAGCAAAACAAAGAATGCAGGAAAGTTTTGGGGTGTGCAGAAATTGCTGTAGAACTGGCTGTTCTAGTTGGAAACAAAGAACTCATTGTAGCAGAACTGAATTATTGGCAGAAAAATGACCTACCTGGTCTCTTTCTTAGTACAAGGCATACCTCCCAAGGTATCACTCTATTATCTTTTGTGCATTTGATTTGGATTTATATGGTGAATTGAAGACAACTGAACCATAATTTGCAAAAGAAAACCCTCTAGAAATGATACATGAGGCTCAAGTTTCAAGAAAATTTATCTGGAAGATGATAACACTGAAAAACACACTCAAGAAGGGAGTCAGTTTCAGGCATCCTGAATTTTGGTTTAAAATGTCCCTTTTGATGAGTGTTTCAACCACAACCATCTAGAACCAGAGCCCTAAGGTGAAGGACAATGTATATAATCACAGTGCCCAACCCCTGAGGTTGGTAATGGAAACACAAAGATTAAATGTTATTAGTACCAGTCTTTAGTTCAGAGGATATAACTTGTTTGATGCCTCTTGAAGACTTCAAGGCCACACGATGCTTGGTGACATCTGATGGGACTAAGACGGGGTGTTAGAAGGGGTGAGGTGTCCTGAATAGGTACCTGTGCCCCAATGAAGGAAGCATAACACAGCTGGAGAATAAAGCCCAGCACCCACTGTTAGGGAGCACATGTGTGTTAATATATATGTCCAGGGCCGACCCTTGGCTACTTGCAGGTCAGCATAGCATTGATGCCAGAGATCATTACTCTCTGAGAACAGGACTGCAGGCTAGATTATCTGGTGGTAGACTTACTGGGGTAGAAATCAACTTATGGGCATTATCAAAAGTCAGATATCAGGGCTTTTTGGACAAATCCTGCCTCTCAGAGATGTGTTTGATTTTGAAGTTAAAAAAAGACAGGTGCTGCTTCTGACTGAATTACTTGGCGGTGCAGAAATGTTTGGTCGGTTAGACCTATAACCGGATGTTACACCCCGCTTCCCCACAGGATAGACTTCTCAAATACTGCCCAGATGACATGGGTTTTTTCTCCTACACTGGGCACCTATCAATTCCTTTGGGTTTAATTTTTTTTAAACAGAAAAGCCCATGTACAGAACTTGGGTTTTCTTGGCCCTTTTACTAAATTACATACAGGCATACCTTGGAGATATTTTGGGTTTGATTCCAGAGCACTGCAATAAAGCAAATACTGCAAAAGCAAGTCACATGAAATTTTTCATTTCCCAGTACATATAAAAGTTATGCTTACACTATACTGTAGACCATTAAGTATGCAAAAGCATTATATCTAAAAAAAATAATGTACATACATTAATTAAAAATATTTTATTGCTGAAAAATGCTGTCATCTGAGCCTTCAGTGAGTCATTATCTTTTTGCTTGTGGAGGGTCTTGCCTGGATGTTGATGGCTGCTGACTGATCAGGGTGGTGGTTGCTGAAGGTTGTGGTGGTTTTGGCAATTTCTTAAAATAAGACAACAATGAAGTTTGCTGCATCGATGGACTCTTCCTTTCACAAAGGATTTCTCTGTAGCATGCAATGCTGTTTGATAGCATCTACCCACAGTAGAACTTCTTTCAAAACTGGAGTCAGTCCTCTCAAACCCTGCTGCTGCTTTATCAACTAAGTTTATGTAATATTCTAAGTCCTTTGTCGTCATTTCAACAATCTTCATAGCATCTTCACCAGGAGTAGATTCCATCTCAAGAAACCACTTTCTTTGCTCATCCATGAGAAGCAACTCTTCATCTGTTAAAGTTTTATCATGAGACTGTAGCAATTCACTCACATCTTCAGGCTCCACTTCTAATTCTAATTTTCTTGTTATTTCCACCACATCTGCAGTTATTCCTCCACTGAAGTCTTGAATCTCTCGAAGTGATTCATGAGGGTTGGAATTAACTTCTTCCACACTCCTGTTAATATTGATATTTTGACCTCTTCCCATGAATCACAACTGTTCTTAATAGCATCTAGAATGGTTAATCCTTTCCAGAAGGTTTTCAATTGACTTTGCCCAGATCTTTCAGAGGAATCACTATCTATGGCAGCAATAGCCTTATGAAATGTACTTCTTAAATAAAACTCAAAAGTCAAACTTACTCCTTTATCCAGGGGCTGCAGAATGATCTTTTGTTAGCAGGCATGAAAATAAATTAATCTTGTCCATCTTCATCAAAGCCCTTAGGTGATGAGGTGCATTGTCAGTGAGCAGTAATATTTTGAACAGAATCTTTTTTTCTGAGTAGTTGGTCTCAAAAGTGGGCTTAAAATATTCAGTAAACCATGTCATAAACGGATATGCTCTCATCCAAGCTTTGTTCCATTTATAGAGCACAAGCAGAGTAGATTTAGCATAATTCTTAAAGGCCCTAGGATTTTCCAAATGGTAAATGAACACTGGCTTCAACTTAAAGTCACCAGCTGCATTAGCCCCTAACAAGAGAGTCAGCCTGCCCTTTGAAGCTTTGGAGCCAGGCATTGACTCTTCCTCTCTAGCTATGAAAGTCCTAGATGACATCTTCTTTCAATATAAGGCTATTTTGTCTACACTGAAAATTTGTTGTTTGGTGCAATCACCTTTATTAATTATCTTAGCTAGATCGTCTGGATAATTTGCTGCAGCTTCTACATGAGCACTTGCTGCTTCACCTTGTACTTTTATTTTATGGAGACTGTGTCTTCCCTTAAACCTCATGAACCAACCTCTGCTGGCTTCAAACTTTTCTTCTGCAGCCTCCTCACTTCTCTCAACCTTCACAGAACTGAAGAGAATTAGGGCCTTGCTCTGGATTGGGCTTAGGCTTAAGGGAATATTGTGGCTGGTTTAATCTTCTATCCAGACCACTAAAACTTTCTTCATATCAGCAGTAAGGCTGTTTTGCTTTCCTATCATTTGTGTGTTCACTGGAGCAGCACATTTGATTTCCTTCAAGAACTTTTCCTTTCCATTCACAACTTGGCTAACTGTTTGGCTCAGGAGGCCTAGCTTTCAGCCTGTCTCAGCTTTCAACCTGCCTTTCGCACTAAGCTTAATCATTTTTAGCTTTTGATTTAAAGTGAGAGACATGGGACTCTTCCTTCACTTGACTGCTTAGAGGCCACCACGTGGTTATTAACTGGCCTAATTTCAGTACTGTTGTGTCTCAAGGAATAGGGATGCCCGAGGAGAGGGAGAGAGATGGGGGAACAGCATGTCAGTGGAGGAGTCAGAACACACTTAATATTTATTGATTAAGTTTGTTTTCTTATATGGGCATGGTTCGTGGTGCCCCAAAACAATTACAATAATAACATCAAAGATCACAGATCACAGACCATCATAACAAATATAATAATAATGAAAAAGTTTGAAATATTGTAAGAATTACCAAAATGCTGCACAGAGACATGAAGTGAACAAATGCACTTGATGCAGGGTTATCACAAACGTGCAGTCTGCAAAAACACAATATCTACAGAGCGCAATAAAATGAAG
This sequence comes from Balaenoptera borealis, assembly GCF_965194805.1. Taxonomy (NCBI): domain Eukaryota; kingdom Metazoa; phylum Chordata; class Mammalia; order Artiodactyla; family Balaenopteridae; genus Balaenoptera; species Balaenoptera borealis. Next base: position 56,661,795 of record NC_138864.1, on the reverse strand, counting down.
CACAATAAAATAAGGTAAGCCTGTAGATGCTTCTAGCTCTATGTTAAAGAATTCAAGCTCCAGAGTACTCCAGATGGGCCTTCGAGTTCTGTGGAGCTGCCATAGTGGCAGATGACCTACTAACTGGTCAATCCACTTTAGGATATTTCCTAGGGATCCTTATTGACAAGCAGAGAACTAAAACACCCAGAAAAATCCCAAGAAATATGGAATTACCTAAAATTTGGAAGCCTGCCTCTACAGCACAGTGGCACTCCTATATATGACTTACCTATGAGGAATTTGGGTTCCCAAGAACTTTACCCTTAATAGCACAAACTCACTTTTCCAAAGCTTTGAGGATGCTATACAGTAAGTGGCCTAGGAGAGTCTGAATTAGTTGGTTATACAAAGAAGGCTGTTGGATATTGTCCAGATATACAGTGGCCCCCTCCATCCAAAAGATCACAGGAGATACCACATGAACACTGGGAGACTGGCAGGGAATTCTAGAATCTGAGAGGACAGTATCAATACTGTATATAACTTAATTTATATATTAAAAATATATTTTGAAAAAGACCTTTCATTCATCTCCTTTTTCAATTGTTGGTGTGCAAAGGTGAAGTGTGGTGGAAATCTGGGTGTCTCAGGGTTGTTCAGGAGGCAAGTAATCAATGGCCACAGGTGCACATGCATGTGAGAGCACAGAAGCCTAGGAACAGAGTTTGGAGTCAGGCTGTCATTTGTTTGGGAATAGAATAGAATCTTCCAGGGAAGAAGGGGTAGATAAATTGACCTATCTCTGCACACTCAGTGGATCTGCAAAATGGGTCTGACAGGATAGACAGGCACTCAAGAGCCTCAGTCATGGTGAGGAAACAGCTCCTATTTACCATTCAAAAATAATCATACTTGATTATATATTTTAAAAGGCAGCTTGGGAGTCTTTAGCAGAAGCACAGAGGTTGAACTTCAAAGGGGTAGTTAAGTATTGGAAGACAAAAGGGATATAAGGGCCAAGGGGAAGCTGAGTAGAAAACAGAGGGGTTCAGAGATTAGACCTGGGGTGTTGTATGTTGGGGGATGATTTCATTTTTCTGAATGGGTTGCTGCTGTTTTGCCAGCTTTAACTGATCCAGCTGAATGGGCTGACCCCCTGTAACAACTTAACAATACTGTGTGATTTCTAACAGACAGTATATATTTGGGAACCAGACAGAATAGAGATGCAATTATGTAATAAAAGGATCTGGCAAATTCCTCAAGGAAGTTTTTACTGACCCTCCCAGTCTCCCTTTTAGGTGACATCCTCCTATGCTTTGCTGCCATAGCACCTAGCCTGTTCTTTTCACAGCACACTTATTAAGGTTCTGTCATATGTTAGTTTTTGCTATTACTCTATAAGCTTCACAAGGCAGGTACCCTATTCTTAAGACCCTTCACAATGCCATGATTATAGCAGGTATTAAACAATTATCAAATAATTCATGAATGGACGAAGGCCATCCAAATCATTATAACTTCAAATTCCTTAAAAAGTGGAATTTTCTGCTCTGTTCCCAGATGATAATCTTTTCCTCTTTTGACCAAATCTGTGTCCATTCTCTTCCTTCTACTCAAGAAATCTTTTAATAATACTAACAGTGCTGTCCATGAGAAGGTGAGAAACAGTTATAGTAAAACCCTGGTTACCTACAGTGCATGTGAAATCCATGGTCATTCATAGTTTGATGCTTTCTTTTGAAAATCTTTTAAAGATGTATTTGTAAACTTTCCTATCTTAGTAAGTACATCATTCAGACTTTGAGATTTGAGAAAAGCCTCCCAGTTATCATTCAATCAATAAATCAAAAGGTATTGTTTGAACACCTACTCAGTACACTTGGCATTGTACTAGTTGTTATGGGGACAGAGGAGATGTAAGATATCATGCAGGTGGGATAGCTGAGCTTGGGAACTGTGTGAGTACGTAAAACAAGATAGCAATGTGGGGCCAAGGTGGGTGGTCTGGGTCATTAGTGTTGCAGGGCTTTTGACTTCTCCTGAATTAGACAGGATATAGGTCAAGTGTGTCCTGATGCCGAGACAGAACCTCGAAGTCCCTTCTAAATATTAATATTTAATTTTAAATTTTCTTATGCTTCAGCAGAGAATTAAAGTGCAGAGCCTTGATTAACTGAAGGTTTCAACTACTTAGGTTTTACTATACATACGGTTCACCTTTTTAGGTACAATGTATTCCTAGAAACCATCATAAAATGCATCAACATAAAGCAAATCCAGGTTGTGTATCCCTTACCCTAAAGGTATATGTGATTACTTGCATTGTCTTTAGCTATTAGCAGAAAACTGTTAAATGAGTGTATAAAGACAGGAAGAACAGAAATATAAGGATTAATTTATCGAATGAGTAGACCAGGGATATCAAAGTGGCAAAATTCAGAGACAACGTGTTTTCATTGTGTTGAAAAAAAAAAAGTGTTATGAGTGCTGGTGATCAGTGCAGAATGGCCAGAGAGAATAAGTGCAGTAACAGGACAAAGCTTCCCCAAGGGGAGGCATCCTGAGCTGAATTCCAGAGTTGACTGAGAGAAGGGGACACAATTGGGAGAAAGTTAACTGAACGATGCAGAAGTAAACACATCAACTCAGAGAGAGAGGGGGTTGGGGGAGAGAGCACACACGGGACAGTTTGGTCAATGCAGAGGAGACATGCATTCATCTTCTCATTAAACAAATATGTAGTGAGTCTCTACAATGTGCCAGATATTGCTCTAAGCCCTGAAAATAGAGCAGTGGACAAAATAGACAGAAATATCTGCCCACATATAGTTTATATCCTAATGGGAGGAGCCAGACCATTGACAAAATAAATAGAATGTCCAGCATGCTAGAAGGCGCTATTTGTCTAGCACCTTCTGTAGTGAAAACAAACGCAGCTGGGGGATAAGCAGCAGTGCTCACACCTCCCCCTCTAGCACTCCTCACTCCGCATCTGAGTCTGTTTTTCTCTACAGAAAGTGCTAGACATATAGCACCTTCTAGAATGCTAGACCTTCTATTTATTTTGTCTATGGTCTGCCTCCTCCCATCAGAATGTGATATCTGAGCCAAGTCCATAAACCTGGAGGGAAATATGAAAGGACAGCATCTTCCTCAATGATCTGTCACTTGAAAGGAAGAGACTGGCACTTAAACGTGAATTATAATCTAATAGGTTCTATAATTTAAACTAAAATCTAATAAGTGCTAATCATTTAACAAATAATTTTTCAACAATGACTGTGTGGAAAGCATAGTTCAAGGTGTATAAGAAACATTAGGAAACAAAAGGACAAAAATCCTTGTCCTCATGAGTCTTATATTTTGGGGGAAGAGGAAACAAAATAAAAAGTAAACATGGTTATAAGTAATTATATAGTATGTTAAAAGTGCTAAGTGCTATGGGAAATAGTAGACCAGGATTAGGGGTATACGTGGGAGTTGCCATTTTAAATGGATTAGACGGGCTAGACATCATTAAGAAAGCAGGTGTTTGAGCAAAGTCTTAAGGGCAGTGAGAGTTAGCCTTGTGGATAATTGGTGGAGGGGATCGAAAAAAAGAGAGGCTATCAAGGGATGTAAGAGATGTGACATAGATGGGAAAATGGAAGGAGGGGAGGTGGCAGATTGTTGGTGTCAGGATCCTGGAAGTGAGTGAGATTGAAAGACAGGAGGTAGTGGTCAGAGAGGGTAATATGGGAAATACTGGGATTGTAGAGGGGTTGCAATTACTGGTAATTACAAGGTCTAAAGCTATGACCGTGGCTTAAGCAAGTAGCTAAACCAGAGTGGAGGACAAAATAACTGGAGAAGAGAATGAGGAAGTGGGGCATCTAGGTATTGCAAAGATGTTCTGCATATATACTGAAATTGCCATGAACTGAAATAGTAGTAGTATTGGAGAGTGTGATAAGCAACGAGTCAAAATTCTCTAGAAATGAGAAGGCATCACCCTGGCATCAGTAAATGCCCGTAGTAATTCAGGGTTCTGCGTGATGAAATCTGAGTTAAGAGTGTCAAAACTGGGAGAGGTTAGGGATGAGGGAGAGAGAGTGCCCTGGAAGTGGCAATAAGAACTAAGGAGGGCAGCTATCTGCCTCTAGGCCCAGTGTCATGAGGGTCGTGGGAGAAACAGCCATTACTCATGAGGTCAGCAAAGGAAGCGAACCTCAGGGGTGATTCAGTTTTCATTAGAGCAAGGAGTGGGAAAATTCATAGAAGAGACTGATATACAGGGAATTCTTCTGTAAATGGGCTAACAATTTTGGAGAGCACAAGAAGAGGGTTTCTGAAGTTGTAAAAGAGTGCAGATGATGGGAGAAGAGAGACTGTGTACAGCCTAAGAGGGATTAGAGGGGCATTTGCAAGTCTTAGACTCCTTGAAGCAACTGACATGAACATGGATAAGTGAGATTAGTCTTTGTGAACTCAAGGTAGATAGTGGTGATAAAGCTGTGAGTGGCAAGAGGAAGGTGGAAGTTCTGGGGCTTTTCTTGATTCTATGGAATGAAGAGAAACGATCTGAGGAAGCCTGACTTAGTTCTGGTGTGAGGATGCTCACTCTACTCAATCTCCTATTGAGTGGGAGATGGACATTTGTTTTTGAATGCCTTGGGCTACCCCCTCAGACAATCAGCTGGAGCTGATTATCTGAGGAGGTATATAATAGCTGAGGATTATACCCGAAGGTAGTACAAACCAACAATGCTTTGGAAGTGAAAGGGTTTAGTGAAGACTTTCCAAACTATCTAACATCATCTTCTCCCTGGAGGAATTTGCTTCTTGCTAAATATATTTACAAACGTAATATGTAATTTATACCCACACTTGCATAATCTGCAACTAACTAAATAAACAAATAACTAAATAAAATACATACAAATAACTATAATTTAATGCAGAATGTAAGAATCACAATGCAAATTCTGTAAGGACTCAAAAGTAGCGAGATAAGCTACACCTGAAGGGAACAGGAAGGAACGGATGGCAGAGATGTAAAAGTAAGATAAGTGTCTTAATTGGATGCTGAAGAACTGCAAGGACTGTAACAGAGGGAAATGCCCAGGATGACTCTTCAGGCAGAGAGAAGAGTCATACATACTGGCCATGACTAGGGCATCAGGGGAGAAGTGAAAGAGAGAGCCATTGAGTTAGATATAGGTGAATTTGTTTGAACTTGACTACTCAGGTGGTGGAAAATCATTGAAGGCTTTTTGATTGTTTAGTAGGGTAGGCAATAATGTATATAGTCAACCCTCCGTATCCAGGGGTGTCACAGCCCTGGATTCAACCAACCACAGATTGAAAACATTCAGAAAAAATATTCCAGAAGCTTCCAAAAACAAAACTTGAATTTGCCACATGCTAGCAACTATTTCCATAATATTTACACTGTATTTACAAATACTTACATAGCATTAACATTGTATTAAGTATCATAAGTAATTTAGAGAAGATTTAAAGTATATGGGAGGATGTGCATAGCTTATATGAAAATACTGTGCCATTTTATATTATATAAGGGACTTGAGCATCCTTGGATTTTGGTATGGGGTGAGGGGGTCCTGGAACCAACCCCCTGGAGAAACTGAGGAACATCTGTATAATGAATTTCAGTGGTAGATGCCCAAGGTAAAAGACTGAGAAAATTGTTAACAGTAAAGCAAATGATAAATAATGAGAGCCTAAACTAGGTTGAAGTCCAATAAGGGAAAGATGAATGCTAAAGATACTGAGGTAAAAGCAAGAAGTATTGGTGACCAACAGGTTGCTGGGATTATGGCAGAGGGAGGAGTCAATGTTGACCATAAAGATTTAAAGCAGAATAACTAGGAAAATATTGCAATTAACAGAAATAGGTCAGTCAAGTCAGGAAGAGCTACTGATAGATGGGAAGATGATTTTTATTTGAGACTTGAAGCTTTTGAAGTTCCAGTAGGAACCTACGTGGAATGTCCAGAAGACTGTTGAAAATTCAAGACAGAAACTTGAGTGAGAATTTGGAACTGCAGATACTAATTTGACGGTCATGTGCAAGCAGATGAGACTTAAAGTCATGTTAGTATATGAAGCCATCAAGGTATAGAGTTTAGAGAGATGTAAAAATAGCCAAAGACATAAAAAGAAAATTAGTTGTGGGAATGGGAGAAGTGATAGAGTGTCCACTCACTGTTGAAAGGTAGAGCACATTTAAACATTGCTAAATACTAGTTGCTAGATATAATTAGGAAATTATCATTTGCCTTTGAGTGAGCAATTCACTAGACAGAGAGAGGAAATGATCTTGGCAAGTACGAAACTCTTCTTCCTCTGAAAAGAGAACAAAGACAAATTTGAGTTAAAAAAAAAAGTAATTTAGATATTCTAGGTAATATAAAGGTACGGTTGGGTCATATCTTAAGTATGAGGACTTGGTAGAAGCGTTTGGGGATTTGAAGAGAAAGGATTAGAATAGCGAATGTGAGAAACTATGATGGAAAGTCAACAAGAGATGAATCAACAAGGCCTAGGGGTTAGGTGAAATGAGAAAGAAATTTGGAAGAAACAGGGCCCCACAAAGGCAGCTTCAGATGCTAAGGTATAAGTTGTTGCTTAGGATGCATAAACACTACTTCTGTTTATTTTCAACTTCATGTTTAGAATTCTTGGCTCAGGAGCCTGCCTTCTGTCCCGTCCTCTGGCTCCTCCTGAATTTGCCCTTTATCCTACTTTTGGTCTTTGGGTCTAATAACTCTCTCATGGTTTCATGATCCATTGGCCCCAATAGCTCATGAGAATTCCCTGCTGCAGGCCCCAGGGATTCCCAACAACTCTGTCTAAGGTGGAGGTAGTGAGATGTGGGGTGATTTGGGTGATTTTATGGAATTGGGTAAGCTGAAAATCATGAGCAAGATAATACTTTGTAAAATGTAGAAAAATGTCTGGTGATGATAACAAAGATTGGGAGGGGCATATTAAATAAGAGCTGTGAACTTTGAAAGAATAGAAGTTGATACGTTTTAGAGGCAGGGACTGGGGGAATGGGGGGAGAAGCCTACAAACAGCTAGTGAGAGCAAGAAGATTAAAGCATTGGTTGAAGATTTACCCAAAGAATGATAAACTCTAATAAAGCTGAGTTTTGATAAAGTGGAAGCAATAGCTGGACCATTTTGGGAAATATGGAGGCTATGGAACAAGAATTTCATAGGACAATATGGACTATAGATTAGTTTGTTTTACAGTATCAATATAAAATGTCCTGAATTCACCAACTCTTGGTGGTTTTATAAGAGAATATCCTTGTCCTTGAAAAGTACACCTTGAAGATTATGAGGTAAAGTACTGATCATTGATATATATATGTATAAAGAAGTACCTAGTCAAATTCCAGCCAATGGAAGTAAACTGGGCAATTAGTTGAAATAGTTTAGATAATTTAAATATTATAAAATATTAAATTTCATTCCTATAAGGTAGAGTAAGGTGAAAATTTTTAAATTATAATTCAGAATTTCCTTTGCCTGAGTCCAAAAGTAAAATGAATTTTATAAGAGACACTGAAGTATTTAGAATCATCTTTGGCTTGAAGATTGAAGCGATTTTATTATAGAGAATGGACTATAAAATATATTATTAATGTGTACTTCAAACTATATTAGTATTAGTGCTAATATTAGTACTAATTACTAAGATACTTAATCTTACACTTGGTATTAGTACACACTCCTTTCAATTTTTCATGCTGCTGAAGCCTTGCAAGGAATTCCAAGTAGAATATAAAAAATAATTTTTTAACCTGAAAAAATTTTTATCATCTCACAGCTGAGCTCAATCCGTTTGAAGAAGCATTACAATAATTTACCCCTCGATCTGAATAGGTTATATAAAGCAGGTAAATATAGTGTAGGGATAAATGACTTTAGTTAACCACAAATTGATCTGTAAGTCAAAAGATTTATATAATGTGTCATTGGCATGCTTTTTAAAAACCACATAAAGTAATTTAATATTTTTATATATATTCTCAAGAAAGGAATATATTTCCCCACTGTGCTCTGATTGTCCTTTATTTAACAAATAATACTCTATCAGTTAATTTATAATGCTAATCTTAAATAAACTTTATTGATAAATATTACATCAATAAATCAACCTTACTGATAAAATTTACATCATTTAAAGTGTCAATTGTACAGTTTTTGACAGATGTATAGACCTGCGAAACTAACACTACAAACAACATACAGAACACTTTCATCCCAGCAAAAGTTTGTACTTCTTTGCTGACAAGGTTAAAACATAAAACAATGGGGGCTTCCCTGGTGGCGCAGTGGTTGAGAATCTGCCTGCTAATGCAGGGGAAAACGGGTCCGAGCCCTGGTCTGGGAAGATCCCACATGCCGCGGAGCAACTAGGCCCGTGAGCCACAACTACTGAGCCTGTGCGTCTGGAGCCTGTGCTCTGCAACAAGAGAGGCCACGATAGTGAGAGGCCCGCGCACCGCGATGAAGAGTGGCCCCCGCTTGCCGCAACTAGAGAAAGCCCTCGCACAGAAACGAAGACCCAACATGGCCAAAAATAAATAAATAAATAAATAAAAATTTAAAAACATTATTCCTCTTTAAAAACAAAACAAAACATAAAACAACGAATGATTCTGCGTTACAGACAACTGATGAGTAACTGATATATCTAACATATAGGGTTTTGGATGACCTTTAAAAATACATCTTTCATAATATAAATTATATATTAAAATGTCCGCATAAACTGACAGGACTGTACATGCTATAAAGCAAAAGTTTTCCACCAATCATGTCATTTTAACTCATACTCTACTTTTTAAAGTGTTTTCACAACACAGTAGATGAATACAGCATATAAAGAGCAGGAGCATTTTCCCTACCTCATCAGCAAGGAAGCAAAACCTCAGCAAAGTTAAATTATGAAGCCAAGGCAGTTAGGACAAGAACAAGTTGCTTGCTTCCCTGTTCCAGATTTGGCTTCCAGGGCAGAACTGGAAATTCACAAATGGAAACTGCAACTGCAAACACCATTTCAAGTGCTTCTGCCTAATTAGCATGCAGCCCAGAACTGTCCCCTGGCAAGATATTGGGGAAACACAGTTGTAAAAGGAGAAGCTCTCTCCGTTGCTGAAAAAGTGCCAACCAATCTGATTCAGGCACTTGGTAAGACATTCAAGTTGGGGCTTTGGTGTTAAAACTCAAAGTTTCCTTGTGCTCAGAAATAAAGTGAATTTTGAAAAGGGCACTGAAGTACTTAGGGAAGTCTTTGGCACTGAGGACAGAAAATAATCCTACTGGGGAGAATCTAACATCCTCATCTCTAGAGTGGGACTGATGATAGGAAAAGTAATGACACACTACTGGTATGAAAGAATTATCTTCAGCTACATGGGAATTATTATTGAGTCATCACTTAAGAATTAATAATAGTACTAATTAACAAGGGTTTTAGGTTTTAAATCATACTTTGGTATAATTGTCTTTCTTTATGTTTTTCTCTATTCCATATAGGACAATGTTTAAGAGAAGAGGCTCTGTAGTCCGAATTGGGTTCACACTTGGTCTCCGTGCTCACTAGCTCTCTGACTTTGAGATGAGACTTTGCCTGAGTTTTAGTTAGTTCCTCATCTTTAAAATGGGCTTAGTAGTGCTTTCCTCATAGGACTTTTATAAATTTTCAGTGAGATAATACATATAAAGTGCTTGGTACAGGGCCCAAGTGAGAGTAATCACTTAATAAATATTTGGGGTTTTTTCCCTAATTTTATCCTATCATATATATAGGCTTGATTTTCAAGTGGCAGAGTCAACTAGAGATACCTTTTTGGTCTTTGAAGTGTAATTACAGGAAAACCAAATGCTGAATTAACTAAAATTCACTTTGAGTTTTAATTTATTTTTTTACTTAGAATAAAATTCTCTACAATATAGGGTGTTTCTCTGCCGCTCTAATCAAGCGCACGCCTTCAACGTGACTTCAGGATTAAAAGATATAATGAAAAAAATGTATTCCTACTATCCTGGGGCATTTGGGTTTTGACATGAATAGCACTATGATTTTTTTTTTAGGTGGGAGAAAGGAAATTCATACATGCCAAGAGTTGGAGAGGAAAATAGGAAGAGCCCCTAGAACTCTAGTGTGTTAGATTAAAAAACATTATTTAGAGGAACAGAGTGGGAAACCGGTGAATATTTTGGCTTTTATAAAAAGGGAGTGTGCCTCATAAACAGGACAGTTGGAATGTATGGAAAAGTTCCAGTTAAAACAAGACACAAAGCACATGACTAATATTGCTTTTCCAAGTTAGACAAATGCAGCTTTAACCAGAATTTGCCTCAGAGGGGCCTCTGGAGCCCTCCTTGAATCTTGAGATTTTGATCCTTTTTCAAGTTCCAAGTCTGAAGTAGGAAAGCAATATTGAGAGATGCTGTGTTTTTGCCCCTCACCTTTCTTCCTGAGTTTCCCTCGCTTTGTCACAAATTCCCACCAGGTGAGTGAATGTCAGAAGACAAACTGATATGCACAGGTAAAGGAGCAAATGCAAAACTTGATTTGAGCCTCTTCAGGAACTATCTTGTTGAATACCTGCTTGGCCCACCAAAAGAAAATTCACTGTTAGGAAATAATATGAACTGCAAAGTCATTTTCAAATGCAAATGACAAGTACTCTTTATACTCTTTCGTCTCCTTCCCATTTCAAAGAAGATATAATCTAAAAAACAAACAAATTTCAGCCAGATTTCTGCATTTTACCTATCTTTCAAACCTGACGGTTTGTCCTTAATGTGAAGAGACTCCTTCATCAATAATAATTCATGGGGGCTTCCCTGGTGGCACAGTGGTTAAGAATCTGCCTGCCAATGCAGGGGACATGGGTTCGATCCCTGGTCCGGGAAGATCCCACATGCCGCGGAGCAACTAAGCGCGTGCGCCATAACAACTGAGCCTGTGCTCTAGAGCCCGGGAGCCACAACTACTGAGCCCATGTGCCGCAACTGCCGCACCTGAGTGCCACAACTACTGAAGCCTGCACGCCTAGAGCCCCTTCTCTGCAACAAGAGAACCCACTGCAATGAGAAGCCTGTGCACCACAACGAAGAGCAGCCCCCGCTCGCCGCAACTGGAGAGAGCCTGCGCACAGCAAAGAAGACCCAATGCAGCCAAAAATAAATAAAATAAAAATAAATAAATTTTTTAAAAAAAGAAATAATAACTGGGAACTTCTCAATCTGAAGAGAGAATTGGATATGCAAATACATAAAGCTTATAGATCACACTATAAAAAAATAATAATAACTCATGGTGTTTTATTTCTCCTTGTACATTTTCTATCACCTGAGCATGGATTGCCTTGTGTATTGTTTTTATTTCTTATTCTACACACCAAACTACTGTGCATTTAGGGTGACCTGAGGCCTCAGCTTGCCTGAGGAGTTTCAGTTTACACCTGTTTCACCAGTGTAATTAATAGTTCCCCCTTTCAAGTTAAAATTGTTCTGGTGTAGAGCATAAATTACACAATCACCGAAGATGGCCTGCAATCAGAACTTTTTCAAAGCAAAGTTGGTTAAAATGTGTGTAAATGAGTCACAATAAAAGTTTCTGATATGACCCCTCCAGACTAGCCTTCTTGATGTGGCCCATTTCAACACAAATGAGTGTCATCAGTGGCTTCACAGTGGTTCTTCTTGTAAATTCCATCATGAACTAGAGTTCTGATTTATGCCATCCCAGCGTACTTTAAATACTGACTCATGTTGGGATTGCCCCAAACAGGGCAGGGCAGACTAATGGAATGTGAAGCATTGCCCTGACATTTCTTAACCTGCCCAGTGTTGAAAGTGGCTTTATTTTCCCCGTTTGTGCTCCAAAAATCTTTATGCTAGCATAAAACCCTATTGTACTCACATGATTTTCTGCTATATAACAAGGGAGGTTGAAATTTGTCCCTGAAACGAGGATTACATGTAATAAAAATCTAATAAACCTGGTTAATAAGAAGAAAAGATACTAATGCTATTTCCTAACATTGGCATTAGAAGGAAGTTCCTCTCAGTAAGAAGTTACTCAACCTCATAGGGGCATAAAACATTTGCTGAAATGGAACCTGATTTAGATCTGAACAATAAGAAAAAAAAAAAAGTGAATTTGGTAGTTTTGCATCTGATAATGGTACCATTCAAAAGTGCTATTTCAATTCAGTATCATTCCATCACATATTCAGAGTTCTTTAGAAAGAAACTAACCTTGCTTTAAAATAAATCAGCAGAACTGTACAATATCAGAAGACCAAATGTAAGGAAAAGAAATTTGTCACTATAGGTATATTTGGTTTTTTTCACATTTGGAAACATCAAGATGAGGTCATCCAGATGTGAAACATTAAGTAAACATAGTTATATTGCCTTTTGCAATGAATAGGTTTTGGAAAGAAAGATTATTTAAAAATGCATATTCAGGAGCTAGAAAGACCTGAGAAATTAAATTGACAAATCAAACTCAACTTAGAATATCAATTATTCACCCCACATTAATTGAGTGTGTACCAGGTGCTAGGCTCAGACACTGAGGAAAGAAAGAAAATATATGTAAGCACCTGTTTTCTAGGAACTGACAGTCTAGTAGTCTTACTTTTCCAAAGAATAGCAAAACATGAAAAAACACAATCTCTTTAGGGTCGATGATCTGTTTCATATAAAGTAATGTTATGCTTAACATTTCTAAAAAAGCAGTTATATTAATTCTGCTCAAGTCTTTCTCTTATTAATTTTTTTCATTTTTTCATTGAGATATAGTTGACATACAATATTGTAAGTTACTGGTATACAACACAGTGATTTACAATTTTTAAAGGTTATATTCCTTTTATAGTTATTGTAAAATATTGGTACATTCCCTGTGTTGTACAATATATCTTTCTAGCTTTTTTTTTTATACATAATAGTTTGTAACTCTTAATCCTCTACCTATATCTTGCCCCTCACCCCTTCTCTCTCCCCACTGGTAACTAATAGCTTGTTCTCTATATCTGTGAGTCTGTTTCCTTTTTGTTATATTCACTAGTTTGTTTTATTTTATATATTCTACATGTAAGTGATATCATACAGTATTTGTCTTTCTCTGACTTATTTCACTTAGTATAATACCCTCCAAGTCCATCCATGTTGTTGCAAATGGCAAAATTTCATTCTTTTTCATGGATGAGTAATATTCCATTGTGTGTGTGTGTGTGTGTGTGTGTGTGTGTGTGTGTGTGTGTGTGTGTGTGTGTGTATACTACATCTTCTATATCCATTCATCTGTTGACGGACACTTATGTTCCTTCCATATCTTGGCAACTGTAAATAATGCTGCTATGAACATCTCATTAATTTATCTTTTGAATCTCAGATGAAAAACTGTCTGAGGCATTGTGTTCATCGGCTAGTAAGAGGGCCCTTAAAAACAGTGGCTTAAGTAAGATTGAGGTGAATTTTCCTCCTAATGTCAGAAACAGTTCTAAGAGACCACCCAGAAAGGGGGCAGCAACTCCACAGTGATGAGCGGCCTGGGCTTCTTTACTTTTGCCACCTTTACTATTGGCTTCCATGAAAAAGGTTACCTCAAGTATGAAGATTGCTGCTGCTGTTTGAGACATCACATCCATGTTCCAGGCAGGAAGAAGCAGGACAATCATAAGACAAAAGGGGCCTTCCAGCTGAATCAGCCCTCTTTTTGAAGAACTTTGACAGAAGTCCCATTCAGCAATTTCTGCCTCCTCATCCCAGTCATCAGAACTAGTCATATGACCATGTAAGTGAGGCTGGAAAGTGTGATGTTCCAGTTCTTCTCAATGCCATCTTCAGCAAAACTAGGATACTCTTAGTAAAGAACAGGCAGGCAAATAGCAATCTCTGCCTGCTACTCTAATTATTTATCACTCTCTGGGGTACATCATTTTAGTAGATGTTGCTGGCACCCCATCTGGAATCCTTTTATAGGCTGGCACACCATCCCCAGCTACTGTGAATTCTGGCTGTTAATGGCTCACAAACGCCACCTTCTCAGAATTGGCTTCCACCAAAGCAAACTACATGGCTCAAAGATATCTGGGACTTTAACCTACCCTGCCCCCCACCCTATGCCCTCCAGGCTACCTGCAGCCAATGACTGACTGGTATGAGGGTATAAATGTTAGACCACCCTTGCCTCAAGGTGGGACAACTCCATGGTGTCAATTGGGTATGACTTCTGGGTTGGATCAGGCTGAGATCAGACTTGGACTGCACCAACATCTTTGCTGAGCACCTTGTCCTGACCTTCTCATCTCACTTCCCTTCTCAAAAATCACTTGCCAAGAATCTCTCTCAGGTTCTTCCTCTGAGGATCTAAGACAATTGGTTTTTCTTAGAATCCCCTCACCCGTTTTCCTGAGCCACTATATAAGACTTGAACATTATCATACCACCACCTTTTCCTCCAAATACATCTTTAGACTATCAAACCTAATCACTGGAAATACTAACAGGGAGACAAGAAAGAAAGGAAGCCAAGCTGTTTTTCACTAAACATAAATGTAGGTGTATGTTTCTTCAAGTGCAAGTAGAGGCAAAATTATTTAGACAAAATGGTTTTCCCCATAAAGGTACTCATTTTCATTTACATGGGCCGAATGCTTATTTGCTACAAGTTCAAAAGAAATTAAGCAGTATGTTAGAGGTAGAGGAGAAAAAATTGCCAATCTAGGCTGGATGCCACTGCTGGAGAATAGTATTTTCTGAATTATAGTTTAGTAACAAACTACAAATATTAAAGTGAATTTTTTCAACTAATTCTATATGAGCATACTTGAAATATGCATTTGTTGCATAAAAATTATTTTAGTAGTTGAAGTTTTGCCACATATGTATTATTATAATTATTTTAATTATATCTGCTTCTTTGTCTATTTCAAAAGTAAAATTATGTTTCATGTATTCTGAATGCTAATTAAAAGAGGAAATGAAGAACACATAAATGAACAATTCAATTTTGTATTATTTATGTGAACTCCAAGGAAAAAACTAGAAGAAAAAAGAGAAATACCAATAGTTGTATTGTTTACTTGCTCTCCCTGTTCTGAGATACTGCCTCAGGCACTAACTTCCTTGTAATACATTTCTAAGCTCTTCCAAGCTTCCCTACTCAGATCCATCTTTTCCAAAGAGCTTCCCACGCTTCCACCTTTTCTCCCTTGCCCCTTTACTTAATCCCTATTGAAATTTAACTGTGACTTTGGTTCTGTTTCCTGTGCCTGATTTTCAAAGAAGGAGCCCTAAACCACCTCCTCCCTCCCTATATTTTTGTAGGGGCCTTTACGAAACAGTTCCTCAGTCAAAACTTGGAATAACTAGATAATTACAAGTGATTAAAACACGAATCTATTTCTTTGTTTTAACTTTTATATCAAATGATAACACATTAAGTGTCATGTACACAAGAACTTTCAGTAATCAGGTAATGTATTTTGAAGATACCTGTAACATTTACATGACTATGATATACACCTAGAACAAGGAAACCCTGAAGTTATACTCCAAACTTTATTCTACATGTGCTCAATTTGCCTGGTTTTGACTGTTATCAAAGTAGAATACATATCCATTATAACAGTGTTTATTTTGTTGTTTTTTTTTAAAGGAAGCAGTTTTATATAATTATCCAAGTTTAATTTAATTTGTATAGTAAATGCAATTAGGAAGAGGATGCTGTCTGGAAAAAATGCATTTCTGCATTTTTTACAAATCATTCTGTCTAGGAGTAACAGGAGGATCTAGAATGATTGATTCTAAATACCACGGACGATAATCTTCATCAGTTTTCAGTTCATTCTTCCAGATAACTATGGACATCCTTTAAATATTGTTGAAATTTTGTGGTGTAGACTTTAGACCAGAAAAACATTAGAAATGTTTCCTAGAACTTTCACTTGATCTGATCACGTGACTTATGGAAAGATCCCAAGCTAAACGTTGAAATTTCTACTGTCTTTAGGTTATTTTTTTCCTGGTCCATTTTCTTCTTCCTTTCACTTCTGTAGATTAAACATCCTCAAAATAATATTAATAAACATATCATCTAAACAGGATCATTTTTCCTGTAGTTAAATAGACTCTGAGAAATGTCAGCCTTGGAACCTGGGAAGTATTAACAGAACCAAAGTCTCTGTGTCCCTTGGTCATCATCCTTAGGTGTCTGAAGTTTGAGAACAGAGGTTGGCACTAGAACTTTTAAAAGAAAACAGAAAGCAAAATTCAGAGAGAACAGGGCTTCCCTGGTGGCGCAGTGGTTAAGAATCTGCCTTGCAATGCAGGGGACACGGGTTCGAGCCCTGGTCGGGGAAGTTCCCACATGCCGCGGAGCAACTAAGCCCGTGCACCACAACTACTGAGCCTGCGCTCTAGAGCCCACGTGACACAACTACTGAGCCCGCGTGCCACAACTACTGAAGCCCATGTGCTTAGAGCCCGTGCTCCGCAGCAAGAGAAACAGCTGCAATAAGAAGCCCGCGCACTGCAACGAAGAGTAGCCCCCGCTCGGCGCAACTAAAGAAAGGCCACACGCAGCAACGAAGACCCAACACAGCTGAAAATTAATTAATTAATTAATTAATTAAAAAAGATTCAGAGAGAACAGATGTTTGCTTATAAATTCATTATTTACTACATGTGCTATAGAAGTAGGAGCCTGACTTGAACTTGAACCAGGTTAACTTAAGACAGAGTCAGACAACCATTAGAAACAAAGACCAAAGTAATAGAATCTGCAGCTTCCCTTCTAGGAGGCAGTCTTAACTGCCAGAGCAAAAGTCCTACCTATTCAGTGAAAGGCTTGGTCAACTCTGATCTGAAATAGACTTAATTCCATCTTCCAGCTGGGGCAAGCTTAAGAGTTGGTAAAGGTCAAGTTAGGTCTGCAAGTGTGCTTGACTTCTAGACCTAAACTGATTTGCTTTCTGAGGACAAAACTAAAAAGGTCACTCCTCTTCTGAATACTTTAAGAATAAGCAGGTTTTACAGTTTTGGAGGATAAGTCAGAAGGAAGATTTTTAGGTTATGGAGTCTTCATAGTTGGTGACCACACTGTAGTAAAGAGAGCCCAAACATGAGTTATTTTTTTAGTCCTTGGAATTCTAGGCCAGTGAAGAAAATTCTAGGCCAGTGCAGTGCATCTAGATCAGGGAAGATGTTTTGGATAGTGTATTTTAAAAGCTGATGTAAAGCCAAGGACAAAGGATGAAGGGGACAGAAGAGAAGGATAATAGAACAATGAGATGTTAGGGAAAAATGCTTTTAGCTTAACTCATTGGTGTCTGGGGAAATACAGGGAAGAGTGCTCACTACCACCCCAGTTATTTCAGTTTTCAAAATACCTTTTGGTCTAGAATTGCACATACTTCCCAATATCCCAACGCACCTCTCTGCTATGTTTACTCCTCTGTATTCCTCTCTCTCTCTTCACTGCCAACGCCCATCCCATGCCACCTCCAGGTCAGAACCGTTTTAACCCTGTCTTCAAGAATGTTGGGACAAGTTGAGAGAGAAGAAAAAGAGAAACCAATTAGATGGGGATAGCTAGAGATTTTGTAGACTCTATCCCCTTTCAAACTTCGATATGCATGTGTGACTGGGCACAGACACAGTCTTCTTTCATGCCTATTACATTTTTTAAAAAGAGATGAACCCAAATGAGAATAAACAAAATGAGAGGGCAAAGAGACATACTAGGTTATCACTGCCTCTGGGGAGCCGTCCATAAACATGCCCTCTTCTCTGACCCCTGCCCTTCCCTCTAAGTAGAGTGAGAAGATCCTCACCATATTCCCATAGTGCATTGGTGATATTTTGTTATGCTTATCACCCTGTATTTTATTGTTTGCTTATACAGTTTTCGCCTCACCTGGACTGTGAACTACTTAAAGCCAGGATGTCTATGTTATTTACTGTGTGCGTGTAAGTGAGATGGGTGGAATGCTGTGATTTCCCAGGTCCTTGGGACATTTCATTGTAAAGGATGGAGTACGGGAAGCATGTGATTGTTCCACTAAAACCTCATGATAAAATAAATTATGACTCACTCTTTATTATATTTTATGTGTTTAAGTCTGTAATATGAGCCTCTTTTTAATGATCTAAGTAGACAGTGGCTAGAAGGATATAGGTAAATAGCATCCAGGCACAACTATGTTATTAACACATAATAGACAAGTGTGGGTAGCTATGGAAAAGTGAATTGGTCATAATCTTAAAGTGGTCCAGTCAGAGAAATTAAATTAGGTTAACTAAAACAACTCATTCATTTTAACCACTTTACTTCTAAAATACTGAATCAATGCCATTTTGTCTGGTTCTGATATCCTGCATGCCAAAATAATCAATATTAATGCAGTCAGAATTACCAAGTGAACTACTGTGTATGTCCATCAAGAATGTTTCTCAGAAACTTCATTCACTATGACTTAATATGGATTTACATGTTGAGATTGAAGTCTGTATATGATTATTTTTACAGAAAAATTCTAGATCCAAAAACACCTCATTGGTTCAGATAATATGAACTACAGTGAAACTTTAGCACACTAAAAAATTTGGAGGATCCTCTGCCATTGCAACAGAATTTCAAACCAAACCCCAAAACCTAATTAAAGTCATATTTTTATCACCTTCTTTTCCCTAATTTTATAAAACCAGATGATAGCTATGAAGAAAATACGGTACATATTAATTGCAGTGATCAGGTTAACAATTCCCAAAGAAATTGTATATTTTTTGATGTCATGTACTTAAAACTATGGGTCAGCTTATTTCAGTTTTCAAAATACATTTTGGTCTAGAATTGCACATACTTCCCAATATCAGAGTAAACCGTAATGCCTCATTTTATCCTCCATTACAGAAGACAATAGATGTGCATCTTCGAATGCAGTGTCCTGCACCAAGTGCCTTGCGCTGGGTCCGGAATGTGGATGGTGTGCTCAAGAGGTGTGCCTTTTTCTTTCTTTCCTTTTTTGCTCTTTTCTCTTTTCCTTAAAGTTGACCTTCTTTCTAGCATGATTTCACTGACCTAATATTCTGTGCCTTGAAGATGCATCAAGAAAAAGAAAGATACTGCTGAGCATCAGGAAAATTTTCTTTGGTTTCATGCTTGGAAACAGCATATCTGGCTGAATATAAGTATAACCTTTTTATTAGGAAAATTATGGTAATTTTGAAATGAAGTGCAAACCATTTTATGTTTTCCATCTGTTCTATAGAGGGAATTGGCAAACACGGATAGTAACTTTTGATAGGTCAGTAGGCTTTGTGTGAAATTCTTGCTGCAGCTTGGGGCATTAGGTTATATATCCAAGTTGGATCGTTGTCTTGTGCTTGCTTATTAAAGAAAAGCAAGCTAATTTATTGTTCCATCTCATTTGTTTTTATTTGAAATACTTGGAGATAAGTGATTTGCTCCATTTCATAACACTGTACATCAGTTCACTGGCTACTTATGCAAAATGGGATGCTTTTCTTTGACATGTGACCCTATTCATGCAATATTGTGTACATTAAATTCTGTTACATGGAGAATAACCAGAAAATGTTTATTCTTCAAAATTTGTGTCTTTATAGTCAAATAAAGAGAAACATATCCCAATAACAAACTTTTTAGTAAAACGATTATAATGTGTTCCTTCCTTCTTGGCTCTAAACTTGTATTGAGTTTTTCCTTCCTTGGTAATCTTCAATCAAAACTACCTCATATAATAAGTGTCAATGAGGAAGCCAACTGCTAATTTGGGGTTTCTTTTATGAGATTGCCTAGGTAACTTTATGATTATTTATGTAGTTCCTGAGAATTGAAACAAACAGACCTTTAATGGCCTTTTGCTTGACATGAAGAGAAATCTCTAGCTTTTGCAGGCTCTGATTTAGCTGAAAAAACTGTACCTACCATTATCTTTCCAATCTCTCCTGTTATTACTTGCCCTTTTATACACCCCCAAGAGCAAACAGAAATATGAAAAGTAGCAAAGGATGATGGACATTACTTTCTTCTATGCAACAAGTCAGGAAAAAGGCAGGGGTGGGGATCATGAAACAGTAGCCACGTCTTCTGAAAGTAAGCAGCCCTCCTACTGACAGCCCAGAGGCTTCCTGGATGTACTCTGGGCTTTATCGGTCAGAAAATCAGATGTCACTCAAAACTAGGCAGTGCTTTGCCAGAACCCATGGAGCCAGTCAATGTCATAGAGAGGACAATTCCAGAGTTTCCAGGACCAATCTCATTCCCTCCTATAATCCAAATGACCAGACAGAATTCACTCTTTTCTCTGAGCCTCCCTTTCCTCATCTCTATAACCTTGAGTTTGAAGTTTACTTCCAGTTTTTCCTCGTCAGGTATGTTTTACATTTGTTGGTTTGTTGATATTTCGTGACCCTCACCCAGCACTCCGTTTTAGATCTTTACTGCATGACCAAGGAAGATCATTAGAGTTGTGAAGATTGTGCCAACTTAACTTCAGCTCCTGAGAACTTTAGTGACTATAGTTTAGAGGAATTTTCAAAAGATGGTTCAGAAACCCAGTTACCAGCTAAATGCAACATGCCAGCCATATAGAATGTCAGTTTCCAGAGAGCACCCTTCTCCATCTCACACCTCTACTGGCATGAAAAGTCTGGAGAGTCACAGTTATGGGAGTAGCAATGTCAGTCCTGCCACGGAGGAGGGATTTTGTGTATTCAGAGGAATGGGTGGTCCAATGGAAGGAGGTAAGCCAAGGAGGAAATGTAGGGTGGCTTCCAGAGGTGTCTGCTGTTGGTCCAATCCTCAGAAGGGGATCTCAGAAAACATCCAGAAATGACTTGGCTGTTCATATCCCGAAATATTCTTCTATGTGGTGCCAGGGTAGTCTAATTTATGTGTTGACAAAGCAGGCTCTGAAATGAGATCAACTTGGATTCAAATCCCAGTGCCATCAATTTCCAACTATGTAAACTTGGCCATGTTAACCTACCCACTCTGAACCTCAGTTTTCCCTAGCTCTGAAATGGAAATAATAACTGTAACTATGATACACTGTTGTGAAGTTTAAATGAAACTGTATGTGGGAGGCATTTGGCACACAGGCATTGCTTAAGTTACTATAAGAACTATGGTGAGACTCTAGAGCAATTCATTCAGACTTAGGAAACTAAGAAAATTGCCTGTGTTAAGAATACAACATCAGGGGAAGCAACCCATGTTAGGACTCAGTCACTGGCCATATCATTAACAGAAGGAGCTGTCCACTCCCTACATGCTGACCTGACACAACTGAAAGGAAAAATGCAATGGTTAATTTTGAAAGATTGCCCACCATTTAGTCACATATGCAACTGATGGTTTTATTTCTCAGCCAGCAAGAGTACAGGGACAAGAAAGAAAGATGCATTTTTTTCTCTGTTCATGATTAGAAAAGATAAACATGAACAACTTAAGCCTGGTTTGTATAATTCTCAAAGCTGGTCAAAAGTAAAAGTTCACTAGAAAATTTACACAGAGTATAATCAATTTGTCTGCATTCTTGTGTAGCATGTCAATCTGCCATTCTATATATTTTGACTTCTCTTTCTCTCCATGCTACATAAAAGGAACTGGAAAATATTTAGGATAGACAAAATTGTATCAATATTACCTAGTTCAATGCCTCATATTCCTTTTAACATATGTGAAAGACTTGACATAACATATGTGAAAAAAAAGATGACTTAACATATGTGAAAGTTTTGAAGACTTCTCTTCCTCTTCTGCCTGATATGTCAGATACAGGTTGTAATTACATAGCCAGAAGTTTACAGGGCAGCCTTGGAGCATAATTAAACTAAAATATAATACAAAGGGCATTCACTATCAAAAAGGAAGATGATAGAATTCTTTCATTTCTGTGCAGATTGCCATGCCTGGAGGTTAGAAAGACTCAGAAATGAGTAGGAGAAAAACCTCTTCCTATTTATATCTCCAGATTATTACATTAAATGGATGAAAGTAACAACTGATGAGAAGCCAACCAGGGTAACTTTCTAACCTGGGCTTTTCATTCTCAAATGGGTTTTAGACAGCTGGAGTATAAGTTTGCTTGAGTATTTCTTGTAGAAAAAAGTAAAATATAAGAATTAGAAGACATTAAAATGACACAAAACACCAAAAGTTAAAAGGGTGTGGTTTCAAATTCTTTTCTTTTATACAGAGTGGAAAGTAGGCCACAGTGGGTAGGGGCAGCATTCCATTCTTTATTTTGATGCCACGATCTTTTCTTCCCTTTTCAAACCTAATTGTCAAATTGGCAATGTTTTTCTAACTTAGTTTTTACAGTAGAGTAAAAACAGCCATGCTGATTCAGACACTGCAAAACAAATGATATTTTTTTGCCTATTTCAGCAAAATGATTTGACATTTAAAGGTCAAATGGCATAGCTTGATGTATAGTTGCACTGAATTAACCACCCTCCCCTCTTTTTCATTCTGTATATACAAATCACAAAATTTCCGGCTGCAAAGAAAAATCAGAGTTATTTGTACTTTATTTCCTTTCCTGATTTGAAGGCTTGCAGTTTTTACTTAAATTAATTAAATTAAAACGCATGTGGCCCTTGGTCTGTGGCCTTCATGGGAGGCATGAATGAGCATACATGTACCAAGCCTTATGCGCGCTCAGTATTCCCCAGGCTCTGGGACACCTGAGATCCCCCATCCAGCCCCTTATATCTAGCAGTATATGCCACCTTTCTCTGAGGAGCTCCAAGTTGTTTAAAAACTAAATCTCACATTCAGAACCTCTAAGTTTTAACAACAGATAGGATAAACTTGGAAATGAGAAATTAAGGCTTTAAACATTTTAAACTTCAGGCTAAAATCTAGGTGTATGGTCAATAGCAAGGCAAATGGAATTCTTCTATTCCCATGAAGTCATTCACCAATGACACCTGGAGATCTTGATTGAAAAGAACATATTCTCTTTTGTCTTTTTTTAAAACAAATTTATTTATTTATTTATTTATTTATTTTTGGCTGCGTTGGGTCTTTGTTGCTGCGTGTGGGCTTTTCTCTAGCTGCGGCGAGCGGGGGCTACTCTTTGTTGCGGTGCGCTGGCTTCTCATTGTGGTGACTTCTCTTGTTGCGGAGCACGGGCTCTAGGCGCACGGGCTTCAGTAGTTGTGGCACGTGGGCTCAGTAGTTGTGGCATGTGGGCTCTAGAGTGCAGGCTCAGTAGTCGTGGCACACGGGCTTAGTTGCTCCACAGCATGTGGGGTCTTCCCCGACCAGGGCTCGAATCCGTGTTCTCTGCATTGGCAGGAGGATTCGCAACCACCGTGCCAGCAGGGAAGCCCTCTCTTTTGTCTTTTAATTATATTTATATTACAACTGTGCACCACACTCTAATTCAGGATCAGTACTGTAAAGGGTCACATAGTAAAATTTTTTGTGCCACATACTATGTCTGCTGTACATTCTTCTTCTCCTTTTTTATTGTTTTACAGCATTTAAAAAATGTAACAAGTATTTTTTAGCACTCAAGCCATACAAAAACAAGCCATGAGCTGTGTTTGTCCCACTGTCTCTAGTGTTCCAACCCTTTTTCTAAACTGAGAGAAGAATTAAATTAAAATCTTTGTATGAATGTTTTTATATTGCCTACCACCATCCCATCTAATTCCTCACCAGTGCCAAGGATCTCCTTATTCATAATTAGTGATCTCACATTCAAGTAATATTAAACTTGAATATAATCTCTTTTCTCCATAACCCTATGACATTCTGTGCTTCCCCTAAATTTAATGCCTATGATAATTGCATTTACTTGCTTAATGGCTGAATTCACTGATGGTCTGTTGACTCTGATAACAGGGACTCTATCTGTCGTGTTCCAGTCTGTATCCTCAGCACCTAACAAACTACTGTCCCTGAGTATGTATTCAGTCAACATTCTTTGATTGAATGAGTAACTGATCAGAAACCCAATTCTTTGAATCGGTTGAACTAGACGAGGAATGACTGAATGCCAGATCAAAATAGCCACATCCAGGAAGATCACTAAGCAAATATCCAGGCAATATGTAAGCAAATATCCCAAATAATTCAGGCCAACACTATATATAATAAACTATATTTCTATACTTTTCAATACATTTCCTGTTCTTAGGAAAAAACCTAAATGGTTACATTCAAAAATAAAAACATCAAATCTTTCTCAGTCAAGATAAATTATATTTTAAGCTTGCTCCATTAATTCCAAGTTTACTGGATGGCTATTGGATTACCATCAACTAACCAGTGCTGAATGGTAATGAAAGTTCAAGATTCTGTTCAAAATCAGGAGAATTTGAGCTGCACTTTTTTTTTTTTTTAAACATCTTTATTGAAGTATAATTGCTTCACAATGGTGTGTTAGTTTCTGCTTTATAACAAAGTGAATCAGCTACAGATATACACACGTTCCCATATCTCCTCCCTCCCGCATCTCCCTCCCTCCCACCCTCTCCATCCCACCCCCCCAGGCGGTCACAAAGCACCGTGAGCTGCACTTTTATATCTCCCAGCCTCATTATGAGCATCTTCCTTGGTTTACTGAATTACAGGCTGTTACGTGTATAAGAAGTCAGAGAATTTTTAGTCTAAGAAATATAGATTTCCAATTCATTCTTTTATGA
Source organism: Balaenoptera borealis (assembly GCF_965194805.1). Taxonomy (NCBI): domain Eukaryota; kingdom Metazoa; phylum Chordata; class Mammalia; order Artiodactyla; family Balaenopteridae; genus Balaenoptera; species Balaenoptera borealis. The sequence continues at coordinate 56,637,078 of NC_138864.1, read as the reverse complement.
GTTTTCAGTACCTAATGAGGCATGTGATTTCTAAGGACTTGCTCTGACATTCCAAACATAATAGTATATAGTAAATATACCAGTTGGGTTCTTTGAGAACTGAAGCTTACATGTGGAACCACACTGAATGGTCTATTTTGGCTAAATTTTCTTTTGGAGCAGTATTTCCAAAGTAAAATATTTAGGAAGAATTAAGTTGGTATAATTTTACAGTGATCAGTTAACAGTATTTAAAGTACTTAGTTTAAATCTCCTTTTTAATATTCATTTTCTTCTTTCAAAATAAGATTTAGAAATTAAAGCTTTATTTAAGACAAATTTGCCAGTATTCTTATTGGAAACATGCAGCTATTCTTAATAGTTGTATAATTTGTACAATATCGGAAGATGGCTTCTTTGCAGTGTTTGTTATGTGGTTTTCTTTGGTTATAACTGAGATGATATGCACTAAAAACATCAGTGATTTTCCTTCTTTTAAACAGGATTTCATTTCAGGTGGATCAAAGAATGAACGTTGTGATATTGTTTCCAATTTAATAAACAAAGGCTGCTCAATTGATTTGATAGAATACCCATCTGTGCATGTAACACCAAGTGAAAATGAAATCAATACCCAGGTGACACCAGGAGAAGTGCTGATTCAGCTACGTCAAGGTATGGTTATTTTCAAATAAATCAATGATGATTCTTAATTTGACATTATATCTAGCTTTATTTGCTCATATTTAACATTTTATGGCAGGCAGTATTGCTGCAGTAGAAATAAGAGTGGGCTCAGAATCAAGAAATCAGAATTCTAGTCTTTCTTATGACTATAGCTAGCTGTGTGGCCTCGGACACTCTCTGCAAACCTGACCACACTATATTATAATTATGTGTTTCCAAACTTGATCACATTGTACTATAATTGTGTTCCTATGCCACTGCCAGCTCTGGAAGAAAGAGAACATGTTTTATTCCACTCTGTTTCTCCAATGCCTAACAGAGTGCTGGCATGTAGTAAGCACTCCATAAGTGTTTGCTGAATTTGTTAGTTGATTAATTAGTAAGAGATGTGAATTAAGCTAAGTCTTAGAGCCTTTGTGATAAGCTTTTAAACAGAAAACTATAATTCATAATTATCATAATTAACTTGAGATGCTTTGGCCCCTGAGAGTAACATACACTTTTCCTCCAATACTTCTCTTATACTTATCCTTCCACACCACTGTATTGCACATGTAGCAGGCCACTGGAAATTATTCATTTTCTCCAGTGCCAGAGAATCCCAATGAACTAACTACATATGGCAAGATAAGTTCAGGTACAAAGATATGCATCACTCAACTAGATACATTTAGTTTTAAGTGGTATGCAATTGCCTTCAAGCCATCATTATTTCATTTTGGGTGGTCTTGTCCTGTCATTAAACTTTTGAATATCCATTATCGACATATGACTTCCCAATTCCAAAGCTGAGCTATTTTTCCCAGACTCTTGGATTACCAAAATAACGAAATCCATTTCTTTCTTGGCCCTAGGCATATTCCCAGCTTCCAATTAAAACTGTGCACTTCACCATATCCAACAATTATACAGCCCAGTATGGACATAAATGAGTGACAGCTGGAAAGGGATACACAAAAATTAAAGTAACTAGGTTGGTAAGATTATGACACTTGCCACCTTCTATTGCTGCCATAGCAAAATACCATACACTAAGTGGCTTAAACAACAGAAATTTATTTTCTCAAAGTTCTAGGAGCTAGGAAATCTAAGATCAAGGTGCTGGCAGATTCGGTTTCTGGAGAGGGAGAGAGAATGACAGACAGACAGAAAAGGAGCTCTCTGTTGTCTCTACATATAAGGGCACTGAATCCACCATGAGGACCCCACCCTCAGGACCTCATCTATATTTAGTCATCTCCCAAAGGCTCCATCTCCAAACACCATCACATTGTGAGTTAGGGCTTCAACATAGAAATTTGGCTGGGGGGTGGGGGGCAGGGAGGGGACAAAATTCAATCCATAATCCTTGATATATAAAATAATGTTTTCAAAGGCCATGAAATATTTTTAGAAATTAATTACATTTTATACAAGAAAACTGAACTCCAAAAAGTGAAACTTTTTATAGGCCAACATCTCTGAACACCTCGCAATAAAATTTAAAATCAATACAAGAGGATAAACAAATATTAAATAATAGAGAAACAAAGAAAAGCTTTTCCTAAATAAATTCTATCTCCAAGAATAAATCAAAACTCTAGTCATAGACTATTTAATAATAACAATAATAACAACACACATCATAACATAATGGGATGTGTTCAAAGTTGCTCTCAGGATAATTCAAAACTTTAAATGCTTTTATTATTAAAGAAGAATGAAGCATCCAGATAAAGGTATAGGAACAATAAAAACAAAATAACCATAAGGAAAACAAGAGGAAGAAATTCATAAGTTAAGGAAAAAAAACAAAATGAAATGCAAAATAGAAATAAAAAAGTAAAATGAACGTATAAATCCAAAATCTGGTTATTTGTAAAGCCCAATGAAATAGACAAATTGTTGGCAAAGCTAATTAAGAAAAAAGGACAAAAAGCAAATGACCTGATTATACAGACCATAACCAGAGAAACAAATATTGGGTAAAAAAAAACTTTAAGAAAATATTAAAAATGGTTAAATGTATTAAATGTGGTAATATATATAAATTGTGATAATAAAGATAATTTTCTAGGAAAATATACATGACTAAAATTGACTCAAGAAGAGGGAAACCCCTAAGAAACCTAATAAAGATATAAGAAGTTAAGAAAATTATAAAAGAAACCCCCCCTAAAAACATTAGGTCTAAATGTTTTCATGGGAAGAAATGATTTCATATTCCCCTAAACATTTAAGGAACACATTATCCCTATGCTACATAAACTCTTCCATGGTTTTAGAGAAGGCATAGAAGCTACTCAATTTTTACAAGCTTATAACTCTAGTATCAAATCCCTAATAACATTTTAAGAAATCAAATTAAACTGCATGTGATAATAAAAAGCAATGTCACCATACAAGTAGATTTAACCTAGGGTAGTTGATTGTCTTAAAATTAATGTATTTTTATCATCTTAGTTTGCCAAAAGAAGAAAAATATATATTGTTATCTCAATAGATGCCCAAAATCATACAATAAAAATTTAGTATCCATTCCTGCCCAAACCAAAATTGAAGACTACTTCTTTAATATGTATTAAAATCCTTTTGAAAGTTTTACATAAAAGCAATCAGACAAGAAAACCGAATACGAGTTATCAACATTTTGAAAAGATAAAGCAAAATTATCATTATATGTCTACCTGGAAATCCAGGCAAATCAACGAAAACTAACTATTAAAATTAAAAATAAAAGGCCATGGAAGGAAATTTTTTAAATATTCAAAAATCAATGAATTTCCTATACAGTATTAAATATAACTTAAAAAGGGATCATTTCAAAGCAGCAACCTAAAATGTAAACTGCTTAGTGATTAACTTTCTAAAAAATATGTAGAGAAAAAAAAAAAAATATGTAGAGTCTATTGTGCTACGTAAAACACAGTATGAATAGATGCAGAAGAATTTTATGTTCCTGAATAGGAAAACAATATTATAAAAATAACAGTTTTCTATAAATATATTCTAGTAATGTAACAAAATCTAAGTGAATCAATAAATGTAAGACAGTCCCAATCAAATTTAAATGCAGTTTGTTTAAACAAATCTTCAGTGATACTCATTATACATGTATCTATCTATTTCTATCTATCTATCTCTCCATATATATAACAACATATATATTTAGGATACATTCCTAGGAATAGATTTACTAGGTCATGTATATTACCAGATTATTCACAAGAAAAATTCATGTCCAGTTAGGCTTTCAAGAGTCAACCTCGCCCATTCTCATTCTTTTTAATCTCTTCAGTTTGTTAAGTGTAACTAGTCCATTAGCTGTTTTCTTTTGTCTTTTTCCTATTACTAGAAAGCGTGAACATTTTTCTTAAGCTTATCAACTATCTTTATCTCTCCATTTTGTGTGTGATTTGCCCCTCCATACAAATTTGCTTATTTTTCTCATTGAATATTAATTTTCAAGAGCCAACAGATGAGGCTTATCATATATTATTTACCTCTAAAAAATATGACTAATAGCCTTTAAAAATGTCTTGCTCTTTTTTAAATACTTGAGATTTGAAAATTACAAGGAGCATTTTTTTATACTGGTATGTTACTTTTAAATTTATACACTTAAATGAATTTAGTCTGTTCTCTTCTGTAGACATAATGGTGGCTGAATCCTCCTGAGACTATAAATTAACAGTTCAAAAGTTGGGAAGTTATTTCAGTGCTGTAGATAAGCAATGGCAGTAATGGTAACAAGGCAGGAGAAAAATGGCCAGACTTGAGAGATAATCCGGAGGTTTCATCCCCAGGAATTGGTGATTGATGAGTATGGGAACACCTGGGCTCTGGCTCGAGCATCTAGGTGAGGTGGAAAGGCTGCTCTTTGTGGAGGGGGTGAGTCTGAGTTCAAACAGACATCTTGAGTTAACGTAGTGACTTATCCGTTAGAGGCTGGAGTTCTGAGGAGAGATAGGGTTGGAGATAGAGAAGCTGGAGATGTCAACATGAGGCAGTAAGTGAAGGTAGTATGAATGAGATCATGGGAGTAGGAGAATCAAAAGACAAATGCTCAATGTCTATGTCAATCATTACAGGGTTTGATTTTAGTCAATTCCCCAATCCTCATGAATTTCTGTGTGAAAATAGTGTAACTGTCTAATGTGTATGTTATCTTTCCAATATAGCTATGACAGAACTATATTTTTATAATCTGCATATATAGCAAATAATTATTAAAATAGATTTAATAAGTTCATCTAAAAGTGCATCGTGGCATCAAAGACATGCCAGCTTTGGCATATAATATATAAAGCTGTATTTTACCAACTCCAGATATATAGGAACCTCATTCCTTACAATGTAAAAGTCCTTTGCACCCTAACACATATATAAGAGTTGAGGGTCTGGTATAATGAATACCTAAGTGTAAAATACATTTATTCCCTAATTTTAATTTTGATTTATTAGATTTATTTATAGATAATCACTTTATTCTTACCTGATGAAAATTCATGACCTTCAATGTAGCATTTATTAAGGATTTTAAAAAGTTTTTATTTTTAAAAATAAAAATATTTCTATTACATCATATACTAAGTTTTTAAAGGAATGTTAGGGCTATATAAAATATGTATATAACTGAATATTTTAAATGAGATTTTAAAAAGATATTTTCTTTTACTTTTCACTTCTTAAACTATACTTTTTAAATTTTTTACCTATCAATTTTATGGCAAAATAATAACAGAAATAGGCTACTAATCCTAGTTTATGTCCCCTGAGAACAGTGAAATGAAATGAAATCTTTAGGAAGATAGGTGAGAGAAGATAATTTTCGATTTCTGTTTCAGAAGTAATATAATGTATATGACAAGGATTAGTATAATTTGTACTTCACTAATTGAAGAAAAGGTTTCAAACTTGATTCATTTTAATACTGTAAAGAAAAAAAGTTCTTTAGTGTAGCTTAATTTAAAATGTAAAATTTTTCAGGTATTCTTCTTGAATTCAAAACTTTTTTCAAAAAACCTAAAAATATATAGTCATGCATTTTTCCTCCACAACACCTGGCACATATCCCCCATTTTATCCCACACAGAAATCCAGAAATGTGCTGGAGTCTGTACCTTGCTGTTTCAAACTAGTCTTATTCTTGGGACTTCTCCTTCCCCTGCTCAAGGATAATGAATAGAAATTGGCAGCTCTTTCTTCCTGCTACAGTTCTCCATATTTTCTTATGGCTTTTCAGTTTCATCTTATGCAGAATATTTCTTAGTTATCTTTTCTTAATATCCAGTCATGTTTGTTGTAGCCAGCTCTTCAGAGATACTCACGCCATTATGTGAGTGATTTAAAACTCATTCGAACAACTTTAGTTTTTTGGTCTATTCAAACCAATATTGGCAATAGCTCTAAGTAGGTCTCAACTTTCCTCCAAGTCCTCTTTCTTATTCTATGTCACAGACTCTTTTCTTGGCTTTAAAGTTAATCAAAGGAATAGGGTTTGAGCCTTTAGAATCTCAAATTATGAGAATGAAGCTTTCCTGGAGATAATGTAAGTGGTTGCATAAATATTTTGGGGCCAGATGATACTCTTTTCCTCTTATAGAGAGAAACTATTTAAGATCTCCCTAAACTATGGGAAAGAAGTTATAAATATTAGCTTCTTACTGTGGTATATATATGGGCCTTTTGAAATGCTGTATCAAAATATTCTTCATATATAGTTTAAAGAACATTTATGAGTGGCTATGCATGTACCAAACCCAGAGGCTTCAGAGATGAATAAACAGTTCTTATCCTAATGTTGTTCTATCTAATGTTAGAATAGTTCTATCTAATGTTGGATAGAACAGTTCTATCTATTATCTGTTCTAACATTAGAACAGATCTAATGTTAGAATCTAGTAATACTAATGGTAATAATTACTAATGTCTATATATTTACTGTGTACCAAATACTGTGGTAAATATTTTATGTGGATCACTGCACTTAGTAGCTCTTACCCACTAAAAGAATCCACCCCCACATAGCTCCTCTCTCAGAGTAGCATTTAAGACATTGCTGCTGGAATTTATATCACAGTGGTGATGGCCGCAGATATTGTCTTATTTTTAGATGTGTTTCTTTCTCATTTGATATATTCAAAACCTCTTTAATGTCATCTTCCCTTTGAGCCCAGTGTTGGTGGCACCCCAGTAGGAACTGAATGGCGATTTTATCCAGGGACATGGTATTCATGTTCCCATGAAAAGGTATTTCTACTGCCTCCGAGAGAAGGTTTCTCCATCATATATAATTATCCAATCCAAAGCCAACTTGAGAGCATAATGTGGGCAATGTCTCAGGCTCATGGGCAAAATGTGGTAATCTAAGCTTGGCCCCTTCAGCTTCCTCCTTAACAAGCAGAGTGGGGTTTGGGGTCAGCCTATGTAGGGCTGCCCACCTTAAGCTTACTACTTAAAGCTAGAACCTTTTAGGAAACTCAAGGGCCTTGCAGTTTAAAAGTAGCGATTATCATTCTCTCCAGCGATGAGTAAAAGGCCTGTGTACAGAAAGATTCTCCTTTCTCCTTTAGTGAAAACTTGTCTTACTGAGGTGTCAGCCCACGCTGAGGTCTTCAACTGACCCAGGTACATGTGCTAACGCCAGCACCTATGTAATCAAAATCAAGCTACAGCAGCCTGCATCCTCTAACCATGGCCATTTGGCAAGGCTTCCTAAAAGCCCTCTTCTTTGCTGAGGCCAGTGAGACTAGGATTCGCTTGCTAGGCTATGAGCAGCTGACATGTGCTGAAGGCCCCTGTGTGGCTAGCATTTTACTGGAGCTCCCTGAATAGCTCAGGCCTCCAAGGCCTGTGCTTTTGTTGATGCTATGTAGACTCTGCCTGTTGGCTGAGATAACCAACCAATAATATAACAACTCACACAATACGCTGAATATCTGGTACATTTTTCGATGACTCTATAAAAATAGGCAGCCATTCATCTTTAGACAGAGCCACCATAAACTATAATGATCCATCAAGATGAAAATACCATGTGGCCAGTTCCTAATGCCTTCAGCCATATGTCCAAGTCAACAGTTAAAAAACAACTACACAACTTTAAAAAAATTAAAAATTAAATGCTGACCCACACATTAAAATTCAAGCTCCTCCACATGAACCACACTCCCCAATATGCTCCATTTCTATTTCTCATCGATCCAGCCCTGTCTACCAGATTCTATCATTCTTCTGAATTAAACTTCTCTACCCAAATTGCAGGACACTTCCACATGGGCAGGATTTTTCACCAGATACTTGGAAAGCAGAGCCAAATATATGTTCACTGGAGGCAGCCCAGCTCCCAAAAAAAAGGAGTGAAAGAGTTGACTGGGCTGGGCTATGCAAGCCCAATTTCTCCTCCCAAACTCTTGGGCTGAAAATCCAAGAATGTTATAATAAAGAAGTTTCCTGCATTTAAAGGCAAATTAGGAATAAGTAAATAGCCCCTTTTTCCCATAATTAATATTACAGACCAAAAAACCTTACTATTTTTAATACATTCCATAATCTGGCTGAAGAACATTTGATTTGTGAAGTAAGTTTTAAAATATTGCTATTTTTAATCATATTAAGACTGGAAATATGATTTGATAAATTGTAAGATTCCTTTAATAAGTAGATCAGGCTACCAATTATGTATACAAATTGGTATTTATTAAAAAAATTTTTCCACTCAAAATATTCCCCATGTACAAATAATTAATGACTTACAAGCATTTGCTTTATTATTTAAAAAAGTAAAATTCACAAACTTCCTGTATTTAAATTGATAACTTTTCATCATGTACTTTAAAAAGTTAAATACAGAAGTACTAACTCTGTAGGGTACCAGATCCTTGTATCACTTGATAATGGACAGAAAACTAAATAAAACTGTATTGCAAAGACAGTTTGTCTTTTGGAGGCTCCAGCAATTCTCCTTATGGTGACCCTCTCTACTCATCCAGTTTCTTTGCCCCTGTGATCCCTCTTCAACATATGTTTATCATGCACCCATTATGCATTGGACAAATGCTGTCCCCTACATTGTCTAGGTCCTCAATGTGGCACTGCTGCGTATCATTCTTCAGACCACTGTCTCATTTCTTCTTACAACTAACCGTTGGGGAGAATCTAATCAAGTAACTCATGATGAGGTAGGAATGATTTTGAATAGCTTAATGTACTTCTCAGTACCAGAGTTTTCACATCTCATATGTAAATATGCCTTAACCCAAAAGAATGAATCTACACCTGCATCCAATAAGGGGTAAATTTTCTTAGAATACCTTTCTGGCTGTCTTCATATCTAAAAGCAACCTGAAAACAAACACAGACACCTACTCTCTCTTATGATAGAATGCTGCTTGCCATTTGTGCTGTGCTTTACTAGACACTAGAAATACAGGTTCATATGGTGATAAATATATTCCCTATTACATTTATGTTGAGCTGGTCTATTTGCTATTATCTCTATCTGCCCTATAGAATTATGAGAAATGCATTGTAGAAGTTGGAGACTAAGACATTGGTATGTCTGGGATGGTACGGTTTCCAAACTGCCTTGAAATTATTCTGGAATAGTCCCAATTTCATTCATTATGCACAAATTTGTGATAATTGTTCTACACCTAAAATGTGACTGACGTATTGATAGCTTAACCTGAGATGTTTAAAATGAATACTATACTATGTTTGCCTTTCTTTGAACTAGGAGCTGAAGCTAATTTTATGCTGAAAATTCATCCTCTGAAGAAATATCCTGTGGATCTTTATTATCTGGTTGATGTCTCAGCATCAATGCACAATAATATTGAAAAATTAAATTCAGTTGGAAATGATTTATCTAGAAAAATGGCATTTTTCTCCCATGACTTCCGCCTTGGATTTGGCTCATACGTTGATAAAACAGTTTCACCATACATTAGTATCCATCCAGAAAGAATTCATAATCAATGCAGGTATCTAATATTTGACGTGGACTTCCTAATGCTAAACAAATTTAAGATCTTATAAAACCTCATTTTGTTTTTAAATCAAAGACTTACTAAATTTTATATTTTTGTTTTAATTAAATGATAAATGAAAATATGTATAGAAGAAGTATGTTCCTATCTGAAAACTTCTGAGACTGAAGGGTGGCTTTTTACTTTATATTTCTTCAAATATCATTCACTTAGTTCCTATTACAAAAAACACAAATAATATTAGTAATTTTGGATAAACCTCCAATAATCAGGCTACCACATATATATATAAAATACCTCTTTGAAATTTCTGTATTCCTTTTTTGATTGCTCCAAATTTGCCGAATTAAGGTTTATCAAATTCAAAGTACTTATTTTGCCAGTATTGCATCTATATTTCCATTACTGTATTGTGACTGTTTATAATTACATTGCTTATGATGTGATTTCAAAGAAAACTCAGCTAGCACATGGAGGGTAGGTAGGTAGGTCAAAAGATGAGAATTTTTTTGCTAGAAAGAGCCCTTTTTCTTATCATTTTGGAACAGCATATTCCCTACTATGAAAGGAAAACAGACCTTTAAAACATGAATTTCTCACACGATACTTAGCCTGTAGAATTTTCAGAGAGAAATATAAATGTGTTCGGTTCTTCCTTAACAAAACATTTCATTTTATCATCTTCTTTCCTACTTCCATGAATTGCCCAGATCATTTACAGTATATACTCTAATTTACCAAAACAACTCTGCTTTCTGTTGTAGAGGAACAAGACCGATGCCTCTCCACATGGAGCTTCACACACCTTCTCCCCGAATACAACTGCACCTGAGGAATGATCCTCACCTTTGGGGACATTATGGGATTCTCAAAACAATTTTAATGAATTTTGACCATTCATCAATAATCCTACACCAAGCATCACTTTAAAATTAGCAAAATATTTTAAAATATCGAACAGTAGTACAATATTTTAACTGAATTCCTAAAAACATTTCCCAAAAAGTGTTTTTCAGCTGTTCCATGGGCAAATGTGATAGGAAATCACTGTAAATTCTCATCTCCTCTTAAAAATTAACAGTGCATATTAGCATAATAAAAGCCCTTAGGTGTCCTATATTAAAGAAACATGTTTAATCTTCTTTATGTTTTGACAACCAAGGCATTATATTCCTACATGCAAAGAAATATTCACCAATATTGAGCTTTTCTCTGATTTTATAAAATACAGATTTTCTCTAATAAAATTTTCTTGGCAAAAAAAAAAAAAAGGTATTCCCTTCTCACATCAACCACACACTTTTACTATGACTATGAGTAGTATTTTGGATCTTTGAAGGACGCATAGTAAAACAGAATTTGCATTTCTTCTATACCCATATAGTGACTACAACTTAGACTGTATGCCTCCCCATGGGTATATCCATGTGCTGTCTTTGACGGAGAACATCACTGAGTTTGAAAAAGCAGTTCACAGACAGAAGATCTCTGGAAATATAGATACACCTGAAGGAGGTTTTGATGCTATGCTTCAGGCAGCTGTCTGTGAGGTAAGAAGTTTCACATTATTGAATATTTGCTCAGATGAAAAATTCTCCAAGAATTTAGGATTTTTCTCTTTGATTTATGGAGTGAAAACATAGCATAGAAGAATACATTCTTCTCCTATCTGTTATTCGTCACCAGTATTATTCATTTTGGTATGTGTTCAGGACAGAGGGGCTAAATTAGGAGAGGGTTATAAATAGGAAAAGATAAAAGGGAAAGAATAACTTCTGCACTTGGAAAATCATTTCCAAAAGGGCTGCTCTTTTCACTCACTACTCTCCAAGGAAAAAACAGAAATAGCTTGTTGTCCTACTCACATCACAGTGGGCAGTCTGTACTTCATAAACCTGGCTTGTTCTTCCTCTGTGGAACACCAGAAGTCTCTAGCCAGGAGATAGTGTGGTCAAACGGCTGTGGAAGAGGATATACAAATAAAAGTTAATACTATTTATGAAACAGCATTGAATTTATGCACATCATTCTAGCCTGACTTAATGTTTTAAATTTAATGTTTACTTGAAATGAAGACCATAGTAAAGGTCTATGTTATTGTACAAGATCTAATTACATGTTTATTTTAAGAGTCACATTGGATGGCGAAAAGAAGCTAAAAGATTGCTGCTGGTGATGACAGATCAGACATCTCATCTTGCTCTAGATAGCAAATTGGCAGGCATAGTGGTGCCAAATGACGGAAACTGCCACCTGAAAAACAACGTCTACGTCAGATCAACGAGCATGGTAATACAGCAATAGCCTATTAGTAGTTATGACTCTTCTGGTTACAATATAAGTTTAAATTGGCAATTCAGCTGTCCTTGTACCAAGAAATTACCTAAAGGATCATGATGCAGAGTCAGGATAAGTCATGAAAGACAAGTTACAGAACAATGCAGTCTATAAATTCTGCTCAATAAAATATAAGGCTGAAATACTTTGATAATATGTAGTAGCTGACTCTCTAATGTCCTACAAAGCACTGTATAATTTATGAAAATAAGAGTGATAGAAGAGCTTACTTTTTACTCAACTGAAGGACCTTAAAAGGAAAAGAGCATATACATATACGTTTGCCTTACTAGTTTACTTATAACTACTACAGGGTTAGTATTGAAAAACATATTAGAGATTAAGAAGAATGTATTTGGCTTGAGGAATCCTCGCAGTAAAATAGACAGAATCAAAGTAGAGACTAGGGGAAAAAAGGACTAAAACAAAACCGGCTTTCAATTTTATACCTCACTCCTTCCTTCTGAAGTTTATCTATATTTAAGGGCTCTTTTGTTTAAACAGTGCATATCTGGATTGCTTCCTGAGGGTTAGTTTCGGCTCTGAATCATATATTTAAATACAATCTCTTAGAACAACATCTTTCCCAGCATTAGCTATTCTGCATGTAGAAAATAACTGCATAAAGCATCATTTACTTGTGACGTGACACCTACTTATACAGGCATGCAAATATTAGAACAAAAGCTTCCAAACTTTCTTATACTGCGGTACCTAGTGTCTTAGTAATCTTTTCCCTCGTACACGTAGGCAAAACAAGCAAACAAACAGCCTGACAGTTCTGTTTATTAAGTAGTTAGGTCCAAATAACATAACTATTTAGTCCTAAAAACTTAGTAGCCAGTTAAAAAAATAATACACATGAACATCAAAAAATATATATGTGTGTATATATATATATGTATAGTTTGTCATTCTTAGTAAATAAGTTACAATGGGAACTTCCCAAGCCTTGGAATCGGACTAGATATAACCATCCTCACTTCCTGTTCCGCACTGATTTTCACGTTGCCCAGTTTTGCAAAGATATGCCATCATCTAAAAGAACAGAGCCAAATGTAATGGTAAAGCTGTGAACCACCTCCAGCTAGTAGTTCATGGGTACCTGACAGATGCCACGTATTACTGTGCTTCCCTTAAAAATTCAAGATATTTTGAGGTACCCTGGTGAGTGTACTGCAGTGCTCTCAGGCACCTCATGCACAGTTTGGGAAATGCAATATTAGAAGCATATAAATTATGCTGAAATGTGTGTGGTTCCCATGAGTGAAATTTAAATAGTTTAAATTTTGTTAATCTGAAACATTCTACCAGACTTTTTGAAAGTCTAGAGCAGCAACTGTTATTACCGCATAAAACAAGTTCAACCCTTGGTTGGTTTAGATTCTTGAAAGCAGCCTCAACATTTAAAGATTTTAAAAAATAACTAGAATTTGAATTTTAAATTTTAGGATTTGGAGTTATTCCCTTAGTGTCTTTCTCTTTGCTAATTCTCTTCTACTCAGCCACATTTCACTTTGGTAGACCCATCCACTTTAATTTAGTCATTTATTATCTTTTCTTCCATTCAACCTCTTTTAATCTGAGATAGAGTTCTAATTCATTTACTGGGAGTGGAGGAGAAGACAAGAGGAACTATTCTATTGTGAGACAAGTAGAAGCTTTTTTTTTTTTAAAGGGAAAATAATAATCACATTATTCTCAAATTGCATTGCATTATCGTTTTGAAGTTTTGCCAAGTCACTGAAGTCATCGCTCCATAACTGTATTTTAGAGGGTGCTGTTGCTCATATAGGAAGGATTCCTTAAGGCAAAGAAATGTTCTCATACTTTTAGACATATGCCATGCCATATAACCTTATGGACACAAATTATAATTCTGATGGAATTTTACACAGTGTTTGGGCTCTTATGATATCAGGAATTTGGACAAACTATCATGAACTTCATTTGCTTTCTTGAAAATTGTTTTACCTACTTAAAACAATGAACCTTCCACATGTCACTGATATGTATTGAATAAACCAAGGAGTAGTGTGTTTATTAATACCTTAGAAGAATATTTTTATCTCATTTATCCCAGGTCTGTGTTTTAAGGGATCCTCTTCTTAAGAAGTTCATTCCCTTCATTTCCAGGGACACTGCCCTAAAACAAAAGAAGCTGAAGCATTTTGATTGATCCCTTGACTATGTGTTTATATACACAAGGTGTACTACTGCTCTGAAACCTCCTACATCCAAAGCTACCCTGAGCCTAATAAGCATATGTACCTGCTTATTTTAAAATGACCTCCATTCTCTCCTATTCAGCCATTATAGAGGAATTTAAAAAGGTATAATTTAGACAAGCAATCAAACACTTTGCTTCTTGGCTTTATCTCTAGCAGCCAATACCAGTAATGTTGAATAGTACCTGAGCTTCTTGGGCCAAGACTCTGGTTCTTTCATTTTTAAAAGGAACTGATAAAAGACCTTTTACATGTCTAAATTACATGGTCCAGAGTTCTACTGCTTATTCACCTAGCTATTTCATGAGGGTCAATGTGAATTCCAGAATAATAACATCTACCCTGTCTTCAGTTTTTATTAACTGAAACCACATATGTACATACAGTATCAGTATACTGCATACAGTACAGTGTATACAGTATGAAATTTATCTTTACAACAACTTGGTAAGGTAGTCATAATTATCTTTCTTTTATAAACAGGAAAACTGAGGGGAGAAGAAATTAAGAATGTTGACTGAGGACAGACAGCTAAGAAGTTAATAAGTGGCAGAGCTAGGGCTCAATCGAGTTCAATCTTTTATTAAAATCTATATTCTTAACCACTTTGCCACAGTGTCTCAAGGGAAAACTAGAATAAATAGAGCAGTGAAGTTCTTGCTATAGTTTCTGCTCTAACTTTCTAGTTACAGTCTTACTTATAGAAGAAATAAAGCAGATAATTTGGCTTACTTAAATTACATAACATGATAAAATTTTAAACAGTTTAAGCATTGTTACATTTTATATATGGCCATTGGCAAATAATATTATAGTATTAAATAAATTACCTTTTCCACTGCTTTTTCTCCAATTGCCAATATGAAAAGCTTGAGTAGTAATGTAGTTTTATAATTTACCAGTAATAATGCCAGCTTAAAATAAGGAATTGTTTCTAAAATGGTAGAGGTTAGTATAAAAATTGTTAATGGTGTAGAAGACAGGTTAATACTGAGGTCCTAGAATTTCACCCTGTCTCCCTACCCAGCTCCTCCAGGGTGATTCCCAACTTCATTCAAAGCCCTCCTCACAACCATTCACCCCATCCTTGGCCAAGAATAACACCAGAGTCTCCAGTAACAATGAAAGGGGCCCAAAGAGCAAATATTTGGAAGAGGCACACAGGTCATGCAATGAACCATTATTAATGGGACTTTCAAATATTGCTGTGACTCTCAGTCCTGATGGAGAGATGCAAATAGGCAAGATCCTACCACACTTCTAATTATATTTAGTAGCTCAGGTATGGTGTTTCTCTCTCTGAGCATTTTTTTTTGTGCCCCATCATATTATGGTCAGTGATTCTTCACCCCTCCTATCATTTAACTCCTCAGAATTCCTTTACTTATTTAGTCTCATGGAAATTACTGATATATAATTATAAGAATAATAACATTAAAATTCTAATATGTCAAAACTAAAGCATATAATAAAAATTTTCACCTTATTTCCTGATTCTTACTTTGTTTTTCTCTGCTTAACACTGCATAAAAAAACTTTTTAAATTAATTAAAGAGATAAGATCAGTTTAGAGTGTTAGCACCTTTGGGTTTTATGAACATGCACCATCAGGAAAGTAAAGGGAATATCACTCAGGCTAAATGCACCCAGAAAGTTTTAAGTCCATATGCAGCTGTTTTTTTAAAAAATATTGTTACAACTTTTAGTTAAAGGTAAAGAGAGAACTTCAGCAAGAGAAAAATAAAGAGTCACATACAAGGGAACACCCATAAGTCTATCAGCTGGTTTTACAGCAGACTTTGCAGGCCAGAAGGGAGTGACATGATATACTTAAAGTGTTGAAAGGAAAAAAAAACCTACAACCTAGGATACTCTATACAGCAAGTCATCATTCAGAATTGAAGGAGAGAGAAAGAGCATCTCAGACAAGCAAAAACTAACAGAGTTAATCAACACTAAACCAAACTTCAAAGAAACATTAAAGGGCGTTCTTTAAGTGAAAAAGAAAAGGCTGTAACAAAGAAATAAATTATAGGAAGGGGAAAATGCCACTGGTAAAGGCAGATATATAGTAAAGACAGGGGTTCAACTACCTAAATAAGCTACTACAAAGACAAAAATTGTAGAATCAACTAAAACTACAATAAATAGTTAAGGGATTGATATGAAGATATAAAATATGATATCAAAAACACAAAAGGTGGAGGGGGTAGTAAAAAATGTAGCTCTTTTAGAATGTTCTTGAACTTAAATGACTATCAGTTTAAAACAAGTAGATATAGTTAAAGGTCAACATATATGAACTTCATGATAACCACAAATCAAAAACCCTCAATAGGCATACAAAAACTAAAAAGAAAAGAGATGAGCTAAAGCATACCACTAAACTAAAAAGAGACTAAAACTAAAAAGACATGAACACAAGCATACAACTAAAGAAAATCATCAAACCACAAGGGGATAGACTAAAACAAGAAGACAAAACAGAGAAACAACCAGAAAAAAGTAACAAAATGGCAATAAGCACATACCTACCAATAATCACTTTAAATGTCAATGGACTAAATGCTCCAATCAAAGGACACAGAGTGGCTGATTGGATAAAAAATAACCCATCTATATGCTGTTTATAAGACACTCACTTGAGAGCTAAAGATACACGGACTGAAAGTAAGGGGTTGAAAAATGATATTCTATGCAAATGGAAACAAAAGAAAGCTGAAGCAGCAGACCCTTATCAGACAAAATAGACTTTAAAACAAAGTCTATAACAAAAGACAAAGAGGGAATTATATAATGATAAAGGGATCAATACAAGAAGAGATTACACTCATTAACATATATGTGTCCAAAACAGGAATACATATATAAAATATTAACAAAAATAAAGGGAGAAATGGACAGTAACACAATAATAGTAGGGCACTTTAACATCCCAATGACATCAATGGGGAGATCATCCAGACAGAAAATCAATAAGGGAACAGTGGCCTTAAATGAATCATTAGGCCAGTTGGACTTAATAGATATCTACAGGACAGTCCACCCAGAACAGCAGAATGCATATTCTTTTCAAGTGTACACGGAGCATTCTCCAGGATAGATCACATGCTTGTCAATACAAGTCTCAACAAATTTAAGAAAATAGACATTATATCAAGCATCTTTTCTGACCACAATGGCATGAAGCTATAGATCATTTACAGAAAGAAAAATGGGAAAAGAACAAACACATGGAGACTAAACAACATGCTACTAAAAAAACAGTGGTCAATGAAGAAACCAATGAGGAAATCAGAAAATATCTTGAGACAAGGCAAATGAAAATGGGAACACAACACTCAAAAATATACGGGGTGCACCAAAAGCAGTTCTAAGAGGGAAGTTAATAGTGATACAGGCCTAACTCAAGAAATAAGAAAAATCTCAAATAAACAGCCTAACTTACCAACTAAAGGAATTAGAAAAAGAAGAGCAAAGTCCAAAGTCAGCAGAAAGAAGGATATAATAAAGATCAAAGCAGAAATAAATAAATTAAAGACACCCCCCCCCCCAAAAAAAACAATAGAAAAGATCAATGAAACCAAGAACTTATTTTTTGAAAAGATAAACAAAATTGATAAGTCTTTAACCAGGTTCATTCAGAAAAAAAAAAGAGAGAGTACCCAAATACACAAGATAAGAAATAAAAGAGGAGAACCTACTGCTGTTATCACAGAAATACAATCATAATAGAATACTATGAACAGTTAATGCCAACAAATTGGACAACCTACAAGAAATGGATAAATTCCTAGAAACATACAATATTCCAAGACTGAATCAGGAAGAAATAGATAATTTGAATAGACTGATAACTGGTGTTGAAATTGAATCAGTAATCAAAACCTCCCAAACAAAAGTCCAGGACCAAAGGGCTTCACAGGGGAATGCTACCAAACATATAAAGAAGAGTTAATATCTATCTTTCTTAAACTATTTCAAGAAATTGAAGAGGAGGAAACACTTTCAAACTCATTCTATGAAGCCACCATTACCCTGACACCAAAACCAGAGAAAGACAGTACAAAAAAAAGAAAATTACAGGCCAATATCTCTGATGAATATAGATGATTCTATCACTATATGCAGATGACATGATACTGTATATAGAAAACCCTAAAGTCTTCATCAAAAAGCTATTAGCACTAATAAATTAATTCAGTAAAGTTGCAGGATAGAAGATTAATATACAAAAATCTATTGCTTTTCTATACACTAATAATGTATTAGTATTATATATTTTCTCAGGAAGAGAAGGTAAGAAAACAATTCCATTTAAAATCACATCAAAAAGAATAAAATACCTAGGAATAAACTTAACCAAGGAGGTGAAAGACCTATACTCTGAAAACTATAAAGCACTGATGAAGGAAACTGAAAATCATAAAAAGAAATGGAAAGATATCCCATGCTCTTGGATTGGAAGAATTAATATTGTTTAAATGGCCATTCTACCCAAAGCAATCTACAGATTTAATGCAATCCCTATCAAATTACCAATAACATTTTTCACAGAAGTAGAACAAATTATCCTAAAATTTATATGTAATCATGGGAGACCCCAAATTGCCAAAGAAATCTTGAGAAAAAAGAAGAAAGCTGGAGGTATTATGCTTCCTGACTTCAGACTATACTACAAAGCTACCATAATCAAAACAGTATGGTATTGGCACAATAAGAGACATACAGATCAGCTGAACAGAATAGAGAGCCCAGAAATAAGCCCATGCACATATGGTCAATTAATCTATGACAAAGGAGGCAAGAATATACAGTGGGGAAAAGACAGTCTCTTCAACAAGTGGTGCTGGGAAAACTGGACAGCTACACCCAAAGGAATAAAATTAGAACATTTTTTTCCATACCATATACAAAAATAAACTCAAAATGGATTAAAGACCTAAATGTAAGACCAGAAACCACAAAAATCCTAGAAGAAAACATAGGCAGTATGGTCTTTGACAAAGATCTTAGCACTATGTTTTTGGACCTGTCTCTTCAGGCAAGGGAAACAAAAGCAAAAATAAACAAATGGGGCCTAATCAAACTTAAAAGCTTTTACACAGCAAAGGAAACCATCAACAAAATGAAAATGCAACCTACTGAACATGAGAAGATATTTGCAAATGATATGTCCAATAAGGGGGCAATATCCAAAATATATCAACAGCTAATACAACTCAATATCAAAAAACAAACACCCTGATTAAAAAAATGGGCAGAAGACCTGAATAGGCATTCTTCCAAAGAAGACATACAGATGGCCAACAGGCATGTGAAAAGATGTTCAACATCACTAATCATCAGGGAAATGCAAATCAAAACCACAATGAGATATCACCTCACACCGGTCAGAATGACCATCAAAAAGACCACAAACGATAAATGTCAGTGAGGAATGTAAAGAAAAGGGAACCCTCCAACTTGGAAAACAGTATGGAGGCTACTCAAAAAATTAAAAATAGAACTAACATACGATCCAGCAATTCCACTCCTGGGTATATATATATAGCTGAAGAAAAAGAAAACATTAATTCAAAAAGATCTATGTACACCAATGTTCACAGGAGCAATACGTACAATAGCCAAGATATGGAAGCAACGTAAGTGTCCATCAACAACTGAATAGATAAAGAAGTTTGTGGTATATATATACAATGGAATATTACTCAGCCATAATAAAGAATGAAATTTTGCCATATGCAACAACATGGATGGATATAGAGGGTATTATGCTTAGTAAAATGACTCAGACAGAGAAATACAAATACTGCATATTTTCACTTATATGTGGAATCTAAAAAATAAAAGAAATGAATGGATATAACAAAACAGAAACAGACTCACAGATACAGAGAACAAGCTAGTGGTTACCAGTAGGGAGAGGGATGGGGGAGGGGCATGTGAACAATAATGACTTTAATAATAACTTTAGAATAGACCTAATTTTAATGCTTCTCATGCTTGGAGAAAATTACCCAGGAAATTATTTCTGCAAACAATATTTATTTTTTCTTCTTTAAAATTGAAAGCAAAAGTTGCACACAGAATCACTTGAGCTAGGCTCGGAGTAGTCTCATGTTGCTTTTATAGTGCCCCTGAAAATGAGAAAAAATATTGATTTTCTAAAGTGACTCAATAAAAACAAAAATTGATGAAATTACTTATGAAATAGAATGTTCCAAATAAATTATATGTTTGATTAAGTCATATATAAGCAGAAAACTTACTACCATTCTCATTGAAAAGCTTACAAAAATGGTTATTCCATGCCCCTCATTCAGTAACAAGGATATCAAGAATGCAACTGATACCATGTTTGGCAAGAGCCACAAATTCAAACACTTCAGGAGCCAGGTGCAAAAGGTAAATAAATGAAGCAAGTTAAAGCATATCCAAGTGCCCAGCATTTAGCCTTTAGTAATGGCCTCCAAATGTCTTTTATTGAAAGCTGTCTTTTATTAAGCAGCCCTGTGGTATTTGTCCCTTTACACTTAGGGAGCACCACCCAGCCTCCCAGTGAAGTGTAGATATTGCTATTACCTCCATTTTATAAATGAGAAAATGGAAGCACTAAAAGGATCAGGAACTTGTCTGTGGTCAAGTTCTGTGCCCTGCATAGTAGTGCCTAGGTAAATGACACGCAGTGTGACATCAGGACATGAGCCTCTACTTACCATTAATATGGGCTTAATAATTAGAAAATGGTAAATGAAAGTCTTTACACATGTTAACCCATTTAATTCCCACCATAACCCTGAGAGGTAGATACTAGTATTTATACGTTTTACATATATAGAAACTGTATCACAGAAGGTTAAGACAGATGCCACTGTTACATGGCTAGTAATTGCAGAGCCAAGAGTTGAAGCGGCAGGTGGTCTGCTTCCAAGCCCCTGCTCTTGGTGTGGCTCTCAACCAGAACGATTTTGCCCTCCAGAGAACATTTCAATGTCCAGAGACATTTTGGTTGTTACAACTGGGGGAGGAGGGAGATACTGGCCTCTAATAGGTAGAGGCCAGGGATGTAGCCAAGTACCCTACAATGCACAGGACAGCCTCAAACCCACAACACAAACTGTCCATAGTGCCACTAATGGGAAACATGGGTCTATGCGATTATGACTATGCAGCCATATAGATAGAAAAATAGGCCATTGGGAGAGATGGGGACTGACAACACATAATTTAAAGTCTTCATCTCTAAATAAATCTGTGCTATCACATTGTTTTCATGCTGTCTCTGTCCTCTAAAAAGTGAACTATAAAAAGTAATCCAGATAACTGAGTACTTTTATTTAACCAAGACATTGTTTTTTTCTTTTTTTGTATCTTATTATGATATTCAATGCTTCAAATTCTATATTATCTTATAAGGACTTTTTATAATGAAACTCACTTTTATGGAGAATCTTAAACACTTATTTTCTTGTCACTACACAGGCACATTATTAAAATTCATACATCTCTACATAGTTATTATCTCTTTAACCGAAACTGTCTCCATTGAATCTTTCTTACCTCCTCTTCCCTTCTGACATTTATAAGTTATTTCCCACAAATCACAGTGAAGGTGTTGGTGAAGAAGAAAAATGTGAATGGAATCCTTTTGCCCTTAATTACTTAGCAGCTGCCTTGGCACATTGCTTTCCCTTCTCCCTTCTGCCCCAGAAATGCTTGTTATCTCCATTAATTATTTTCATAGTTCAGAGAAACAATATGTAATGGGTTAGACAGAGGGGGAGTTAAAGCTGAGGAGCAGTGACGTCACCAGCACAGGACAGCTGGCCGAGAGGGAGTGTTCCCGCTAGTGAAATACAAGACATAAAAGATAAAATACTTAAAAGATACTATGCTTCATGGAGGAAAGGGGAAGGGGCTTCAACAATGGCCATTAATCCACAATTCTCCCATCAACAATGGTTTGTTTAAACATCTATTAAACATTTGTAGTTTTAACAATCTGCCTCAAGGTACTTGGAATTTTCTTTTAAAACATTTCTTTCTAGGGTTAAAAAATGTGTTCTTTTAAGCTTAAAAATCCAACTGAACTTCTTAATGATCTTCGGAGCAAACGAGAACTTTCTAGATTTAAATTTTGTGTACTTTTGGTCAATGTGACTTCCTGTTTTTGAAAAGGGGAAAGAGATTAAGAAGCCTCCAAAAGCTGCTTACATTTTGGACTGTTCTTTAATATTGATTTTATGTGAGTTAAGTGTAGGCTGGTTAAAAAACATATGGATTAAATTTTCCTGAAAATATGAATGGTTTTAAAAATTAAGAAGGGGAAATGCTTGGCAAACTGTGATTATTTTTTGTCAAAGCAAAAATATTTGAAAAGTAGTTGTTGCCATTAAAAAAATATTCCCAATACAGTTAGATTTACCTTCTATTACTTGTTCTCTTTTTTGTTGTTCTCTTTAATTTACTAGCATTATGCAAATTGTCATAAGTCTGTTTTAAGAGTATGCATATTATTAGGAACAAGGAATAAAAATTTATCTGATAGAACTTATATTTTGGGGATTGTTCTTCTATTACTTTAAAATTATATTCTTAAGAATTGCTGTGGGTAGCATTTTTCTTATGCAAATCCATGTGGTAATACTTTTTATACCCCTTTGTAAATTGGAGTCATATCACATTTAACTGTAATTCAAGAAAATTTTGTTTCTACACAGCAATTATAGATTATATAGAAATAAAAGGATATTTGTTATGATTATTATCTTAGTCCATTCGGGCTCCTATACCAAAACATCATAAATTAGGTGGCTTATAAACAACAGAAATTTATTCCTCACAGTTTTTGAGGTTGGTAAGTCCAAGATCAAGTCACTAGAGGATCCGGGGTCTGGTGAGAGCCTACTTTTTGGTTCAAAGGCAACACCTCCTAGTTATAACCTCACATGGCAGAAGGCACAAGGGAACTTTCTCCACTGGCTCTCTTTTATAAGGGCACTAATCCCATTCAAGAGGGCTCTACCTTCAAGACCTAATCACATCCCAAAGGCCCACCTCCTAATATTACATCACCTTGGAGGTTAGGATTTCAATGTATGAATCTGGAAAGCGGGACATAGATATTCAAATCACACCAGTTACTCATGTTAGTGATGATAGTTTTAAGCACAAGGCTGTGTCTTATATCTTATCAAACTTATATATATAAGTTTAATAAGCAGGTCAAAGAACTTAGGCTATAAGTGAAACTAGTAAAATTAGCTCTTTCACTAAGTTCATATAGTTGCCAAAATCCAGAAATATTAACCAAGATGGTTTAAACAAAATTTTCCCTTAACAAAAGCACAGTTAGCATTGGAGGGTGAAAGGGGAAACAAAAACTACAGAGTAATTTGAACTTGAATCAGATGATACTAATTAGGCTCAGTCACATGATCCTTGGCTTACAGTACTAGGCACCAACAACAGGTGGGCACCACTGCAGGTGAAGTTTGACATCATTTCTCTAAAGGTATCTAGAGTTGTTATTTGAGATTGCTTTAATATCTAAAAGAGCATTTATAGAAAGAAAAATATCAAGTACTATGTCTTACTACATAACTTTATATAGCAAATTCCATAGTTGTCAGATTTCTCATATTTACTAAATTTTATTCCCTTTCTACTCATTCCCTGCTTTCTTTCTCACTACCGCAAAGAATGTCACAGTTAGAGCTACATAAGTTTTATAAATCAATGTAAGACAGATTTGTAATATAAATATATGTATACATAAATGACAAAAAAGTTAAGTATAATGATAATAAGTTGAAAGATCTGTAACCTACACCTTGTATAAGCTGTTGGAAAAAAAATTATAATAATCGCTATTAGTTTTGAGTATATGCAAGAAACTGCTCTAAATAATTCACATACTATTGTTATCTTTCTACTTTTGCCAGCAATCATGGAAGGCAGATACCATTCACATGTTGTAGAGGATAGACCTGAAATACAATTTTTATCATAAATTGACAATCCGGGATTTGAATACAGGGTTTTCTTCTTTTAAACAAACTTTGTTCTACACCATGTTATATATCAAATTTTTATATGTATGTAAATATGTATATATATACATGCATATATTTGCATTTTAACACTTGTTACTGAATTTCACCTCAGAATGTGATTGTCACTAATATGTCTCTGTTTCTGAATATTAAATAATCTTTCAATTATATTACTTGGAGTCCAATGTTAACCTAAAGAAGTGCTAAACACTCTTTGTACGTTGAATGCAACCCTCTTCATTTTTCTGCGTTTCTGGGGTTTTTATGGGGCCTTTGTCTTTAAAATATCCTTAATAATGTTGACGTTGACCTTATTTTTTAAAAGAATTTAAATGCCTCTGGTAAAATGATAATCCTTCCCAACACAATACATTTTTATGTTAATCATACAGTTTTCCTCATAACAGATGTTTGGAAGTGTGTGGAATTGAACTACTAAATTTCACTCCCTTCTTTATTTCATTTTCTGTTACAGGAACATCCCTCACTAGGCCAACTTTCAGAAAAGTTAATAGACAACAACATTAATGTCATATTTGCAGTTCAAGGAAAACAGTTTCACTGGTATAAGGTATGTTAACTCCCAAAATATAAAAATTAAAATGTTTGCATCTATAGTTAAAATTAGAATACTTCTTAGAACCCCAGGTAAGGATTCTGGAGTTATTATACTCTGTACAATGTAAATTTAATACTGTATTAACTAACATAGCCCAGGTGTCCGTTCCTCTGGTGAGATGGGGCAGGAGATGCTCTCCTCAGCTCCTCGCCTGGGTGGGCAAGTCAGGCTCCAGGGCTGGCAGAAATCCTCGTGTGAGGGTCCCACTGAGTTGCCCGGTCAGAGTACTGCAGCTGAGCGGAGCGGCTGCTTGGGACTACTGCTCAGGTGCTGCAGAAAGCCTTCTTGGAATCTGACATGTTATCACTCTGGGACCATTGGCCAGCTGCTCCTGACTTGGTCACGTGAAGGCTCAGACAGTCCCAGTCTCTGAACTGAAGACAACCAAAACTATTAGCGTATCTCTCACCACCATGAATGCAAGGTATTTCAATTAAGAGTATCAGGAGGACATCTATAAATCCCAGACTGGCATGTGAAAGTTCTGAGTAATGGTGGAATAACCCAATGTATCTGGGTGACCTTTGGAGACAGCTGAGACAGAGCTAAAACAGGGCAGTGGCTGACACCCAACTCATAGCCCATGTTCTCCAGCCGTGTGGCTGCCAGGGTCTTGGGGCTCCGGCCAGCTGTAAGGCCTGAGCCTCTGAGGTGGGAGCACTGAATTTAGGACATTGGTCTACCAGAGACCTCCCTGGCCCACGTAATATCAATCAGCGAGAGCTCTCCAAGAGATCTCCATCTCAAAGCTAAGACCCAGCTCCACTCAATGACCTGCAAGCTCCAGTGCTGGACACCCCATGCCAAACAACTAGCAAGGCAGGAACACAAACCTAGCCATCAGCAGAGAGGCTGCCTAAAATCATAATAAGTTCACAAACACCCCAAAACACACCACCGGATGCGGTCCTGCCAGAAAGACAAGATCCAGTCTCATCCACCAGAACACAGGCGCTAGTCCCCTCCAGCAGGAAGCCTACACAACCCACTGAACCAACCTTACCCACTGTGGGCAGACGCCAAAAACAACAGGAACTACGAACCTGCAGCCTGCCAAAAGGAGACCCAAAACACAGTAAGTTAAGCAAAATAAGACAGAGAAATACACAGCATATGAAGGAGCAAGGTAAAAACCCACCAGACCAAACAAATGGAGAGGAAATAGGCAGTCTACCTGAAAAAGAATTCAGAGTAATGATAGTAAAGATGATCCAAGATCTTGGAAATAGAATGGAGAAAATACAAGAAACGTTTAGCAAGGACCTAGAAGAACTAAAGACCAAACAAACAAGGATGAACAACACAATAAATGAAATTTAAAATTCTCCAGAAGGGAACAATAGCAGAAAAACTGAGGCAGAAGAACAGATAACTGACCTGGAAGGTAAAATAGTGGAAATAACTACCACAGAGCAGAATAAAGAAAAAAGAATGAAAACAATTCAGGACAGTCTCAGAGACCTCTGGGACAACATTAAATGCACCAACATTCAAATTATAGGGGCCCCAGAAGAAAAAGAGAAAAAGAAAGGGATTGAGAAAATATTTGAAGAGATTATAGTTGAAAACTTCTCTAAAATGGGAAAGGAAATAGCCAATCAAGTCCAGGAAGCACAGAGAGCCCCATACAGGATAAATCCAAGGAAAAACACGCCAAGACAAATATTAATCAAACTATCAAAAACTAAATACAAGGAAAAATTATTAAGAGCAGCAAGGGAAGAACAACAAATAACCCACAAGGGAATCCCCATAAGGTTAACAGCTGATCTTTCAGCAGAAACGCTGCAAGCCAACAGGAAGTGGCAGGACATAT
The DNA here is from genome assembly GCF_965194805.1 of Balaenoptera borealis. Classification (NCBI taxonomy): domain Eukaryota; kingdom Metazoa; phylum Chordata; class Mammalia; order Artiodactyla; family Balaenopteridae; genus Balaenoptera; species Balaenoptera borealis. Next base: position 56,610,382 of record NC_138864.1, on the reverse strand, counting down.
TTAAAGTGATGAAAGGGGAAAACCTACAACCAAGATTACTCTAACCACCAAGGATCTCATTCAGATTCGACAGAGAAATTAAAACCTTTACAGACAAGCAAAAGCTAAGAGAAACCACCAAACCAGCTTTACAACAAATGCTAAAGGAACTTCTCTAGGCAGGAAACACTAGACAAGGAAAAGACCTACAATAACAAACCCAAAACAACTAAGAAAATAGTGATAGGAACATACATATCGATAATTACCTTAAATGTAAATGGGTTAAATGCTCCAACCAAAAGACACAGACTGGTTGAATGGATACAAAAACAAGACTCGTATATATACTGTCTACAAGAGACCCACTTCAGACCTAGGGACACATACAGACTGAAAGTGAGGGGATAGAAAAAGATATTCCATGCAAATGGAAATCAAAAGAAAGATGCAGTAGCAATTCTCATATCAGACAAAATAGACTTGAAAATAAAGACTACTACAAGAGACAAAGAAGGACAGTACATAATGACCAAGAGATCAATCCAAGAAGAAGATATAACAATTGAAAATGTTTATGCACCCAACATAGGAGCACCTCAAAATATAAGGCAAATGCTAACACCCATAAAAGGGGAAATTGACAGTAACACAATCATAGTAGTGGACTTTAACACCCCAGTTTCACCAAAGGACAGATCATCCAAAATGAAAATAAATAAGGAAACACAAGCTTTAAATGATACATTAAACAAGATGGACTTAATTGATATTTATAGGACATTCCATCCAAAAACAACAGGATACACTTTCTTCTCAACTGCTTATGGAACATTCTCCAGGATAGATCATACTTGGGTCACAAATCAAGCCGTGGCAAATTTAAGAAAATTGAAATTCTATCAAGTATCTTTTGAAACCACAACGCTATGAGACTAGATATAAATTACAGGAAAAAATCTGTAAAAAATACAAACACATGGAGGCTAAACAATACACTACTAAATAACCAAGAGATCACTGAAGGAATCAACGAGGAAATAAAAAACTACCTAGAAAAAAATGACAATGAAAACACGACGACCCAAAACCTTTGGGATGCAGCAAAAGCAGTTCTAAGAGGGAAGTTTATAGCAATACAATCCTACCTCAAGAAACAAGAAACATTTCAAATAAACAACCTAACCTTACACCTAAAGCAAATAGAGAAAGAAGAAGAACAACAACAACAACAAAAAACCCAAAGTAAGCAGAAGGAAAGAAATCATAAAGATCAGATCAGAAATAAATGAAAAAGATATGAAGGAAATGATAGCAAAGATCAATAAAAATAAAAGCTGGTTCTTTGAGAAGATAAACAATATTGATAAACCATTAGCCAGACTCATCAAGAAAAAAAGGGAGAAGACTCAAATCAATAGAATTAGAAATGAAAAAGGAGAAGTAACAACTGACACTGCAGAAATACAAAGGATCATGAGAGATTACTACAAGCAACTCTATGCCAATAAAATGGACAACCTGGAAGAAATGGACAAATTCTTAGAAAAGCACAATCTTCCGAGACTGAACCAGGAAGAAATAGAAAATATAAACAGACCAATCACAAGCACTGAAACTGAGACTGTGATTAAAAATCTTCCAACAAACAAAAGCCCAGGACTAGATGGCTTCACAGGCGAATTCCATCAAACATTTAGAGAACAGCTAACAGCTATCCTTCTCAAACTCTTCCAAAACATAGCAGAGGGAGGAACACTCCCAAACTCATTCTACAAGGTCACCATCACCCTGATACCAAAACCAGACAAAGATGTCACAAAGAAAGAAAACTACAGGCCAATATCACTAATGAAAATAGATGCAAAAATCCTCAACAAAATACTAGCAAACAGAATCCAACAGCACATTAAAAGGATCATACACCATGATCAAGTGGGGTTTACCCCAGGAATGCAAGGATTCTTCAGTATATGCAAATCAATCAAAGTGATAAACCATATTAACAAATTGAAGGAGAAAAACAGTATGATCATCTCAATAGATGCAGAAAAAGCTTTCGACAAAATTCAACACCCACTTATGATAAAAACCCTCCAGAAAGTAGGCATAGAGGGTACTTACCTCAACATAATAAAGGCCATATATGACAAACCCACAGCCAACATCGTTCTCAATGGTGTAAAACTGAAACCATCTCCTCTAAGATCAGGAACAAGACACGGTTGTCCACTCTCACTACTATTATTCCACATAGTTTTGGAAGTTTTAGCCACAGCAATCAGAGAAGAAAAAGAAATAAAAGGAATCCAAATTGGAAAAGAAGTAAAACTGTCACTGTTTGCAGATGACATGATACTATACATAGAGAATCCTAAAGATGCTACCAGAAAACCACTAGAGTTAAACAATGAATTTGGTAAAGTAGCAGGATACAAAATTAATGCACAGAAATCTCTTGCATTCTTATACACTAATGATGGAAAATCTGAAAGAGAATTTAAGGAAATACTCCCATTTACCGTTGCAACAAAAAAAATAAGATACTTAGGATTAAACCTACCTAAGGAGACAAAACACCTGTATGCAGAAAACTATAAGACACTGATGAAAGAAATTAAAGATGATACAAACAGATGGAGAGATATACCATGTTCTTGGATTCGAAGAATCAACATTGTGAAAACAACTATACTACCCAAAGCAATCTACAGATTCAATGCAATCCCTATCAAAGTACCAATGGCATTTTTCACAGAACTAGAACAAAAAATTTCACAATTTGTATGGAAACACAAAAGACCCCAAACAGATGAATAGCCAAAGCAATCTTGCGAAAGAAAAACGGAGCTCGAGGAATCAGGCTCCCTGACTTCAGACTATACTACAAAGCTACAGTAATCAGGACAGTATGGTACTGGCACAAAAACAGAAATATAGATCAATGGAACAGGATAGAAAGCCCAGAGATAAACCCACGCACATATGGTCATCTTATCTTTGATAAAGGAGGCAAGGATATACAATGGAGAAAAGACAGCCTCTTCAATAAGTGGTGCTGGGAAAACTGGACAGCTACATGTAAAAGAATGAAATTAGAACACTGCCTAATACCATACACAAAAATAAACTCAAAGTGGATTAAAGACCCAAATATAAGGCCAGACACTATCAAACTCTTAGAGGAAAACATAGGCAGAGCACTCTGTCACATAAATCACAGCAAGATCCTTTTTGACCCACCTCCTAGAGAAAGGGAAATAAAAACAAAAATAAACAAATCGGACCTAATGAAACTTAAAAGCTTTTGCATAGCAAAGGAAACCAGAAAGAAGAGGAAAAGACAACCCTCAGAATGGGCAAAAATATTTGCAAATGAAGCAACTGACAAAGGATTAATCTCCAAAATATACAAGCAGCTCATGCAGCTCAATATCAAAAGAACAAAACAAGCCAATCCAAAAATGGGCCGAAAGCCTAAATAGACGTTTCTCCAAAGAAGATATACAGATTGCCAACAAACACATGAAAGGATGCTCAACATTACTAATCATTAGAGAAATGCAAGTCAAAACTACAATGAGGTATCACCTCATACTGGTCAGAATGGCCATTATCAAAAAATCTACAAACAATAAATGCTGGAGAGGGTGTGGAGAAAAGGGAACCCTCTTGCACTGTTGGTGGGAATGTAAATTGATACAGTTACTATGGAGAACAGTATGAAGGTTCCTTAAAAAGCTAAAAATAGAACTACCATACGACCCAGCAATTCCACTACTGGGCATATGCCCTGAGAAAACCATAATTCAAAAAGAGTCATGTACCACAATGTTCATTGCAGCTCTATTTACAGTAGCCAGGACATGGAAGCAACCTAAGTGTCCATTGACAGTTGAATGGATAAAGAAGATGTGGCACATATATTCAATGGAATATTACTCAGCCATAAAAAGAAATGAAATTTAGTTACTTGTAGTGAGGTGGATGGACCTAGAGTCTTTCATACAAAGTGAAGTAAGTCAGAAAGAGAAAAACAAATACCGTATGCTAACACATATGTATGGAATCTAAAGAAAAAAAAAATGGTTCTGAAGAACCTAGGGGCAGGACAGGAATAAAGACACAGACGTGGAAAGTGGACTTGAGGACACAGGGAGAGGGAGGGGTGGGCTGGGATGAGGTGAGAGAGTGGCATGGACATATAGACACTACCAAATGTAGAATGGATGGCTGGTGGGAAGCAGCTGTGTAGCACAGGGAGATCAGCTCGGTGCTTTGTGACCACCTAGAGGGGTGGGATAGGGAGGCTGGGAAGGGGACGCAAGAGGGAGAGGATATGGGGATATATGTATACATATGGCTGGTTCACTTTGTTATACAGCAGAAGGTAACACACCATTGTAGAGCAATTATACTCCAATAAAGATGTTGAAATAAAAAAAAAAAGTAATGTATACTACACAGGGTCTTAAGTTAGCATTTAAGTATAAATAAGTATAAATTCTATGTTTGTAACACCTAGAACCAAGTGTGGGCACTGATACTTGGTGTTGTACTGACTGTGACAATAATGGAGGAGACTTTTATCAGGTGAAAAGTAGTTCACACTCCAAGTATACCACTCAGGTCCAGAGTTCTGCGTTTTCTAGTCCATGGGCATACCTTTATAATAGATTAGGTTGGGGAATATCAGCATATTTTACAATAGCACCAACGTACCTAGATTTGGTCTAGGTCATTTAGTAAAGGAACAAGAGGAGCCATGGAAGTGGCTGACCCAGTCAAAGCCTTCCTACATAAGAACAATGTTGATTTTGTCCAGAATCTTTTGGGCCACGTAAGTCCTACAAGCCCAAAAGACATGTGGCACTGATGTCACTCTGGCAGCACCCCATGGGATTCCCCCTGTCACCCCCAAACCTATAACTTCTGTGATCCTGCTATAGCTTTCTTTTCACAGTCTTTTAGGTTATTTTTTCCAGAAAACTCTTTTTTTCATTTCTACAATATTGTGATACCCTAATTGTCATTACACATATCTGTTCACTGGGTCTTCTTCATCTCCTTTGTTGTCTTTGCTTCTTCCTTCTACTCCCAATGTCCTTTACTTACTTTTTAATACTTCAGAGAAACTACATTTTCTTTTGGCTTCAACAAATACTTGAACCCATTTTCATTTGCCACAAAGCTGGTGTTCCCTTCAACAATTTCCCTAATACCTGACTACCACGTTTATCATCTGAAAGTGCTACTTAAATTATACTATTTCTTCTCTTAGAAATCTATAGTGAAAATATAAATCCCTGTTTTCCCAAACTTATATACCATGGAACCCCCTTTTTAAGCAAACAACCATTAATATCCACAGAAGTAGGGCTCTGACCCAAATTAAATGCCCGAATCACTTTATTAACAGTAGTAACTGCTTCCACTTATTGAGCACTTACTATTGTCAGGCACTGAGTTTATTAACATTAACTCATTTAATACTCTTAAAACTCATAACAATGAGGGCAATATTACTAGTATGCCCATTTTAAAGATGAAGGAAATGCATTTAGGGAGGTTATATACTTCCCCAAACTTTCCTAACAGCCTAAATCCTGTGTTCTTAACCTCTAAGCTTAAATTTCAAATTGAATTTCAACTTACTGTGCAGCTCTTTATTGCTTTTACCTCTTTTTTCTCTGCTATTTATTACTTCTTGATGGTGATATTAGCTCTAGTAGTTTCTCCCTACTCCTTTAAGAAAATTTCCACTGACTTAAACCATAAAACCAGGTTTATTATTAATTGAATTGTGTGCAAAGTAAGAGTCAGCAGGTTCTAAGAGTCAGCTAAGAGTCAGCTCTGCTAAGAGTCCTGTGTATGCCGTTGCAGTCACCTAATTTGGCTGCTCAGAGATATTTTTATTAATCATCTTTGTCTGGATTGTAACAGCTTCCTAACCCATCTCCCAAATCCACCTTCCACCCGGCTGCAGGATGAGCTATTTGAATCACAAGTGTGACCACAGTACTCCCTAGAGTAAAATGTTCCAGTGGTTCCCTCGGATCTAGAGGATCAAGTCTTTAATATTGTCTGCGTTAAACTTGTCCCTCCAGTCGTGCTTCTAATCCTCCTGTGTACACACACTCACCAGGCTCTTTCTTTCCTTTGTGACTTTGTTCTTGCTACCTATCTCCCATGCCTGGAAGCCCTTCTCCATCATTACTTGACTTACTCATCCTTTAAGACACAGCTCATGAATCACCTCCTCCAGGAAACAGTCCCTGACAACTTTCCCCAGCTCTCAAATGCTTGCTCAGTATCCCTCTCATTAGGGTCTGTACATATGTCTATTGCTTCAGGTGTATGTTGTTTTTTGAAACTGTCATTTATATTCCTGTGAGATCCTTAAGGATGGAAACTATGTGGCCTAGCAATTTAGCATTTCCAAAGTGGTATATGGTGGTTAGTTAATAAAGGTTGTATAAATGAATTTTAAAAATATTTAACTGATACATTTTCCCTATTACCTGAGATACCAAATTGTTAGTAACCAAGTAGTAGCTGGCATACAGCAGGAACTTAATGATACTTGTGAATGGTAAAATGAGTGTATAAATGTATTTCAAGGCTTTTCATAATCTGATTCCATATAAATATGCACCGTTCACTCTAGTCAGACTAGTTTCTTCTCTATTCTTACTTCATCTACAACTTGGGTAAACCTTTAAGCCTTTGCTAATTCTCATTTCTCACTAGGAATACTAGAGTCGATTCCATAATTATTATGTACCATCCATCAAGAACACCTGCTCCATGAAGCTTCCATTTGTGACTTTGATTTTTTTCTCCTGTCTGGGCAAATATGTCCTAAAGACCATTCCATGGAAAAGTAGTTCTGCAAAATATTTGTATATGTTACATGAGAAAAGAGTTTTGTAATTAAGGAAATGTTAGGGAATGCTGCATTTAATAATGCTAAATTATTTCTGAATTGCAGTGGTGTACATTTTGAGTCTCTATGTGGAATAAACCATATGCAGAACTTATCAAACTTATTTGCCCTCAGAACCCTTTTCATTTTAAAATCTCTTGGGACCATGTTCTATGGGAGATAGTTTGGGAAATGCCTGTCTGTGCTTTGAGTTTTAGGTCAGCATGTAACTTGTGCACGCACACACACACACTCATGCACATACAAATACATACTATTTCAGGTACATATGTTTTGGCTGCTCTGCTTAGTTGCTCATATTTTTCTTGTTTCTCATATTTTTTGATTCATGTAATGACTCACCTTCCACTGATAACTACAAGATTTTTTAATATTTGTTGATTGCTAAACCATTGTATACTATTGTCATTAAGTGCAGGTTATTGGTATGTTTTCTAGGATCTTCTACCCCTCTTGCCTGGCACCATTGCTGGTGAAATAGAATCAAAGGCTGCAAACCTCAATAATCTGGTTGTAGAAGCCTATCAGGTATGTATATACTGTACACATTTTTTCAAATAAACTTTTAACCCCAATTTCCACGGCAAGGTACAAACTAATGCCCTATCATCTTGAGAGGAGTGGTGGAAAAAACAGATTAGGAATTAGGAAACTGAGGTTAGCCCTGGCTCTACCACTAACTAGTTATAGAACCTTGGGAAAGTCATTTCAGCTTTCTGTGCTTCACTATGTCTCATTGACACAGTTTACTAAACTCAGGTTGAGCTAGAGACTATCTAAATTTCCTTCCTCATCAAATGTTCAGTGAGTCACCAAATCACAGCTATAGAATATACTTTATTACCAAGAAATTTCACAATTTCCAGTGCCATAAAGATAAGTAATCAATCCACAGTGTTATTTAAACAGCAACTTTCCAGGGAAAATGAACTATATGAGATATAGAGATTACTAAGAGAACTTTGTTGGGGTCTCCTAGATCAATCACTTGGTTGTTCGATCATTTACTTTAGCAGTTTTACCAAACTAGTTTGATTAAAAGAATCACCCTAAGAGATACACTACGTTATTGAGATGACAGTTGTATGCTGTCCCCAGTTTGTGTAGAGTGGGTACCAAATGCAAAGATTTAAGAAACATCTGCTCTCTCAATCTAGGTCATTTCTGGATAGAATAATCTCTTTTAAGAAGTTGTAATAATAGTAGCTGTCATTTTAATACCACTAAGAACCAGTTATTTTCCATACATGACCTCATTTAATCCACACAACCGACCTATAAAGCAGGGATTAGTACTCCCACTGTGTATTTGTAGAACTTCAAAGAAGCTAAGCAAATCAATCAAAGGCCAAACAGCTAACAAGCAGAAGCAGCAGCACCAGAACCTAGGTCTTCCTTAATTCTAGCTTCCAGGTGCTTCCTCCTGTGTTACACAATCTGTTTTTCTGTTGTTGTTTTTTCTTTTTTACATAGTGTCTAAAGATATGCTTTATTCTACCTTGAATTTATGCACCATTGATAAACTCTCACTTCCCAAAATTCTCTTTTTCCCTTCCTGACACAGTAGAGTTGAACAGTGTTAACAGTAGCCCAAGCATTGTGAGAAATCTCAGGCTTCTCTACTCATTTTCTTCATGGAACATCTGCCTTCAACTCAGGTACAAAAGAGAAAGGCAGGAAGTAGACACGGGATAGAAAATGAAGGACTTGTTTAAACTTTCCTTTTTTAAAAGGAAAATAAACCTTGCGACATTTTTTTGTTTTTGTGTTTTTTGCCAAGGAATTTTTCTATGTCTGAAGACTATGTTGGATGAAATAAGAAAAGCATCTTTAATTATATTTCTTCGTCACTGTTACGAAACAAAAACAAAAACAAAAACAAAAAACATTAGGACTGGTGGAGCTTCTTATCAAGGAAAACCAAACCTGTGTACCATTCATTCCCATCCGAAGTTTGTTCCCAAGTATAATCAAAATAAGAAAGGAGCTTACAGTGTTAGAAGTCACCCTAGTTTTCATAGTATGAACCCATTTATTACCCCAAAGAAAAAATGTAAGTTGACAAACTTTCCGGTATCTCAAACTGCACCCATGGAAAGGGAAACAGCAGGGTTTTTTTCATGTTCTTTATTTGCTAGGATAGGTGTGTGATGCATTATCTAATTGCAGTTCTGATTAACCTTAAACAATTTGAAAATACTAACAAAACCAACAAAAACTCTGGCTAAACAATCTCCTTAAGTTGGGATTCTCTTATTCTTTTATATATGTCTACACTTTCAAAATTCTTCTGAAATTTCATTTTGTCTTCACAGTTCAACAGAAACTCTTCACAGTTCATTGAAGAAAAAAATAATAAAAATATTTTATTCTAACTTTTAATACTTTGCATTTCCTTTTTAAGACTTTTATAAAATTATATACAAATTTAGTACATGGTGAATGTGACTGCATTTTGTTTTTTATCCTTTACATCTGCATTGCCATTAGAATTAAAACTATATAAAAATCATGACTATAATAACTTAATAGTAATTTAGCTGAAATTAAGACATAAAAAAATAAATTATGTTGAATAAAAAAGAATTATACATTAGAAAACATAAATTCTGCCTCTGTACCTGTTAGATATTAAAAGACAAGCTTAAGACTGTGTCTGAAACTTAATTTCTTAATCTCAAAACTGGGAAAAATTTTAGATATTTGTCTTCATACCCTGTTTGAAAAACATTGGTGAAACTAGCTTAAGGTTTTAAGGGAAGCAGAATTTCAAAAGGGCAAAAAGAACAGTCATGGTATTAGGAACTTCCTTCTGATTTGTCAAACCATCACCATATCGATACCATTTAGATACCATTAGAAGCTTCTATGTTTTGCTGAAATTGTTTAATTAAGTGATTACAATGTATGAATTCTCTGGTAGATAAAAAATGTGACTAATATAGTCTTACCTTTATTCAAATAAAATTTGCTAATTTGAGGAAGTATCTTACTCTAAAGATTTACTACCATAATTCCATGATCAACTATTAATCAGTAAGCACACATCTCTTTATTGATTATACAGTTGAAGAAGAAAAATTACTCAAGTAAAGAATTAGAAACCATGGGGATTTCTTTTTCCTTCACACCCTGCTACTCACTCTCTTTCCTTAGGTACATACTTCGTCTTTTCCCTTTCCTTTTGTTTACAAAAATAAGTTAAGGATTTTTACATGTGGTAGACTCTTAGTTTTATGAGATGAAATTCACACAGATCTACAGAATATATTTAATGTAGCTAGAACTTTTGGAACTCAGAGATTGGATGAAATTAGGATGTGCTTGATACATAATAGGCAATACATACATGTTTTTTGAATGATTATATAAATGAGTGAATAAATGAGAAAATGATTTTCTGCCCAGTAAGGGGCCCTATTTCAGTATTAAGAATTGGAACAAATTTGATTGACATAAGCAAGCCCCAGGGATTTGGCAAAAATCCTAGGCCATTCTTGGAGAATTTATAGAGCCATAACTGGCAGGTATTTCTTATACCTACAGTATAGAAATGCCCTCCCAAAAATTTACCTTTCAATTCTGTATCAATAAGGCAGTTTAACTTTCATGATAGTCTAAAGTGTTTGAAACTGAAATGCTTCTTTAACAGCTGTAAATGTCAGAAGCATGTTCCAGATTTTAAGCTGTCAAGATTTAGCCTCTGTGATGATATATGTATTCTCAATGCTTTATTTAAATTTTATCAAAAAATATAAATATTATTGGATTAAAATGATTATTTTCCTAACAGGCTGAGTGAGAAATATCTCTGAAGTGATCAAAATGCAGTCATGGAAATATGTGAAAAAATAGAGCCATTTAAATGCAGATAATCCTTCAGTATTTTTTATGTATTTCAAATGTAATTGGGTCATTATGTGGAAACACTGTTTTTAATCGACGTTTTACAGAGACAAACTCTTTGATTTAGTTAAAAGTTAAATCTGGAATGACATGATAAACTTGACTCTGTTTTGTTGCTTACATTAGAAACTGCTATAGTATACAACTAAAAAATGTCATCTCTGCAGAAACTCATTTCAGAAGTGAAAGTTCAGGTGGAAAACCAGATAAAAGGCATCTATTTTAACATTACTGCCATCTGTCCAGATGGGAGCAGAAAGCCAGGCACAGACGGATGCGGAAATGTGACAAGCAATGACGAAGTATGTGGGCGTGCGTTTTTCCCATTTAAAGTAAACTAAGTTGTTTGGCATGCTTTCTTACAGAAAAATCAAACCATTCAGAAAAACTTTGTTTACTACTGACCTCAAGCATCTCATTTACACTTCAAAGTAACTTTTATTATCTACTCCCTAAGTTCCTACTTGTTGTAACTCCATTGACTGTTTTCTCAAACTCTCTAGTTAAAATAAATAAATATATATCATATTAAATAATTATTTAATAATAATAACTTTAAACTTAAATGACACAGCCAGTGAATGTTAGGAAATCATATCTCCTCAAACAAGAAGTGCCTATACTTAGGATGATGATAATACCTTTTTGTTTCAAATCTGAAAATTCTCAGAGTAAATGTGAAAGTTGAAAGTAAAAACGAAAGAGAAGAATGCTGTTGATAAAGATTAAGAATTACAAAATCTTTCACTTTGTGATTGTCCCAGTACACTTGTATTATCTCAGTACGATGACCTACGAGGTAGGGAAATTTGTTAAGAACAACAACAACAAAAAAGTGTCATCATTTAACTAAAAAGGAATGAAATATGGAAAAGAGAGATCCGGATTATAGCAGCATCAGGAAATAGGACCGGGGGAGATAGGGATTCTCCCAGGACTGGCACAATAGAAAGTAAATACACAGAAATATGCTTTTAAAAGAAATTCTTGCAGAATGAAGTGATTTTCAGTGAGTCATTTACCTCTTGAGGCATCAGTTGCCTCATTTTTAAATAAATAGCTAGAACTAGAAGATTTCTAATCCCGCCTCCATCCATCTCTAAGGTTCTATGATGTTATTATTTTAATATCATGCTATAGAGAAAAAGAAAAAGTTATTGAAAGAGATTAAAAATCCCAGTATTCTAACGTTGAATAAAGGAGAATCTTCCTTCTCTTTAATTAGAATGTAATTTTCCCTCTTGGGAAGTTTAGAATCTGCAGGTAGTATAGTTGTTCCAACAAGCTGTATATTTGAAATTAATTATTTCAAATTCAAATTCTGTAGGCTCCTCCATAATCACTCCTTGAATTTTGTTCAAAAGACATTTTATGCCAGTTTACAAAATACATATTTAATTTCCGCTGAATATAGAGAAATTTTGTGCTAGCAAAAGATAGTGCTAAGTTAGTTTCTGAGAAAGGGTTACCTTTTTAGAAGTAGCTCTTTCTTTCAAAATCGATTTTGGCAGAATGGTTTTCCTTACTCCTTACATTTTTTTTTCTTCTTCTTTGTCTACATCCCTTTTTTCCCTCACTTTCAACCAAGTAGTATAAACAGTTTGACTAAGGAAGAGTCATTTGACCACTTAATTATATAAACCCCAAGTTTTGCTCTATTAATATTGGCAGTTGACCACATTATCCTACAGTCTGTTAATCCTTATATTTTTAAAGAGAAAAAACATTTCAAGTCTGACACCAACAGTATTGATTTTAATATTATGAGACTAATTCTAATTCCGAATGGATATATATATAACGTATAAACCTAAATTTAGACCTTTCATGTCATTGTGTATATTTGTGCTAGGCTTTTTGGTTGGGATGGATATCTATCTATCTATATACACATACATATATATAGAGAGAGTGCACAAATCTCTATATATTCATATATATATCCATCCATATATATTCATCCATATCTATCATCTATCTATGTAATCTAACTCCATCCCAACCAAAAAGCCTAGCACAAAGTATTTTTAAATTGTAACATATCTCAGTCTAACATGGATAAAAAACATGTAACTTTATTTGCCAAAGTACCTGAAGATCATAAGGTGAGTTAACAAATATAAATAGACACACTAAGCCAATCGTGTTGTACAGGAAGGCAAAATAGAGAAAAAGGAAAAATTTGGCAGGAGAAAGACATTCTGTAGTTTGCATGGGGGAAACCAATTCCTGCCAGGCCAGATCCTTAGTTGTGGACTAACATCTTCCACTGAGACAAATGTATGACCTTGTATTGAGATCTTAAGATCTAAAAGTGAGAATCCTAAATCTTTTTCCCTTGAGTAACATCAGGGAAAGCCCCATGTTTTCTTCTTAACACCATGTATAAACTAAAATTTAGCTCTAAAACTTACTTGGGCCCCTGGAAAACAGAAACAAAATAAAAATTGTTCATTTGAACAATTGTTCATCTCAGGGTTTTAAACCAGTAGAGCAGAAGCTCTTGACTTTAGTTTATCTGATCTATCTTTAGTGCCAAACATATTCAGTAACTCCACATGTTAAGGACCGAATCCAGAAAATGGTCTATTCTCTCTCAAGTTTACTAAGAAGTCAGTTGAGGATATAAATTAATGATCAGAAGTAGAGTACACATTTCAAATAGGCTTGAACCCATGTCCATTTAATGCTGCAATACAGGCAAGTCTCAGTCATTGCATCATTTAACTCTCCAGTTCATTAATTAGGAAATAAATGAAATTAAAAAGGAATGTTATGTCTACATATGAGAGTACATGTGTAATTTATAAATATTAATTTCTATAAGATGGTATATTATTGACTTAAATATTATTAACAGATATAATATTGGTAATAAAAATTATCAAGACATATAAATATATTTTCTTCCTCCCCACCCACAAATTTAGGTTCTTTTCAATGTAACAGTTACAATGGAAAAATGTGATGTCATGGAAGGAAAGAGCTATGCAATAATCAAACCTATTGGTTTCAATGAAACCACTAAAATTCATATACATAGAAACTGCAGCTGTCAGTGTGATGACAGCAGAGGACCTAAAAGAAAGTGTGTAGAAGAAACTTTTTTAGATGCCAAGTGCTTCCAGTGTGATGAGAATAAATGTCATTTTGATGAAGATCAATTTCCTTCTGAAAGTTGCAAGTCACACAAGGATCAACCTGCTTGCAGCGGTAGAGGAGTTTGTATTTGTGGGAAATGTTTATGTCACAAAATTAAGCTTGGAAAAGTGTATGGAAAATACTGTGAAAAAGATGACTTTTCTTGTCCATATCACCATGGAAATCTGTGTGCTGGTGAGTATAAGTATGTACATGCAGTTATTTATATAGTTATATATTAAACTAGCATATATGTTAAAGTATCTTTAAATCACATCTTTATAATTACCAACTTTGAATCTGAATTTAATATTCAAACTTTCAAAGTCTGTGAAATTAGGACATAGCCACAGATTTACAGTACATGATTCTGATATTTATAGTTTAAATTATTTTGTACAGGAAATATTGAAAAATTAAAACCAAAATTTAATTGTTATTTTCAAGTATGCCTTGATCTTGTAAAGACATATACCAGAAAAGGAAATTACTGATAATGTCTGACAGATTTTCTATAATCTGGGTATTCTTCTAGAAGGATCTGATTCATTCTCATAAGTGGTTACTCCCTCCATCTTGCTCAGAGGATAGTTAGCTATAAAAATATACTTTTCATTCATTGTAAAATTCTTAATGCATTATCATAGATGGCATTGTAAATCTGTAGTAATTTAAATTTCTCTAGTTTATTTTTGGAACAACGCCAGCAACAAAACTGTCAAAGGACAGAATTCTTCAAGAAAATGCTGGTTTCATAAGAAATCTAGATTAGTCCCAGAGGCCACACACAGACCAGATTTAAAAATGAGATAATTTAAAACGAAAATATCAAAAGTATTTTTTGGCTAATTCAGTTTACTGCCACCTAGAGGTTACATTCTAGAAAATATATGCAACATTTGAAAATTAATACAAATTATTATTTTTAAATGAATTAAGTTTTTTGTGACAGTGTGCTAAATCCACTTATTGTTAAAGCACCTTTTTAAAGTTTGCATTTTGGTAAGCAAATATTAATTAAATTATTGATGAAATGAAATATTTCATTGTAATAAGCATATGGAAAGTAACAAACCTATACAAAATAAATTTTTATTCTTGTGTAAATTAAAAATGTGCCCTATATCACATAAATATGTGATGGCAAATTTCCTTTATATTCTATCTTATACACATAATATTTTATATTCTAAACATGTATTCAGCTGTACCTGGTATCTAGGTAGAATGGATTATAGATGACTTTAGAACAAACTGCAACTGTCATCTAATTTTTTAGTGTTAATCCTGTTTGGGACAGGGCAGAAAAAGAATTCTGAGATCATCATTTCCCACAGCTGTCAAGCTCTCAATGAACTTTGAATACACTGAGAATCCCAGTCTCTGTTAATAGTAGAATATTAAAAATCAGTGTACTGGTCCTTCTATATGACTATGATACTACTGACCTACAGGCAGTTGAGAATCTGCTTTGAATTATTTGTATATAAGTTATAAATGCAAACTGTAGGCTGACAAGCATTTTCTTCACTAGTGTCCTTTGAGAATAAAAACACATGATCACAGATCTGCTGGCTAGGATTAGGCATGCAGCCCATATACAGGGAACCGGGTCTGGCAGGCATTTGTTTGGCCTGGATATCATTAGTTTTACATTTAACAAATTGAGCTGATCCAACAGTAGATGCTATGGAACAGTTACCCTGTGAGGTGCTCCACAATAAAAGGAAGGAGGGAGGAAGCCAGGAATCGAGGGAAGGAAGGAAAGGAGGAAGAGGAGGAGGAGGGAGGAAAGAGAGAGGGAAAGAGGAGAAAGGAAGGAAAGAAGAAGGAAGGGAAAGTCTTTGGCCAGATAAACTTGAAAAACATTTTACAGCCCTGAAAATTTACCCTCTCTTGATGATTTCTAGTTCACATTAGCATATTAAATCTTGGATACTTCCTGCAGGCTAAAATCCACTTAACTGAGTATAATCAGTGTTCTTCCTCAACTACAACATGCACACACATACCACCTTGCTTTCTTTCTTGCTTTCTCTCATTTACCACCTAATAACACCTCACAGCATACTTTAAGACATGCCCCACAAACCTGCTAAATAATGTGTTGAAGATGTGAAAGGATTACTTCAACTTCCCCAGAGATCTTATCTTTAAACAAGGCACTAGCAGAACTGAAGCACTTAAAAGGGTTTGCCAAATAGACCTTCAAAGTTATCCCAGGCCCTGAGCAATAATGAGTGACTAAGAGAAAAAATTATGGAAGCTATTCATAAAATACCCCTGTTTTTCAAATTTCAAATCAGACAACATTACGTCAGCCTCTGTAGCTTCTTTTTATTTGTGTTTTTTTAATTTAAAACTGAATGTACAGCGACCTTCAGGTAGTTGGGCAGCCACTGCGGCAGGGCAGAATTCACAATTGTCAGCACAGTAGATTAGCATGGGGAGATTATCTACAATAGAACAGCTTTGAAAATAGACACTCCTAAGTCCTGGCATTGTTTATGTCACACAAATAGAAAGTGATGCTGTTTCTATTCACTTGACTGTCAGTGTGTCTCCATGGAGATGGAAGGGGAATTCATGTTTGGAAATGCTTCACAAAGTCAGTGACCTCAATAACTTAGGTCTTGGAGTGTCTCTGTTGCAGGGCATGGAGAGTGTGAGGCAGGCAAATGCCAGTGCTTCAGGGGCTGGGAAGGGGATCGGTGCCAGTGCCCATCAGCATCTGCCCAGCACTGTGTCAATCCAAAAGGCCAAGTGTGTAGTGGAAGAGGCACATGTGTATGTGGCAGGTGTGAGTGCACCGATCCCAGGAGCATCGGCCGCTTCTGTGAACATTGTCCCACATGTCACACAGCCTGCAATGAAAACTGGTATGTGTTTCCTGATTCCAAACATACATAAAGCAGTCCTTCAATATATTCATGTTTGACCTTTTCTATTTTGCCTACCTTAACCTAAAAGTTGCCAGATCTTCTCCAGATAAATTGTTATCATCACGCTAAAAAAGAACTGAATGAGGAATTTAGGAATTAGAAGACTTAGATTCCAATCTTTGGCCATGCATGAGAATTTATCTAGGTATTCACTGTCTTTTTTGAAATAGGTTTTTTTTTTTTAAAGAATAATATTCAGTGTTCATAAAGGTTCATTGCGGTTTTTTTCCCCAGCTTTTTTGAGATATAATTGGCATATAACCTCGTGTAAGTTTAAGATGTACGATGTGATGATTTAGGGGCTGCCTGCTTCCCAACTTACTATTAATTAGCTGTTTGATCTAGGGCAAGATTTTTTAAATTCTTTGTGCCTCAGTTTCGTGATATTAAAAGTGAGGATAATAATAATACCGTGGTATAATTCTGTGAAATAAATTAGATGTTCATGCAAAAAATACCTAAACCTTTGTACTTGGTGCATAGTAATCATAGAACAAATGTTAGCTGTTATTATTGTTTTATTTTTATTCTTTTAAAGATAAAGAGTGGTGGCTATGAAGCACTCTAGAAAGAAGTGATGGATAAGTGAAAGGTGATGTTAAATAATGGTGGCATTGTTGTTTTGTGCCAATAATTAATTTTCCAATAACAATTTGAGTCCTGCTCAAAGACCACTACTCAGAATATCACTGTGCCTTACAATTTGTTTTATTCAATTTTTAAAAAGACATTCTCAAGTAAAATTTTTTAAATTATGCATTGTAGGTTATGTAACTCACTAGGAAGATAATGATGGTGTGATGGAGGTATTTCTAATGAACCCAACCAAAATTTGAACTGTATGTTCATTGCTAAATTTTTCTAGTAGTATCATAATATTCATCTTCTAAAACATCTGTGCTAGTTGGTTTTGTTTTTGATTTTGCAGTGAGAGTATCTTATTCATTTCCTAGAGATTTTCTTCTCAGTACAGAAAAATCATTATGTTGATTTTATACATTAAAATATTTTAAGTGGTTAGAATGTAACTTTGCCATGGTATTAAATTCAGCCAAGATTACAAATAAACGTCATAGTTTTCTTTCCCAGTTTTACAATTCTGCTGTCCTAAAGCAGTACCCTATTTTATTTTATTTTTTACAGAACATACTACAGGCTACAACCTTTTAAAAAATTAAATGTTTTTACTTCTGTTTCCCCTTACAGGAATTGTGTGCAATGCCTTCACCCTCACAATCTGTCTCAAGCTATACTTGATCGGTGTAAAACCTCATGTACTCTCAAGGAACAGCATTACGTGGACCAAACATCAGGTAAACAAAAGGTTAATAATCAAAGTACTGAAGAGTATCTGTAGAGAATCATATTCCCCAATAAGGCTCATAATCTACCATCCTAAAGAAAGAACTAACTGCTTCAATGTTTTCAACCTCCAAGAAATAGTGCTCTATAAAACCAGCTGAGGATATTTGCCATGGTATGGCTGAATTGTTAGATCTCCCTCCTAACAATGAAACTACCATCTCAACTACCCAGCTAAATTCGCATGCTGTGCACCTCCATGGAAGTATACCAAACAGATTTTCTAGAGAGACCTCAGTGAGCCAAGAATAGGATTCTCCTAGATAGAGTCCATTTCACCCTTAGAGACAAGGTCTATGGAGCCATCATTACCCTTCACAATCCAAACTTGCTTCCAGTTATAACCTTCCTCATGTCAAACGAACATTTACTTTCATGTTTCAGGTGACGCCAAAAAATTCTAAGTAGCAATGATCTGCTTTTGCAAAGTACATAACTTCAAAAGGGCCATTCCTCCCTGATAATTTTCATTCTGATATAAATACAATTTAGGGGTGAATGAATATAAAGATGGCACAATGGAAAGGGTATGGAAATTTTAATCTGAAGACCTTAGCTTAAGACATGTCTCCTGACACTAGTAGCTAAGAAATATCAGCCCTCTTACAAAGTTTCACTGAGCCTCAGTTTCCTCATCTGTAAAATGGAGATAATAATACCAATCTCAAAGAGTTGTGTGGATTAAATGAGCCAGTGAACATGAAAAAATTTTTCAGTTAAAAGATGATATATGAATGGAAGAAACATGTGAAAGCTGTGTTCAAAGATCATTTTGGACAAAAGTTCATTAGAACCCAAAAGCCAGCACCCCATTTTGTTCAGGTTTAAGGTGTTAAACTATATAAGAATTAGAAATGAAGCTGGAAATTATGTATTCATTGAAAATGTTCCTACTGCTACTCCTATCTCTAGTCTTTCCTCTAACCTGTAAGAATAATTCCAGGTCTTAGAGAGATTGCACAGGAGAATAAACTTTCTCCATAGTTTTGTTTCCCTCTCCCCTCACATCCACACTAACCTTAGCCCATAATAAATTTGGCTTTGAAAAGAGCCCATGTGCTGCCAGCTGGGGCTGCAGCAATCACACCCCAAAGCCAAGTGCCTTTTCTAATAAATAGAGCCCTTATTGTCAACATGTAATTTATTATGTTAAGGAAACAAACCTATTCTGACCTAAGTGTGGTTACAAAAACTATTCCCTTAAAGCTCCTTAGGAAAAGTCCTTGCTTGACCTAAACTAAGAAAAGAGGCATGGCCAGGGCTAAATTTTTGGCTCTCCAAATTTAAAAATGCATGCAGATTTGAGCCCCAAAAATGTCCTCCATCCTAACCCATTAGAAATATTTGTAAAATGTATTAGTAGCTAGGGGGCTACCCTCTCCTTCACAACTATTGTGCAAGGAGAGGGAAAGGGCATTTGTTAGCCACCTCTATTATCTATCCACTTGATCACACTTAAAGGGTATTCTTTTGGTCTTTCTGGCTAAGCTCCTACTAGGCAAGAAGCCATTAAGTGAGATCAAGCCATGTGCCACCTTAGCTGATTAAGTATTCTAAGCCAGCCAAGGGAAATGAAAGGCGTGCATGTCACAAACCTGGGCACCACCAAGGGTACCACTTTTGAATAGAGCATCTTGGATTCTCTCTGCGTGTGAGACCATAACAAAGGGAGACTTGCACTTGCATTTGGTGCTTCTATTCCAGTTAGTAGTCCTCCAGCCTCCTTTTAGCATTCCTTTCAAGGAACCTTATCATTATGACCAAGAGAAAACTGGCTCTAAGTCTTCCCACTTAGAGAAGAGCCCTTGTTACTGAATTCTTGGCGTATTCAGAGCAATGCTTGGTCATCCCTGGGATTTCAGACACAAATCACTCATGACTGACTGTTCTTCTAAGCCTTGGCAGGTCCCCTCCCAAAAGGCATTCTCAAGGAGACCTTCAGACAGTTAGGTGAAGTCCCCAAAGTCTGGAGGATGCGCGGAAAACACATGCTTCTTTAGGCCAGGAGGTAATTTTGTGAGTGTGGGGCAGCTGGTGAGTTCTGTGGAGTACTTGTGTATTATGCAACCATGTTCCTCTTAGATTAGGGTAATACCTCTGGCAGCCACAGAGCCTGCAGACTTTCCAACTAGACTTTGCCAAAGGTCTAGGGCTAAAACAGAGACCTAGAATGCCCCTCCTCTTAATGCAGCATTTCCTTTTCCAGCTAGTAATTATCTGTTCTTGAAAAAACAAAAAGCGGAATTTTTAGAAGCAAAATAGGATAGATTTGGTTAACAGACAAGTAAAAAATAAATTAATAACAATTGAGGAAAGAGATTTGGGTATTGTCCCAAATTACACACTCCCATTTCCTGGAGAAGCTATGTGTAATAATAACGAAAACTTACACTGCAGTTTCAAAGGAAATATTTATTCATCTATTAGAGTAGTACTGATTTTAGCTTCTGCAGATGTTTACTTTATTTTCCATTACTGATGTGTAACAAATGAGGAGTAAGCATAACAAGAAAAACATACGTTAATGCACGGAGCTGTTAAATAATTTTTTAAATCCTATTTTCCACTTAGTGATCCACACCACACCAAAAAAACTGTCCCTCTCTCTGTCATGGATAAAGTTATATTTGGTTAAGGGATTTGGACATATTCCAGTTAGTACAAATAAAGAATCAAGCTGCAAAGAAATAATCTTATTGAATACCTTAATTGTGGCTATTCTCCAAAGGACAGTTTTCTGTTGAAAAGATTTTAATAATAAATGTGTAATAATAATTAGTTTACTTCTTGAATCAACAATAATGGCAGTCCTCTATTTTGAAAATGTAGATTTGCAAATATCTCTGATCCTACTGAGATGATGAACATTATTTACTTCTAACATTATTGTTAGAACCCTTTGATTTACTCATTCCAGTTTTTTAAACCATTTATTTGTTTGTTTCTTTACAGAATGTTTCTCTAGCCCAAGCTATTTGAGGATATTTTTCATCATCTTCATAGTTACATTCTTGATTGGGTTGCTTAAAGTCCTTATCATTAGACAGGTGATACTACAATGGAATAGTAATAAAATTAAGTCCTCGGCAGATTACAGGGTGTCAGCCTCAAAAAAGGTCAGTGAATTCTAAAAAAGAAATACTTTCAGTATGTTATTGTCTACTTTCAATATTTAGGCACTTAATTAATGATAATATTTCCTCTCCATCAAGGACAAGTTGATTCTGCAAGGCGTTTGCACAAGAGCAGTAACCTACCGACGTGAGAAACCTGAAGAAATAAAAATGGACATTAGCAAATTAAACGCTCATGAAACTTTCAGGTGCAACTTCTAAAAAGATTAAAAAGTACTTTATGGGAAACTGGATTTTTAATGATCGCTCCTAAAAATTATTATTATAAAATAATAATTTTATAAGTCACAGGAGGAGATAAATTTCCTAGATCATGCCAGTTGCTGGTTGTCCACTCGAATGAAGACTGACAAGCATCCTCATCATCATGTGACTCACACTGCTGCTGAATTCTTCAGAGAAAAATGTGTCTTACTACTGTTTGATACTAGTGTCATTGTAGCACTTTACTGTAATATATAACTTATTTAGATCAGCATAGAATGTAGATCATCTGAAGAGCACTGATTACACTTTACAGGTACCCACCATTTCTACACTTCCCAGAGAGACAATGCTGTGAAGATAGTTTTGGCATTGTGTCTCTACAAGGGTACAGTAATCCCTGCACCAAACATGCAGATGAAAAAATAATAAGGCAATTATACTAATGTTGCCAAACACTTCAACAATTGGCAGTGAATAGACAAGAACAGATAGATGAGTAAATGATTAGTGTTTCACTCATTCAAGAGATGAACAGATAAAACCTTAACCTTGAGGGATATTGCTTTCGAAACTAGTTTTATGCATGTGTGTTTGTTTTCTTCCTTTACAAGATGGATACTAATTCTAACATTCTTTCCTCTTTGCCTTTATATTTTGGTTTTCTTTCTTACAGGATAAGTTTATATAATGTCACAGATGACTGGATTAAATAAGTGCTAAGTTACTACTGCCATAAAACCTAATAATAATACAACGTCACTTTATTAGAATACTTTTAAAAGCTGAACATTTAATAAGGGACACTTCAAGTAACATCAAAATTTGAACAGCTTCGTTGTGTGCAGATGTGGAGTTTTATATCTTCTTACCTGGTAAACTGGATGGATTATTTCACCATTTCATTTGTCTAATCATCAGGTTGAAATTCACGAGATATTTAGAAACTCTGCAAAGTTTCTAAGCAAAGCGCCACACTTTTGAGTCTTCTCCAATATTTATTCCAAGTAGATAATAGCATTTTTCAAATTAAAAGCTAAATTAAGCTATATTCTTTTTGCCCTTCAATGCAGTCTAAGGACATTCTTTCTTTGAATCACCTCAACCCTACTCACCAGAATTCTAAAAGTACACAATTGGAGGAGGATAGACAGTATCTTAGAAATAAGCTCATTCACTCTTGTAGTTAGTCAGAGAACTGAGGCTCAGCAAGTTTAAATGACTTCTCAAAAACCCCTAAGTGACCAAGTAGCAACAATCAAAGAGAACTTTTTTCTTATTGCCAGGCCAGTGTTCATTGAACAATGTCATACTACCTCTTGAATCTTTAAAATAATCAATTGGCAAGTATTTTTAGATGTGATTTACTGAAGTCTTAAGTATAAGAAAATTTCAAAACAAAGCAGAAAAAAGTAATTCAAACAGAATTGTCCATGGTTGGCTTCCAGTCTATCTGCTAATCAGCTTCTAAGAGACTGCAAAATAGCCTAACTAGAGGGAAGTCCATTCACACCATAGCCTGTGTGAACGGCGCCCCCTGGAGTTGTGCAGTGCTCAGTGCTCAGCCAGAGAGCTTGATACAGAGGCCATGAACTTTTATCCTCCCCAACAGGAACTTCATCACAATTACCATATCCTTACAGACTTATTCAGTCTGATTTTATTGGCTAAAAGTCCAACAGTCCTGTATGCAGTACAGAGCTTTGCCTATGACAACTAAGGAATTTATTTTAAATTCCTTTAAAATGTCTTCTTATAATCAGCTTCCCAGACTTTCTGTCTTCCAGCACTTGAGTTAAAGTGCCAGATATTTGCATTTCGATGAAGACTAAATCCCACTCCATATTCTACCCTAAAGAGGATTTAAAAACATATAATAAGTTGTTCTGCAGCCAACAAACACAGTAACTCCATCAGCCGTCCCCTGCAGCCAAGCAATTATGATGCTAGGTTGAACTGTATTTCTTTCCCCAAATGAGAAATCAGCGGCATTGACAGAATCCAGTACTGTGACTCACTTGTGTAAAATACCTTTGATCACCAAGGATAATGCAAAACTTCTTTTTGCAGCATGCCTGTCACAGCATCCTTTTTAAAAAAGAAAATAAATGGATACTTGACAGCCCTCAAAAAGGAGAAAGTGGAAAATATCCATTCATTGAAATGCTGAAAATTTTAAAATTTTAAAACATTATGATGTTCATAAGCTAATTTCTATGAGGGCTGAGTTATCCAAAATAGCATAATAAAATGAAATTCTTAAAATAAAGGGATATATATTTTGACACTCTCACTAGTTTGCACTAATTTATAGTGGAACAAGGCTCTTCTCATAGGAAGGGACAAACTTTCTGATAGGCAGTTCAATGCTAGATGATGACTGCAGTTATGCTTGTGATGTCTTGTGCTTTCCTTTTTTACTTAAAGGTCTAATTCTTAAAAGATTTTAGAGCTTATATTTACTTGAATAATTGACATTTTCCTTGTGAGAAAAGAATTAATATTTGACTAGCTAGAATTAATTAAAAGTTAAGGGAAAACAGGGTATTCTTAGATTAAATAATTTATGTAAATAAAGCCTATTTTCAACTAATATGAACACAGGGGCCTTTTGAGATTCACTGATAGTAAATACAAGTTATGAAACTTTAAATGATTAACAAAGTTAAGAACTTCAACAACACTTTTGGTACGACAGCATTTCTGTGCCCTAAAGTATTTCATGATTTAGAAATGTGCCATATATGCACTACAATATAACTGTATGCATTTTACTTCTCTGGGGATATCTTTACACTGCAGTGTACATGCATTTATAAGCATCTGATATCTTTTTTTTTTAATTTATTAATATTTATGAAGTCTCAGACATTCTCTGAAAGACTCAGAAATTCACTAAAACTCTGATTATGTCCTAAATGTTTAATTTAGCTTTGGTTTATAAAGATTAAAAAAAAAAAATCTAAGGTTAAACAGAA
Source organism: Balaenoptera borealis (assembly GCF_965194805.1). Lineage (NCBI taxonomy): Eukaryota > Metazoa > Chordata > Mammalia > Artiodactyla > Balaenopteridae > Balaenoptera > Balaenoptera borealis. Next base: position 56,585,790 of record NC_138864.1, on the reverse strand, counting down.
TAGATTTCTCTGGAGGCAAATTTTTCAAAATTCAAAATTAAAATTAGTGGATGCATCAGATGCAACACTTCACTAAAGAATAAACTTCAAATGTTTTTAATATACACTTAATCTCTATTGAAGATATTCTTATGTATGACAATGGGCATCTACAAGATGTTGAAATATGATTATGATGGACTATGAAAATTTTTCTCCTTAGAATTATGTTCCTCCTGGTACCTGATATAGTAAGTTAAACGCAATGGCTTTTCCTTCCTTTCCTTACTCCTGTTCTTTTCTACTCATTTTTCCTAAGAGAGTGCCCTAAAACTTCAAGCTCAATAAGCCTAATTGTGAAAAATAACTGACTGTAATGGTATAATGAAGTTCTTCATTTCCATACATCTCTTAATGATTTTAAAACTTATTTGAATCTATGCACCTGAACAAAGACTCATTAAAAACTAAGAATTTTAAATTTTTACAACTGTTCGACTTCTTTCAATTTTAAAGGATTTGAGATCTATATATTTTAATAAAAGTATCAAGTGAAATACAACCACTTGGGAGTTCAATCATGTGCATATTATATTGTTTTATTTACTCTTAACATTTAATTTACAACTATCCTTATTTATATCGACCTTAAGAACTCCACTTCATGCAATGCAAACTGAGATATATTTTGAAAGAAATATAAAACTAGCATTCTTTCAGATCATTTCCCTTTTCTCTTATAATTCCTCAATGGTAAATTTATTATGGGTAACTAATTATACGTGTTCATATTTCATTAATTCTAAGACATCCACTTTTTAATTTAACATCTCTAAATGTATCTTGCAGTTGTTGACCTCTTAGATGCAGTGTTTGAAGTTTTGCTTAAATAAACATTATACTAATTTATCTTTAACCAAATGTTCATGGGTATAAGGACATTCATTTTTGTATAAATATTTAATAACACATTTATGATAACATGTGAAGTCAGTTTTCAGTACATCTGGATCACATACAACTCAACATGGAGCCTAACCATCTGATTATGAGTTCAGATCCTGTAGACCTTTAGGTTATAAAAGCTCTTTCAGCCTCCTACTTATGCTTTATGCTAGTGGCTACAATTTCAGCGAACCCTAACCTAACTGACAAGAATGAGTGAGTTTCTCCAAGGTTTGTTAACAAATTTTTATTCTTTCTATTACTTCCTAAATAATACTTGCATATGGTCATCTCACTTTTAGACAGAATTAACTGGAAAAATATTACATAAAACCATCATATTTAGATTTAGATTTTGCATATTTAGGTTTTGCAGCATCTTGTATGTCATATGTCAATGACAGGAGAAAAATATGATATAACCAATCAGTGTTGTAGGAAAACTTTCCCTTCAAGTTCTCCTACATTTTTATTCTTTATCATTTCTGTTCTTTTGTTTGACTTTTTTCTTTGGCTCTGATAAATTCACCTTAAGCCCATGTAATGACTGTCATAAAACTGCATATTTAAATTATTTGACTTATATGAAACAATTGTTCAGCTATCTGGGCAGCTGTTAATGAAATATCTGAGAGTAATAACACTACTCTTTTATCTACCTGGATTACTTTCCCACAGAAATTTACCTTTGTAAGCTAACTCTATTAATCAGGTTTCTAACCTCCATAACCTATTTCAGTTAAAATCATCTAATCCAACAATTAAAAAAACCCAAAACACTGCAGTCATCAAGGGTGGAAAATGTATGACTTGTGTAAAAAATCTTTACTAGCTTTACACTGTACAACAGATAAATGTGATTTTGATAACAATTCCACACAATAAGTATGGCACATAGATTTTATTAATATTGAATATAAAATATTTTAATTCTAAATTAAAATAAAATATAAATTTGCACATATTAATATAGAAATTCATTTGGTGTATATTTAACATAACTTTAAAACCACTTTACATTTACCAGCTACTTCATTAAAGTTTTTTAAATGTCTGCAAAAAAATTAGAAATGTTTTTAAATTTCAGTAATATAACCTATGTGTTTCATTTAAGTCCTGCCTTTGTAAAAAAAATTTTTTTAATATAGAGTGTATTTTTAAATTAAAATATTTGAATATAAAATAGTTCTAAGAAAGAAACTATTTCTCATTAAGCAAGTTTCTTATTATTTCTGGCTTTGAATTATACATAAATTTAAATTGCCTTAAATGACATAGAAGATTGGGGAATATGATAATTTCACATTGTATACTATGAGCCTGTTCATATAATTCTGATTGACTACTAACTTTGGTTTATGTATTTATTAAAGAGCTGACACTGTAGTTTGTTGTGAGATGTTTATTTTTATAACAGAGCTTATAACAGTTATGACAAGGCATTTAATTAATGCATCATTCTGTTTAAAAGTAGGTGTTAACCAATATGAAATTCTATGTTTTAAAATAAAAATGTAAAGATCTAAGTATGCACAGAATGCTTCTTTATTTCTTATTGTGTGCTACATGACTCTCAGCACTGCCAGACAATAGTATATTGTCACACAAGGAAATGTAATAACATTCATACATGGTCATTGGTAGAGGACATTACATAATTCCAAAAAGCTACTACTTCTGGAAAACTGTAGAGCCAATGATAAAGATGTGAGGCCATCCTAATTCCTCTATTTCCCTTCAATAGCCGCCCAATGGTGAAAGCAGAAGGAATATCCTAATTACAAAAACTGAAAAATTAGCTAAAAGAGAAATTGGGCTTTTTCTAGCAGACAAAGGCCTCTACCATCACCTTGATACAAACATAACATGTTCATAATCTTCAACTGCACATTCTCCAGAGCCATATTTAAACAAGTGAAACTTATGGAGTACCCTTGTGTTGTGATTTTCCTTTATTTAATCTAGTGGAAAAACTAAAGCAGATGAGGGAGCACACTGAAAGTTAAATAAGATATGCAGACAGATTTCCTGTCCTTAAGGAGTTTTAATAGTTTGAAGGAAAGGATATGTGTAGCATACTATAGATAAAAGGGTTTCACTGGAGAGATCAGATGGAAGCTATCAGGAGGTTTAACAAGGCCTTTGTTTTTGAGGATTCATCCCAGTTGGGTTTGGGCTACAGTCTTTCAGGCTCAGAATACTGATTTTGTTATGAGTGTTGTTTGGCCCCATTCTTCCCTTCCCTCTTTAGCAACAGGACTCATACCCTGAGTCTGAATAGAGCACACAGCTGAGACTTAACTACCCAGACTCCTTTGCAGCTAAATGTGGTTACAGGACTAAATGTTGGCCAGTGGGGCAGATGCGAGAGGAACCCAGGATCTCACTTCCCCTTTCCATGTTTTTGCTATCTCGACAATTGGAGGTGTCTTGGCAAAGGAAACCCTGTGCTGAAATATTCAGAGCTTCCGCTTCAGCCAAGAACTGCTCTCCTCAACTGAACCCTGGTAGAGAAACAATCTTTTTAGCTAAACCATTGCATTTGATGGTATAGCAGATATTTTGTACTCTAATGATGTGTTATTTATATAATTGTCTTACTCCTCAGCGATACTAAATACCATTTCTGTCAATTTTTCAAATAAGGAAAACAAGGCACATAGAGGTTAAGCACCGTGTATAAATGAACGCAGCCAGTAGGTGGCCAAGGCTGGATTCATAGGCAGATCTGTTTTTCATTCCATAAATGACTGATCATATGTTTTATGAGGATAGATTTTTACTAAGTTAATTAGTTTTACTAGTTTAACTATGTCCTTATGAACCAAAAAAAGGTGCAATAAATAAAGTTGAGGAGCTAATATATGTGCAGAAACACTACACAGGAAGAAGTGAACGGAACTTAAAAATGAAAAACAAAATGTTAAGTGCACTCAGATGCTGTAACTAGACTGGAGCAGTCCATGGAGGATAGCATTTGGCCTAGGCCTTGCAGGAAAGGTAAGTGTAGACATGCAGAAAAGCAAGATCATGGAGAGGTAAGGGAAGAGTAAAGGAGAAAAGGGTGGGGATTCCATCCAAGAACATTGAAATCTTGTTGAGATGCAGCATTGTATAATGAAAAAAAGTAACCTACAGGTCCTAGTCTATGGAAAGCCTGCTTTCCTGACTAAGAAGTTTGAACTTTGGTTACTAGGAAAAAGCAAGCCCTGAAGTTTTTGCACGGAGAAGTGGTATTACTGGAACTATACATGGTTTGGAATATACTAACATAAACTAAATATAATTTTTAATTAAACATTAATTTTATCCCCTCTAATACTAAATATAAATACCACTTAATAATGTTAAATATTTAATTCTATTAAATGCCATTTAACAATAAATTTAAATACTATTTAGTGCTAATGTAAAAGAAACTGAAGTATACAAAAGCAGAAAAATTTGAAAATCCAACTTCCTAATGGCAATCACTTTCATATGTAGGCATATTTTCACTTTATTTTTCTATGCACTTTATAGCTTATTATGCAGATAACACATATTTGTTGTAAAACATCCAAAAATACCTTGACATTAAAATTAAAATAAATATTACTCCAATCCAACCACTCAGAGTTGACCGTTGCCATACATTATGTGTGCGTGTGTTTGTAACTAAGAAAGAAATATGCTATTAATAGTATGGTATAAAGATATTTTTTCTTCGAAAACATTTCAAACATTTTTTCCATGTCAAGATTTAAACTATAGTTTTACTAGGTGGATATAATCCCATCCAAGAATGTGCCACAATCATAGCTCTATGTTCAATGAGAAAAAGAATGAGCAAGAAATGATACCAAATATAAAACAATGGTCAACAACTTTAGTATTCAATAGGAGGAGATTGGTTAAATAAACTGTTTTTGAATGGGAGAGATTTGCACATTTATAATGGCAGAGGAGAGGGAGCCAGTGTAGAGAGAAATGTTTATATTGGGATGGTTTGTATTGGTCTAAGGTACAATAGGGGAGCATTTCAAATTATGACAAAGAGGGATCAGTGAAATGAGCTTAGAGAATTTTCGTGAGGAAATAAAGATTTACACAAAAGTACAAAGGGAGGGAATAAGAGTTACTGCTACAAGGAAAATTAGAGAGAACTTGGAGATTGGCTAGATACAGGTGATAAGGAAAGAATTTAGTTGAATAGAATTCTAATGCCAACTCTGAAAGTCACTACAGACTTCTACCCAAATTGGATAAAACTCCCAATCTGGTCTCACAAACCACATTGTTCTTGCCAGTCCATGACTTTTAGACTAAATTCTAACTTCATCAAAATATTTGGCCAGACAAAACTAAAGCTGCAAATTTTTAAACCATGTCAATGGTCATGCTTTCAGTATTATCAAAATAAGCCTAAGTGCAAGATAAGCAGTATCTCCTTTTAATCTAGTTATTTATATATAAATATTTTGATCATAATTAGAAGTAGTGGTGGGCTGCATAAGAAAAACAAATGGCACCTTGGCTTCCAACTTGGCAATCCTTTAGCACTTATTTGGACTGGTGCATTATTTCGTATTTAGGGCCCAGTGTTGTTTAGACTTCTTCCAATGAATTGCTTAAAGGTCATAAAAAACTATCTGTCTATAGTGGTGAGAGGAAAACTCTTTCTTTATTGGGCTTTGTCATACTTTGTGCTGTTTTTCCATTATTATGAGAACAAAATACATTCTAACCATCATTAAAGTCATGAGAGATAATTATCCATTTAAGAAAATCTTAATTTGCGATTAACAACATTTTTTAAATATTTTCCCCTATTAAATTAAGGATAATCTATAGGTCCGTGATTTTCAAAGAGTAGTTCCCAGACCAGCAGCATCAGTGTCACATGAAAACTTGTTAGAAATGCAGATTTTTAGTCTCTATCCCAACTCTTCTGAATCTGAAACTCTGGGAATGGGACCCAGAGATCTGTGTTTTAACAAGCTCTCTAAGTAATTCTGATGCCTGCCAAAGTTTAAGAACCATTTCCATAAAGAGTAAAAGTTAGCATCAGGAAACCAAAAGCTATAGATTATGCTTACTGGTGCACATAGACGAGTACCTGATACTCAATACTCAGTGCAAGTACTTATTTATTAAGTGTTGAATGAGTCAGTGATGTTCTATTTTCTCTGAGCCCCTCAGACATGTCCCTTTGAAAAGACTGTGCTCAAAATTTGTCTGTCATTTATTGCAGCTAAAATCAAAGTAATAAAATGATTGTCTGGCATGTTGTTTAAGAAAATAAAATTGACTTCAATTACTTTTTAAAACAACCTAACATATCCAGTGTATGTAGAGGCCCACATTAAATATTTTTATTGTCTACAGGCAGTTCTCTTTTTTCTGTCACTTAAACACTCTCTGTTCTTCCCAAAAGCTAAATGCATACAGATTTATGTGTGGGTGTATGAGATAGTGGAGGATCTCTACCACTGCCTTAATTAATAGGGAAATTCCTAACACGGTCTGTGGAGTTCCATCTTGGTCAGAGGGCTAAATCTTCTCTTCATATTCTCATGTCCACCAAAGTATACAACTTCTCTCCCTCCTCTCTGTTCAGAGACACTTGCAAGTGTCAAAGTCTGTTGGCTGTCTATAGGGAATACAAGTGGGACAGCGATACCAAGGACAGCTGGGTACAGCATCCCTTCCATTGCACCCCCTGGTCACTGGAGTAGAAAACCCTTCTGCTCCCTCTTACTTTGAGGAATCACATTTGTTTACTCTTCTCTAAGAAAAATATCTAAGTCACCCCTCTCTCCCTTACCCTGGATCCAGTTTTATCTCATCCTGAAAAAAAAAAGTAGCTCTACAGGCATGCATTCAAATTTGTCTCTGGTCCTCTAAATTTTGAACTTATTTTGGTAGTATTTCTGCTTTAGTGTGGACTTGGACAAGCGAAAATAACCTGTACAGTATCAGTGAATAGAAAAAAGGAAAGGAAATGTATGCATATGTGTATATAGGGGCAGACAGACCCAAAGAATAAGAAATGGTACTGAGAACTTATTCTGGGACTCTGGATCCCTCAGGCCAAGGAGGATATAAAGAGAGGGCAGAGACAGGAAGGAATGGATATTGTTAAAAATAATTTTTGAGAGACCCTTGCCTTGAGTCTCCACTTCAGCTTTCTTTGGGGATAGGAGGGGATATTCTCTCTAACTTCCAGCCTAGTGTGGCTTCAAGGGAACGCTTAGGACCTTTAAAATGTATTCCCTACACCTGCGAGACAGAAGTCTGATGCCTAGCTCATGCCAGAAAAAGAGGCTTCATCATAGATTAGTGCTCATAACACATAAGGCTGTGGCCTGGGTCCTATCTCCCCCCATGAAAACTAGAGGGGAAGAATGGCAAGTACTAGGTATGTCTGTCCTAATTCTAACCAAGTGTCATTCTTACTCTACAGGTATATAATCATTACATATATATACATATATATATATATATAATTATATATTTAATGGCACTTATATATATAATTATATATAATTTGAAACAAATGTCATTTTCTTTCCTTTCAAATACCGAAACAATACTATCAGACTCTTCCCAAGAATGATTTTAGGTGTCATTTAAATGCCCTCACCCTGACCAGAGAATTTGAGAACAATGAAAAACATGTATTGAAAACATTTGGAATAATACTGTTTATTATGTTTTTAAAATTACTTAGAGTTTATTTTTAGTGCATTTAATATGCAGATTACTTTGTATAAAAAATATTCACCTTAATCTACAGATTGATTTTGCAAATATTGGTTACTTTTCAGTTGGCAATTTCCTTGCTTCCTTTGGTTTGACTAAGGTTTTTATTTTTAAAAAAATAGAAATACAGACTATTATTCAACATTTAAAATGACTACGGTTCTCTCTTTTGCCCTTGGATAAATTGTGAAAAGGCCAATTATTAAGCTTCAAGATTTCATTACTTTGTCCTCTGATGACATTGAGTCTATTTGGGTAGAAAAAAATATGTAGAACTCTTCAAGTCAAAATTGTATGACTAAAATGGTAACTATATATGTCAGCTTTTAAATTTCCTTTATTAATAAAAGAAATATATGCAATTTAAGTTTCTTCCTAGCTCCTCAGTCATTTAGTAAGAATAAGCATACATCTTAACTCTCTATTCTGGTAATGAGTAGATAATGGCCTAATTAGTCAGTAATCATTTGAAAACAAGAGCAGATAGAAGAAGAAACCCACACACTTCCAAAGATATGGGGAGAAAGTAAATGCATTCTTTAAAATGATGGTGAGTGAAGGCATCAGTGAGTCTTTATGATGGGTGTAGGTGGTTCAAGAATAAAAGAGAGACAAATGGTGAAGAAAAAGTCACAGCAGGAAAAATCTCCATCACTTATCTACCAGCCCTTACACACACACACACACACACACACACACACACACACTCCTTCTCATACACACATACACACACTCACATATACTACTCTGTATGATATGTGACATGTCATGACATAGCTGCCCAGCATCCCTTTTGGATTTTCTTTCTTTTCGTTTAATTTACATGCAATACAATGCACAAATCTTAAGTTTATAACTTGATGAGTTTTGATAAATGTATACACCTGTATAACCACCATAGAACATTTTTATCACTTCAAAAGGTTCTTTATGCCCCTTTCCGGTCAATCAATCCCCTTCTTATGATAGTTAATTTTATGTCAACTGGATTGGGACACAGTGCCTAGATATTTAGTCAAGTAGTATTCTGGATATTACTGTAAGAGTGTTTTAGGGTGAGATTTACATTTAAATCAGTGGACTTCGAGTTGTCCATAATGTAGGTGGGCCTCATCCAATCAATTGAAATTGAAGTTGAATCAGTTCTGTCACTGAAGCGAGCAAAAGGCTGATCTCCCTCAAGCAAGAGGGAATTCTCTAGCAGTCTGCCTTTGGAGCAACATCAGCTCTTCCTGGTTCTCCAGCAGACTGCCTTTGGACTTGAACTGCAACTCTCCTGAGTCTGTCGCCTGCTGGCCTCCCCAAACAGATTTTGGACTTACCAAGCCTCCACAATTACATAGGTAAATTCCTTTAGGTCTGTCTGTCTGTCTGTCTATCTATCTATCTATCTTGTTGGTTCTGTACCACTGGAGAAACTAACACACCTCCCCTTCCATGCAATCACTGATTTCTCTTACCATAACCAAACAGCTTTCTTACTTGTAATTTCCCTCAGAATTAACAGACCTTCCCCTGACATTTATCCAAACCCAATCTTCTCATAGCAACTAAGTATGGAAACTAGTATAATACTTAAATAAATTACCTTTGTTTTTTAAAAAAGTCAGGTTTATTGTAGTATGATTTATCCTATAGAAAAATTCATTCTTTTCAGATGGATCTCAACAAATGCATGTATATCACTGTACAACCACTATCATAATCAAGATACAGAATCATTCCCAAAAGTTTCCAATGCCCCTTTTATAGTCAGTCAGTTCTTTCTTATTATCCCCAGCCCCTGGCAACCACTAATCTGATTTCCGTCCCTATAGTCTCCTTTTATCAGAATGTCGTACAAATGGAATTATACCGTATATAGCCTTTTGTGTATGGCTCCTTTCACGTAGCATAGTGATTTTCAGATTCAACCATAATGGCATGTATAAGTAATACATATTGCTGAACTGTAAGATTCTACTGTATGAATGTACCACAATTTGATGATCCAATCACTGGTTAATGGGAATTTGGACTATTTCCAGTTTTTAATGATTTTTGAGTGAAACTGCTATAAGCATTCTCATAAAGCCCTTAATGCAGACATATGTTTTGTTTCTCTTGTTTAAAGACCTAGGAGTAGAACTGTTAGGTCAAACGGTTAGTGTATGGTTAACATTATCAGAAACTACCAATCTGTTTTGCAAAGTGGCTGTACCGTTTTACATTCCCAGCTGCAACAGATGAGTATTCCAGTTGCTCTGCTTCCATGTTAGGACTCTGTAGTGTCAGGTTTTTAAAAGCCATTCTAGTAGCTGTGTACTGCTCTGTCTTGGTGGTTTTAATTTGCACTTGCCTAATGACTAAAGATGTGTAACTTCTTTTCATGTGCTTCTTTACTATCTGTAGTGGCCAGCATCCAAGTCTCCTCCACCTCCCCTGCCCCCCCCACAAATGATCCTGAGATACTGGTATTCACACCTCTATGTATTTCTCCTAAATTTAATAGGGCTTTGTAACAAATAACAAATAGGATACCATGAAAATGATATAGTGTAACTTCTGAGGCTAAGTCATAAAAGCCACTGTTGCTTCCTCCTTGATGGCTCTTGGCTCACTCACTTGTAAGCCAGCTGCCATATAATGACAACATTCAGAAAACCCTATGGAGGGGACTTCCCTGGCGGTCCAGTGGTTAAGACTCTGCACTTCCACTGCAGGGGCCGTGGGTTTGATCCCTGTTCCGGGAACTAAGATCCCACATGCCGCCTGGTAAGCACAGTGGCCAAAAAAAAAAGCCTAAAGAGAAAACTCTATGGAGAGATCCACATGACAAGGAAGTCAGGCCTCTTGACATTAACCAGCACCAACTTGCCAGCCATGTGAGCCATTGTGAAGGCAGATCCTCAAGCCCCAGTTAAGGCTTCAGATGACTGCAGCCCCCACCAACATCTTGGCTACAAAACAGAACACCACCAATTAAAATGCTCCTGATTTCTTGAACTACAAAAACTGAGAAAACTTTTTATCATTATTTTAAGCAACTAGGTTATTTAGTAAATTGTTATGTGATAATAGATAATTAACACACCATTCATATCTTTTCTTTGGTAAAATGTATGTTCAAGCCTTCTATTTTTTTTTAATGGGTTGCCTTCTTGTTCTTGAGATAAAAGATTTCTTTATATACTTTGGGTATAAATCCTTTATAAGATAGGTGTTCTTCAAATGTTTTCTCCCAGATTTTTGGCTTGTTTTCTTTCATTTTCTTAACAGACTCTTTCAAGGAAAGAAATTTCATATTTTGATGAAATCCAATTTGTCTACTTTTTCTTTTGTGGTTCATACTTTTGGTGTCATATATAAGAAATCTTAGCCTAATGAAAGGTCAAAATATTTTTTTCTCATATTTCCTTCTGGAAGTTTTATAAATTTAGGCTTTACTTTTAGATATGCAATCCATTTTTAAGTTTTTTAAAAATAGAGTGGAGTTCATTTTTTCAAAGTCTAATTATTCCAGCAACGTTTCTTAGAAAGACTATTCTTTATCCATTAAATAAACTTGGTACATTTGTACAAAAAACAAAAAAACAAAAAAGAATCAATTGACTACAGTGGACTCTCAAACAATGCAGGGGTTAGGGGAACTGATCCTTTGCACAGTCCAAAATTTGGGCATAATTTATAGTCAGCCCTCAGTGTGCATGGTTCCTCCTTGCCTGTGATTCAGTACCTGCAGATTCAACCAACTATGGATCATGTAGTACTGTAGTATTTACTACTGAAAAAATCCATCTATAGGTGGACCTGAGCAGTTCAAACCCAAATGTTGTTCAAGGGTCAACCATATATGTGTGTGGTTCTATTTCTAGACTATTCCATTGGTCTATTTGGATATCCTTTACCAGTATTTCATTGGCTTTATTACTCTAGCTTTAGAGTATAAATCTTGAAATCAGTATGAATTCCCCAACATTGTTTTTTCTTTGTCAAAAGTTCTTTGGCTATTCTTGGTACTCTGCTTTCCACACACATTTTAAAATACATATTTTTCAGTTTCTGTAAAAAGGCCTGATGAGGTTTTAATCAGGACTCTATTAACTACATAGATCAATATAGGGAGAATTGAAATCTTTTTTTTCCCCTAGTTATGAAGATAAGCCTTCCTTCTTTTTTTTTTGAATTTTTGAATTTTATTTTATTTATATTTTATAAAGCAGGTTCTTATTAGTTATCCATTTTATACATATTAGTGTATATATGTCAGTCTCAATCTCCCAATTCATCCCACCACCAACCTCCCCCCCGCCACTTTCCCCACTTAGTGTCTATACATTTGTGTTCTACATCTGTGTCTCTATTTCTGCCCTGCAAACCAGTTTATCTGTACCATTTTTCTAGGTTCCACATATATGTGTTAACATACGATATTTCTTTTTCTCTTTCTGACTTACTTTACTCTGTATGACAGCCTCTAGATCCATCCACCTCTCTACAAATGACCCAATTTCGTTCCTTTTTATGGCTGAGTAATATTCCATTGTGTACATGTACCACATCTTCTTTATCCATTCATCTGTCGATGGGCATTTAGGTTGCTTCCATGACCTGGCTATTGTAAATAGTGCTGCAATGAACACTGGGGTGCATGTGTCTTTTTGAATTATGGTTTTCTCTGGGTATATGCCCAGTAGTGGGATTGCTGGGTCATATGGTAATTCTATTTTTAGCTTTTTAAGGAACCTCCATACTGTTCTCCATAGTGGCTGTATCAATTTACATTCCCACCAAGAGTGCAAGAGGGTTCCGTTTTCTCCACAGCCTCTCCAGCATTTGTTGTTTGTAGATTTTCTGATGATGCCCATTCTAACTGGTGTGAGGTGATACCTCACTGTAGTTTTGATTTGCATTTCTCTAATAATTAGTGATGTTGAGCAGCTTTTCATGTGCTTCTTGGAAATCTGTGTGTCTTCTTCGGAGAAATGTCTATTTAGGTCTCCTGCCCATTTTTTGATTGGGTTGTTGGTTTTTTTAATATTGAGCTGCATGAGCTATTTATATATTTTGGAGATTAATACTTTGTCCATTGATTCGTTTGTAAATATTTTCTCCCATTCTGAGGGTTGTCTTTTCGTCGTCTTTGTAGTTCCCTTTGCTTTGCAAAAGCTTTTAAGTTTCATTAGGTCCCATTTGTTTATTTTTGCTTTTATTTCCATTACTCTAGGAGGTGGATCAAAAAAGATCTTGCTATGATTTATGTGAAACAGTGTTCTTCCTATGTTTTCCTCTAAGAGTTTTATAGTGTCCAGTCTTACATTTAGGTCTCTAATCCTTTTTGAGTTTATTTTTGTGTACGGTGTTAGGGAGTGTTCTCATTTCATTCTTTTCCATGTAGCTGTCCAGTTATCCCAGCACCACTTATTGAAGAGGCTGTCTTTTCTCCATTGTATATTCTTGCCTCTTTTATCAAAGATAAGGTGACCATAAGTGCATGGGTTTATCTCTGGGCTTTCTATCCTGTTCCATTGATCTATACGTCTGTTTTTGTGCCAGCACCATACTGTCTTGATTACTGTAGCTTTGTAGTATAGTCTGAAGTCAGGGAGTCTGATTCCGCCAGCTCTGTTTATTTCCGTCAAGACTGCTTTGGCTATTCGGGATCCTTTGTGTCTCCATACAAATATTAAGATTTTTTTGTTCTAGTTCTGTAAAAAATGCCATTGGTAATTTGATAGGGATTGCATTGAATCTGTAGATTGCTTTGGGTAGTATAGTCATTTTCACACTACTGATTCTTCCAATCCAATAACATGGTATATCTCTCCATCTGTTTGTATCATCTTTAATTTCTTTCATCAGTGTCTTATAGTTTTCTGCATACAGGTCTTTTGTCTGCCTAGGTAGGTTTATTCCTAGGTATTTTATTCTTTTTGTTGCAATGGTAAATGGGAGTGTTTCCTTAATTTCTCTTTCAGATTTTTCATCATTAGTGTATAGGAATGCAAGAGATTTCTGTGCATTAATTTTGTATCCTGCAACTTTACCACATTCATTGGTTGGCTCTAGTAGTTTTCTGGTGGCATCTTTACGATTCTCTATGTATAGTATCATGTCATCTGCAAACAGTGACAGTTTTACTTCTTCTTTTCCAATTTGTATTCCTTTTATTTCTTTTGCTTCTCTGATTGTCGTGGCTAGGACTTCCAAAACTATGTTGAATAATACAGGAGAGAGCGGACATCCTTGTCTTGTTCCTGATCTTAGAGGAAATGCTTTCAGGTTTTCACCATTGAGAATGATGTTTGCTGTGGGTTTGTCATCTATTGCCTTTATTATATTGAGGTAGGTTCCCTCTATGCCCACTTTCTGGAGAGTTTTTATCAAAAATGGGTGTTGAATTTTGTCATAAGCTTTTTCTGCATCTATTGAGATGATCATATGGTTTTTATCATTCAATTTGTTAATATGGTGTATCACATTGATTGACTTGTGTATATTGAAGAATCCTTGCATCCCTGGGATAAATCCCACTTGATCATGGTGTATGATCCTTTTAATGTGTTGCTGGATTCTGTTTGCTAGTATTTTGTTGAGGATTTTTGCATCTATATTCATCAGTGATATTGTCTGAAATTTTCTTCTTTTGTGGTATCTTTGTCTGGTTTTGGTATCAGGGTGATGGTGGCCTCATAGAATGAGTTTGGGAGTGTTCCTTCCTTTGCAATTTTTTGGAAGAGTTTGAGAAGGATAGGTGTTGGCTCTTCTCTAAATGTTTCATAGAATTCACCTGTGAAGCCATCTGGTCCTGGACTTTTGTTTGTTGGAAGATTTTTAATCACAGTTTCAATTTCATTACTTGTGATTGGTCTGTTCATATTTTCTATTCCTGGTTCAGTCTTGGAAGGTTATACCTTTTTAAGAATTTGTCCATTTCTTCCAGGTTGTCCCTTTTATTGGCATAGAGTTGCTCGCAAGAGTCTCTTATGATGCTTTGTATTTCTGCGGTGTCCATTGTAACTTCTCCTTTTTCATTTCTAATTTTATTGATTTGAGTCCTCTCCCTCTTTTTCTTGATGAGTCTGGCTAAAGGTTTATCAATTTTGTTTATCTTCTCAAAGAACCAGCTTTTATTTTTATTGATCTTTGCTATTGTTTCCTCTGTTTCTATTTCATTTATTTCTGCTCTGATCTTTATGATTTCTTTCCTTCTACTAACTTTGGGTTTTGTTTGTTGTTCTTTCTCTAGTTCCTTTAGGTATAAGGTTAGATTGTTTATTTGAGATGTTTCTTGTTTCTTGAGGTAGGCTTGTATTGCTATAAACTTCCCTCTTAGAACTGCTTTTGCTGCATCCCATAGGTTTTGGATTGTCGTGTTTTCATTGTAATTTGTCTCTAGGTATTTTTTGATTTCCTCTTTGATTTCTTCAGTGATTTCTTGGTTATTTAGTAACATATTGTTTAGCCTCCATGTGTTTGTGTTTTTTTCGTTTTTTTCCGTGTAATTATTTCTAATCTCATAGCATTGTGGTCAGAAAAGATGCTTGATACGATTTCAATTTTCTTAAATTTACTGAGGCTTGATTTGTGATGCAAAATTTATCTATCCTGGAGAATGTTCTATGTGCACTTAAGAAGAAAGTGAAGTCTGCTGTTTTGGGGTGGAATTTCCTATAAATATCAATTAAATCTATCTGGTCTATTGTGTCATTTAAAGCTTGTGTTTCCTTATTAATTTTCTGTTTGGATGATCTGTCCATTGGTGTCAGTGAGGTGTTAAAGTCCCCCACTATTATTGTGTTACTGTCGATTTCCTATTTTATAGCTGTTAGCAGTTGCCTTATGTATTATGGTGCTCCTATGTTGGGAGCATAAATATTTATAATTATTATATCTCCTTCTTGGATTGATCCCTTCATCATTATGTAGTGTCCTTCCTTGTCTCTTGTAACATTCTTTATTTTAAAGTCTATTTTATCTGAGTACTGCTACTCCAGCTTTCTTTTGATTTCCATTTGCATGGAATATCTTTTTCCAACCCCTCACTTTCAGTCTGTATGTGTCCCTAGGTCTGAACTGGGTCTCCTGTAGACAGCATATATATGGGTCTTGTTTTTGTATCCATTCAGCGAGACTGTGTCTTTTGGTTGGAGCATTTAATCCATTCACGTTTAAGGTAATCATTGATATGTATGTTCCTATTACCATTTTCTTAACTGTTATGGGTTTGTTTTTGTAAGTCCTTTTCTTCTCTTGTGTTTCCCACTTAGAAAAGTTCCTTTAGCATTTGTTGTAGAGCTGGTTTGGTGGTGCTGAATTCTCTTAGCTTTTGCTTGTCTGTAAAGCTTTTGATTTCTCCGTTGAATCTGAATGCAATTCTTGCCAGGTAGAGTAATCTTGGTTGTAGGTTCTTCCCTTTCATCACTTTAAAAATATCATGCCACTCCCTTCTGCCTTGTAGAGTTTCTGCTGAGAATTCAGCTGTTAACCTTATGGGAGTTCCCTTGTATGTAATTTGTCATTTTTCCCTTGTTGCTTTCAATAATTTTCCTTTGTCCTTAATTTTTGTCAATTTCATTACTATGTGTCTCAGCATGTTTCTCCTTGAGTTTATCCTGCCTGGGACTCTCTGCGCTTCCTGGACTTGGGTGGCTATTTCCTTTCCCATGTTAGGGAAGTTTTCGACTACAATCTCTTCAAATATTTTCTCGGGTCCTTTCTCTCTCTCTTCTCCTTCTGGGACCCCTATAATGCGAATATTGTTGTGTTTAATGTTGTCCCAGAGGTCTCTTAGGCTGTCTTCATTTCGTTTCATTCTTTTTTCTTTATTCTGTTCCGTGGCAGTGAATTCTACCATTCTATCTTTCAGGTCACTTATCCGTTTTCCTGCCTCAGTTATCCCGCTATTGATTCCTTCTAGTGTAGTTTTCATTTCAGTTATTGTACTGTTCATCTCTGTTTGTTTTTTCTTTAATTCTTCTAGGTCCTTGTTAAACATTTCTTGCATCTTCTTGATCTTTGCCTCCATTGTTTTTCCGAGGTCCTGGATCATCTTCACTATCATTATTCTGAATTCTTTTTCTGGAAGGTTGCCTATCTCCACTTCATTTAGTTGTTTTTCTGGGGTTTTATCTTGTTCCTTCATCTGGCACATAGCTCTCAGCCTTTTCATCTTGTCTATCTTTCTGTGAATGTGGTTTATGTTCCACAGGCAGGATTGTAGTTCTCCTTGCTTCTGCTGTCTGCCCTCTGGTGGATGAGGCTATCTAACAGGTTTGTGCAAGTTTCCTGATGGGAGCGACTGGTGGTGGATAGAGCTGGCTGTTTTACTGGGCAGAGCTCAGTAAAACTTTAATCAGCTTGTCTGCTGATGGGTGGGGCTGGATTCCCTCCCTGTTGGTTTTTGGCCTGAGGCGACCCAACACTGAAGCCTACCTGGGCTCTTTGGTGGGGTTAATGGCAGACTCTGGGAGGGCTGACGCCAAGGAGTACTTCCCAGAACTTCTGTTGCCAGTTTCCTTGTCCTTACGGTGAGACACAGCCATCCCCCCGCCTCTGCAGGAGACCCTCCAACACTAGCAGGTAGGTCTGGTTCAGTCTTCTATGGGGTCACTGCTCCTTCCCCTGGGTCCCGATGTGCACACTACTTTGTGTGTTCCCTCCAAGAGTGGAGACTCTGTTTCCCCCAGTCCTGTTGAAGTCCTGCAATCAAATCCCGCTAGCCTTCAAAGTCTGATTCTCTAGGAATTCCTCCTCCCGTTGCCAGACCCCCAGGTTGGGAAGCCTGCTGTGGGGCTCAGAACCTTCACTCCAGTGGGTGGACTTCTGTGGTATAAGTGTTCTCCAGTTTGTGAGTCACCCACCCAGCAGTTATGGGACTTGATTTTATTGTGATTGTGCCCCTCCTACCATCTCATTGTGGCTTCTCCTTTGTCTTTGGATGTGGGGTATCTTTTTTGGTGAGTTCCAGTGTCTTCCCGTCGATGATTGTTCAGCAGTTAGTTGTGATTCCGGTGCTCTCGCAAGAGGGAGTGAGCGCACGTCCTTCTACTCCACCATCTTGAACCAATCCAAGAACTGAAATCTTAACAATCTTGATTCCTCTGGTCCATGAACAAGATACAGCTCCAATTAATTAGATGTTCTTTGATTTTTCTCAATGATTTATAGCTTTCAACATACAAGTCTTACACATATTTTGTTAGATTTATCCCTATGTATTTTATATTTTAATTCAATTTTAATACTTTTTATTAATTTCAATTTTAATTTTCCATTATCAGTATAGAAAAATGCAATTGATTTTGGTGTCTTGACCTTTTATCCTATGACCTTTCTAAACTCACATCTTAGTGAGTGCAATGTTGAACAGGAGTAATTAAAGCATACACTTTGCACTGTCTCCAACTCTTGGGTGAAGGCATTTGGTCTTTCACCATTAAGTTAGTTATGAGCTGTAGGCTTTTATAGTTATGCTCTTTATCAACTTGAGGAAATTCCCTTCTGTTCCACATTTGCTAAGAGTTCCTTCATGATGGTTGTTGACTTTTTCAAATGTCTTTACTACGTCTATTGACATGATCATATTTTTTTCCTTTTTAGCTTGTTGATATGGTGATTTACATTAATTGATTTTTTTGAATGTTCAACTAACCTAGCTGTTTGTAAAGACCCCCCACAATATAAACGTACTCTATATATGTTCAGCCAAATTTTGCACAAGGTGCAATCACAAACCCTAAGCTGTGGGACCTCACTATCCTGACTGACTGACACTCATCCTTTGACCCATAATCCTCTTTTCCCTTCACCTATCTGGATCCCTGTCTCCCTTCAAGGTCCAGTTCAATTCCACCTCCTCCATGAGCCTTTCTCCCGTTATCTAAGTTCTCTCTCCATGGGCCAATCATTTGAAGATGAGCACTCTTCCAAATTTTTATTATCAAGAAGCAATATCAAGAAGAGGGAGAAATTGCTGGGGGTCAGCAAATGGAGATAAGAGTCAGTGGAGGAGAGTAGGGTAGCATAATATTTGAGTATCACAACTGGTATTTTTCTCCTAGCACAATAACACAGGGAATTTCTAGGTCTAGTTCTGGGGAGATTCCAGTCATGTTATGCTCATAGATAATCCTCCTCTCACCCTTACTGTTCTTGGAGCAATTCTGAAAGACTGTGCTCATTTTTTTTTTTTTTTTTTTTTTTTGGTGGAACTGCAATGATAAAGAGAACCTCCTGTTTCTCTGAAAATACTTTGTAAAAATACGGATAAAATAAAGATAAAATGTTGCATAAATTTATACAGTAAATGCTCAGCAGTACCTTGTATGAAACGTTGTGTTAAGCTTTGTAGGGGATACAAAGACAAGATCTGTTTGACATCTCTGAATTTAAATTACACATAATGCAATTTATGTATACTTATGTTTACTTATTATTTCTTGTGCTGAAATCTCTATTCCTTTGTAGTCCCCCACCCCAGAAACACACACTCAGCTTCCTTCTACACATGGAGA
Source organism: Balaenoptera borealis (assembly GCF_965194805.1). Lineage (NCBI taxonomy): Eukaryota > Metazoa > Chordata > Mammalia > Artiodactyla > Balaenopteridae > Balaenoptera > Balaenoptera borealis. The sequence goes on along the minus strand of NC_138864.1, from coordinate 56,566,627 downwards.
AGTGCTACTCAATATACAAATAATAAAATATATGATCACATAAAAACATTATTAACATCAATTTAGCACTATTTTGTATAGGTTTACACAACCAGTTTCATTATCAAACAATTGTGAAATATAATCCTTAATTTTTAAAAATAATTTTGAATATTTTGTCATAATCTTTGACTAGAAAACCCATTTAAAACATAGCAAACTGGTTTTAATAAAAATTAAAAATGAAAAGCACCTTGTTTAAAGCCAGCTTTTAGAATTAAAACCATATGGGAGCTCTGAACTGTGCAACTTTTGGCTCTGTCATGATTTCTGTGATGAAACTGGCACCTGTTTTCATGCAAGTATTTTGCCACCTATGCTGTTGGACATTTGCAGCTTTGGCCTTAATAACAGTCTCCAGCTGATTATTAAATTACCTGGGTAAGGAACTGCAAACTATTAAATATTTCTTTGAAATGTATTTGTCTTAGTGTGGCAGACATAGTACAGAGTAACTGCAGAAATTGCCAAATGTTGGATTAGCACTACCCCCCTCAGATCAGAATCTTAAGACACAACAGTAAAACTTTGGTGATTTCCATGATCCAAGATGAAAAACAAAGAAGAAAGTCTGATACTGTAAATGATAGTGGGGATTTTTCTCCTTTATATTAAAACTCAGCTAATTAAAGTCCAGCTGGAATTTACAGTACTCAGTGGTCAAAATCAAATGTATGACTTGAACTACAAGTCAACTGCATTAAGAGTAATAGACCAGGATACTTGATGAATCCTAGTTTTACATGTTACCCATTATCAAATTCTGTGTGCAAGTCTGAATTCTACCTTGAATAATTTAGGAACCATCTGCATGAGAAAGTCTGTGTGAATAGACTTTCTTCTATCCTCTGAAATTCTGATTTTCTGCTATGTTTTTCTAGCTAAGCCTTGTCAACCTAAAGTAAATAATTTATTAGTTCTAGTAAAGATATGATGGTAAAAGAAGAAACAACATAGAACCGTTTATAAAAGGAATGCTTCAAAAGTCTGCAGCTATGTAGAGTCTTCTTCAGTGCCTATTTATAAGTCATCAGTGAAAACCAGTATAGACAGTTCAGAGTATTTGAGTTGAGAGGTAATATAGGAATTACCCAAGGGAAGAGGAATACCTTGTTCACCCTTTGCCAGCTCCTGCAGAGCCATGCCACACTGAGGAGGAAATAATCTCCACAAACACAAAGAAGTCTTCTCTCAAAGGGATAACCTTTGATCCCTTCCTGTAAGGTGTGCTTGTAAGGTGTGTTTGCTGTATTATTTTAGAATATTCAATTCTCCTATGAAAGACAAGAAAAGCAAATGGAATCAATGAAAGTCACGAAAAACATTAAATATATATAGTAAGTATAAAAGTAGCTGTGAGACACAGGAGAAACTCATATGTTAAGCATAGGTAGTAAGTTAGTAACCTGTGGGATACATTAGACACAGATAGAGTAAGAAGAGCATAAGTGATAAATATAGGTGGAAATGGAAAGATCAAAGACACCAAATATTCATATGGCACAGGAGACACCAAAACTTCATATTCTACTAAATATTTATGAGGCAAAAGAGATATCAAATGTTTATGAGATACTCAGTACTCATGGGATTTAAAATTACCCCCCACCCATTGGTGACACCCATTCTGGCTCACGTGTCCTCTGCCTAAGACATGCAGATAAAATCTACAACTGCTCTGCAAGCTAATGGGCAAGCTACAGCTGTGGCCAGGAATATTTGCCCCTGTGTCTCTCCTAAAGCACAAGCATTTATTGACTTCAGGCACTTTCTATTGGCTGAGCTCCTTGTTCACTCTCAACTCTGGTCCTTGTAATTATCCTGACAGTGGGAATGACTGATGAGGCAGAGAGAAAGATAAGACGTAGGAACACTGTATAGCACAGAATTCACATAGTGTGGTCCTTCCAACTCTCTATCCTTTCCTAAATGTATTAACCTGCCCCATCTATTTTCTCTTACTTCTCACTCTTTGTTTTAAGTTGATTCAATAAATCATAAGTTTTGATGATTTGAGTTTAGTCTCTGAGTCTTTCTGTTCTGTGACCTCTGGGAAAGCTTCTCTGGTTGTATACTTGCAGGCTTCCATTGAACCATAATTTCCCTATATGACACCGCATCTCCACCACCTCCAATGTTGACTCTCAGCCTTGCAGTCCTGTTTGGTGTAGAGTATGACAGGCATTTAAGGAATCCAGAAGGTGCTCGATGATGCTGAGCTCTCCAGACTTAGACCCTCTTGCTGTCATCTACGCCTAAACAACAAAGCACTTTCCTATACTTGAGACATTTTTTATATGAGTAGATTAATTTTCCTTACATAATCTCCCATTTCTTTCTGACCTTTATGTTGCCAGTTTTCCATTTTATTAGTTTTGTCATAAATAATTTTTCTATTTTAGATCATTACTGGAAAAATTTTTCATTACATTATTGAGAGTCTTCCTCCCACTCCTGCCCTAGTCACACAGTTTCTTTTTCCACAAACAGCAAATATTTTCAGTTTTTTGAGTAGGAGAAAGTAGATAAAAAAGAATGACCCAAGTCACTCAACCAAATTTAATTTTTACGCTGTTCCCAAGTCTGGTACGGATGAGAGGAAATAATTTAACCAATTTCCATAAAAAACATTTAAAGTATTTTATTATTAATTGTAAAAATAGTTAAAAGTGGTTTTTTTGGTACTTTGCATTATGTAAAGGAATTTTCAAATTATATGTTTTGATAATCATTGAAACTCCTTGAGAAATTAATATAATAATACTAGATGTGTGATCACAGGCAAGCTCCTTATCCCCTCTGTGCCTCAGTTTTCTCATCCCATAAAAATGAAAATACCAATAGTACCTATCTCATAAGGTTGTTATAAGTATTAAAATAACTAATGCATGTAAAGTGCTTAGAATAAATGCCTAGTACTTAATCATTTGAATCGCTTCTTTTGTAAATTGTTCATGTCCTTTTATGATTTCTCTATGACATATTCATCTTTAAAAGAATAATGTTGTAAGCATTCACCATTTATAAAAGATGTAAACCAGTTATAAAGATAATACTACTTAGAATTAGACTTTATTGAACTCTTGCCATGTCCCAGGCATTCTGCAAAGTACTTTATCTAGATAATCTCATTTAATACTCAAAACAACCTTATGAGTAGACACGTTATTATGTAACTTTAACAGATAAGAAAATGGAGACTTATCATGATTAATTAGTTTCCCCAAGGTCACGAGGCTATAACATATAGACAAGTCTTAAACCAATGAATTAATCCATTTCTGTCTCTAAAGTTCATACTGTTAATATTGTGCTTTAGTGCCCTCAGTCAGAACTTTTTTTTTTTTTTTGGCAGCGCCGCACAGCATGCAGAATCTTAGTTCCCTGACCAGGGACAGAACCCATGCCCCCTGCATTAGAAGTGCAGAGTCTTAACCACTGGACTGCCAGGGAAGTCCCTATGAAAACTTCTTAAATATTTCACACTCTATAATTTGCCTTTCAGCTTTCCTTAATTATGACACAGAAATGTTTCATTTTATGTAGTAATATCTAACAATGTTTTGTAGTTTCTTTCATTGTTTTAATGATTGGAAAGTCATTTCCCACCCCAAGATAAGATATTCTGCGATATTTTCTAGTTGCTTTAGAGTGCTTTTAAATTACATTTAATTCATTGATCAATTTGGTATTTATCTTTTTAATATGAGGCTAGGGGTAACTTGATTTTCACCTCCAAATAAATAACCAATTTTCCCAGCACCATCCATCACATAATTCATTCTTTTACTAATAAGTGAATTCACTGTAACCACACAAACTGAGGGGCATTCTTGCTTATAAATTTGAATTATGGGAATATGAAAACATACTCTACCATGAAAATGTTAACAAAGTATCATTTGTGCAGAAAATTTAATACCTGCACTGTAAATTTAAAATCTCTCAAGAATATGGTAATTCCAAAAAGAGAAGTAGGAAAAAATGATATACAATCTATGTTCCCGTGCTGTGTGGTGCCTGAAGCACAGTGTTGTGTATTCTAGTAAATGATGTCCCTGGTCTGTGCAGCTCTGGTCTGTGGAGCCCTGTAACCAGCAACTGGTGGGTTAGTTTGGGCTCCCCCAGAAGCCACATCCCTCACCCCCAAAAATTCAAATGCAGATAGTTTATTTGAGAGGTGATCTGAGGAAACACTGGCAGGGGAATGGGGAATTGAAAGAGAAATGGAAAATGACCAAGGAAGAGTGCCTTATCAAACTCTTTATCACTGTGGGCAAAGTTAAAACCTGTCAGTGTAGACCTCATTCCTTGGAGGTGTCTACCCTAGGAATGAGGGAGCTGGAGATTTTATGCAGCAATTCTCATCAGTCTGTGGTTAAAAGTTACCGGCAGTGCTGTTACTTCTTCAACACTTAGAGCTGCCTCTGGAGGCAGACCTGGCTTCAGCAGCCAGATGACGGAGGAGAGAATGGGGAGTGCACTACAGTAGTGAGCTCAGGGGATTGGGATAGGGACTTAAGGCTGCTTTCTGCTCCAATGGTAAACAGAAACGCCATTAGTCAGCATTCATCTTGAATGAGTTGCTGAATTATGGGAAATCTTTAGGAATAAGTCCCTTGTGATTGCTGTGATGGAAGTGTGACTACTTTTTAGGATGATCTATTCATCTACTCTATCCATTCTGTCTATTCTAGGGTGATTATTCTGATCTATTACTCTGTCAATCAACTCTTACACTGCTTTTTTTTTTTTTAACATCTTTATTGGAGTATAATTGCTTTACAATGGTGTGTTAGTTTCTGCTCTACAACCAAATGAATCAGCCACACATACACATACATCCCCATATCTCCTTCCTCCTGCGTCTCCCTCCCTCCCACCCTCCCTATCCCACCCCTCCAGGCAGCCACAAAGCGCCCAGCTGATCTCCCTGTGCTATGCAGGTGCTTCCCACTAGCTATCTATTTTACATTTGGTAGTGTATACATGTCCATGCCCCTCTCTCACTTTGTCCCAGCTTACCCTTCCCCCTCCCCGTCTTGCACTACTTTGATATTTTAATCACAATAGTTAGGCATTTTAGGGCAAATCCCTCCTTTTTATATTTTTCTTCAGAATGTTTTTAGCTAATTTCATTTTTCCAAGTGAAAATCAGAATTTTTGCATGAAGTCCCACACCCACCAAAGAAAGAAATCCTGTCAGTAAATATATTAGGATTTCAAAAATTAATTTAGTAAGAATTAACTTTTAGAAACAAAATCAGTCTTCCTGTACAAATCTGCAAATTCAACTCTTCTTTTATACCTCTCAATATATTGTTGTAGATTTATTCACAGGACACACAAATGTTTTAGAGGATTATTCCTGGATATGTTGTACGGCTTTCATTTTTGCTATTCAGTAAAGAATATCTCACATCCTCTCTTCATTATATCTTTTAGCTAGATATAAAACTGCATATAAGAAAGTCACCGTTTCTTAAAAATTCCTCTGGGGCTTCCCTGGTGGTGCAGTGGTTGAGAGTCCGCCTGCCAGTGCAGGGGACACGGGGTCGAGCCCTGGTCTGGGAAGATCCCACATGCCGCAGAGCAACTGGGCCCGTGAGCCACAACTACTGAGCCTGCGCGCCTGAAGCCTGTGCTCCGCAACAAGAGAGGCCGCGATAGTGAGAGGCCCGCGCACTGCGATGAGGAGTGGCCCCCACTTGCCGCAGCTAGGGGAGGCCCTCGCACAGAGACGAAGACCCAACACAGCCATAAATAAATAAATAATTTTTTTTAAAAAATCACATATATTAAACAAAACAAAACAAAACAAAAACATTCTTGTTAAAAAAAAAATTCCTCTTATTTTATCCAATCGATTTTTTAAATTCTAAGCATTTTTTATTATTTTCTTGTGCTGGCTAGGTTATAACCGAATCATCTGTAAAAATGATCATCTCTTCTGTCTTCATAAAATTCTATCATTAAATGTTTGTTCCTTTGAATCAAAGCAATGTCTCTAAGGAGCAACATCCTTCTGGGACATTAAGAACATATTCGGATAGGGAGGGAGGGAGATGCAAGAGGGAAGAGATGTGGGGACATATGTATATGTATAACTGATTCACTTTGTTATAAAGCAGAAACTGACACACCATTGTAAAGCAATTATACTCTAATAAAGATGTTAAAAAAAAGAACAGGGGCATAGTTATGTGAAGAAAGGAATGCTCTCGGTTGTATATTAATGAATATTAAATGTATTATTAATAAATAGGGTGTTTTAACTTAAAAAAAAAAACGTACTCGGGTCTTATTAGTCATTATTAGTTTATTAGTGTGAATTCACTAATCAGATCCTTTATAGGAGGATATTTAATTAAGATAATGTATTAACAGGGAAAGGAGAAAATGTACTGGTAGAAAGAAAAGGCTGGGGTTGTTTCTAAGCCTGTGGAGGTAAGATACGAACAAAGCTATTAATCTTGACTGGGGAAATACCAAAGAAATCTGCTCTGTCTTCTACAATGATAATTAGGGAACGCTCTGATCTCCAGTGGCCTTCCCACTTATCAACCTGGCCCTTGTCCAGGTCTCCATCTAGCTACTGCTTCCACTCCACTTGATGACAAGAAAGAATAGAGCAAGAAATGCTTTCACAAGGAGCTTGGCTCAATACCCACACATTTTCTGAATTGCCTAGGGCTGCATGCTTGGGATATGAAGAGTAGAATATTCTGGATTTCATTATTACACAGCTGGATTATAAAGCATTTTGCTAAGTTTCTGAAAGTATAGAGCTTTATTACTTTTACTCAAGGATACTAAGATATTGAGTATTTTTTCAAAAAAGTGCAGAAATCTAACTTACAAAGAAATACCTTTAGGTAGAATATTAGTAGCGTTTTATATAACTGTAAATAACTAGAAGGAAGAAAGTCTCTATCTGCAAATACAAAACTTCTCTCTCACTAAGCACCATTTGATTGAAAAAAAGGATGAAAGGAAAGGAGGGAGGGAAGGAAGAAAAATGGAAGAAACTCTTACACAACTAGTAATTCAAGTGATATTCTCATTTCTGTATTTTACTTTGTTTTTCTTTGATCAGTATGCCTTTCTGTAAGCCATCTACCTGAATATCTTTGAGGAAAAATTACTTTGGAGATTCTCCAGATGGAAGTACAGTTCTGAAAACTAAAATTGTCTGAGAAAATTATCACCTTTAGAAAACGTAAAGCCTTTGCATGTGAAATGACTGACGTGCAAAACTTGTTTTTAGACCCAATGAGCTAAGACTTTACGAAATTATTCAGGAATAGCTTTCATTATTGTCTTTTTTGGTAAATAAGATTAACACAGTCTGATGTTTTAGAAATCATTAAGTAGAAAATGAAAAATCCTAAAACGTAAAGCTAGAAGCACATATTTCTTAATTGGAACCAAGTGAACACCACCTGTTATTTTCTTATTCAGTAAAGTCAAACCCTTAAAATCCTGACATACACTGATGTGCTGGGAAGGTAAAAAGTCCTGCCTCTAGAGGGAGAAGACAACTGAAGCTTTTTGTTTGAAACCCTCCCAGACCTTGCCCTATGCATCTCTCCCTTTGGCTGGATATGATTTGTATCTTTTGCTGTAATAAAACTATAATCATAAGTATAGCACTTTCCTGAGTTCTGTGAGCCATTCTAGCAAATTATCAAACGTTGAGGGGGTGGGGGTGGTGAGAATCCCTAAATCTGTGGCTAGCTGGTGTTATAGCCTATGTCTGAAATTAGGGCAGTTTTATAGGGGGGTGTGCTCCTTATCTGTGAAGTTAGGCCTCGTTAGTATCAGCATCCATTGCAGTCCTTTTTTAAATTAAAATCATGGCACATTCTACTTATATCCTAAATTCTTATAAGTCTTTCTTTTTTGCTTTCTATCTTCTATTAGTGATTTTTATAGCCAAACTGTAAGACTGAGATAGTGGTTTTTTTAAGTATAATTGGGTTAAGGAGGTCACATCTTATACTGTTACTTTTCCCTGTTATCTTCCTAGGTGGTGGGGTGATATTCTTCCATCAGGATTCATTTCTCCTAGCCGTGCTTCTGCACACCATCTTAACTTTGCTAAGTAACTATATTAATCTCCTAAAGTTTGTTTATTTAAAAAAAATCCTTTACTTCTAAAAGAAGCTACATTCCTTAGGATGATTATCAGAATAAACTGACTTTAAAAGAAGATTTTTCTTATGATTTAGCACTCTTTTGCTAACTTATATTATTAGATCAGTTCTATTTTGAAGGAGAAATTCTTTTTCTGCCTGACAGGTAAAAGCAATGTTTAACTATACTATTATTTTTATAAACAGATCTTAATTTGTATCCATAATATAGAGTAATAAACAAATAGCAACAGTCTAATGAACCTCTAGAATCACTCCATCTCTTTTCTGCTAGGACACGCACATATTACCTAGGTAAGTATCCAAGTTACAGTGGTCTCTGAGGTCTACATTAACTATCATATATGAACTCCTGGCTGCAAGAAGTAATTTGCCATTGATGGGAAATGCATTAGACTCAAAGTTCCTTAGGTTATGTAAAAGCTTCCCTTATCAAGGATGTAGTGTTCTCAGGAAAGACCCTAACTGCAAGAAAAAAAAAAAGAGATCCTAGCATTTCCCCCACCATTATCAAGGAAGTTCATGTTTCTAATTTCATTTTTTGAGATGAAATTTCAAAAAAGGAAAAAATCAGAAAACCGTACCATGAGGAAATAGGATCAGAGAATGTGAACGTCTTTGATATGGGCACAGGGAGCAATGCATCAGGAATGTTAGCAGAGCACATAGTTCACTTACCCAAGCCAAATCCCAGTGTCAAAAGTTTTGCTTTCTACCTGCTAAAAATGATGAGCCTATGAGATTCATGTAAATGGATTAAACAGCTTCTCAGGAAATGTTTGTTATTTAATTCTCACTCTATTTTTGTGTCTGGTAACTTCAGTTACACCAAGGGTTTGAAAAAATGAGGAACTGAGAAGCAGAGTCATACCCACTTTATAGAAGCTGTCTAACAGTACACATTGCTTCATTTCTCAGGAGATGAATGGCTTGAAGTAGTTATTTAAGGATAACTGTCTAAGAGGAAGAGAATGTGGAAGGTTGACTGAACCATGGACCATGTGCCTCCTAACTTTCTCATTTCATGGCTAGCTTTTCTTTTTTCCCAGCTTGCTTCTTAGACAGGAGGTAAATTTTAAGGAAAAGACAAATGCACTCGCACCTCCTTTTTCTGCCCAGCTAACTTATACTTCAAATAGTCATAACTGTACCCTAATGGCAGAATATTGGAAGGAAAACAATCAAGATGCTCAATATTTGGGCATACCTATATCCCTTTAGTGTAAGAAATTTCAATATGCCCTTGGTAAACCTAAATCTCTGTGCTTAATGTTTATTTTGTCTTCCAAACAGACTATATTCCTATTTATTTGGTTTGTTTGCTCATGAAATCCTGCCTTATTCAATCAGAGTTGAGATACTTTAAAGTCAGCGTATGCCCAATAAAAATAACTGTATAACATGAATAGAAAATCTAGACAGACAGGCATGCAAATAGACAACCTAGACCAAATCTATTAATATGTAGAACATATAAGCAACTTTAGCTTCTTTAGTTGGGTTTCTGAATTTCTAGGTGAAGTGAAAGAAGAATATAATCACTCAATTCTCACTTTGGAGAAAGAGAAGGTCATAAGTCAGGTTCTCTAGGAAGGAGACTTCTAGGCAAAGATTTGTATTAAGGAAGTTTAGTGGGGAGAGCTCTTGGGATTAGCACCTATGGGGGAGTGAGGGAAGTCCAATGGACATAGAGAGAAGTGGGACTGTGAGGCCAACAAAAGCTTCCCTGTGGGGAGCACTGAAGCTGGGATGGCTCTTCAGAGTTTTTCCAGTTGGATAACATAGGCTTTATAACTCTCACTCCACCCCCTCAGATTGGGCTGTCACTGATGTAGGCTGCTCCTGGGAAGTGGAGTAATGTTGGGCCAGGTGGCTCTCTTCAACAGAGTGCAATGAGGGTAGACGGGAAGGGCCTTAGCTGCAAGTCATCAGCTGTCAATTCTCCCAGGAGATCTGTTATGTGTGCTTCAATCCTGAAGGTCATGGTTTTGGTGCACCCCTACTGTTCACTTACAAAAGAAAGAAAACAGATTACTCTCTCTGGGAAAGCAAAGTTATTCCAAAACAGGATGAAAAATAAATTATTTTTCATTACTTGGTATATAGAAAACAGAGTAGTATGATGGAAAAAAATTCTCACCAATAGCCCTACAGGAAACACAGTTAACAGATTTCATGGGGCTATTTTCTACAGTGTTCCTGGTAAGAGAATCACATTAATATGCCTCTCCATGAGATTCTGTAAGGGGCGAACCACAAATAACCCTGGGGTCCAGTCTTCTGGTGATCCAGCTTCATTCATTCATTTGTTCCTCTATTCAACAAATAGCTATTGAGTGCCTACTGTGTGCAAAGCATTTTGCTAGGCATAAGAAATATTATGAGATGCGGGAAAGATCCCACAGAAATTGCAGATTTTAATCAGAGAATCACATGATGAACAAATGTGAAATCACACCTTTGATAATTATACACAAGAGAGGCTCACTCTCCAGTGTTAACAAAGCTTCTAGTAGTGGAAACTGACCTGGTTATGGAGGTCAGAGATGCATCAGAGATGGTGCATGATGGTCAGAGATGAGGAAGTGATTATTTTTTAAGGCAGAGTAGGAGCTAGCCAATTGTAGCAAAAAAGGGCAACGGACCCAGTGTTAGAAGGGACCACAGAACACCAAGAAGGCTCGTTTGACTACAGTGCAGACAGATGCTGAGGGCAAACTTGAAAGAAGATGAGAATACGGCATTAGGGAAAGCCAGCCCAGGCAGAGCCTTGTAGATTATATTAAGGAATGTGGTCTTCATCTTGAGAGGAATAGGAAAATCATTGAAGTGTTGTACTGAGGAGGTGCTGAGTGAGGAGGTACTGCTAATAAGACTCACTTGGAGGATGTACTCGTTCTCTATGGCCGGTATAACAGATTACCACAAATTTAGTGCTTAAACCATGCAAATTTTATTATCTTAAAGTTCTGTTGTTCTGAAGTTTATAATGGGTCTCACTGAGGTAAAATCAAGTTGCCAAAGGGCTACATTCCTTTCTGGAGGCTCTAGGATAGAATCTGTTTCCTTGTCTTTTCCAGCTTCTAGACACTACCCACAATTCTTGGCTCATGTCCCCCTTCCATCTTCAAAGCTAGCAACAGCCAGTAGAGTTTTTCTCACATCACATACCTCTGCCACTGACTACTGTGCAACCCTCTTCCACATTTAAGTACCCTTTTGATTAGATTGGGCTCACTCAGATCATTTACGATAATCTCCCCCATCTCAGTATTAGCTAATTAGAAACTTTAATTCCATCTGTAGTCTTAATACCTCTTTTGCCTTATAACCTAACATAGTCACAGGTTCCAGAGATTAGGACACAGACATCTTTGGGTCTACCTACCAGAGTGGAAGCAAGGAGAGAGGCTTTTGGATTTGGTGGTGGTCAATATGCAGAACTCTGGACAGATTTGGGAGCAACTTAGGAACTAAAACTGAGAGGACTAAATCATGATTGTCCTGGGAGTGAGATCTACCCAAGGAGCAAATTCAGAACACCTGAATGTATTCATTTATTCAATATTTCTCTTTGTTCAGATATTTTGTGAACAGATACTGTTCTATTTTCTGGGGATGGAGCACTGAGTAATTCATAACAGCCTCTGCCCTCATAGAGCTTACCTGCAAGATGAGCTGCTTATGCCAAGAATGATTGTCTATAAATATCTCTTTTCTCAGGCAGACATTTGATGGGTCTAGATAATCACTCCTTTCGAATAAGGACATGACTGAAGTTTTATCCTACGTTCTCTGTTGGTTGCAGGCACAGGCTACCTGAATTTTAATTAGTTTTGATATGAGCATATACCTTTATGTTAAAACAGGAAATTATACGGTCTAAGCAAATATTGTCCTCAATTTGCCACAGCTGAATTCTTCATCTCTCCAAGAGTTAAGCAAATTTGCCATAAACTTGCTTCTTAATTCTGATTATCACATAGCATATGAAAGTTTTAGGAGAAAAGAGATGCCTTTTGATATTCAAACTAAGGGGTTCCACATTGGACGAGATTTCTCAGATTTTTTATCTTACAGGACATATTTTGGACCTTGTAGAACTTGTCCACTTTCATATAGAGTCTGATTTTTATAAGAAATATACAAATTTCCCTCACAGATTTTGAGAGTAAAAGGAAACAAAAATTATCTATGGCTAGAAAGTAGTTACCTGGTTGGAAAAGATGAAATAGCACTAAACAGAGGTCTTCTGCAGTATTAAATGTCTTCTAGGTTATCTAATGCCTGTATTTTATGTTCCATGATTTAGTTCCTAGCTACTGAAGCAGGTATGGGATTACATATCACTAATCCTTTTCCTTTTAACTAAATAATTCTGTTCCAAATTAAGAAATACTTAATGTGCTTATAACAGAAAGTTTCATAATTGCATTTATTCAAGTTTTATGAATTAAAAATATCTAATCTAATTCAAGTAGTATTATTTTGCTTCTCTCCTTTTTAAAAAATATATTTATGGGAAAATATCAAAATTTAAATCAGCTTCTGAAAGCAAGAAAGACTGGAGAGGCAACTCCTACATCTTAAGGGTTTACCCCTAAGTGCAATTTCAGATAGCTTCCAAAACTTTCAAATAGAATTGTTAGGACTAAAATTATAAAAAACCATTAATTTCCATGCAGTTGGTTATGTCTTTTCCTGCATGGGTTTGTAATTCTCTGGCAATATATTTCTAAGAATTAGTTTGTTAACTATAAATGGTATGGGTAAACTATGATTTTTCTTCAGAAAATCAGTTATAGCAATTAATCTGAACAGAAACGTGAAATTTATTAAACACTTTCTACATACACATACACACACACACACACACACACACACACACACACACACAGAGTTTCACACATCAGATGTTCTACTTTAACATGCAACATGGAGAAGTAATTTTGGCAGATGGTCCTAAACATTTGTCTTCCTTAGATGACCATTTGGCTTAAACATTCACCTCATAGTTTTCAATTGCTCATTTCTATTTTTCAAAAGAAAATTGGTGTCTAAATTTGCAAGGAACTGGAAAATACAGAAACTGGCTTTTACATAGTTGGGGCAGTGTTCTTCTGTGGAATCTTACAACTAGTTAGCCATCCATAAGAATGAATGTCAATGAATATATCAAGAGCAATACGAACGGTGTTCAAATCCCATACATGCCTCCCCTCAAATATTATCTATGTACCATGGCAGGCAGAGTGGCATTGGTAGGATGGTTTATGGCATGGGAAGAACCAGCATTCTTATAAAAATGGGAGAAATTCATTCCTTGGAGGAGAGAGAAGAAGGGATTAAAGAAGGCTTCATGTACACCCATGTAACAGCAGCACTATTCACAATAGCCAAGAGGTGGAAGAAACCCAAGTGCCGTCTACAGGTGAATGGATAAACAAAATGAGGTACATACGTATAGTGGAATATTATTTATCCTTAAAAAGCAAGGAAATTCTTCCACATGCTGCAACATGGATGAACCTTAAAGACATTATGCTAAGAAAAGTAAGCCAGTCAAAAAAACACAAATACTGTATGATTCCACTTATATGAAATATCTAGAGTCATCAAATTCATAGAACAGAAAGTAGAATGGTAGTTGCCAGGGGCTGGGGGTAGGGGGAAATGGGGAGTTGTTGTTTAATAGACATAGAGTTTCAGATTTACAAGATGAAAAAGTTCTGGAGATTCGTGTTTCACAGCAATGTGAATACATTTATCACTAGTGAACTGAACACTTAGAAATGATTATGGTGATAAATTTCATGTTGTTTTTTACCACAACTTTAGAAAAAGAAGTCGGGCTTCCCTGGTGGCGCAGTGGTTGAGAATCTGCCTGCTAATGCAGGGGACACGGGTTCGAGCCCTGGTCTGGGAAGATCCCACATGCCGCGGAGCGGCTGGCCCGTGAGCCACAACTGCTGGGCCTGCGCGTCTGGAGCCTGTGCCCCGCAATGGGAGGGGCCGCGATGGTGAAAGGCCCGCGCAACGCGATGAAGAGCGGTCCCCGCACCGCGATGAAGAGCGGTCCCCGCACCGCGATGAAGAGTGGCCCCCACTTGCCGTAACTGGAGAAAGCCCTCGCACGAACCGAAGACCCAACACAGCCAAAAATAAATAAATAAATAAATTAAATAAATAAATAAAGTAGCTATAAAATTTAAAAAAAAAGAAAAAAAAGAAAAAGAAGTCTTCAAAGAGAAAGATCACTTGAACTGAACAATAACATGAATAATTACAATAAACTGGTGGAAGTGGGGGACAATTCTAGGGAATCTTAAGTCAAGAGGATACCTTGGGAAAAGGTTGGAATTGGGAAGATAGAGAATAGTCACAGACTGGCAACTAGTTTAGGGTAGGTCATATGCCATTGACTAATAGGCTGAACAGTGCAGCTGGAAATGTATATCTGAGCCTGTGGTGGACATTTATTTGTCTCCACAATACCACCGCTCAGCTGTGCATGACTTGCCCCCCTTTTCCATTTAATCTTCCTCAATCCATATGGTTAGGGGAGAATTAACCGCAGGTTTCAATAATCAAAGTATCCCCTCCCTCAAACATATATACACATACAGAAATGGGACATTTAGATTCCTTTGTAGGATTTTGTAGGAATTTATCATGGAAAGAGACTCCATCTTCCATAGACATAAAATTTAAAGATCATGTCAACCTGTAGATGTCCCTAGACATCTTTTCCCATGTAGGGAATCCTACTGACAATACAGAAGAAATAAGAGTTGAAACAGAGAAAGAAATAGAGTAGGTGGAAGAAAGAAAGGAAGGAAGGAAGAAAGGGAAAGGGGGAGAGACAGAAGAAGGAAGAGGGAGGGAGGAATAGGAATAAAAAGGGAGGGGAGGGAAGGAGAAAGAAAGGAAGAGGGAGAGAGAATGAGAGAATGGGGGAAAGAGACAGAGGAAGGAGGGAGGAAGGGGAGGAGGGAGGGAGGAAAACTTGATACCTGATAATATTATTTGAACATCTGAATCCACCTATGCCAATCAGAACAACCCTGGACTGTTCTATTTTATAGACCCCAAATTCCCTTGTTTGGCATAAGCTGGTTTAAGATGAGTTTTTGTCACTTGAAATCACAAGAGCTCTGACTAATCTAGGGCTAGATTGTGGGGAGCCTACACTAAGGCAATTGGAAAATATTTTATGATTGTTCACTGTGTTAGATACTGTGCTAAGTCCTTTAGATATTACAATGAACAAAACAACTTTTGTCCCTGCCCTCATGGAGGTAACAATTTCTTAGGCCTCTAACAGTTACCTGAGCCTCATTTCTGGTTATAGGCATCTCTCTGTTTTTTCAAAAAGCCCTATTGTAATGGTAAAGCACAGATAGATTTGGTAACCACTAATCGAGAAAGGCATATCCAAACTTTCCTGATGATAACTCACCTGGGTTGCTCATTAAAAAAGGCTTAAGTCATCCCCGAGAGCAACTTAATTAGACTCTCTAATGGTGGGACCTGAGAACACCCTAAAACATTAGTTGCCCAGGTGATTCTTATCAGCAGAGAATTTTGTGAAATGCTGATCCTGCTATTCAATATGGGTTCCTTGGACCAGTGGCAGAGTCATCACCTGGGAACCTGTTAAAAATGTAGCATCTTAACTCCCTGCCTAGACCCAATGAATCTGCCTCTAATATTTTAATATGAATAGCTTGTATTATAAGGAAATTTTTAATCTGAAAATCAGACAGGAAGAAAGAAGTCTAAAAGAAAGTTCACTCAAAAGTGCTTTCTAACAAAATCCTTTTATTTCAAAGTCAAGATGATATTAATAAAAATGAGATATTACTTGCATTGTTTTTGTCTTAAGCCCATTGCCAGTGATGTCCCTGTTTGTGAACTGTATCAAAGGTTAAATAGTATCTATATTGCACAACTCAAAAAAGGACCATTCATGCTGTGTACAAGTGAATGGTTCCCTCAGGAATCATATAAAGCAGCAGCCCTGGATCCAAGTGCAACTAGACATTCATTCAGAGTCAAGCTCTGAAAATTGAACCTGGGGACTGCTTTGAAGTGATAAGGAGACGCACCTCCTTTTTTGATAACCGAGATAACTGACAGTGATGATGTCCAAACAAAACTTCCTTTCTCTTTGAAGAGGGCTTCTTCTAGTCACTAACAGAAATATTACAACATAGCAAGCATGCAATAATATAATACAAAACATAAAGATGATAGAATAGTAGTACCTGCTTTTATCCCAGCCCCTTGTTTTTACATTTAGTTTATCTTATAGGTATAAAGGGACCTATGACTTGCTTTCACAGGCTTTCATAGTGATAATCTGTCACTTTCATATGTTTGCAGATGAAGGAAGCATCATCATATGGCAACTCTTAGGAACCCCTCAGCTATTTTACAGGATTGTCGACCATACAGGCAGTTGGTGGACATTTGACCACTCAAGGTACCTAGTTTCAGCTGCTATAAAGTAACAGTATAATGTAGTAATTAAGAGCCTGGACACTGGAGCCTATCAGGTTCACATCTGACTTTACCACTTACTAGCTACATAAACTCAAGCCAGTTACTTAAACTGTGTCTCTCTTTCTTCATCTATATAATGCAGATAATAACGGGATTTTGTCAAGAGCCGTGAAGAGTCTTAGATTTTACCTTATGTGCAAGCTAACAACTTAACTTGCCACAGTTTCACATATACTGACAGAAGACACAAAACTTTTGGATCTGAGACAAGCAGATAACCAAAGCGTCAACATTGCTGTGTCAGTTCCCCAAAACAAAGTTCCCAGTGGCACTGCAGGTTTGCCTACATGAATGCTTGCACACACTGAGAACTGTGCTACAGAAGAGGAATTCTGGGCCTGGAGAGGTTGCTGCTTTACAGCAGCCTGTAAGCAAGCCAACTCTTTGTCCCAGAGCTGGATATTACCTCATCTCCCAAGCACTGCAAACACAATCCTGAAAAGTGACTCAGGTAAAAAGCTCTCAGGGCCTTTCATTCTTGGCATTCTCAGTAGGATGGATAGCAGTGCAAGACACCCATGGAGAACTAACTGTCTCCAACAGGTTGCTGAAAAGGTTGAATGAGTTAACATATGCAAGGTGCTAAGAAGAGTAACAACTCTGTAGAAGCATTAGTAGTAGTAGTAGTAGAAGCAGTAGTAGAAGTATTATAGTAGTAGTAGTGGTAGTATATGGATGTTAGCTGCCTGTTTCTTTAAAGTAGCCCCTCAATAATATATGTATATATCTAATATAAAATATACATTAGATATTAGGTACATATATACATTTGGATAGATATATCAGATAGATATAATAGATATACAATATATATTTTAGAAAGTTGCAGAAATACAAATGAAAATAAACTATTAAAATCTCCACCAATGCTACCATCAAGTTTTATCCATTTTGTTTTGCTTTTGTTTTTCTATGCATATATATTTTTAATTTTTTCTTAAATTGATGTCCAAGTCCAGACACCATTTTTATCTTACTTTTTCCACTTTTTATGACATTGTGAGCATTTTCCATTCAGTAAATATTAGTCTAAAATTAATTAATTTTAATAATATTCCAATGTATGCATATATCATAAATTTTTTACTTATTCCCTTACTGTTGGACATTTTGGCTGTTTCTCATTTTCTGCTAGATGCTTAACTTCTACCACAAATGATTAAGTTAAGTGGAATTCCAATTAGAAGCAACCCAAAACATAAAGTTACATAAATTTAATTCCTGGACTCTCAACTCTAAGTCTTTCCTTAATTGGCAAAAAGCTTGTTCTTTTTCCTCAAACCACATGAAACTTAATATCTAATTTATCCCAAGTTCCCTCATATGAACTACACACTTCGCATTAATAGGGAGTCACTGTGGCAGTGAGTTTCGGCTAGGGCAGAATCTAACGTTATAATAGAAGCTTACTTAATTTAGGAAAACCTATTCTGGAAACTTTGTTATGATTCCCTATGGAAATATATCCCCTGTCTTTCACCCATTTTCTAACTGAAAAGTAAGCAATAAAAAAAGAAGCAAAAGAGGTATCAAAAAAGATCCATGCATAAAACTTCCATATTTTACCCATACAAGAGCTCTCAAGATCAACCTACTTTTATTCTACATCTAATTGTAAACTACTTCTCAGAAATTAACACTTATTGAATCCCTTAGTGTAGCAGGTACATATGTCAGATATGTTACATGCCTCATTATAGTCTCTGCAGATTGGGAAACATTAGAAGATCTATAAAACACTGGGAAACATATAGAAGATCTATAAAAGTAGAACTGAGCTCTCAAACCAAAATCATCTTAGCCCATTTAGTGCAGTGGCTTCTCTACAGGAACATCTAAAGAGAAACTTAGATTCATAAGTATTCCCTCAAGTTATTAAGAAAACATTCTATTGATGTTTATACCATGATAAAGACACTTGCATTCAAGATATATTTAACAAATATTTTTACTAATGTGCTTAAAACAGTTACCTTTAATTTTTTGAAAAATGTGTTTATGTGAATCCAATTGTTTTTTGACATTAAATATGTGGAACTTTTAGTCATTACTTTGCTGAATGGGCCACCTATATCATTTCTTCTTTCCATTTTGCTTTCATGTCATCTGATGATTAGTTTCCTTCTCTGGGACATTTACCATAATGGAAGACATAGCTTTAGCTAATCAAATAAAATGTAAAGAATAACAAGGAAGAATGAAAACATAAATCACAATGACATTCTAACCAGAGGATACAGAAATGGAAAAAAATGTGTGCTATGAAATGTTAACAAATATTTCCTTTGTTTATAAGCCAAATAGAATTGAACTAGCCATCCATAATTTTTGGAAAGAAAATCAAAATAATGGAATTTTGTTTATCTGATTGGTTTTGGGTCTTGTTTTTAGTGCTTTCTCTTCTGCTTTATCTCACTTTTCTTTAGTGCTTTAGTGCTACAACAGTTCTGTTAGCAAAAGCTCCCTGTTAATATAAAACAGCAAATAATTCAACCTTATTGTCCTTCAAATTTGTCAAGACAAAAGAAGTTTAACTTTTTTGGGGTTCTATTAAACTTCTATTTATCTAGTTCTTCCTATCAGAGGCAGTTAATTAAAATCAAACTAGTTTGCAATGGGGATCAAAGCAGAATAGCAGCTGTGAAAGGTGATACACAGTGACCAAACTGTGATGCAGAAGCTGAAGGGGCTTAGATGAGGTAAGGAGAGTCTAAATTCCTCCCAAAGAAGAGTAACTTTTCTTTCTAAAAGTCTTAAAACCACAGCAAGATGAAGAAGACAGACAGTGAGTGTGATGGCTAGAGAATAAGTCTCTAGGGGTCCCCTCACTTAAAAGAGGGAAGGCAGGAAAAGGATGTTGTTAGTGATGAATCAGTCAAGTCTTTGTGAGCAGGCCCCAGGAATCACCCTCCCCATGGTAGGTCCTGACAAACTATGGAGAGGGGCCAAGGAACAGTAGCAATGACAAGCTTAGAATGTCCTCTAAAGATCACTTAAAATCTAAAATTCTGATGGATTTAAATGCTATAATTTTTCCAGTTAAAGAAAATCTTTATCATAAATACCAATTTGCAAATAGAAAGTACAAATACCAAGACATGCATTCTTATCTGTTCTAGTATAAATAAAGAACCCTCTACTGTCCAGTTATATATGAGGAAAAAGTCCTTAGCTTTGACAAGTAACAGCTCACTCAATAGTAAGATCAAAGAGTAGCCTAATTGACTTTTTTTTTTTTTTTTTTTTTTTTAATTTATGGCTGTGCTGGGTCTTCGTTTCTATGCGAGGGCTTTCTCTAGTTGCGGCAAGTGGGGGCCACTCTTAATCGCGGTGCGCGGGCCTCTCACTATCGCGGCCTCTCTTGTTGCGGAGCACAGGCTCCAGACGCGCAGGCTCAGTAACTGTGGCTCACGGGCCTAGTCGCTCCGCGACATGTGGGATCTTCCCAGACCAGGGCTCGAACCCGTGTCCCGTACATTGGCAGGCAGATTCTCAACCACTGCGCCACCAGGGAAGCCCCTAATTGACTTTTTCAGCATACTATTCTAATGTTTAGTCAGGAAAAAACAAGTACCCTGAGAATCCCTGATTTGGTTTCAATGTATGACTTTCAATATGGTTTTTCAATACAATCACTCAATTCTGTGACTACAGGTAACATTAAAATGATGTGGAAATGCTTTAAGAAAAAAATGGGATATGACTGAGCTCCTATGTGCCAGGCACTTTATAGAGGATATCTCATTTGACTCTCACAACAAATCAGAAAAGTTGAATAATTTATCCCTTGCAAGTTGATACAGCTTTCTGGGGGAGAAGGCAGGATCTGATTTTAAGATGGTCTGGCTTCATAGTTCATTTCCTGTTCATTACACCATACTACCTTCTATCATTTCCTTGTATAAGAAGGTGAAGGATTGACCCAGAGATTATTTTCCCAAGTGAGCCAAAACTGCATTGTTATGATACAGAGACATTAAGAAGTACTTCAAAGGAAGTGAGAAAAGGCCCTATCCACTGAAAAGCTTTTTAGATATACTAAATATTTCCAAAATGCTGGGGCTTCCTCTACCAGTCAGCAGAGACCAGACACCAAAGAACCAATTGTACATATGATAGGGGATTCCCTGTCTTTCACCTTTATTTTCCCCATCCTAGCATGAAGAAACATTATACCATAGAAGACACCAACACCTCCCTCATTATCTTCCCTGCCAACATAGTCTTTAAAAAATGTATATATAGGATATTTAAAACATATAAAATGTGTGCAGAATAAAACAATATATAGCCAAGTACTCACATCCCAACTTAGCAAATAGCATTTAGTCACATCAGATTTTAAGACTAAGTATCATTAGAGGGAAAAAATTCAAAAGGAGGAGAGTTTCCTAATAAATTTTATTACGCATAGTGTGAGGGAAACCCATTAAAAAGTCAAGATATATTTCTGTCCCAAAGCACATTAAATAATTTATATGAAATGCTTAATATGTCTAAAAAATAAGTATGCATAATGGAAAATGTACAATAGAAGAATTAAGAGGGTTGCTTCTATGTAGAACTCAGTGGTATCAGAGATACAACTCTGAGATTCAAGGCTGTGCACAGTCAAAGCAGACAGCAGACACAATGACATGTTAAATTACCCACATGATGGATGGCTTAATGAACCCCCTTGTGTTGATCATACTTGGCATTAATCAAAGAACCATGAACAGATTCTCTTATTTTCTTAGTGCTTCTCTGATAAACCAATTTCATTTAACCTTGGACAGCAACTTTAATACCTTCTACAGGACACCTGTTGATACCTTCCTGGGTATACAATGATTAAACCACAACCCAGGAAGTATGCCATGAATTTTCTTCATTTGAAATTAGAATTTTTATTCTTGACTATTTGCATAAAGTATGCTAAAAACACTGAGATATGTAAAGATTTTCATTTATCCATGCTCTATTTCAAAACATTAATTAATGTCATATTCATGAAAAAAAATAACACATTACCAAAACTTTGGTAGCTCTGAGAATTGATCCCTGATCACATGCCCCTCACTCCCTCACAATATAACTACCATTCTAAATTTATGCTTATTTCCATATATTATCTATACTTTTACTCCATTTGTATACATTCCTAAACAACATGTATCACAGCCTTTACATGTTTCCAAAACTAAATGCAAATGGTTTTATATAGTACAAACACTTCTGCAACTTTCTTTTTTTGATGATCATATGTTTGTGAGATTCACCAAGATGTTGATATAGAAGGATCTGTAATAACATTTCAACTGCATGATTCCATTGTATCAATATATAACCTTTTTCCTATTGACAAACAGAATTGCTTTGCCATTATAAATAATGCTGTTCTAAATGTTTTTATACCTGCATTCATACATGAGAGCTTCCAGAGGCTACACTTAAAAGTGAGATTTCTGGGACTTCCCTGGTGGTGCCAGGGAAGAATCCGCCTGCCAATGCAGGGGACACGGCTTCGAGCCCTGGTCCAGGGAGATCCCACATGCCACAGACCAACTAAGCCTGTGCACCACAACTACTGAGCCTGAGCTCTAGAGCCCGCGAGCCACAGCTACTGAGCCCGCGTGCCACAACTACTGAAGCCCACACACCTAGAGCCCACACTCTGCAACAAGAGAAGCCACCACAATGAGAAGCCCGCACACCACCACAAAGAGTAGCTCCCGCTCACCGCAACTAGAGAAAGCCCACGCACAGCAACCGAGACCCAACGCAGCCAAAACTAAATTTATAAAAAATAAATGTATAAAAGTTACACGCAGGCTTCCCTGGTGGCGCAGTGGTTGAGAATCTGCCTGCTAATGCAGGGGACACGGGTTCGAGCCCTGGTCTGGGAAGATCCCACATGCCGCGGAGCAACTGGGCCCGTGAGACACAACTACTGATCCTGCACGTCTGGAGCCTGTGCTCCGCAACGAGAGGCCGCGATAGTGAGAGGCCCGTACACCGCGATGAAGAGTGGGCCCCACTCGCCGCAACTAGAGAAAGCCCGCACACAGAAACGAAGACCCAACACAGCCAAAAATAAATAAATAATTAAAAAAAAAAAAGTTACACGCAATTTTTAAAAAAAAGGATATTATGAGGGTTTAATGTTTGCTATGGACTGAATTGTGTCCCCTCAAAAATAAATAAATAAATAAAAGTGAGATTTCTGGATCAAAAGTTATGTGCATCTTCAACTAAACTAGATATTAAAACTGTTTTGGATGGAAGAAAGTTCAACAAATTCACAACCCCTCTCTCCTTTCACCTTTTTAAATAGATATTACCAAACATAAATTTCAACTACAGCAATGCTTGATTCTGGGTGAATCCTCATTCCATCAGACATTAAAAGAAGTTTGTTCTTTTATCCATAATTATGTTCCATCTCCTCAACCCAAGTAATTAAGTTAATCAGGCTGTAGTCCAAAGGGATTGCCAGTGATTAAATGTGGCCTTTCTTGGGATTGGATCAAGATGGTGGAGGGAAAGGACGTGGAATTCACCTCCTCCCATGAACACATCAAAAATACATTTATGTGTGGAACAGTTCTTGAAGAAAACTAACTGGAAACTGGCCAAAAGCCTCCTTTACCAGCAAGACTGTAAGAAAGATATACACGTAATTGGGTAGGAAGGGAAGGAAAGTAAATGGGTCAGGACCTATGCCCCTGGGAAGGGACTCACAGGAAAAGGGAGATTACACAGGTGGACATCTACCCAGAGGAGTGAGCGCATTGAGTCACAGATTGGGGACCTAGCCCTGGGGTCCAACATGGAGTAGACAAGCTCAATTGGCTGGTTGGAGGGCTGCTGGGACAAACAGAAGGCTGGGTGGAGAAGCCCGGATTCTGCTCCAGAGGACAGTGCATGCTGGCTAGCCCCTGAGACAGGGAAGAGAGAGGTCTACCCTAGTGGCTGCCTGGTTTTCCTCAACCACCTCGCCACATGCCCCAGCCCAAACTGAGCAAATGCTCCAGCCCCCTCACTCCTTGCCATAGCGCAGCACTGGATCTGGGATGGTCACGACTAGAGGAAAGACTCGACTTTGGAACCCAGAAGTAACCCAGTCCCAGGGCAGAGCCCTGGGTGGGACAGCAGCAGCCATTGTTGATGCTTACTCAAGCAGCGCATCAGGAGCTACCTAGATCTCCGACAGCAGCTGCTCCACCACAGCTGGCCTCGTGATACACACTGAGAGTCCACATGGGCCTCCACCAGCCCTGTAGAGCAGTTTCATGGCAAGGCAGTGGGCAGCAAAGATGGTGGGCAGTCATCAGATGTGACAGACAGAGGAGACTTGTGCCTGAGACTGTGTGTGGGCAGAGCCATGAACACATGCACAGGCAGCATATCAGACCTTTGTGTGCACACAGGCCCCACTTCCTCCAGCACTGCCCCCTCTGGGGCAAAGGTCAGAGTGTAGGGAGAGGAAAAAACACACACTTAAGGAACAGAGCCAGCTCAAGCATGACCCACATGGCTTCTGCTTTAGCAACTTGGGATCAGACCATGCCCCTGATAAGGCAGTGACAGCCACTGAGCAGAAAGGAAGTCCTTCCTCACACCCAGTGCCAGCTCTAGCCACTCCATCTCCAGCCCTAGCCCCTACCAAAGTGATAGTTGCCAGCACCATGAGGAAAACTGTGTCTTGCATCCACATCAAATCCAGCTCTCCCACTTTAGGCACTGGGCACATGCAGTCTGTATAGAGATGTTCCACATAACAACACCCCTTCAACACAGCAATAGGTAACTGCTTCACATAAATTCATAGAGGCAGAGAAAGTTAAGCAAAATGAAAAGGCATAGGAAGTGCTCTCAACTGAAAGAGCAAGATGAAATCCCTGAAAATATAAAAATAAAACAGAAATAAGCAATTTACCAGATAAAGCATTCAAAACATTAGTAATAAAAATCTTAACTGGATTAAGGAAAACAATTGATCTAAACAGTGAACATTTTAACAAGGAACTAGAAAATATAAGAAAAAGACCCAATCAAAAATGAATAATTCAATAGCTGAAATAAAAAGGCACACTTAGCAGACTAAGTAATACAGAAGAACACATAAGTGATCTGGAAGATATAATAATAGAAATCACCAAATCAAACCCGCAGAAAGAAATCAAATTAAAAAATGAAAGCAATTAAGAGATCTCTGAGATAGCATTAAGCATTCCAACATTTGCATTATAGGTATTCCAGAAGGAGAAGAGAGAGAGAAGGGAATAGAAAATGTATATGAGGAAATTATGGCTGAAAATTTCCCAAACTTGAAGAAAGAAACAGATATGCAGGTACAGGAGGAACCACAGATGGTCCCAAAGAAGATGAACCCAAACAGTCCCACACTAAGATATATCATAATTAAAATAGCGAAAGTTAAAGAGAGAATTCTAAAGGCAGCAAGATAAAAAAACAAAGAGTTATATGCAAGGGAATCCCCGTAAGGCTATCAACTAATTTCTCTGCAGAAACTTGGCAGGCCAGAAGGGAATGGCATGATATAATCAAAGTGTTAAAAGAAAAAAACCTTCAACCTACAATACTATAGCCAGCAATATTATCATTTAGAATAGAAGGAGAGATAAAGAACTTCTCAGACAAGCAAAAACTAAGAGTTCATCAATACTAAACTTACCCTAAAAAAATGTTGAAGGGTTTTCTGTAAATAGAAAAGAAGTAAGAAGCTAAAGGAAAGGGAAAATCCCACTGGGAAAGGCAAATATATACAACAGTACAGATTGATGATCAATCATTTAAATTAACCAGTAAATAGATCAAAAGACAAAAAATTGTAAAATCATCTATAACTACAATAAACAGTTAAGGAATAAGCATGAAGATGAAAAATATGACATCAAAAACAAAATGTGGGGGAGGAGAGTAAAAAAAAAAAAGATCTTTTTGAATGTGTTTGAACTTAAATGACTACCAGTTTAAAACAAGACATAATTATAGGTTAACATATATGAACCCCATGGTAACCACAAACCAAAAATGTACAATAGATACACAAAAACTAAAAAGAAAAGAACACAAGCAAACAACTAAAGAAAATCATCAAACCACAAGGGAAGAAACAAAAGAAGAAATGAACAGAGAACTACAAAAACAACTATATTTCTATTATGCCATATAGAAAAAATAATAAAGTGGCAATAAGCATGTATTTATCAAGAATTACTTTAAATGTCAATAGACGAAATGTTCAAAATACACAGAGTGGCCAAATGGATGAAAAATACAAGACCCTTCAATATGCTTCCTACAAGAGACTCATTTCATGGAGAAAGACACACACAGACAGAAAGTTATGGGATATATCTGTTTCATGCAAATGGAAATAACAAGAAAGCAGGGGTAGTAATACTCATATCAGACAAAATAGACTTGAAAACAAAGGCTATAGCAAAAGACAAAGAAGGGTATTATACAATGATAAAGGAATCAACATAAGAAGAGGATATTACACTTGTTAACATATATGCACCCAATATAGGAGCACCTAAATATATAAAGCAAATACTAACAGACATAAAGGGAGAAACTGACAATAATACAATAATCATAGGGAATGTTAACACCACACTGACATCAAGGGACAGATCATCCAGACAGGAAATCAATAATACAACAGTGGTCATAAATAGCACAACAGTGGTCATAAACAGTTAAATTTAATTGATATCGACATGATATTCCATCCAAAAACAGCAAAATACCCATTCTTTTCAAGTGTACATGAAATGTTCTCCAGAACAGATCACATTCGAGGCCACAAAACAAGTCTCAAAATAAGAGGAGAAAAATTATATCAAGCATTTTTTCTGACCACAATGGCATGGAACTAGAAATCAATTAGAGAAAGAAAAATGGAAAAGAACAAACACATGGAGACTAAACAACATGATACTAGAAAACTAATGGGTCAACCTAGAAATCAAAAAGGAAATCAGAAAATACCTTGAGACAAATAAAAACGGAAACACAACATTCCAAAATCTATGGGATTCAGCAAAAGCAATTCTAAGAGGGAGGTTTATAGAGAAACAGGCCTTCCTCAAGAAACAAGAAAAATCTCTATAAAACAACCTAACATACCACCTAAAGGAATTAGAAGAAGAACAAACAAAGCCCAAAGTCAGCAGAAGGAGGGAAATAATAAAGATCAGAGAGGAAATAAATAAAATAGAGTTAAAAAAAAAAAACTAGAAAAGATCAATGAAACCAAGAGCTGGTGTTTTTGAAAAGATAAACAAAACTGATAAACCTTTAGCCGGTCTCACCAAGAACAAAAGAGAGACGACCCAAATAGTACTGTGCATAGTACTGGCACAAAAACAGACACGCAGGTCAATGTGACAGAATAGAGAACCAAAAATAAACCCACACACCTATGGCTGATTAATCTATGACAAAGGAGGCAAGAATATACAGAACATACAATGGAGAAAAGACAGTCTCTTCAACAAGCAGAACTGGGAAAACTGGACAGCTGCATATAAAACAATGAGATTTGAAAATTTCCTCACACCATATACAAAAATAAACTCAGAATGGATTAAAGACCTAACAGTAAGACCTGAAATCATAAAACTCCTAGAAGAGAACATAGGCAGAACACTCTTTGACATAAGTCATAGCAGTAGTTTTTTGGATCTGTATCCAAAGGCAAGAGAAATAAAAGCAAAAAAAAAAAACAAATGGACCTAATTAAACTTAAAAGCTTTTGTATAGCAAAGGAAACCACTGACAAAATGAAAAGACAACCTAATGAATGGGAGAAAATATTTGCAAATGATTTGATCAACAAGGGATTGATATCCAAAATATATAAACAGCTCATACAACTCAATATCAAACAAACAATCAAAACATGGGCAGAAGGCCTGAATAGCCACTTTTCCAAAAATGACATACAGATGGCTAACAGGGAAATGAAAAGATGCTCAACATCACTAATTATTAGAGAAGTGCACATTAAAACAACAATGAGATATCCCCTCACACCTGTTAGAATGGCTATCATCAAAAAATCTACACATAACAAATGCTGGCGAGGATGTGGAGAAAAGGGAACCTTTGTACACTGTTGGTGGGAATGTAAATTGGTGTAGCCACTTAGGAAAACAGTATGGAGGTTTCTCAAAAAACTAAAAATAAAACTACCATGTGATCCAGTAATTCCACTCCTGGGTATATATTCGGAAAAAACGAAAACACTAAGTCAAAAAGATACATGCACCCGAATGTTCATAGCAGCACTATTTACAATAGCCAAGATAGGGAAGCAACCCAAATGCCATCAACAGACAAATGGATAAAGAAGATGTGATATGTATATATACAAAGGAATATTACTCAGCCATAAAAAAGAATGAAATTATGCTATTTGTAGCAACATGGATGGACCTAGAGAATATTATGCTTAGTGAAATTAGTCAGACAGAGAAAGACAAACACTGTATGATATCACTTATATGTGGCATCTAAAAAATACTACAAATGAGTGTATATGCAAAACAGAAACAGACTTACAGATATAGAAAACAAACTAGTGGTTACCAAAGGGGAGAAGAAAAAAAGAGGGGAAAATGAGGAGTATGGGATTAAGAGATACAAACTACTATATATAAAATAGATAAGCAACAAGGATATATTGTATAGCACAGGAAATTATAGCTATTATCTTGTAATAACTTTTAATGGAGTATAGTCTATAAAAATACTGGATCACTATGTTGTACACCTGAAACCAATATAATATTGTAAGTCAACTATAGTTCAATTTTTTAAATGTGACCTCTCTTATCTTTGGTGTAGCCATTCTGAAAAATAAAGACCTCTTACCTCTTTTTGAGAGCAATTTGGCAATATCTATCAACAGTCTTTAAAACTGACTGGTCTTTGATTCAGAGGTATCTGGAAATTTAAGGACATATTCAGAGGTATACATGAAAACTTGTATGGTAAGATATTGACCTTAGTGTTAAATATGATGTCCATTGCAATGTTGTTGGTACAACAAGCAAATTATCTATCAGGTAGCAACTAAATAAATGGTTGTATATTCACATAACTGCACACTAAGCAGAAATTTAAAAGAATGAGGTAGAAGAAAATGAACTGATACATTATTGTTTCGGTTACTGTTTGCTACATAACAAACCACTCAAATACCAAGCAATTATTTACAATTTCTTAGGACACTGTGAATTGACTAAAGGTATTCTTCTGATCTTTCTGGTGTTGGTTGGGGCCATTCAAAGCATTGCATTCAGCTGGCAGGTGAACTGGAGCTAGAACATCCAAGAAGACCTCACTCACACAGCTGTGATTTGGTGTCGTTGTCACCTGGAACACCTCAGTTCCCTTCCATGAAACTTCTCTTCATCCAGAAGTCTACACCAGTTTCCTTACAGCATGGTAGCTGTGTTCCAAGAGGGAATGATCCAAGAGGACAAGCCCCACTGTGCAAGTTCTTATCAAGCTTCTTCTTGCATCAAGCTTGCTAATGTCCCACTGGCCAAAGCAAGACACATGGTCAAACCCAGACACAGTGTGGGAAAGGACTATACAAGGGTGTGAGTCCAGGAAGCATGATTCATTAGGCATCACCAGTGTAACGGTCTACCACAGTTATTAAGGGAACAAATGAAAAAGCAGAAGAGTAAAATAGGATAAACGTTGTTTTTAAAAAAAAAAAATTTTAATCATCATTTTCAAAATGCGTACATAGAATATATTGGGAAGAACACATAACAAGCAGTGTTTGAAACACTGGAGTGAAATTTGCATGGGAAGTGGTAGTCAGGAACAGACTTTTTAATGTTTGTGTTGCTTGAATTTTTTATAATAATCATATATTTTATAACTTTAAAACTATGAAAGAAAATGAGATTGTAGAATTACGTAAGTGAATATGTAATATATATCAACTGAAATATATCAACTGAAATAACATATCAACTGAAAAATGTTAATGGGATTATTTCAAGATAAAGGAATTGTGAGAAATTTGTTTCCCTTCATGGTTTTCTATATCATCCACACTTCGTGTGAGAAATACACATAGACTTTGACATTAGGAAAAAAAAAAAAATGAAGAGGAAAGAGAATGAACTCAAACCATTGGTCAAGTCTTTCTTATTCCTCATGCAAGTACTTCCAAATTACTGCAGCATTACTTTATCTATATTTTACATTACCAAAATGCTCATATGTCTAACAGTAATAAAATTTTCCCAGTGGCAAAGTGAAGACTATATGTGCTAATCTATTTTGCATCATGTTTTGCAATATAATAAGATCATGAAGCAACTGGAAATGGTTCCATGATGATGGGTTTTTCCAAATATGCATTTTGGATTTCCCAAACTCAAATCCATATTTGCTAACTTATGAGGCACTTTCTGATGAAGCACTTTCCCAACTGTTTACAGCTGTCATTATGTATTAACCAGGCCATCAGTTCTATGATAGCAGGGAAAAGTGCATTCCTTTTCTTCACTGTTTTTTGAGAATAGATTATTGTCCCCTCACATTCAATTGTGATCTGATATTGTGTGTGATTTCATTAATTTTTTTAAGTGGCCATCATTAATATAATCTGGTCCCATGTAACTGAAGGTACAGTACTCTATGTGATGGAAGAAGTGAAGAACATTCCCCCCCTACTTTTTTAATAAGGAGAGTTTTTTTAAAATTAAACATATATTAAAATATATGCTTTAAAATATATTAATCATAGGGCTTCCCTGGTGGCGCAGTGGTTGAGAGTCTGCCCTCCAATGCAGGGGACACGGGTTCGAGCCCTGGTCTGGGAAGATCCCACATGCTGCGGAGCAACTAGGCCCGTGAGCCCCAATTACTGAGCCTGCACATCTGGAGCCTGTGCTCTGCAACAAGAGAGGCCGCGATAATGAGAGGCCTGCGCACCACGATGAAGAGTGGCCCCCACTTGCCGCAAGTAGAGAAAGCCCTCGCACAGAAATGAAGACCCAACACAGCCATAAATAAATAAATTTAAAAATTAAAAAATAAAAAAAATAAAATATATTAATCATAATTCATGGAAACCTAGTTAAATTTAACTGTTTATTATTATTTACACAAAACATTTTTAGATATTATTTATGAATACATAACACATGCAGTGAAAATGATAAACTATATTCACAACATATTTGTGATAATGGCTCTTGCTGGGATTGAGGGAGTACAAAGGGTTAGGGATGGAGGTTTTTTTTAGCTGTATCTATAATTTTTTCATAAAAAAAGATTATGAGCTGAAAGAATTGTTAGATCTGGGTGATAGAAAAATAAGCATCTGTTATATTAGAAAAATAAGCATCTGTTATATTATCTTCTGTATGTTGAAGTATTTTGTAATTAAAACATTTTTAATTAGAAAAATAAAAAGAAATTAAGTGCAGCTGGTGCCATCATCAGGATGGCTACGACAGAGTCATGCACAACTAATGAGGTGATTCCTGAAATAAACCAGGCCCAGAAAAGAATCAGATGCTCAATAACCCAGTCATGCCAGGGTTATTTTTAGGCCAAGAATTTGATCCAAGACATGTATACAACAGGACTACACTTTCCTTAATATACTGTCTCTGGGGCAAAAATTAAGGGCCCAGTTTTGGCAGTGTGTGCTGGCTTTTTTTTGGCTCTTGTTGGAGATAGAACAGGTCTAAATCCAACTCTCTGTCCTGCTTTTGGGACTAGAGCCTGACCAGAGGGGAGCCTCATTAGAATCCAGACAAATCTCCAGGCCCTGGACTTTGCTTGACAAAGACCAAGTATCAAGAGGTAGTTTCTCCCTATGGCCAGAGCTGACCTTTCCCAAAGATGGGGAAGAAATACCAGCTGAAGATTTGAAGGAGAGGTCTATAAGAGTTTACATTCCAGCAAGTGCAGGAATATGCAACTTACATAAAATTACCACAGAGAACATGGTCACCATTCCTCTAACCAAGTTTTCCAGATTCCCAAATCAACTGATATTTCTATTGGATTGATGTCCAAATCTGGTAAATAATTAAGATTTCCAGTCACTTTTTGAATATAACAAATGGAGTCCCTGCTTCCATTCCCCCACCTCCATGCCTAATACTCCCTTTTGAAACTTTAGCAGTATGGCCCTGTCCTGTGTGGGGATGGGATGGGGGAGGGATGGTTCGTGTGTGCAGGGTCTGTGTGTGTGATGTCTGCATGTGGTGTATACATAGTGTCTGTGTTTTGTGTTTGTGTGTTCTGTGTATGTAAGCTCCCAAGTGGTTCTGATGCATTCTGTCCTTGGGTCCTGGATTGGAAAATTACTTCATTTAGATTAAATTATTTATTACTGACTCAATTTGGAGATTTACCCCACAAGCATCCTTCCTTATTAATGCAGCAAGGCACCATTTTCTGTAGCTACAGATGGTGTCTGGACCGAGCAGGTGAGCTGGGAAATTGATTCTACTAAGAGGATGGTACGCAGTTTCTGCATTTTAGAGTAGAAACACTGGTCTTGGTTCTTGGGGCCAACTCTCTAAAATGTCTAGAAAGGATTACCATGTTGAGTCTTTCACTTGTAAGAATGTACATTTTGTGAGAACAGGGGATGTATCTGTTAATTACGACTGTATCGCAAATACTTGGTAGAGTGTCTGGCACATAGTATATACTCAACAAATATTTGTTCAATGAACAAAAGACAAGGAATGGAGAGGTAGACTTTGTTCTCAGGAAAGCCCAGTAATAATGGAGTATCTAAATGCATATGTTTCAGACTAAATCCTTAATCCATCTGTGCCATGATATAAAAGGCAGTCTTCATTTGAGGCCAAATGGCAATGACAATTATGGAACTGTTTGTTCTAGTTCATTTGTTTGTCTATGTGTTGATGTTTTCCTTCCTCTGTATTAGGCTAAAGGCAGAAAAGTTTGGAACACTGATGTAGCCCTGACAAGAAGGGAAAGAAGAGGAAATCTGAAGGGCACTCTCCCTTTTGGGGAAGATAACCTGCCCTCTGGCAACCCGCAGGGCCTCAGGAGAAGCACAGCCAGGAGGGGGCACTCTCTAAGAAGCCTGACCTACAGCAGAGACTGAGTCAGTGTTAAGTTTTTGTCTGCATTGTAATACCCTGGGTGTCCTTAAGCTTTAATAAAAGCTATGTTAAAACCACAGGCCAATGTCAGTTGGGAGTTGAGAATTAAGGTCTGAGAACGGGGAGCTGCAGCAGCATGGAGGGGCTATTAGGTGGCAGCAGGATGCAGAGAGCAAAAGAGTCCAGAGCCATCACTGGAAGTCGTCCTGGCAAGCACAAATCTCAGTGGATTTGAGAAACAAGTATTTCCTGAAGCACTTAATGAACACTGGTAGAAAGAATGCAAAATAAGATGAGAGCTTTGGACAGGAATTTGGAAAGAGGTCTTGCTATAAATATTTGTGGCCTTAAAGGGAAAGGTGTCTTCTCCAGGCTGGAAAAGTTGAATTTTAGAGTGAACCCAGTGGTTGATATGAGGACCTAAACCTACTCTGCTTATTAGATTAATACTCTGAAATAGTATGTTAGTGTTCAATGATTCAATAAGCATTCAAGTGTTTGCTAGGAGCAAAATACTGTACTAGGTGAAAAGGGATAAAGACAAATGTGCTTATGTACATTTCTCTATGTACATATGCAGACATTCTAGACATATACTAAATATATATAGACACACAGGCAAACATATACACAAACATACATAAATGAAATCATAACAAACACATCATTTTTAGAGCTCTGATTCACCATTATTAATGGCTGTATTACCGTATCACAGTAATGTTTCCTTAATCATTCAGTCATTTAAGGGATATTTATTGAATGCCTATAAATCAGTTAGAATTTATTCAGCTGCAAGTAACAGAAAATCTCATATTGCAAGATCAGGATTGCCCAAAAATGACTAGAAGCTCACTCTAGAGAACAAAGTATCTGAGACTGGGGATCCCCTTTCTCTCAGCAGGAGGGGCTGCACCCCAGCTTGGCCCCCCACAGGACTCATGGCTTCCTTCATCTTATGAACCTCAAGGCAGCTCTGTTCCCAGAAGACTCATGTGTCACCTGACACCCCCAAAGTTAAGCAGCTTATGTACTGTCCCACAGACAAGGCTGTTCTCAATGCTTGCACTCTAAGGAAAGGAAGAGTGTAGACCTACACTGCATGTTCCAGAGATTGCCAGGCCCCTGAATGTTTCCCAGCATGATGATGGGAAGATGGGAGACTGGTCCTTCTCTTCCCTTGCCAAGATTGGCTATGTGAGGGTGATTGCTGGCATTGGTTAAGTGGCTAGACTATATCAGGGCCAATATTTCTGCTATTTTCTTGGCCGTTTGCTTTTTGTCTCATGGTCCCAAGATATCTGCTATTTGCTATCTTGATTTTTAATTTTTAAAATGTAGATATATGGTGCATGGACCTCAAGCTGTAGTCTTGTTGTGGACCCTGCAAAGGTTAAGGACAAGGCTGTTTGTCTCTATCCCCTACACTGAAATAACTCATCAAGGCGAACAATGATTTCCACATTGCTTAACTGAATAATTTATAGTCCTCATTCCCTCCGACCAGTAAAATTTGACATAGTTTATCTCTCCCTGATTTTTAAAATACTTTTTTCACCTGGTTTCTAGGATACAAATCTTCTTGAATCTTCTCTTTCCTCACTGGCCACTTCTTTCCAATCTCCTTTGGGGGCCCCTCCTAATCTTCTCAGGTTCTAAATGCTGGAGAACCCAAAGATTCACTCCCTAAGAACTTTTCCCATTCTTTGTGTGATTTCATTCAGTTTCATGGCTTGTTTCAATGACAATTTTAAATTCTGTTCTCAAGTTCTTGAACCCCAGATTTATTTATCCATCTGTCTCTTGACTTCCCAGTTGATATTTTAATAACCATCTCAAACTTAACATGACTAAAACCAAACTCCTTATTCCTCAAATCCTTCCTTCAAAACCCTGCTCCTCCACAGACATTCCCATTTCATTGGCAATATTTTTCTTGAGTTAATCAAGGCAGAAATCTGTAGTTATCCTTGATTCCTCTTTTACTCTCTCCCGTTCAATCCACTAAGAAATGCTCTTGGCTCTATCTGTAAAATAAATTCAGGATCTGTTACAACCTCAAGTGATACCTGGTCTAAGTTTCCATCATTGCTCACCTGATTATTAGAAGAGCCTCCTAACTATATTTTCTGCTTCAGTTCTTGTTCCCTATAGTCTATTCTCAACACAGTGCCCAAAAAACTTTTAAACATGTCAGATCATGAGCAAAAGGCAAAGTTCTCAAAATAGCCTAAAATTGTTACATAATCATGCCTTCAATTCTTATCATGCTCTTATCCAGCCTACTTGCTGTTCCTTCTAAAACAGAAGATTTAAAGAGCTAGAAACTATCTATGAAGATAGTTCAAGTTCAGTGGTTCCTAATATCTTGCTACACATTTCACTAATTGTAATATTTTGCCATGTACTCTTAGTCAAGTATATCAAATGCAGCCCCTTCCTCCTGCCACATTCATTTTATTTGCATTTATAGAATTTTAAGTATTAGGACCCTGGCAAAGTTTTCAATTCCAAAATGGTTTCTTCCATTCAAGAAACAGGTTATCATTATTGCTATTAATACTTCATGAATCCCTGCTGCCAATAAGAGCATGCTTAATGAGATGTATTTACTTTATATATCAGCTATCTATCTAGATAGATATACTTTTGTATATTTGTATATATATAAAACAGTATCAAATATATATAATTATAATTATATAATTATACATATTTGCTGACCTTAAGGAATTAAAATTTATGTGGGGAGTTTAAATTTGGGAATATAAACAGCTTGGTCTATTGGTTATTGACTTAAAATCCACGTAATTTATTCCTCCTAACTACATAAGAAGGATATGCCTATCGATATGCTTATTTCCTAATTCAATGTGAAAGCATAGTGTGACCAAATTAAGGTAAAAACTCTTCTCCATTTGGAAGCACAGTTCTGTCTTTTTAACTCTGTGTGCACATTGTTCTTAATTTCCTAGGCTTTTTACTGTCTTTTCACTACTAGAAGGCATGGTTTTGATTTAGAAACTATAGGCAAAATTATTTACAAAGTATTTATTAAAATAAAGTGAAAGAGAAGTATAAGAGTATCACTGAAGTCCTAAATATACATTTACTAGGTATTTTATAAATAGTATCTCATTTAGTTCTTAGGATATTCTTAGAATAACTCAGTTATGTATTACTGTTCTCATTTTACAGAGGAGGAAACAGAGGTTCAAAAAGATTAAATAATTGACATAAAGTCAAAACAACAGGCAGGTCTGTCTGATTCCACAACTAGGCTATTGCTACTGTATCACACCATTTCCTCGTAAAAGTGATGGCTAAATAACAAATTCCAGTATCTCCAGACAATTAATTCAACATTAAAATGCCCCATTAATTCTTTCTGCACCAAATCCTATTCATTTTTGTCTTTCCTTAGTTGTTTTTTTCATAAAGATAAAGGAGACCAAGCCAAATCTCCAAAATTCCTACTTTATATGGGAAATTATGTCTTGTTTTTCTTTTCTGCAGACCAAATATTTATGCCAATACTTATCAACTGTTCATAGCATTTAAATTCATATTTTTAAATTTGCTGTTGATTCTCATCATATTTCTAAAACCTTCAAGTCATGGCCTTTAAGTCCTGCCTTTAACTTACTAATTGAATAATACTAACCAACCAACACTTAATATTTAAGTATCTAATTCTAATTTACATCACTCTTCTCTGGTACTGCCTGCAAAGAAGGCTTCCAGTAGATTCCCACCCCCAAAAAACCTCCTGATTGACCTACTAGGATGCTAACATGTAGAGATTCGATCTTTACTTTTTTTTCATTTACCCGCATTAAAATTCTCATATCCCAAGGAGAGGGTCTATACTGAGCTAACACAACAGTAGAACAATCTTTCAGATTCTTCCTAAACTGTTAGCCAGGCACTATAGGGCTCAGGAAGAAGAAAGAAGTTGCCTTAAAGGGTCAGTGAAAGGACACCAAAAACGAAGTTCCCTTACATCACAATTTTGCTTCATTTCCCCTTTACTGCCCAATAGCCTTGGAAATGGATCTCAGTGGTGGTGTTATGATCCCTTTACCCTCCACCGTGGCTTTACTCACCGATAAAGAGCGTTCCAACTTCTTGAAAAAAAAATCTTGCAACCGAATTTAGTTGCCCAACAGCATATGAGTCTGAATCATTTTCCCATCTCTGACACAAGTAATCTGGCATTATTACTTATTCCCAAAACTTTGCAATCAAAAGTCATTTAACCACAGGGCATTTAGTATCCAACAACCACACCCTAGGCCCACACTCTAAACAGCTTCAGTGGGATCCTGGAGCTTCCCAAAAAGGAGCTGTGGGAGTGGGTGATCACTGTGGTGTGACAGAAAGATCACTAGCCTCAAAGTCAAAAAACCCTGAGTTCGAATCACAGCTCTGCCATTTACCATCTCTCTGGCTTGGGGCAAGTCACTTAACCTCTCTGAACTTTGGATGCTTCATCTAAAACCTGGACATAATATGGTCCACTTCACAGGGCTTTTTCCAAGAATGACATGTAAGAACACTTAGCAGAAGGAACTCTAACAAAAAGAAGGCACTCCATAAAAGTGTTTATTTTTAAGTTAGTCTGTTTTTCCTCTGTGGTCACGGGATGAAAAGCTTTGAATAATTTAGAGTTAACTCCTTTCCCCTAACAATCCCCCAGCATTCTGGAGCCTGAAACCCATATTTACATGTACGTGCCTGAGAAGTTATAGTCGTCAAACACCAAATGCTTAATTTCAAGAGAACAAAACAATGTTTACCTCTAAAACCACATATTATAACAAAGAAATTCTAAAATTCCTCAATTCAAAATCAATTTTTATTAATTATTTTGATGGTACTTATTTACAGTATAAATGCCCCAACAGAAATAACACATTAACCTTATAAGTTATTTACATTTCAGTAGGAATGACTTTCTGAGGTAATATTTTATGAGACCAAACATGTCCAAGAAGGAAATAACATGCAAGTAAGGTCTCTTCCTGGCTCCTCCAAGAAAAGGACCCATGTAGGAAGGTAACTGGAGGCTGTGAGGCTCAACTTCTCCTGCTCCATGATTTTGCATCGCACATAACTCTGTGAAGAGGTAGCAGAATTACTAATCAGGAACAAAGCCCTGAACTCAGAGATAACCTTCCAGGACAGACAGAGCCTTCCTAGTCCTATACAGAAAGCTTTATACTCGGGTTGCCAGCTTTAGCAGATGAAAATACAGGACACCCAGTGAAATCTGAATTTCAGATAAACACCATTTTTAAAAAATTAAAATGGAACATAATTATATTTCTTAGTATACTTATTCATTGTTTTTCTGAAATTCAGATTTCACTGGGTATCCCGTATTTTATCAGGCAACCCTATTTTATATCCTTGAAAGGCCTAGGAACAGTAGAATCCTCAAACTTTTCCAGAACTCGGCTACTGAATAACAGAAATATGTGGTAGCCAGCACTGTCACTGTGAAGGAAAGGTTGTAGGATGAAGTTTTCTTTCTGTGGAGAGAGAGGCACCTTTTGGGTCTTTCCTTCTCTGAAATGGATGATACACCGAAGCTGTGTTTCCTTATTCTTTCGTCTTACTGGGCAGCAACCATATTCCAGCACTGTGCTCATCCTGGGAAAACATTATTGAGCTAGACAAACACTATATGTACCCTAATGAAGCTCTCAGCCCATTGGAGACTTAGGCACTAAACAGCAATCCTCACATTTAACATGACAATTACAACAGTTTCAAGTGCTATAAGCTATCAAAATGTGTGACTTAAGCTGATTCATTGATCTCATTCTATGCATGTGACTCTGTACTAGGTAATGTCAGGCATATAAAGATGAGTGTAGATGGATAAGCCAAGATTACTTTTTTCTCTCCTTGAAGTTCACATGTTCTATTCATAATAGAAGTGTAACATTCATAAAATGATCCTCTCTTTACTAAATCTGCATGATTGAGGAAACATGCATTACAAGCCATTTTTGTGAATTTTATTACTAATAAAAGGGTGAAATATCCTTATTGGTATCTAAAACAAATGACTACAGCTGTGTCACAACTAATATTAATGTACTAGATTAAATCTCTGAAAAAAAATTAAGAATTTGGCAAAGACTTTTTTTCATTCATCTATGACCCATGGTATATTGTAACCGAGAAAAACACACAGGTTCTTCTCACTTTAAAAAACGCACGATAGTAACTCTAGGATTAATATAGTTCAAAGAATGAAGGCAACTTTATGAAAATTCAATCTGTGTTTTAAAAATTCTTCATCAATCATGCCAAAGCAGACTTAATGACAAAACACTGTTCTGCAGCCAACCGCCTTTTATACAAGGGCATGAAAGTTAACAAAGGCAAACTTCGTCCTTTCCCCAGGTTCCACTGTTTCCATCCTTTCTCCTCTTGGTATTAGTCTCCTTACTCATTTCTACCCATTTCGGAAGCCTTGTTGTTCTCCTTACTTTCCCTGTCCCTCTCCTACTTAAACAAAACAACACAAAACAAAGTATGAAAAGTTCTGATGAACAATTATAGCTACATATTGATTAGTGATTACTCTTTAATGACTGATTAGCGATTACTCTTTAATTAAAAATGCATTCGAACCAATGAGCTATCTCACTGAGGACTTTACTTTTTCAAGTTGTTAAAGGAAAAACCGTGTTCTACTTAAATCTGTCCTTTCAATACCAAAGGATACTAATTAAACTTTGCCACCACCTGAAATGGCCAAAGAGTTTCCATCCTGGGGCAATTCTGAATTTCCTTTTCTTCAAGTTAGGCCTCTCTTAGCTAATTGCACTACTTGGCCAGCCTATCACTATGTCAATGATCCAGAAATCATTCTTGAATACTACCTCTCTCTTCTTCTTCATTTTTTCTATCTATCCCTGAGTAATAAAACTCCCCAAAATTTAGTGCCTGAAAGCAACAAAGATCTATGATTTCTCATGACTCTGTGGGTTGGCTGGCAGTTCCTTTGCTGATTTCTTCTGAACTCACTCATGAAGCTGCTTTCAGCAGAAAGTTCAGTTACTATGTTCCTCACTCTGGCAGACAATACTGGCTATTGGCTGGAGTGCCCAGGATCTCCTCGGCCTCTGATCTTCACATCTGCTACACTGGCTTCCCGACATGGCCATCTCTGGGAGCATTCCATAGGTCAAAAGCAGAAGCTTCAAGCTCAGAAGTCGCATAACATCATTCCAACACATGTTTTATTTTTCTTCATGGCACTTAATATCACATGATATGATGTGATCATATATATTAGAGGACTGCTTTATTTTTGTCTCTCTCAATAGAATGTAAATTTGTGAGAGCAGAGGCTGTCTTTTTATTTACTTCAGTATCTCCAGCACCTATAACAGTGTCTGGCACAGAATAGGAGTTCTATGAATAACTACTGAATGAATGTAAGAATATACCTTCTTCTTCCTTAGTCACCAGGTCCTGCCAATTCAGTATTCTAAGCAGCCAATTACCAGATTTCCATCAACTCCCACGGGGACACTGTGATAGCCTCCTAACCCATGTTCTTTGTCAGGTTCCTCCCCACCTCCAGCCTACCCTCCTATAAACCTGAGGGTTGTTTCTGAAGAAGAGGTTTGATCATAGCATTTCTCGGCTTCGGAACTTCAGTGGCTGCCTTGCTGCCAATACAATAAAGTCTCATACACTTACTGTGGAATTCAGAACCTTCATGACATGATCTGAATAGCCCTTTCCTGCCTCTGTTCCTCATCAACTAACCTCACACTCCCAAACCACAGATCTTGCTTCTAATGTGCACTGACCTCTCTCCTATTTTCTGTTCATTGAGTGCTCCAAGCTCTTTATTGTAACTTGCACCTCACCTTTGCTGGCTGACAAATTCCTTCTCATCTTCAAGATCCAGCAATTTCATTACCTCTCCAGTGGAAACTTGCCCAACATTCCATTTACTCTGGGTTTCCTCAGAATTCTGAACCGAGGTAAATAACTGTTTTATTATAATTGTTTCCTTATAAGTCTGTCTCTCCTCCTCAACAAACCATTATCTCCTTGTGCTTTTTTCTTTTGTTTTTTAAAATTTCTATACTACATGCAAATTAGGGCTTGGTA
Source organism: Balaenoptera borealis (assembly GCF_965194805.1). Lineage (NCBI taxonomy): Eukaryota > Metazoa > Chordata > Mammalia > Artiodactyla > Balaenopteridae > Balaenoptera > Balaenoptera borealis. Next base: position 56,525,580 of record NC_138864.1, on the reverse strand, counting down.
CAAACTATGTATTAAATAAATGTTGGTTGAATGACTACTCCCAAAGATAGATTTGGGAAGGATCAAGATTAATGACTCAGTGAAGCTCACTACATCCCAGGATAATTCCAGACTCAAGACCACACTGGACTCAGGCATCATGAACAAAGAGAGATGGAGAGATAACATACCCTGAGGCTTTTGTTATTTGGTTTAAATCTTTAGGCTTCTTCTATTCTGGCAACCTCATCAGAAGTCTAATTCACAAACACTAACTACAAAGAATGTGATTTGTTATAAACCCATATGGATAGGTAATTGCAGGGAAATCAGAGGTGCTGGTGTTCCTACTTACTTCATAGGACATGGCAGGGTAATGAACTTGAAATGCCTGAAAGTGGGAACTGTGGCCAGTGATTAATTGATCCTGTATCTGCTCAGCCTCACATTGTCTCCACAACTGTTGGAAACAAGAGACTCCTAGAGTAAATAAACAATTTTTCCCCAGAAATATTTCCCCTAGTCAAGGATGATCAAATCCCTGAATAAGCAGTATATAGTTTTTTGCTCAGTGAAATACCGAAGCTTTCTTCTTCTGCACTGATTTTGAGAATGTTTTTAGAAATGTAAAAACTAGCACTGACATTGTTTAGTTCTCACCACACAATAACTTTTCTTATAACCCCATCATGACATTTTTAGTAGAGAGTGAGTCAAATATCCTGACCACCTACTCTGTGACATTTCCAGCAAGAGGTAGAAGCCTGCCCTATGTAAGGTACACCAGCTGGTGGACCTAAAGAAAGGCACTCCTACTGGTGATATTTCTGTCATATCCCATATCTCAAGGCCTTCTGTTAGCAGGAAAGCTGAGTACAGATCATTCTACCCTTGAATTTTTTTCAGTCAAGGATGATCAGCTCCCAAGAGAGCAGTTTGTGTATTTTTGCTCAATGAAATATTGAAACTTTTTTCTTGTACACTAATGTTAAGAACTTTTTTGGAAACATATCAACTAGTATTGACCTTGTAAGTACTGAGTTCCTTTTTAGCTTTAATTTCATCTCCAGATATAAAAGAAGGAACATTCTTTCTATATTTCTTCAACAAGCATGTGATTAAACATAGTAAGTTAAATATTTTTTGTTTTTCTAAAGAAAATGTAATCAGCATGTCCTTTTGCATTTATTGATCATAGTCATGAACATAAAAATGTTCAGAATAATACTGAGTGATGCCAATAAGGTCTCTTCTGCTCTAAAATTATACTACTTCTCCTCCTCCTGGGCTGACAATTTTGGTGACTAACAATACCACCATTATCTGCAGATGTGATGTGGGCACACTGCTAATCTGTCCTTATTGCTTTAGCCCTGATATGGCAGATATGAGGCTCATGTACAGTCATGTCCTCCTTCTGAATTCATAGAAGGACAGTGTGGATACAAGTCCCCAGAGGCTGGTGTCAGGTGCCAAAGAGAAAAATGGAACAGGTAGCCCAATCCAGCAATGATTTAAACATTAATCATTTTGATGTATTTTTCTAACATGAATTACATATTAGCATAATTCTTAAGTACTATATATTGTACATAGCTTTAACATTTTTATAACAATCCAGCATCAGTCATTATTATGAACATGAACTACTGTAGGATCCATTGAGTTATGAAAGCTATTGAAGTGTACACAATGACATGTATTTGGGCCTGAGAATGAAACAAAAATTGACCAGGCATTTTGCATGTCATTTCAATTAATCCCTACAACCACTCCACAAGTTAGATTATACTATTTTCATTTTACACATGATAACACAGACATAGAGATTTTAAATAGCTTGCCTAGGGTTATAATGCTAATCAATAGGTGGTAAGTGGAGATTTTACATGCAGGACTCTTTGTCAAAAAAAGCCACACTCTTGATCACGATGGTGGCGTGGGAAGACGCGGAGTTCGCATCTCCCCACAACTAGGGCACCTGCTGGACACTGGTGGGGGACCTCGAAGTACAAGGAGATGGGAGGAACCCCCAAGTGAACCAGTAGGACATGAGGCACTGAGGGGGAAAGAGAAGTGGAGGCCAGACAGGACCAGCGCCCCTGAGGGGTGGCTGAGATGGGGGAGGGGTTCCCACGCTTGGAGGGACCCTCAGGGGCTCAGATCAGTGGGGAGCCCGCTGAGCGTTTCCCCTGCCTAATCGGACGGGGAAGTCTGCCCTGCTCTCCGGCCGGGTCCTACGCCCTCAGAGGCCCCCTCGGGGCCGCGTTGGTCCTGGGGACGTAGGAGGAAGGCTGGGGCAGAACAGGAGAGGCAGGTGGGAGGGGCCCTCCGGGACCGGAGGAGCAGGAGAGGAGCGGAGGGCATTTGCCCCGCCCACTCGAGCCCGGGAAGCCTGCTGGGCTCCCAGGTGGGGTCCCCTGCCCTCTGAGACCAGAGGCATGCCTGGGCCCCTTCTGTTCCCTTCTGTTCCCTGTTGCCCAACGCCCAAACCCCACTCCTGCTTAGGCTCCGCCCTCCACAGCCAAGGCCTTTTCCACCTTTTTTTTTTCTTCTCTTTTTTACTATTGTGGTTCTGTTTTACCTTCTGGTACTGTTTCATCTATATTTTTATTTTTATATTCTTTCTAACATACCTGTTAGTTTCCTAGTCTAATTTTATTTTTTACTCTTTGTTATTGTTCATTTTCTTTCTTGCCACCAGAGCAGCTTGCAGGATCTTGGTTCACAAGCTGGGGGTCAGGCCAAATCTCCTGCAGTGGGAGTTCTGAGTCCGAACCACTGGACTAACAGAGAATCTCAGACCCCAGGGAATATTCATCGGAACAACGTCTCCCGGAGGTCCTCATCTTGGCACCAAGACCGAGCTCTACCCAACAGCCTACAAACTCCAGTGTTGGAAGCCTCAGGCCAAACAACCAGTAAGACAGGTACACAATCCCACCCATCAAAAAAAAAAAAGTGAGATGACAAAAAAATATGTCACAGATGAAGGACCAAGGTAAAAAACTATAAGACCAAATAAATGAAGAGGAAATAAAGATCAGAGCAGAAATAAATGAAATGGAAATGAAGAAAACAATAGGAAAGATAAATAAAACTAAAAACTGGTTCTTTGAGAAGATAAACAAAATTGATAAACCCTTAGCCAGACTCATCAAGAAAAAAAGGAAGAGGTCACAAATCAATAAAATTAGAAATGAAAAAGGAGAAATCACAACTGACACCGCAGAAATACAAAGGATTATAAGAGACTACTATAAACAACTATATGCCAATAAAATGGACAACCACGAAGAAATGGACAAATTCTTGGAAAGGTACAATTTTCCAAGACTGAACCAGGAAGAATTAGAAAATATAAACAGACCTATCACAAGTAATGAAATTGAAACTGTAATTAAAAATCTTTCAACAAACAAAAGCCCAGGACCAGGTGACTTCACCGGCAAAATTTATCAAACATTTAGAGAAGAGCTAACACCAATCCTTCTCAAACTCTTCCAAAAAACTGCAGAGGGAGGAACACTCCCAAATCCATTCTACAAAGCCACCATCACCCTGATACCAAAACCAGAAAAAGATATCACAAAAAAAGAAAATTAGAGACCAATATCACTGATGAACATAGATGCAAAAATCCTCAACAAAATACTAGCAAACAGAATCCAACAGCACATTAAAAGGATCATACACCACGATCAAGTGGGATTTATCCCAGGGATGCAAGGATTCTTCAATATACGCAAATCAGTCAATGTGATACAGCACATTAACAAAGTGAAGAATAAAAAACATACGATCATCTCAATAGAAAGTTCCCTCATACCCCATTGTAGGCAACACTCTCGCCACCCCTAACCATTGGCAACTACTGCTCTGTTTTCTGTCCTATAGTTTTGCCTTTTCCAAAATATCATATTAATGGTCCATATAATATGTAGCCTTTTGAATTTGGCTTTTTTCACTCAGGTCAATATGTGCATCAGCAGTTTGTTCCTTTTTATTGCTGAGTTGTATTCCATTGCATGAATATACCACAGTCTATACATTCACCAGTTGAAGGACATCTGGATTGTTTCCAGTGTTTGATGATTATGAATAAAACTGCTGTAAATATCTGTGTACAAGTTTAGAATGCACATATATTTTCATGTCTCCTGAGTAAAAACATCTAGTACTGGGATAGCTGAGTCATATAAGTGTATGCTTAATTTTTTTTTAACATCTTTATTGGAGTATAATTGCTTTACAATGTTGTGTTAGTTTCCACTGTATAACAAAGTGAATCAGCTGTATGTATACATATATCCCCATATCCCCTCCCTCTTGCGTCTCCCTCCCACCCTCCCTATCCCACCCCTCTAGGTGGTCACAAAGCACCGAGCTGATTTCCCTGTGCTATGCAGCTGTCCCACTAGCTATCTGTTTTACATTTGGTAGTGTATATATGTCAGTGCTACTCTCTCACTTTGTCCCAGCTTACCCTTCCCTCTCCCCATGTTGTCAAGTCCATTCTCTACGTCTGCGTCTTTATTCCTGTCCTGCCCACTATGGAGAACAGTTTGGAGGTTCCTTAAAAAACTAAAAATAGAACTACCATATGACCCAACAATCCCACTACTGGGCATATACCCTGAGAAAACCATAATTCAAAAAGAGACATGTACCACACTGTTCACTGCAGCACTATTTACAATAGTCAGGACATGGAAGCAACCTAAGTGTCCATCGACAGATGAATGGATAAAGAAGATGTGGCACATATATACAATGGAATATTACTCAGCCATAAAAAGAAACGAAATTGAGTTATTTGTAGTGAGGTGGATGGACCTAGAGTCTGTCATACAGAGTGAAGCAAGTCAGAAAGAGAAAAACAAATACCGCATGCAAACGCATATATATGGAATCTAAAAAAAAAAAAGGGGTTCTGAAGAACCTAGGGGCAGGACAGGAATAAAGACACAGAAGAAGAGAATGGACTTGAGGACACAGGGAGGGGGAAGGGTAAGCTAGGACGAAGTGAGAGAGTGGCATGGACATATATACACTACCAAATGTACAATAGATAGCTAGTGGGAAGCAGCCTCATAGCACAGGGAGATCAGCTTGGTGTTTTGTGTCCACCTAGAGGGGTGGGATGGGGGGGTAGGAGAGAGACGCAAGAGGCAGGGGATATGGGGGTATATGTATGCATATGGCTGATTCACTTTGTTGTACAACAGAAACTAACACAGTATTGTGAAGCAATTATATTCCAATAAAGATGTATAAAAAAGAAAAAGCCACACTCTATATTTCTGTCTCCCTGATGTCTGACAATAAATGGCGTTTTTAAATTTACTTTTTTTTTAAATCTCTTCCTATGTTGAAATCCTGTTTGTTGCTAACAATGTATTTGTGTTCAGTAATACCCCAAGCCTTCCTTTTTAATTTGCTGCTTCTAACAAGTAGTGAGCTAGGGAGAGCAAACAACAATTCTGTTAGATGTGTCAGGAGGAAATATGCTCTCGCCAAGGACCTGGTGTACTTGCTCTATGAGCAGAGGAATTTTAACACATGGACTATGTGAAGTCTCCTTTTGAAGTATAAGGCCTATATTTGCAAACTTCGTGGTTTTCAGACAGGTTCTAAAGAGTGAAATTTACCAGAAAAGCAAATTTCAGCTAACTGAAATGTTTCCATCCACATTTATATTTCTTTCCTTCTGCTGGGAATTTTCATGAATGTTTGTTGTTGTTGTTTATGATAACAGGCTTAAAAATATAACAGAATGGTCTTAAAAGATGATACTTTTACAGATATGCTGTGTAAATGTGCTGGTTTTAAATGAGTCACTTAATGATCTAACAGAATTGCTTTTAAGTTATTTTAATTTTTCCCCCATTACATGTTTCTTCAGTTAAATTAAAATTTTTCCACATGCTTCTTACTCTTATTTTATTCATTAATTTTCATAAAACCTCTACTGATTAAGTAAAAATAAAGTATTACTGCCTTTTTGTGGATTCTTTTGAGAATATTACTAAAATATAAAATCGGTCAGTATCATAAACTATTGCTTTTATCAGAAGGAAGTGACTATGCTGTTTGCGATTTCCTTTTGGATCTTTTTCTTCCCCTTAGTTGTTTTTTTTTTTGTTATTAACCTTTTCTCAGTTATACATATAAGTAATAATGAATAATTATTAAAATTTCAAATGCTGCATTAAAGTAAGCAGAACAAAGTAGGTCATTTTCATCAATTTCAGTTTTGTTCAAGTGCTATGCCAGGTTCTAAAGATCCAAAAATAAATCAAGAGATGATTCCTTTCCTCTTGGCAAAAGGAAACAAAGGCAGGATAGTCTGATGGTTATGATTTACAACCGTGGGGTTAGACACATCCGACATGGAATTCTGACTCAGGCATGTGATGGCAGAGTATTTTTAGACGAGACACTCCTGAGTCTCAAATTCTTTATCCATAAAATGAGAACCAAATTAGAACAGTAACAGTACGTCCGTGAAGTTGGTAGTTTTATTGCCTCAATTACCTGAGATATGGTAGGAGGGGGGCATTGTCTGTGTGGATAAGTCTGTGGATGCTAGAATTCAATTGTAACGGTTCTCGCCCTGGCTTTCCCACTCACTTGCCCTTGAAAAATTATCATATCCAAAGATCCTCTGTTTGCAAAGTAGGAATAATAATAAGTGTATTCTATAAGTTACTAGTCTGTCTTTATTCATTTACTAAGGCTGCCACAATAAAATTCCACAGACTGGGTGGCTTAAACAACACAAATTGATTTTTTTCTCACAGTTCTAGAGGCTAGAAGTCCAAAGTCAAGGTTTTGGCAGGGTTGGTTCCTTCTGAGGCCTCTCTCCTTGGCTTGTAGACAGCCATCTTCTCCCTGTGTCTTCACCTGGTCTTCCCTCTGTGTCTGTGTCCTAATTTCCTCTTCTTGCAAGGACACCAGTCATATTGGATTAGGGCTCACCCCGAAGACTTAATTTAACTTTAACTGCCTCTTTAAAGACTATCTCAAATACAGTGACAGGCTGAGCAACTAGGGGCTAGGACTTCAACATATGACTTGGGGATGAGGGTAGGAGACACAATTCAGCCCATAAAACTGGCCTATAAGAAACACTCAATAAACATTGGCTATCATTGTTGCTGCTGCTAGTTTTATTATTATCATTATCACTTTCATCATTATTATTATTATTAAATAATGTATTAATCTCAAAAGGCAGTAAGGCACCAAAACTGATTTAACAGTAAGCTGTTTTCTTATATTTTTTTCACAAACGGGGCATTTTAATCATAATGACATTTAAATAGTGTTATCTGCCACATCATGTGGTTCAGGAGAATTCTAAGTTCAAGCTTCTGGTAGTTTCCACATTATTTAAAATACGAATAGGGTAAATGTCAAAGATTTAATTCATATTTAGGCCAATGGCTTCATTTTGTTCAGTGGCTGCAGAATGTATCCCAAGCCTGGTTCATCACATCACAAATAAAAGCCACTGTTTCACAATGGGAACAGGGCAAGAGGGTGTGCACGGATCAGCAGAAATCTATTGGCATGACCAGGAAAACAACCCAGAGTGCATGCCCTTCCTCTAAATGAATAAATTATTTCTTACCAGATCTTTTTTTTTTAGAGTGAGATGCAAAAATGCTTAAGAAAAGACAGTTCTCCCCCAAAGGAACAATAAGTAGAAAATGAGATTTTGCTTCCATTTTCCCTTTTTAAAGCACTTAAACTAGAAAAATAAAATATTGACACCTATAGAAACATTTAATGTCTAAACACTTTACTTGTCATTCCTCTTATAATTTCCTTAAAAGATATTGAAACAATTTGCCCTGAGAGGATTAAGTGGGGAAAAGGCTCCATTTTATTTTCAGATATGGATACACACACTTTATTTTACCAATAAAAGTGTCAAGAATCAGCTCCATTTTGAAAATGGTTTGCTCTGTAATAAATATAGATGACAGACTTATGTGTATCAATAGCCTACCTTCAGGATTCTCAAATTACTGTAATTTGTAATCACTGACATTTACATGGGAATTTAGATGATAAAGAAAAGAAAATTAAAAAGGAATGATTCTCTTCCATCAAAAATAAACTGAATATTTGAATTCATCTCCTCTGTCCACATACACTTTTTTATGAAGTCACATTAAATCAAAATAAGTACTGCTTATAAAACAAGCCTTAATGATATGTTCCTAACTTGATTCTGCTACTAGCAGAAAATAACTGAGGGAAATCTGTGCAAGCTACAGTTTTATTGGACAGTATTATTTTATATTTTTATGAGTCTGATATTCAACACAAAAATCTCCAATGATTTGGATCATGATGCAGAATTTCTTGAGGTATGATTGTCCCTCTCTAGCCAAAAAAAGAAAAAAAAAAAAAAGAATCACTACAATAGGGCCCCTGGAAAATGCCCCAAGGACCTCTTGAGCTCAAAATCTGAGCCACAAAGTAACAGTCACCAGACTCCACCCCAATAGTAACTCTCAGAGTTGGCTCCAAACTTACACAGCTCTGCACTACATCCAGACCCAAATGATAGTGAAATTTTCCCAGCTGGAAAACTATATCAGCGATTAGGAAATAATTAAGATATACCCCATTTCATCCTAAGGAAGGGACACCTAGCAAGACAGTGGAATTCTAGGCAAATTGCTTTTGCCTCCACATTATTAAAGTAATTTTTAAAGATATCTTATTATAAGCAAATGTATTTTTTAAAGGACCTGAACAACAGAACAAATTCTACAGACACAAGGTTAACCATAGTCCCTGCCTAATAACATCTCTCTATATTTAGCATAAAAATAGAGTTTTAGATTTTTGCATCAACCATAATAACTACTCGTTTTTAATTCTTACCATTGGTAAATGCTTTAAGAAAATAATCTCTTTGTTACAAGGCTGCAAGCAGGTAAAGAAATGGAAGGCCAAGGAAATTAGGTAACTAGCCTGAGGTACCACATTCAGTAAAAGGCAGGACAAGGATTTGAACACTACTCCATGCAATTCCCCAAGCCTGTGCTGTTTCTGCGGTGCTCAGCTTACAATGTTACTATCATCCTCAAATTTTTCAAGAGAGAACATGAATAAAGACAGAGAAGTTGGCTTCAAGATGGCGGAAGAGTAAGACGCGGAGATCACCTTCCCACAAATACATCAGAAATACATCTACGTGTGGAACAACTCCTACAGAACACCTACTGAACGCTGGCAGAAGGCCTCAAACCTCCCAAAACGCAAGAAACTCCCCATGTACCTGAGTAGGGCAAAAGAAAAAAGAAAAACAGAGACAAAAGAATAGGGACGGGACCTGCGCCAGTGGGAGGGAGCTGTGAAGGAGGAAAGGTTTCCACACACTAGGAAGGCCCTTCGCGGGCGGAGACTGCGGGTGGCGGAGGGGGAAGCTTCGGAGCCATGGAGGAGAGCACAGCAACAGGGGTGCAGAGGGCAAAGCGGAGAGATCCCGCACGGAGGATCAGTGCCGACCAGCACTCACCAGCCCGAGAGACTAGTCTGCTCACCCGCCGGGGCGGGCGGGGGCTGGGAGCCGAGGCTCAGGCTTCGGTCGGATCCCAGGGATAGGACTGGGGTTGGCTGCGTGAACACAGCCTGAAGGGGCTACTGCGCCACAGCTAGCCGCGAGGGAGTCCAGGAAAAAGTCTGGAACTGCCGAAGAGACAAGAGACTTTTTCTTGCCTCTTTGTTTCCTGGTGCGCGAGGAGAGGGGATTAAGAGTACCATGTAAACAAGTTCCAGAGACGGGCGCGAGCCGCGGCTATCAGCGCGGACCCCAGAGACAGGCATGAGACGCTAAGGCTGCTGCTGCCACCACCAAGAAGACTGTGTGCAAGCACAGGTCACTATCCACACCTCCCCTCCCGGGAGGTCGTGCAGCCCGCCGCTGCCAGGGTCCCGTGATCCAGGGACAACTTCCCCGGGAGAACACACGGTGCGCCTCAGGCTGTTGCAACGTCATGCTGGCCTCTGCCGCGGCAGGCAACCCAAAACCTATGGGTTGCAGCAAAAGAAGTTCTAAGAGGGAAGTTTATAGCAATACAATCCTACCTTAAGAAACAAGAAGCATCTCAAATAAACAACCTAACCTTACACCTAAAGCAATTAGAGAAAGAAGAACAAAAAACCCCCCAAGTTAGGAGAAGGAAAGAAATCATAAAGATCAGATCAGAAATAAATGAAAAAGAAATGAAGGAAACGATAGCAATGATCAACAAAAAAAAAAGCTGGTTCTTTGAGAAGATAAACAAAATTGATAAACCATTAGCCAGACTCATCAAGAAAAAAAGGGAGAAGACTCAAATCAATAGAATTAGAAAGGAAAAAGGAGAAGTAACAACTGACACTGCAGAAATACAGAGGATCATGAGAGATTACTACAAGCAACTCTATGCCAATAAAATGGACAACCTGGAAGAAATGGACAAATTCTTAGAAGAGCACAACCTTCTGACACTGAACCAGGAAGAAATAGAAAATATAAACAGACCAATCACAAGCACTGAAATTGAAACTGTAATTGAAAATCTTCCAACAAACAAAAGCCCAGGACCAGATGGCTTCACAGGCAAATTCTATCAAACATTTAGAGAAGAGCTAACACCTAACCATCTCAAACTCTTCCAAAGTATAGCAGAGGGAGGAACACTCCCAAACTCATTCTATGAGTCCACCATCACCCTGATACCAAAACCAGACAAAGAGGTCACAAAGAAAGAAAACTATAGGCCAATATCACTGATGAACATAGGTGCAAAAATCCTCAAAAAAATACTAGCAAACAGAATCCAACAGCACATTAAAAGGATCATACACCATGATCAGGTTGGATTCATCCCAGGAATGCAAGGATTCTTCAATATACGCAAATCAATCAACGTGATACACCATATTAACAAACTGAAGAATAAAAACCATATGATCATCACAATAGATGCAGAAAAAGCTTTTGACAAAATTCAACAACCAATTATGATAAAAACCCTCCAGAAAGTAGGCATAGAGGGAACTAACCTCGACATAATAAAGGCCATATATGACAAACCCACAGCCAAAATCATTCTCAGTGGTGAAAAACTGAAACCATTTCCTCTAAGATCAGGAACAAGACAAGGTTGCCCACTCTCATCACTATTATTCAACATTTTGGAAGTTTTAGCCACAGCAATCAGAGAAGAAAAAGAAATAAAAGGAATACAAATCGGAAAAGAAGAAGTAAAGCTGTCATTGTTTGCAGATGACATGATACTATACATAGAGAATCCTAAAGATGCTACCAGAAAACTACTAGAGCTAATCAATGAATTTGGTAAAGTAGCAGGATACAAAATTAATGCACAGAAATCTCTTGCATTCCTATACACTAATGATGAAAAATCTGAAAGTGAAATTAAGAAAACACTCCCATTTACCACTGCAACACAAAGAATAAAATACCTAGGAATAAACCTACCTAAGGAGACAAAAGACCTGTATGCAGAAAACAATAAGACACTGATGAAAGAAATTAAAGATGATACAAACAGCTGGAGAGATATAGCATGTTCTTGGATTGGAAGAATCAACATTGTGAAAATGACTCTACTACCGAAAGCAACCTACAGATTCAATGCAATCCCTATCAAACTACCACTGGCATTTTTCACAGAACTAGAACAAAAAATTTCACAATTTGTATGGAAACACAAAAGACCCCAAATAGCCAAAGCAATCGTGAGAAAAAAAAACGGAGCTGGAGGAATCAGGCTCCCCGACTTCAGACTCTACTACAAAGCTACAGTAATCAAGACAGTATGGTACTGGCACAAAAACAGAAATATAGATCAATGGAACAGGATAGAAAGCCCAGAGATAAACCCAGGCATGTGTGGTCACCTTATTTTTGATAAAGGAGGCAAGAATATAAAATGGAGAAAAGACGGCCTCTTCAATAAGTGGTGCTGGGAAAACTGGACAGGTACATGTAAAAGAATGACATTAGAACACTGCCTAACAGCATACACAAAAATAAACTCAAAATGGATTAAAGACCTAAATGTAAGGCTAGACACTATCAAACTCTTAGAGGAAAACATAGGCAGAACCCTCTATGATATAAATCACAGAAAGATCCTTTTTGACCCCCCTCCCATAGAAATGGAAATAAAAACAAAAATAAACAAATGGGACCTAATGAAACTTAAAAGATTTTGCGCAGCAAAGGATACCATAAACAAGACGAAAAGACAACCTTCAGAATGGGAGAAAATATTTGCAAACGAAGCAACTAACAAAGGGTTACTCTCCAAAATTTACAAACAGCTCATGCAGCTCAATATCAAAAAAACAAACAATCCATTCCAAAAATGGGCAGAAGACCTAAATAGACATTTCTCCAAAGAAGATATACAGATTGCCAACAAACACATGAAAGAATGCTCAGCATCATTAATCATTAGAGAAATGTAAATCAAAACTACAATGAGATATCATCTCACACCAGTCAAATTGGCCATCATCAAAAAACCTACAAACAATAAATGCTGGAGAGGCTGTGGAGAAAAAGGAACCCTCTTGCACTGTTGGTGGGAATGTAAACTGATACAGCCACTATGGAGAACAGGATGGACGTTCCTTAACAAACTAAAAATAGAACTACCATACAACCCAGCAATCCCACTACTGGGCATATACCCTGAGAAAACCATAATTCAAAAAGAGTCATGTACCACAATGTTCATTGCAGCGCTATTTACAATAGCCAGGACATGGAAGCAACCTAAGTGTCCATCGACAGATGAATGGATAAAGAAGATGTGGCACATATATACAATGGAATATTACTCAGCCATAAACAGAAACGAAACTGAGTTATTTGTAGTGAGGTGGATGGACCTAGAGTCTGTCATACAGAGTGAAGTAAGATAGAAGGGGAAAAAACAAATACTGTATGCTAACACATATATATGGAATCTAAAAAAAAGAAAAAAATGGTCATGAAGAACCTAGGGGCAAGACGGGAATAATGACGCAGACCTACTAGAGAATGGACTTGAGTTCACAGGGAGGGGGAAGGGTAAGCTGGGACAAAGTGAGAGAGTGGCATGGACATATATACACTACCAAATGTAAAATAGGTAGCTAGTGGGAAGCAGCCGCACAGCACAGGGAGATCAGCTCGGTGCTTTGTGACCACCTAGAGGGGTGGGATAGGGAGGGTGGGAGGGAAGGAGACGTAAAAGGGAAGAGATATGGGGATAGATGTATATGTATAGCTGATTCACTTTGTTATAAAGCAGAAAGTAACATACCATTGTAAAGCAATTATACTCCAATAAAGACGTTAAAAAATTAAAAAAAAAAAAAAGACACAGAAGTTTGAAAAATCAGTGTTGTGATTAGGGTCTGCTTTAGCACATAGGCTCAATTGTGCATACATTTGATAACATTAAATATAGGTATAACTACATGGCACATATTTTTTTAAAGATATTTTGTTTTTATAATGAAACCAGCACTTCACTGGTTCCATCCAATATTCTATTTCTTTGTAGTTTACTAATACCAGTTTATGACATGGAAATCTCTTTATAAGAAATTGCAAAAAATTTTTGGATATGTATTCCAAAAATGTATACAGTATTTCTTAGTCAGAATCAGAAGTTTCTTTCAGAGCAGTCCCTTTTGTCTTCTTTCCTTCATCCCACATTTACTGAATCTTTTCTATTTTGATAGTTCTGTGATTATGCATTATTAAATATCAGGTGGCTAGAAGAAGAAGGACCTAATGCCAATTCATACCCATTTACTACGTAACTTGGTTTGTATCTATTTTGAGTACATACAGTTCTTTTCTACACGGAGGAAAACAATGATTGTTTGTAAGTGATAGATAAACTAGAATTTAAATATTAAACAAAAAAAATGAAAGTGCTATCTAAATAAATTCTTAAAACTTTAGGTAGATCTAATTTTTATAACCTATGTTTCTTATAATATTTAGAAACAAGACTAACATAAAAAATAGCTAGGTAAAAGTGGGAATTACATGCTAGAACAGTTATGGAGTTTGATTAAATTAATCTAAAAATGTATTTTGATAAAATAAACTAGAATTTATTACCTAGTAATAGACACTCCAGAGAAGTCCAAAAAAATATTACAATCTTACCCACTTTGAAACTAGGACAGTCTACAGGAAATTTTCAGAACATCTATGTACCTAATTTTTAAATTCCCATGTAAATTTCATTCCTTTTTCAGATATAAAGAAGTACTAAAATTTATAGTTATAATAGTAAAACAAAAATACAAGAAATAGACATATAGACAAATAAAACAGAATAGAGTACCCAGACTTCCAGTCTCCAGAACTACAAGAAAATTAATTTATGTTGTTTAAGCCACTCAGTCTATGGTATTTTGTTATGGCAGCCCAGTAGGCGGTGCCAAAACTAAAGGACAGTCTCTATAACAAATGGTGCTGGGAAAACTAGATATCCACATGCAAAAGAATGAAGTTGGACCTTTTAATTATACTATATACAGAAATTAATGCAAAATGGATCAAAGACCTAGACATAAAACCTAAAACCATAAAATTTTTACAATACACAGGGGAAAAGCTTCATGACACTGGATTTATCAAGGATGTCCTGAATATGACACCAAAAGCACAGGCAACAAAAGTAAAAATAGATTGTACTATATCAAACTTAAAAACTTCTGATCATCGAAAGACACAATCAACAGAGTAAAAAGGCAACCTACTGAATGAGAGAAAATATTTGGAAATCATAATATTTGGAAATCATATATCTGATAATGGGTTAATATCCAGAACATAAAAAGAACTCCTACTACTCAACAACAATGAAATAACCTGACTAAAAAATGCACAAAGGACTTAAGTAGACATTTTTCTGAAAATTATATACAAATGGCCAAGAAATTTATGGAAGTATGCTTAACATCACTAATCATTAACAAAAATGAAAATCAAAAGCACAGTGCAAAATCACCTCATACCCATTAGGATGGATACTGTTAAAGAAAAAAGAAAAAAAAAAAAAAAACAGAAAGTAACAAGTATTGGCAAGGCTGTGCAGAAATTACAACCCTTATGAATTACTGGTGGGAATGTAAAATGGTACAGGTGCTGTGGGAAACAGTATGTCAAATCCCTCAAAAGTTAAAAACAGAATTACCATATGATTGAGCAATTCCACTTCAGGGTATATATCTAAAAGAAGTGAAAGCAGAATCTCAAAAAGGTATTTGTACATCCATGATCATAGCATCACTATTCATAATAGCTAAGAGGTGAAACAACCCAAGTGTCCATGGACAGATGAATGGATAAATAAAATGTGTTATATGTATGCAATGGAGTATTATTCAGCCTTAAAAACAAAGGAAATTCTGACACATTACAATATGGACGAACCTTGAGGACTTTATGCTTAGTGAAATAAGCCAATCACAAAAGACAAATACTGTATGATTCCATTTAAATGAGATATCTAGAGAAGTCAAATTCATAGAGATAGAAAGTTGAAATCAAGAGATTGGGATTGACATATATACACTACTACGTATAAAACAGATAACTAACGAGAACCTACTGATAGCACAGGGAACTCTACTCGGTGCCCTGTAGTGACCTAAATAGGAAGGAAATCCAAAAAAGAGGGGATATATGTATACATATGGCTGATTCACTTTGCTGTACAGCAGAAACTGACAAAGCAGTGTAAAGCAACTACACTCCAATAAAAAAAAAAAGAGAAAGTATAATGGTGGTTACCAGCAGCCTGGGTAGAGGGAAATGGAGAGCTGTTGTTTAGTGGGTATAGGGTTTCAGTTTTGCAAGATGAAAAAGTTCTAGAGACTTATTGCCTAACAATGTGAATATACTTAACATTATTGAGCTGTAAGATGGTTAAGACGGTGTTATGTTATGCATTTTTTACTACAATAATAAAAAAATGCAAGAAATCCACAGGATTCCTTTTTAAGCGTAAAGTTAACATCTACCTCAATAGTGTTCCAGGAAAAGCACATTGAAAAAGAGAAAAATCTCTATAAAAGAGACCACTCCATGGTGAAATGGTCAGTGGTTTATACTCCAGATATGGATTAATCAGTCCCGTTTTTATATAAAATAAGTTCAATATGTTGGGAAATGCTTCTTTGCCCTGGTCAGAGGTGGGGAAAGAGAGAATTTAGACAAAGAAAACAATGGTTCATTCAGCACTGAAGGCAGCAAGTGTTGGCCTCTTTCTCCCTCTCTTTTTGTCCTCTAAGATACTTAACAAAAGTGTGATGTCACACAGATCTTACTGAGCTGAATAACTATGGGGTCCATGGTGACCTTAACATCTGAATTCACACTCCTACTCAATGGGTAGCTTTTTTCAGAACAAAGGCCTTTTTTACATATTTGCTACAAAGCACAGCAAGATATCAGGGAAAGAATATGTGACAGCTGAAGAAAATGACTACCCAGAAAAATTAATAATATGGCAATTTATGGATGAAACACACATACACACTGGCTGCATTGGCTATAATATAATTAATTTCTAGCTAATTTCCAAGGAACAATGAATCACATGTGATTTGCAAATACTGGGCTTTTTGTTTCATAAACACCAACAAATGTGTTGCTATTTGGAATATGAATATGGACACATAATAATTATCCCTTAGTCTGAAGACAGTGCTGGTAGGTCAAGAGAAAGGATTGAAGACACAGGAAGATACATCCAAGGGGGATGTGACTTTGAAAAGGAGGAAGAGTAATACACTCTGTTTCTTTTCTATTGTTTTTTTAATTCTTTCTTAAGCAAAAAGTTATCACCATCACTTACAGAGTTCAAAAGACTCTGTTGGATTTTTTGAAGGCTTACCATGTGCTGTGTCAAAGCAGGACCCTAATATCCTAGTTGCTCACAGTGTACTCTGGAGTCTGGCTCTTGGAGAGTTTCTGATACCTAGGGAAGCAGACAGGAATGTACATGACTATAAAACTAAAGTGTTGGAACCCAGTCAGCCTAGCTCTTTAACAAATGTCAAGTTCTTTTTGGTAGATATTGGAAACCTCTCATATTTAGAGGTAGAAGGGGAGGCAATAGTCCCCACCCCATCCCTCACTTCCAAAGGGTCTTTTTCAATAAGAGAAATCTCAGACCACCTTCTGCCAAAAGCAAAGGCATTTATTAGCAAGCAGTTGTGACCACTCTGAAGCTGCAGAGTTCTTCTCTCCGACCTAAAAAATAGCCAGCAGCCCCTTGCATGGAATGCCCACTGAAAAGGGGACTCAAAGTCGGATCCTGTAGTTTGATCCCCATCTGCTAGGGCAAAGAGGTCTGCAGGTCCACCAGAGCACAAACCTGGAGTTCTGCTCCATTGACAGACACTTCTGGGCTAGTGGGTGTCTTTGCTTATATATTTGTTCAGGCCAAGGTAGTGGGTCCTGTATTACCATTCCAACCAACCCCATAACGTAAATACATTCATTTCAATTTCACCAAAAACAACATTTTATTAATTAACTAATGCTAAGGCATTTATTTAGGATAAGGAACTCATCTACTAATTAACTCTCCCTAAAGTGTTGACTACAGGTAACTTGTACTTAACCATGTAGTACAGTATTTAGCATGAATTATCCCACAGACAGTATAACCAGAGGAGGAAGCATTGGAGCTGGGACTTGAATCCAAACTAAACTGAAGACTTTATAATTGCTAAGTCCTCCAGCTTTAAGATAAATAAGAAAAGAAAAGGAGAGAAGAGTAGAAAAAAGAAAGAGGAGAGAAGAGAGGAGGGGTGGGGTGGGGAGGGGAGGGGAGGGGAGGGGGAGGAAACAAAAGAGAAAAGAAAAGAATGATTTTCTTTTCCTCTGTGATTTCAGCATCTATTCATGAACGATAACCAGGATGGTTGTTTTATTTGTGTAGGTGGGTGGAGTAGGTGCAAATGGGAAAATATTTCAAGCTAAGAATATCTGATTTCTATAGAAGCCTTTATGTGACTTCTTTATAAATAACCAATATATTGGGTGATTAAACAAGAATAACTGAAAAATTTAGGAAAACATTTTCTTTCCTTCTTTTCTTCTTCCCTTCCTTCCTACCTTCCATTTTTAATTAGAAAAGTACATGTGGCCATAAACACAGATGCACAAGTAAAAGCTGAGACTAGAGAGCAGAAGAATCTCTGATTGATCTGAAGGAATCTGACCTGTGACTCTACGTGGCTGGGAATTTTTTTTCTAATAGACTCTCTTGTACATAGTGGCTAGATCTAATACTTTCTCATCTCCCCTGAAACAGTCTCCAAAATTTGGAAGAAATCCTTCAGTAGTCAGCATATCAGGACACAAATCATAACATAATGAGGCAAATAAACTGATGCAAAAGTGATATTTGCACGAAGAAGCAGGTACTAAAGCCCCATCCTACTGCCCCCAGCCCCACAGGCCACCAAAAGATTGGTGGCGTCAACAGAGGGCCCCCTTTCACCACCCCTACACAATGTACAGGGTTTCTAGGGGACGTGCATACTTGGGCCTGGGGCTGGAGTCATGGAACTGGAAAATATCAAGTGTTCTCCTCTTGTCCTCCACGTGAGATCTTGGGAACACTGACACGAAGTGACTTCACTGTGGTCATTGTCCAATCTTAACTTTGTTAAGTGTGACCAACACCTCCCAGAAAAGTGGGTTGCTAGTTTTTGCCTAAGAGGAGCTGAGGAAACCCCAAATTGACAATATTCAGCACCAGCAATGAGAGTGCTATTAACCTAAATAAGGAACAGACAATTTTCTGTTGGAGGCAAAACCCAGAACTTGGTGAAACATTACAGGCTGTCACCATATATTTGCTAAATTTTTGTGTTGTGTCTGCTTTGGGCCCCAAAGTAAATTCTTGATACTCAAACAATGACAAGTTAGAAAAACAACAATGGGAAACCCCAAGCCAGATCTGGTTTTAAGGGAGAGCTGATCATCTCCCCAGCCAAAATATGGACAATGCTTTAAAAATGTAAGGAAAAAAGACAGAAATAGAATCCTACCACAGCTAACACTCTGCTCGTAAAACATAGAAACAGATTTTTTTTTTCAAGTCAGGAGATGAAACCATCTACTTTAAAACCTAGATGACAAGCAGATGGAATTATAATGCTCCTTTTAATCCACAACTAGCTGACTCATTGCAGAAGGGTATGGTGATGTTAGTTTATAACAGAGCCACCCACTAACACAGAAATTGGCAAGGAATGATGATTTTGCAGTGGAAGTAAAATTACGATATAAGGGGCTAGGTCTAAAATTTCATTACTACCAGCATCAGATACTCTAAACTACTCTCTAGATAAAATCAACTAAAATGACAAACAAATATATATGTATAATTTTAACTTTAAATGTATTACTGAGATAAAAACTAAGAAAGGAACAAAAGGATCCCCCACACAGCTGCACAGGAAACTTGGGAGACAAGCCAGATAGCTTTTCTCTCTGAGAGTTTCTGCCCAATCCTGGACAAATGAGTCTTCTCTAAAGACTGACCAGCATGCAGGGTGCAGGTGATAATGCTTAGGAAATGCTCAAAGTAGGAAATCCAATAAGGTTTCCTATCAGTAGTATAAAGGTGAAGAATAAATAAAACCTGCTACCCATAAGGTGGTAGCAAAGCAGCTCACCTGTCTTAAGCCAGGACACAGATGAGGATGAGGTAGGGGGCACAGGAAGGAGAGGAGGATCTCTCCTGAAAATTCATAACCACAAAGTAACATTCATGGATCTATAGCTGAATTTATAACACCTTTGTTGTCTGAAAAATCTTAGGTAGAGAATAAAACTTAAATAATTTAATGAAATGCAAAGGTGATTGAAAGAAGCAAGTGAAAATCTAAGGAGAGAATTGGTGAACTGAAGGAAATATTCAAATAAATTATCCAAAATGTAGAGAAAGAAAACTATGGTAAATAAAATGAGAGGTTATGATGGCATATGTGTAAGCACTCCAAAGGAAATAACAGAAGAAACTGAGATGAGATAATACTAAAAGAAATAAAGGCTAAGAATTTTCCAGAAATATTGAAACACACTAATCATGAGAATGAGAAACAGCAACTATGAATTCAAAACCTGGGTGCAATTCCAAAAATTGTTAAATTTAACCAATAAAACTTAAAAACTTCTATATGGGCAAAAAATTAAGCAAAGTAAAAAAATAACAATAAAGGTGCAAGAAAGGCATGAGGGAGAAACAGAAAAGCTGAGGCAAATAGCCCATAATAAAATGATACAACTAATCAAAAGATATCAGTGATCATTATAAACATAAACTAATTCTTCATGAAAAACAAAATTCATCACACTTAATTAAAAAAAGTTTTAAGGGCCTGTTAAATTTTGTTTATAGGACCCATATATCATAAAGAAACAAAATATTGAGAGCTAAAAGAATGGGAAAAATGTAACAGGCAAATCCTAAGCAAAAGAAAGCTGGAGGAACTGTATTAAAACCAGGTAAAGTAAATATAAAGGCAAAAAATATTATTACAGATAAAAATGGTCACTATAAAACAACATTGGGGGGACCTTCAAGATGGCGGAGGAGTAAGGCGTGGAGATCACCTTCTTCTGCACAAATACTTCAGAAATACATTTACACGTGGAACAACTCCTACAGAACACCTACAGAATGCTGGCAGAAGACCTCAGACCTCCCAAAAGGTAAAGAAAGAGGCAAGAAACTCCTCACGTACGTGGGTAGGGCAAAAGAAAAAAGAAACAACAGAGACAAAAGAATAGGGACGGGACCTGCAACTCTGGGAAGGAGCTGTGAGGAGGAAAAGTTTCCACACACTAGGAAGCCCACGGCGGGTGGCGGGGGGGAAACTTCAGAGCCACGGAGGAGAGCGCAGCAACAGGGGTGCAGAGGGCAAAGCAGAGAGATTCCCGCACAGAGGATCAGTGCCGACCAGCACTGAGAGGCTTGTCTGCTCACCGGCTGGGGCGAGTGGGGGCTGGGAGCTGAGGCTTGGGCTTTGGAGGTCAGATCCCAGGGAGAGGACTAGGGTTGCCTGCGTGAACACAGCCTGAAGGGGGCTAGTGAGTCACAGCTAGCCAGGAGGGAGTCCGGGAAAAAGTCTGGACCTGCCTAAGAAGCAAGAGACCACTGGTTGTGGGTGCGCAAGGAGAGGGGATTAAGAGCGCCGCCTAAACGAGCTCCAGAGACGTACACGAGCCGCAGCTATCAACACAGACCCCAGAGACGGGCATGAAACGCTAAGGCTGCTGCTGCAGCCACCAAGAAGCCTATGTGCAAGCACAGGTCACTGTCCACACCTCCCCTCCCAGGAGCCTGTGCAGCCCGCCACTGCCAGGGTCCCGTGATCCAGGGACAACTTCCCTGGGAGAACACACAGCGTGCTTCAGGCTGTTGCAACGTCATGCCGGCCTCTGCCACCGCAGGCTCACCCTGCATTCTGTACCCCTCCATCCCCCCGGCCTGAGTGAGCCAGAGCCCCCTAATCAGCTGCTCCTTTAACCCCGTCCTGTCTGGGTGAAGAACAGATGCCCTCAGGCGACCTACATGCAGAGGCGGGGCCAAATCCAAAGCTGAACCCCAGGAGCTGTGAGAACAAAGAAGAGAAAAGGAAATCTCTTCCAGCAGCCTCAGGAGCAGCGGATTAAATCTCCACAATCAACTTGATGTACCCTGCATCTGTGGAATACCTGAATAGAAAAGGAATCATCCCAAAATTGAGGCGGTGGACCTTGGGAGCAACTGTAGACTTGGGGTTTCCTTTCTGCAACTAATTTGTTTCTCGTTTTATGTTTATCTTAGTTTAGTATTTACAACTTATTATCATTGGTAGATTTGTTTACTGATTTGGTTGCTCTCTTCCATCTTTCTTTTTATATATATATTTTTTTCCTTTGTCACTTTTTCTGAGTGTGTATTTGTATGCTTCTTTGTGTGATTTTGTATAGCTCTGCTTTTACCATTTGTCCTAGGGTTCTGTCTGTATGTTCTTCTTCTTTTTTTTTTTTTTAGAACAGTTTTTAGTGCTTGTTATCATTGGTGGATCTGTTTATTGGTTTGGTTGCTCTCTTCTTTCTTTCTTTCCTTTTTTTATTACTTTTTTATTTTTTATTTTTAATAATATTTTAAATTTTTTATTTTAATGACTTTATTTTATTTTATTTTATTTTATTTATTTATTTATTTTTCTCCCTTTTCTGCTGAGCCGTCTGGCTGACAGGGTATTGGTGCTCCAGCTGGGTGTCAGGCCTGAGCCTCTTAGGTGGGAGAGCCGAGTTCAGGACACTGGACCACCAGAGACCTCCCAGCCCCACATAATATCAAATGGCGAAAGCTCTCCCAGAGATCTCCATCTCAACACTAAGACACAGCTCCACTCAACAACCAGCAAGCTACAATTCTGGACACCCCATACCAAACAACTAGCAAGACAGGAACGCAACCCCACCCATTAGCAGAGAGGCTGCCTAAAATCATAATAAGGTCACAGACTCCCCAAAACACACCACCGGACGTGGTCCTACTCACCAGAAAGACAAGATCCAGCCTCATCCACCAGAACACAGGCACCAGTCTCCTCCACCAGGAAGCCTACACAACCCACTGAACCAACCTTAGCCACTGGAGGCAGACACCAAAAACAACAGGAACTATGAACCTGTAGCCTGCGAAAAGGAAACCCCAAACACAGTAAGTTAAGCAAAATGAGAAGACAGAGAAACACACAGCAATGAAGGAGCAAGGTGAAAACCCACCAGACCAAAAAAATGAAGAGGAAATAGGCAGTCTACCTGAAAAAGAATTCAGGGTAATGATAGTAAAGATGATCCAAAATCTTGGAAATAGAATGGAGAAAATATAAGAAATGTTGAACAAGGACCTAGAAGAACTAAAGAGCAAACAAACAATGATGAACAACACAATAAATGAAATTAAAAATTCTCTAGAAGGAATCAATAGCAGAATAACTGAGGCAGAAGAATGGGTAAGTGACCTGGAAGATAAAATAGTGAAAATAACTACCACAGAGTAGGATAAAGAAAAAAGAATGAAAAGAATTGAGGACAGTCTCAGAGACTTCTGGGACAACATTAAACGCACCAACATTCGAACTATAGGGGTCCTAGAAGAAGAAGAGAAAAAGAAAGGGACTGAGAAATATTTGAAGAGATTATAGTTGAAAACTTCCCTAATATGGGAAAGGAAATAGTCAATCAAGTCCAGGAAGCACAGAGAGTCTCATAAAGGATAAATCCAGGGAGAAACACGCCAAGACACATATTAATCAAACTATCAAAAATTAAATACAAAGAAAAAATATTAAAAGCAACAAGGGAAAACCAACAAATACCATACAAGGGAATCCCCATAAGGTTAACAGCTGATCATTCAGCAGAAACTCTGCAACCCAGAAGAAAGTGGCAGGACATATTTAAAGTGATGAAAGGGAAAAACCTACAACCAAGATTACTCTAACCACCAAGGATCTCATTCAGATTCGACAGAGAAATTAAAACCTTTACAGACAAGTAAAAGCTAAGAGAATTCAGCACCACCAAACCAGCTTTACAACACATGCTAAAGGAACTTCTCTAGGCGGGAAACACAAGAGAAGGAAAAGACCTAAAATAACAAACCCAAAACAATTAAGAAAATGGTAATAGGAACATACATATCAATAATTACCTTAAATGTAAATGGATTAAATGCTCCAACCAGAAGACATAGACTAGCTGAATGGATACAAAAACAAGAATAATTGCATAAATGAGTAAACAAATTGTCTTATAAATGAAGGAAACCAAGTATAAGTATTTTCAGCATAATTCACATTAACACCAATTCTTGAAAGACCAAATGGTGGATGGGATAAGATGGGGTCTGGAATATGCCAAAAATTAGCCATCAAGCTGCCTTGCAGATAAGCATAGAAATGCAAGTTTTCAAAGGACTTCTGAGTTCTTCCGTCATTAAACAAGGTCACAGAAAGCACATGGTAATTAATGTCAATAAGATGTTGATATACAACCCTTGGGTGAGAAAGAAAATGGCAGACAGTAAGTTAGGATAGATAGAATGGTAGAGAGGATTCACATGGTTCATACTTCAAATAACTTTTTATGTCAATCTTACTATGGAGTAAGCAAAGAGAAGCTTAAGGTGCAATAAATCTTTTTTGAGCAAAAAGTGATATAAATCTTGTTTTTGTAGGTAGCTATCTCTGCCAGAAGACAGATCATGATGAAGAGCGTAAAAGGAACAAGATCACAGAAACTTATTAGGATATTGGGAAACGGACCCAATGAAACAGCAATGGGGAGAAAATGATGAAGCTAAATTAATGGAACATTTTGGTGTTAGAATTGAAAAGACCTGGTGGCTGGTTAGATATAGAGAGACAGAATTTAAGGATGAGTCCAAGAAACTAGGTTTTGGAAACTGTGTAGGTGGTGATCCACTAACTGAGATTGAAAAATACAAGAAGTTTAAGAAGTGTGGTATTGGGAGAAAGGGAAAAAGGCACTTAGAAATGTGAACCTGGAGCCAAAGAGGAGAAGACTTGGGGCGGGAATAAAGACTTAGAAGTCACGTGTGTGTGTGCATGTATCATGGGAGCAGATGAAGCAAAAGGTCCAAGAAAATAAGCCTGAGGAACCCCAGTATTCAAGAGATATGACAGATATCCACTTCAGTCTTTGGCTATTTTTTGTGTAATGTAGGGAGATTAATGCATTCACTTTGTGGTGACACTGAGAGAATTATTTTAAATGGCTTTAAATGGCTATCAAATAGAGAAAATTATTATCTACAATAGATTCAGCAGAACAAATAATAGCCATGTTTAACATCTGCACACCAAATGAGATATTAAAATTCTTGCATGATGCGTTGTGTTGAAAAACAACATGTTTTCAATGTACCTCTATCCCAGGAAATCCTCCCTTTCTTCATCTGTTTTGTAGGTACAAATAATCTGGAGCAGGTGAGGGACAGGGATATTTGGAGGTAAGGGATGAATGAAAATGGCTTTTTTCCCCCTAAAGATCTTCTACCAAACACTAAGGGGAGGGGGTGCACAATACTGAGGAATTGGGAAAGGTACAGTAATAAAATCTAGTAACCTCCCAAGCACTCTGCTACACTTTGGCTTTACAGAAAGTCATTCAGTCTATCTTAATAGGTAGGAAAGAAGTAAGATATTAAATACAAGTCACCTCTTTGTTTTTTTTTTAGTCTCCTAAATAAATAGAACACTACAGTAATAGGTACAACAGAAGAAAACCAGTTCAAGATTATTCTTCCCCCATGATATTTCATTTGTGGTTTTGATATTAAGTTAAACAGGCATACATAAAATTTTTGCATTTTTGGATAAACCGTGAAAAATTCATTTGTTCATTCATTCAGTCAATCATGTTTATTGGGTGCCTACTATGTGCAGAAAGCTGAACAAGGCATTGGAAAATCAATGGCGAACACATAAAACAAAATCTCTATGTTGATATCTAGGACTACAAGCATTCTCTTAATTAATAAATAAGTAGATATCTAATTAGAATGATAGGAACTACAATGTAGAAGAGCAGGATGCAGTTAGACATATTTTGCAGAGATTTGACCTAGTCTGGAGAATCAGGTAAGATTTCCTTGAGGGGACTTCCCTGGTGGCACAGTAGTTAGGACTCCGTGCTCCCAATGCTGGGGGCCCAGGTTCGATCTCTGGTCAGGGAACTAGATCCCACATGCATGCCACAACTAAGGAGCCAGCAAGCCTCAACTAAGGAGCCTGATTCACTTTGTTATAAAGCAGAAACTAACACACCATTGTGATGCAATTATACTCCAATAAAGATGGTAAAAAAAAAAAAAAAGATTTCCTTGAAGATGTGTCTTTTGAGCTGAGCTCTGGAAGATGATTAAGATTTAATGAAGTGAAAAGTTGTATGAGAACTCATCAGACAGAGGGAACAGCATGTGTAAAGGCAATGAGGTGGGAACAAGCACAGTATATTCAAGAAAATGAAAGATCCAAATATGGCTGAAGCTCAGTGAAACACGAGGAAAGTGGCCGAGGATGAGTCTGATGAGGCTGAAAAGGATCAGATCTTGCAGAATTCTGCATGTCAGATCAAGGATTTGGTCTTATGGTGTACTGGTTAGTCTCCACATTATCTGCCCAACTCTGTTTTTCTTCAGGTTGACCCCTGCAGACTAAATTACTCAGGTTCCTTGCCCTCCATTAGATTTGGCCCACAGGAGACAATGTCAGGAGAGTTGAGATTGGAGAAGAAATGAAAATCAAGGTACTTCCTCCCTGTCTCACTGCAGTATCACTGGTGGTATCCTGTCTCTCCACAATTACAGTTCTTGCTGTGTGGAGCCTCCTCGTTAGGCTAGCTCTCAGTGAGCTTTGGTAATATATCTCCTTCCCCTTGATCCTTCGATCTGAGGGATGGTAAACAACTTCTACTTATGTCTATCTTTATGTTCCTTAGTATCTCTTATTGGTCCTCCTAACTGTGACCACTGTGTAAAGTGGATCTTTTATTATAATCTTTACACTTGCACCATTTAAACTGATGTCCGTTTCCTGCTTGAATAGTGACTGATAATTCAACAGAACAGCCAAAACCCACTTGCATTTTTCAACTGATCATTTTGCTGTAAGAAAAATGGATTGTATTGGGATTATTAAGAGTTATGTGAGGAGATCCGTTAGGAGGCTACTGCAGGAGTCCAAGGACATGATACTGGCAGCTTTAACTAGGGTACTGGCGATGGAGAAGGAGAGACAGGACAGACCTGAGAGCTGTTGGGAAGAGAAAAAGCAAGATTTAGTCATTGATGGGATTCGTGGGTAAGAAAAAGGGAGGGTTCACTGATAACTCTTCTGAGTAACCCAAAGAAATAAAATGTTGGTTGAATAAATAAATGCTGCATTAGCAAGCACATATGCAATAAAAATGTTTATAACATTAATAAAGATAACTGAACAATTTTGAATTAAAAAAAATTTTTTACAACAGGCAAAAGAAAAAAGCCAAAAATTGTACTTTAGTACCAACCAACTTTTACAGAGTGTCTATGTGCAAGGCACTGTGGAAGGCACTCAAAAGAATCAGCATAGAAGAGTAGGTTGGAACCTGGGCTCTGAAAGCAGACTACCTAGGTTTAATTCATAACCATGTATTTACAGGACAGAAGGAGGGAAAGCAAGAAAGGAGAAAAGAGTAAACAATAGGGAGAGAGAGGGAGAGGTAGTTAAATATGAAAATTTCCTCTGCCCTTCCTAGCAACCTAACTCCTTGGGATATGTAAAGTTGTAGTCCAAATGGTAAGTGACCTAGAGGGATTTTTTTAGGTGATAGGATAATAAGAAACAACTTTTTGAATTTGAGGCCCGTGAAGTGTTCTGAAATGATTTTCTAAAGGC
The DNA here is from genome assembly GCF_965194805.1 of Balaenoptera borealis. Taxonomy (NCBI): domain Eukaryota; kingdom Metazoa; phylum Chordata; class Mammalia; order Artiodactyla; family Balaenopteridae; genus Balaenoptera; species Balaenoptera borealis. The sequence goes on along the minus strand of NC_138864.1, from coordinate 56,498,064 downwards.
TAAAGTTAATTAATTTATTGAGCTCCCTTTTTGTATCAGGCACTATGCTAAGTGCTTTACAGATATAGAATATTAATTATCTCATTATGCTTCCAGTAACTCTATTTCCTTTCCCAGAAAGGAAATTCTGCAGATACCAATGTATCTGAAATGTTTTTGGTTTAGTCCTACCTAATGAAAGAGAGGTTTTGCTACACTCTTCTGCACACAAGACATTTAAAGTCTTCCTTCATTCTGAAATATCAATACCTTTTAAACCTTTAGTTACAAAGGGCATTAGGAATTAATCCAAATTCTCAACCCCCTCCCTACTTCAAAGATACAGAAACTGAGTCTTAGAATACTAAGTAACTTACTCAAGGTTAAGCAACTGGAAAGTGTCTGAGGTGGCACTTTAAGTAAATATCCCACCATTCCCTTAAACATTCAGTAAAATGCTTAATATCTTTCCCCAGTTCTCTAGTATTATGTTTTGAAACTTTAATTATAACCAAATTTAAATCAAATTATATTTTGTTAAATTATTTTTCTTCCATCAACATTCTTTTTTTGAGATTACCTAGATGGCTATGATATTTGAACATTTAATCTAAAACAGCTAAGGAAAATAACACATTATAAGCCATGGGCCTACATTATTTGCTGTGTCAACAACACATAATATTCCACTTGGAAAAGTAAATGCAACTAAAGCTGAAATTAAGTAAGCTTCTAGGAAAACCAGTGCATTTATTTTATATCAAATTGACCACAGATAAATTCATAATCTTTTATAAACTTCAGTTTTAACTGTTCTTTTAATTTTACTAAAATTGTTCATCTTTGCTCTCAGAGGGTAGGCTTGGTATAAGTCATTTTTTAGCCATATGTTATTTGCATCCTGTGTTGTAGAGACAGCTGTGTATTGACTAAATCACCTTTCTTTTTCCTTGTGGGCATACAGCTCCCAAGGTACATTTTCCAATCTCCCCTGCCACTGTGGGTAAAGGGACAAGTAACTGAGTTCTACATAAAAGAATGTGGGAATTTTTTAGTTTTGAATCTCTCATTTTCCTGCCTCCAAATTATTTTGAGGCCATTGACAGAGAATGTTAGAGGTAGAAGGTTCTATTTTTTTGAAGGATAATTTGCTTCTTTTTTTTTTTTTATAAATTTATTTATTTATTTATTTTTGGTTGCGTTGGTTCTTCATTGCTGCGTGTGGGCTTTAGTTGCGGCAAGCGGGGGCTACTCTTCGTTGCGGTGCATGGGTTTCTCATTGTGGTGGCCTCTCTTGTTGCGGAGCACAGGCTCTAGGCGCGTGGGCTTCAGTAGTTGTGGCACGCAGGCTCAGTAGTTGTGGCTCGCGGGCTCTAGAGTACAGGCTCAGTAGTTGTGGCGCCCAGGCTTAGTTGCTCTGCAGCATGCGGGATCTTCCCGGACCAGGGATTGAACCCGTGTCCCCTGCATTGGCAGGCAGATTCTTAACCACTGTGCCACCAGGGAAGCCCCTGCTTCTGTCTTAACTATTAGCTGGTGTAAACAGATCCATACAGCTTCATATTCCGTCTCTCACACTCCCTTTCTTTTCCTCTCTCTTCTCTTCCTCGCTTCATCTTTTTTACTGTTCACGAGAGACTTTGTGATCCATCTCCATTGTAACAGGCATTAATGCTGGCCCAGAGTCAAATGGGAAGGAAGCAGCTTTTATCTTTGGTGTCTCTCCATTTCTGCTTTGTTCATCTCTATTTTATGCATTATCACCTGCCTCTTCTCTCACGCTATCAAGATCACCCTATACCTTTTCCTCACTCCCAGGCATCCCCATTATGGATCTTTCTTCTTTATCAGGGAGACTTGAAATCATATGGATCACATGTGTACATGTATATATTTGATTGCATCACTGAATAAAATTATCATTTCCTATAAAAAGAACGTTAGAAGAAAAAAAAACATTTCCCCTCATTTCCTCAATATTTCTGTCGCCAAAAACTTATTCAGAAAGCAGAGCCTTATGTGCTAGTAATGTTCACTTATATCATGGGTCAAATGACAAATGAAATTATCATGGAACATCTATTCATTTCATCAACAGAAATGGAAAATCAAAATTCCCTTGAATAGCTTAAAATCTAGGAAGGTTCTTAATTGTTTCAGGCTCCATTACAGACCACAGAAACCTGTTATACAGAAAGAGACATATTACCAGCTACTCTGTGGCTTAAAAATTGTAGGATAATCTCGAGAATCAGAAGAAGCCCCAGGTATAACGTCTAAGAAAGTTCCCAGCCCAAGAATCATTCCACTTCTGCTGCTGGGGATGTTGCATGTGCCACTAGAAAAAGTTCCTGACCAAGAAACTGGTTACTTAAACCCATGCTTGACTCTGACATCATCTGAATAGCAGAATTATGGTCTCTATCCCTATTAGTCCCAAATTCAAGTCTCCCATGAGTGTACCAGATTGGAAGAACCCAAATGACAACTGGAACCTTATCAATAAGGATAAGGTTTGTTTTGGTTTGGTTTGTTTGTTTTTATTTGTTTTGTTTTATTTATTTTTTAACCTCTAGACACTGCAGTACTGGAAGTCACAGGAGTAAGAAGGTGGAATCCATGTTTAAAAAAACAATCCAGAGGATCCACCACAAAGGCTTACTATGATTTTACCAGGTGAATAAAGAAGTCAAAGCACAGACTGAAGAAGTTATACTCTCCCAACTCAACCATGAATGTTGAAAAAGACTGATTTATCTGCTGTGTTAAACAAGATCACATGTAGGAACCATATCCGAAACCACTAGAACCGAGGGAAATACGCTTTTGAGTCAAAATCATTTGTTAAAAATTATCAATGTGATTCTTGAAACACAAACACACGTTATATTTCTTTAAAGCTAATACAATGCTTCAATCATTTCCTTATTTATATTCAACCAACTTTCTTTTTATTATAAAATTTGAGTCTATTCTGATATGTGTTTGCCAGAGAAACATTTAAATTCTCGTTTGCTGCTGCTACTTTGCAGTCCATAATTTTTTTTAATTTATTTATTTTATTTATTTATTTATTTATTTTTTGGCTGTGTTGGGTCTTCGTTGCTGCTCACAGGTTTTCTCTAGTTGCCGCGAGTGGGGGCTACTCTTCGTTGTGGTGCGCAGGCTTCTCATTGCGGTGGCTGCTCTTGTTGCAGAGAGTGGGCTCTAGGCGTGCAGGCTTCAGTAGTTGTGGCACGTCGACTCAGTAGTTGTGGCTCGCGGGCTCCAGAGCGCAGGCTCAGTAGTTGTGGCGCACAGGTTTAGTTGCTATGCAGCATGTGGGATCTTCCCAGACCTGGGCTCAAACCCATGTCCCCTGCATTGGCAGGCGGATTCCTAACCACTGCGCCACCAGGGAAGCCCCAGAATTCCATAACTTTAATTAATGTATAATGTTTTGGTAATGTATGCTTATTATTTTAATTTTTAATATTTTAAAATATCCCAGAGAGATTAATAAGAATATATATTTTAGGTTCCTTACTTCTTGGTTTGAATCATCTTCTCTCATTATGTGCTGACATAACATAGAGCAAATTGGGTAAATGGAAGATGAAATTATACCCATAAATACTCCTAAAATCATAAAACTCAACTTTGGCTTATTTAGGGCAAAAATTCTGGAATAGAACATAATGAAGTTTTTATTCTGCATAAAAAGTCATTTTAAACATGAATAATTTCTCTGAAAACATAAAAAAAGGTATTTTCCCAGGGAAAGTATATAACATTTCCTAAATGTGAATCTTAGTAAACACTAAAAATGGTTAATTTTCTCACAATCTAATCTATTTTGAATAATGATTTCTTCAGATCTATGAATTTTGTTAACTTTCAAATAGTCACCTAGAAAACCGAGAAGTTGACATTTTATCAAAAGATTAGCTGAGACAACAGGAAGCTCTGTGGTTCAATGAAAAGTCAGATGTTATTAACAAGTACGGACTGCAGCTGTAACACATGAATCATTATTATAAGGAGCTGAAAGTCTCACTATTCAGTGCAGGAAACTATTAGTCTAATTCAACCTCAGTTAAGTGGTAAAGAGTTGGCAATGAGCCAGCTGCAGAGCTGGATGTAGTTATAGTGATAAACTAAATTTTTCCTTTATAAAACATAGGCAGCTATGGCACATTCCCACAAGGACAGACTAATCATACTGAATACAAGGACCAAAAATATAGGATTGGAAATGTCTAAATTAAAATTTTGCCAACATTTTCTACTGTCTTCAGAAATAGAGATCTGAAAAGTCACATTAAAAAACTCAGAAAACCTTCCACAATGTTTACATGTCAGCAACATGGAAAATATCAGTTTCATACACCCCAACCCCAAATACCACCTCATTATAATCTTGGGTTATTGTTATTTCTGAATAGTGGGGCTATGAGTGATTTTTAATAAAATTTTTGCTTAACTCTATTTTCCACAATGAACAACTATTTCTTTTATAAAGAGTAATCTACAAAGTAGAAAACAGCTATTTGCAACCCTTTTCAAAAATGCCAGGTTTAAAATATCAGTGATAAAACAGAACAAAAACATTGAAGAAACAGTATTTTTCTAATTTGAACTGTAATAAAATTATTTCAATATAAATACAACGGATTTGCCCTTAGAAAGAAAATAAGGAGCACTTTTATTCACAGCATATTATTTGACTGCAAAAATCCTGTCAAACAGGTGAAGTGCTACGTTTTTCATTTTACAAAGGAGATAATAAAAGGTCTAAAGAGAATAAGTGTTTCGTCCAAGGATAGAACAACTAGTAAATGGCAAAGACAGATTTCCAAAGTCCCTGCTCTATGTCATTTATGCTAATACTAAACCAATGCTAAATAAAAGGTAATCTCAATACCCTCTCCCACAGCAAACAAAAAATCTACAAAAATATTGTAATTTTTCCTTGAAATCACATAATATAGTGGGAAATGCTTTATCTATTACGTGAGACACTCCATAACTGTTTTAAAAGAGAGACAGTCCTCCCAAGAGATGCTTTGACAATCTAGGCAATGATACAAGGAAGAGGGCAGAAGATTTCTCAGTATGCTCCTCCATTCCCAAGTAACCAATGAATTTATTCTACAGGATGTTAGATACAGATCATCTCTGCATTGTGTTCTACCCAAAGAAGAGACTCTAATGGAGGAAATCTGGCCAAGTAAGAAAAGATCTAAAGACTGGTTGAGGCAAGTGGCATTTAAGCTGATTGGCCTCTTTAATCATCCTTAGAGCTCTGATCAGTGTTGACTAATGTGGATGAACAACTAATCACAATATCATAGATTGACTTAACCTTACCTGGTTGATAAAAACCCCAAATACAGTTCAGGGAATATCTGAATGAACAGACATCAGTTTATAGGAGATTTTCTAGTGTAAGCTATAACTGTCTCAAAAGAGATTAATTAAAAGAAAGTACACTATTGATGAAGCATTTTAATTCTGGAAATTACAGTATGCATCTAACTATTCAAGTTCAAACTTTCTTAAAACTTAAAGTCATAAAAACAACTCACTGAACTGTGCCACATCCTGATTAATACTATCCTATACACAACTGAAATAACAAATGGACTCTTTTCAGGCCATAGTTGCTTCTAAACTGTAAGAGAAATCTGACTTTAAATTTTCATATGAAAAATGAATCTTTAAAATAGCCAAAAGGCTTCACATAAATTAAGTATATTTTCTACTGACAGCCAATCACTGCCACAAAATAGCAACTATTGTCAAGAAGGCAAATTAAACATTTATCCCAGGAACAAGCATATTTTACTTGCTGTGTTTTGGGATTATGATTAATCAAAAATTCCAAATAATTTATACTATGTGTAGTTTCTGAAAACACTCATCTTCTGGGAGGACCTTCAAGACGGTGGAGGAGGGCTTCCCTCGTGGCGCACTGGTTGAGAGTCTGCCTGCCAATGCAGGGGACACGGGTTCGAGCCCTGGTCTGGGAAGACCCCACATGCCGCGGAGCAACTGGGCCCGTGAGCCACAACTACTGAGCCTGCGCGTCTGGAGCCTGTGCTCCGCAACAAGAGAGGCCGCGATAGTGAGAGGCCCGCGCACCGCGATGAAGAGTGGCCCCCGCTCGCCACAACTAGAGAAAGCCCTCGCACAGAAACGAAGACCCAACACAGCCATAAATAAATAAATTAAAAAAAAAAATGCAAACCTTAAAAAAAAAAAAAAAAAGACGGTAGAGGAGAAAGACGCAGAGATCACCTTCCTCCCCACAAATACATCAGAAATACACCTACATGTGGAACACTCCTACAGAACACCTACTAAACGCTGGCAGAAGACTTCAGACTTCCCAAAAGGCAAGAAACTCCCCCACGTACCTGGGTAGGGAAAAAGAAAAAAGAAAAAACAGAGACAAAAGAATAGGGACAGGACCTGCACCTCTGAGAGGGACCTGTGAAGGAGGAAAAGTTTCCACACACTAGGAAGCCCCTTCACTGGCGGAGATGGTGGCTGGGCGTGGGGGAAGTTTCAGAGCCACGGAGGAGAGCGCAGCAACAGGGGTGCAGAGGGCAAAGTGGAGAGATTCCCACACAGAGGATCAGTGCCGACTAGCACTCACCAGCCTGAGAGGCTTGTCTGCTCACCCGCTGCGGTGGGCGGGGGCTGGGAGCTGAGCCACGGGCTTCAGAGGTCAGATCCCAGGGAGAGGACTGGGGTTGGTTGCGTGAACACAGCCTGAAAGGGGCTAGTGTACCACAGCTAGCCGGGAGGGAGTCTGGGAAAAAGTCTGGACCTGCCTAAGAGGCAAGAGACCATTGTTTTGGAGTGCACAAGGAGATGGGATTCAGAGCACCACCTAAACGAGCTCCAGAGACAGGCACGAGCCGCACCTACCAGCGCAGACACCAGAGATAGGCATGTAACGCTAACACTGCTGCTGCAGCCACCAAGAAGCCTGTGTGCAAGCACAGGTCACCATACACACCTCCCCTCCCAGGAGCCTGTGCAGCTCGCCACAGCCAGGGTCCCGTGATTCAGGGACAACTTCCCCGGGAGAACACATGGCACACCACAGGCTGTTGAAATATCATGCTGGCCTCTGCCGCCATAGGCTCAACCCGCATCCGTACCCCTCCCTCACCCCCGGCCTGAGTGAGCCAGAGCACCCTATCAGCTGCTACTTTAACCTTGCCCTCTCTGAGGGAAGAACATACGCCCTCAGGCAACCTACACACAGTGGCGGGACCAAATCGAAAGCTGAACCCCAGGAGCTGTGCGAACACAGAAGAAAAAGGGAAATTTCTCCCAGCAGCCTCAGGAACAGCGGATTAAATCTCCACAATCAACTTGATGTAGGCTGCATCTGTAGAATACCTGAATAGACAACGAATCATCCCAAAATTGAGGCGGTGGATGTTGGGAGCAATTGTAGACTTGGGGTTTCCTTTCTGCATCTAATTTGTTTCTGGTTTTATGTTTATCTTAGTTTAGTATTTACAACTTATTATCATTGGTAGATTTATTGATTTTGTTGCTCTCTTCCTTTTTTTTTTTATATATGGATATATATATACTTTGTCCTTTTTCTCTTTATGTGAGTGTGTATGTGTATGCTTCTTTGTGTTATTTTGTCTGTATAGCTTTGCTTTTACCATTTGTCCTAGGGTTCTGTCTGTCCATTTTTTTTTCTTTTTCTTTTAATACTTTCTGATTGTTTTTATTTGTAATAATTTTTATTTTAATGACTATATTTTATTTTTTTCTTTCTTTCTTCCTTTTTTTCTCCCTTTTCTTCTGAGCTGTGTGGCTGACAGGGTCTTGGTGCTCCGGCCAGGTGTCAGGCTTGTGCCTCTGAGGTGGGAGAGCCGAGTTCAGGACATTGGTCCACCAGAGACCTCCCGGCTTCACGTAATATCAAATGGTGAAAGCTCTCCCAGAGATATCCATCTCAACACTAAGACACAGCTCCACTCAATGACCAGCAAGCTACAGTTCTGGACACCGCATGCCAAACAACTAGCAAGACAGGAACACAACCCCACCCATTGGAAGAGAGGCTGCCTAAAATCATAATAATGTCATAGGCACCCCAAAACACACCACCAGATGCGGTCCTGCCCAGCAGAAAGACAAGATCCAGCCTCATCCACCAGAACACAGGCACCAGTCCCCTCCACCAGGAGGGGAAGCCTACACAACCCACTGAACAAACCTTACCCACTGGGGGCAGACACCAAAAACAATGGGAATTATGAACCTGCAGCCTGCAAAAAGGAGACACCAAACACAGTAAGTTAAGCAAAATGAGAAGACAGAGAAACATACAGCAATGAAGGAGCAAGGTGAAAATCCACCAGACCAAACAAATGAAGAGTAATAGGCAGTCTACCTGAAAAAGAATTCAGAGTAATGATAGTAAACATGATCCAAAATCTTGGAAATAGAATGGAGAAAATACAAGAAACGTTTAACAAGGACCTAGAAGAACTAAAGAGCAAACAAACAATGATGAACAACACAATAAATGAAATTAAAAATTCTCTAGAAGGACTCAATAGCAGAAAACTGAGGCAGAAGAACGGATAACTGACCTGGAAGATAAAATAGTGGAAATAACTACCACAGAGCAGAATAAAGAAAAAAGAATGAAAAGAATTGAGGACAGTCTCAGAGACTTCTGGGACAACATTAAACGCACCAACATTCGAACTATAGGGGTCCGAGAAGAAGAAGAGAAAAAGAAAAGGGACTGAGAAAATATTTGAAGACATTATAGTTGAAAACTTCCCTAATATGGGAAAGGAAAGAGTCACTTTAGTCCAGGAAGCACAGAGAGTCCCATAAAGGATAAATCCAAGGAGAAACTCGCCAAAACACATATTAATCAAACTATCAAAAATTAAATACAAATAAAAAATATTAAGAGGAACAAGGGAGAAACAACAAATACCATACAAGGGAATCCCCATAAGGTTAACAGCTGATCATTCAGCAGAAATTCTGCAACCCAGAAGGAAGAGGCAGGACATATTTAAAGTGATGAAAGGGAAAAACCTACAACCAAGATTACTCTAACAACCAAGGATCTCATTCAGATTCAACAGAGAAATTAAAACCCTTACAGACAAGCAACAGCTAAGAAAATTCAGCACCACCAAACCAGCTTTACGACAAATGTTAAAGGAACTTCTCTAGGCAAGAAACACAAGAGAAGGAAAAGACCCACAATAACAAATCCAAAACAATGAAGAAAATGGTAATAGGAACATACATATCAATAATTACCTTAAATGTAAATGGATTAAATGCTCCAACCAAAACACATGGACTGGCTGAATGGATGCAAAAACAAGACCTGTATATATGTTGTCTACAAGAGATTCACTTCAGACCTAGGGACACATACAGACTGAAAGTGAGGGGAAGGAAAAAGATATTCCATACAAATGGAAATCAAAAGAAAGCTGAAGTAGCAATTCTCATATCAGACAAAATAGACTTTAAAATAAAGACTATTACAAGAGACAAAGAGGGACACTACATAATGATCAAGGGATCAATCCAAGAAAAAGATATAACAATTGTAAATATTTATGCAACCAACATAGGAGCACCCCGATACATAAGGCAAAGGCTAACAGCCATCAAAGGGGAAATCGACAGTAACACAATGCTGGTAGGGGATTTGAACACTCTACTTCCACCAATGGACAGATCATCCAAAATGAAAATAAATAAGGAAACACAAGCTTTAAATGCTACACTAAACAAGATGGACTTAATTCATATTTATAGGACATTCCATCCAAAAATAACAGAATACACTTTCTTCTCAAGTGCTCATGCAACATTCTCCAGGATAGATCATATCTTGGGTCACAAATCAAGCCTTGCTAAATTTAAGAAAATTGAAATCGTATCAAGTATCTTTTCCAACCACAACGCTATGAGACGAGAAATCAATTACAAGAAAAAATCTGTAAAAAATACAAACACATGGAGCCTAAACAATACAGTACTAAATAACCAAGAGATCACTGAAGAAATCAAAAAATACCTAGAAACAAATGACAATGAAAACATCGCAACCCAAAACCTATGGGACGCAGCAAAAGCAGTTCTAAGAGGGAAGTTTACAGCAATACAATCCTATCTCAAGAAACAAGAAACATCTCAAATAAACAATCTAACCTTACACCTAAAGCAATAAGAGAAAGAAGAACAAAAAAACTCCAAAGGTAGCAGAAGGAAAGAAATCATAAAGATCAGATCAGAAATAAATGAAAAAGAAATGAAGGAAACAATAGCAAAGATCAATAAAAATAAAAGCTGGTTCTTTGAGAAGACACACAAAATTGATAAACCATTAGCCAGACTCATCAAGAAAAAAAGGGAGAAGACTCAAATCAATAGAATTAGAAATGAAAAAGGAGAGGTAACAACTGACACTGCAGAAATACAAAGGATCATGAGAGATTACTACAAGCAACTATATGCCAATAAAATGGACAACCTGGAAGAAATGGACAAATTTTTAGAAAAGCACAACCTTCTGACACTGAACCAGGAAGAAATAGAAAATATAAACAGACCAATCACAAGCACTGAAACTGAGACTGTGATTAAAAATCTTCTAACAAACAAAAGCCCAGGACCAGATGGCTTCACAGGTGAATTCTATCACACATTTAGAGAAGAGCTAACACCTATCCTTCTCAAACTCTTCCAAAATATAGCAGAGGGAGGAACTCTCCCAAACTCATTCTACAAGGACATGATCACCCTGATACCAAAACCAGACAAAGATGTCACAAAGAAAGAAAACTACAGACCAATATCACTAATGAAAATAGATGCAAAAATCCTCAACAAAATACTAGCAAACAGAATCCAACAGCACATTAAAAGGATCATACACCATGATCAAGTGGGGTTTACCCCAGGAATGCAAGGATTCTTCAGTATATGCAAATCAATCAATGTGATAAACCATATTAACAAATTGAAGGAGAAAAACAGTATGATCATCTCAATAGATGCAGAAAAAGCTTTCGACAAAATTCAACACCCACTTATGATAAAAACCCTCCAGAAAGTAGGCATAGAGAGTACTTACCTCAACATAATAAAGGCCATATATGACAAACCCACAGCCAACATCGTTCTCAATGGTGAAAAACTGAAACCATCTCCTCTAAGATCAGGAACAAGACACGGTTGTCCACTCTCACTACTATTTTTCCACATAGTTTTGGAAGTTTTAGCCACAGCAATCAGAGAAGAAAAAGAAATAAAAGGAATCCAAATTGGAAAAGAAGAAGTAAAACTGTCACTGTTTGCAGATGACATGATACTATACATAGAGAATCCTAAAGATGCTACCAGAAAACCACTAGAGTTAAACAATGAATTTGGTAAAGTAGCAGGATACAAAATTAATGCACAGAAATTTCTTGCATTCCTATACACTAATGATGAAAAATCTGAATGAGAAATTAAGGAAACACTCCTTTTTTCCATTACAACAAAAAGAATAAAATATCTAAGAGTAAACCTACCTAAGGAAATAAAAGACCTGTATGCAGAAAACTATAAGACACTGATGAAATAAATTAAAGATGATACAAACAGATGGAGAGATATACCATGTTCTTGGATTCGAAGAATGAACATTGTGAAAATGACTCTACTACCAAAAGCAATCTACAGATTCAATGCAATCCTTATTAAACTACCAATGGCATTTTTCACAGAACTTGAAGAAAAAATGTTACAATTTGTATGGAAACACAAAAGACCCCGAATAGCCAAAGCAATCCTGAGAAAGAAGAACAGAGCCGGAGGAATCAGGCTCCCTGACTGCAGACTATACTACAAAGCTACAGTAATCAAGACAGTATGGTACTGGCACAAAAACAGAAATATAGATCAATGGAACAGGATAGAAAGCCCAGAGATAAACTCACGCACATATGGTCACCTTATTTTTGATAAAGGAGGCAAGAATATACAATGGAGAAAAGACAGCCTCTTCGATAAGTGGTGCTGGGAAACTGGACAGCTACACGTAAAAGAATGAAATTAGAACACTCCCTAACACCATACACAAAAATAAACTCAAAATGGATTACAGACATAAATGTAAGGCCAGACACTATCAAACTCTGAGAGGAAAACATAGGCAGAACACTGTATGACATAAATCACAGAAAGATCCTTTTTGACCCACCTCCTGGAGAAATAGAAATAAAAACAAAAATAAACAAATGGGACCTAATGAAACATAAAAGCTTTTGCACAGCAAAGGAAACCATAAAGAAGTCGAAAAGACAACCGTCAGAATGGGAGAAAATATTTGCAAATGAAGCAACTGACAAAGGATTCATCTCCAAAATTTACAAGCAGCTCATGCAGCTCAATATCAAAAAAACAAACAACCCAATCCAAAAATGGGCAGAAGACCTAAATAGACATTTCTCCAAAGAAGATATACAGATTGCCAACAAACACATGAAAGGATGCTCAACATCACTAATCATTAGAGAAATGCAAATCCAAACTACAATGAGGTATCACCTCACACTGGTCAGAATGGCCATTATCAAAAAATCTACAAACAATAAATGCTGGAGAGGGTGTGGAGAAAAGGGAACCCTCTTGCACTGTTGGTGGGAATGTAAACTGATACAGCCACTATGTATCAATTTGTATGTATCAGTATGGAGGTTCCTTAAAAAACTAAAAATAGAACTACCATAGGACCCAGCAATCCCACTACTGGGCATATACCTTGAGAAAACCGTGATTCAAAAAGAGTCATGTACCACAATGCTCACTACAGCTCTATTTACAATAGCCAGGACATGGATGCCTCCTAAGTGTCCATCGACAGATGAATGGATAAAGAAGCTGTGGCACATATATACAATGGAATATTACTCAGCCATAAAAAGAAACGAAATGAGTTATTTGTAGTGAGGTGGATGGACCTAGAGACTGTTATACAGAGTGAAGTAAGTCAGAAAGAAAAACAAATACCGTATGCTAACACATTTATATGGAATCTAAAAATAATAATAATAATGGTCATGCCTAGGGGCAAGACGGGAATGAAGACACAGACCTACTAGAGAATGGACTTGAGGACACGGGGAGGGGGAAGGGTAAGCTGGGACAAAGTGAGAGAGTGGCATGGACATATATACACTACCAAATGTAAAATAGCTAGCTAGTGGGAAGCAGCAGCATAGCACAGGGAGATCAGCTCGGTGCTTTGTGACCACCTAGAGGGGTGGAAGAGAGACGTAAGAGGGAGGATATATGGGGATATATGTATATGTATAGCTGATTCACTTTGTTTTAAAGCAGAAACTGGGCTTCCCTGGTGGCGCAGTGGTTAAGAATCCGCCTGCCAACGCAGGGGACATGGGTTCGAGCCCTGGTCTGGGAAAGATCCCACATGCCGCGGAGCGGCTAGGCCCATGAGCCACAACTACTGAGCCTGCGTGTCTGGAGCTTGTGCTCTGCAACGGGAGAGGCCGCGACAGTGAGAGGCCCGCGCACCGCGATGAAGAGTGGTCCCCGCTTGCCGCAACTGGAGAAAGCCCTCGCACAGAAATGAAGACCCAACACAGCCATAAATAAATAAATAAATAAAATTTAAAAAAAAAAAAAAAAAAGAGCAAGGGCCATTTCATTCATCTTAAAAAAAAAAAAAAGCAGAAACTAACACACCACTGTAAAGCAATTATACTCCAATAAAAATGTTTTAAAAAAATAGTCATTTTGTTAATAAAATGAACAAGGACAGAAGCTATTAAAAATGATTAGTGGAACAGAAATACAAAGCTCTATGGGAGAGAAATTTTTCTCTTTATTATCTTCTCTTCTACAAAGCAATTTGCACCCTTTTGTGCCACGAATTTAACATGTATCCTTTGTTTCCAAACTGAGCCATTCCCAAATTTTGTAATTATGTCCATCCTTCTGAGAAACCCTGTGAGTGCAACATAGATTAGTCTTTGAGGGAGAAAATAATAATGAAAGATTTAGAATTCATCACACTTCAGAAATAAAAATACATTATGTGGATCAGCCTACTCTAAATGTTTTTAAAGCCATTTAGAGATAATATCACCAATTATCAGAAGAAGGCAGATTAAAGTGAGCTGTTTTTAACTTCTCAAATTAGCAACAGCAACACCAAAAAAAATCAGGTAATTTCCAATACTAGTGATAACCTGAGGAAATAGTTGTTCTCATACATATGGTTGGAATTTAATTTGGTCTAATCTTGTTGTAAAATAAAATTGACAATATTAACCAAGAGTCTTGAAAATATTCATATACTTTGATCTTGAATTCAACTGAGGTATGAAAATTAGAACATTTATACATGAAGATGATTGTTGCAGAACTACTTTAATAGAAAGAAAGATAAAAGAAAGAAAGGGGGGGGAAGAGAAAGAAAGACAGAAAGAAAGAACGAAAGAGGGAGGGAGGGAGAAAGGGAGAAAGGAGGAAGAGAGAAAGAAAGAGAGAAAGAGAAAAAGAGAGAAAGAGAGAAAGAAAAGAAAAGAAAGAAAGAAAGAAAGAGAAAAAAGAAAGAAAAAGAAAGAGAAAGAAAGAAAGAAAGAAAGAAAGAAAGAAAGAAAGAAAGAAAGAAAGAAAGAAAGAAAGAAAGAAAAAGAAAGAGGAAGGGAGAGAGGAAGGAAGGGAGGGAGGAAAGAAGAAGTAAAGAAGGAAAGAAAGGGAAAGAGCCAAGAGTAGATGGTATATACCCATTAAAGATATAAAATTTGGGAAAATGAATATCAAAATAAAGCTAAATATCAGGATCCTAAATTGCACACACACACACACACACACACACACACAACTACAACTTTATGAAAAAAAAAAACTACAGACAGGAATATGTCATAATCTTAACAATGGCTGGGTTTGGATGGTGATGAGGCTATGGATAATTTTTATTTGTTATCGTTGTTTATATTTTATGTATTCTGTTTAATAAACATGTAACTTCTAGCTAAGAAAAATAAACAAAAATAAATAAAATAAAGGAAGTGAAACGATGCAATCTAAGTATCAATGCAGTCATAAATTCAACTTCTTTTCCCTTGTATGAAAGATAGCACTATTGATTCTTAAGGCTTATATATCAAATTTATAAGCCCTTAACATATTGATCCACTTCATAGCATTGATCAGTAATTAAAAAGAAAGACAAAATAAAATTTTAAATTTCACGAGGTATAATGAGTTAGCAGAGAGAGCAAGTGACTAATTTTGTTTTGCATTTCATGTATTGTATTGAATAATACTAAATATTTGATATAACTGCAGTAATTTTTATCAATTGGTAAAAGCCAACTCTGAAGAAAGAGTCAAGATATGATACCTCTAATAGGAATGTTTATTTTTTACTCTTCAAATAGCAAACAAGCTCTATTCCTTTTAGACTGAGATTTGTTCACATTGCTTAAAGAAGCAGCCTAATGCATATATAAAAGTATGGTATTAAAAAGAAAATTATTTGATCCATTTCAGGACCAAAATTGATTTATTTCAATATATACTTGTAGGGACTTCCCTGGTGGCGCAGTGGTTAAGAATCCATCTGCCAATGCAGGGGACACGGGTTCGAGCCCTGGTCCGGGAAGATCTCACATGCTGTGGAGCAACTAAGCCTGTGCACCACAACTACTGAACCTGCGCTCTAGAGCCCGCAAGCCACAACTACTGAGCCCATGTGCCACAACTACTGAAGCCCACATGCCTAGAGTTCATGCTCTGCAACAAGAGAAGCCATCACAATAAGAAGCACGCACACTGCAATGAAAGAGTAGCCCCCACGCACCGCAACTAGAGAAAGCTCACGGGCAGCAAGGAAGACCCAACACAGCCAAAAATAAAATAAATAAATAATTAATTAATTAATTCAAAATATATATATACTTGTTAAAAATTTCTGTAGATACATAGATATCTAATGATGAATATTAGTTTACTCTATGCTTTTTCATTTCTCAAGTTATATTTGTAATAATTTGATATTACAATTATATCCTTTTTCAGGGAAATCTAGGAAGAGCACTTTAGAATACGATTAGTAATTATTTCCACTGAAGATTGAAAATACTAAGCACTGAAATAGTAATTACAGCATAAAGTATTTAGGCCAAGTTAAGAATCTTCTAATAGTATTAAATAGAGACTTATGAGGTTAAATTCCTAGAAAATTATAAAACTAAGGTGGTTTGTATTCCAATGATTATATCTAATGGAAATACTTGCTAGATTTAAGATTCTCTTTCCAGGGTTTGCTTGCTTATTATTGAGCAATTAATCTAATGTACATAACTAACTCCTTATTGCAATCTTAACCTCTACCTCTGTGACTTCCTTATAGGCTTGGACTTTTTGTCATTATCTTGTGAATTTTTATGAGGGCATTTTAGTAATATTTTAAGGTTGAATTTTCCTTTGTATAAAAAGTATGATTTTATTGTTTGATTTCACTTAATTTTCACAACTTTAGAAGGTAGCAGATAGATTCCTCTGCCAAGTGGCATTTTTAAAGGTTGTGTATATATAACTGACATTTGAGGTTTATTTAATGCAAATCTAGTAGTTATCAAGATGACCAGTCATGATAATCATGCTGGTAAAAATGATTTTCAACTCCTAAGTAAGTCATTAGGGTCCTGCAGCCCAATGAAGGAGTGAAATAAAGCTCTGGGAACAGGAGCAAGTCCCCAGGGTAAGGTCATCTTGAAGTGGTAAGGGAAAAGGAAAGACAGGGATACTAGCAGTAGAGGCACTTCTCCCTCAGTCTTGAGGGGATGCTTTAGTGCTGTGTTGAAGGAGCATGCTAGACTGTGATACACGGGAGCAATTCTGGCACAAGCAAGTGTTGATTAAGTCGCCCACTGACTCTGTGTTGTTTATACTTCAATACACAGTCTATGAGCCCCATGAAAGGAGAGGCTGTGGCGCTTTTTGGACCATACCCTTGATTCACATTATATCTTAGTGAGGGGGCCACTACCCTGTTGGCAATAATATTATTGAGCAAATTGATTGCACTTCATATTTAACATGCTGTCATTGTATTTACTTTAAAATCTAGATTGTTTACATTGGTTCATATTTATTATTGCATCCCCATCCCCAAGTCAACTATACCTGGCATTAATCTGCAAGTGGCACCTGGAAACAAATACAACCACTCCATCACACACAGTCACACATACCCAAAACAGCCCTGTCAAACTCCAAGCTCAATAAGCAAATAAAATTTAAAAATCATGTAAAAATACTGCTAAAGGAAAATAGAAGGGACCTGTTTTTCAAGCTAATCAATCCTCTGTATTACATAGATAGGTATGTATATAATTAAATTTTACTTTTTGCTTGTGATAGTGATTTCAAATTGGCCTAAACCCTCGGTGATGAACAATTCTTACCTATTCTCACGTTTCATGTGCTAAGGATTAACTCTGAGTGCCTAGAGGTGGTGAGAATTCATCCTAAAGTAGGATTCTAGGATTTTTAACCAGAGCACGGGCAAGGGCAAGGGCAATGGCAGCTTGTACCCTCCATATAACTACACTTGTCTTTTTCACATTTGAATGTTAAATTTATGAAAAAAATAAATCAAAATGTTTAACTGGAATATTTATTATAATATGCAAAGGAATGATAAGATTGAGTAATACACTTACTTCAATACTACCTTCAATGTAGGTTCACAACTGAAAATATAATTATAATGGCTTTATAAAAAAGCACTAACCTAAGGAAAAACTAGTTAGGGATAAATAATGAAAAGAAGTTTCTACAATTTAAATGCAAGAAAAGATCATTGGAGGTTGAAATATCTACAGTCTTACAGAACTGACCTACTTCAATACTACCTTCAATGTAGGTTCACAACTGAAAATATAATTATAATGGCTTTATAAAAAAGCACTAACCTAAGGAAAAACTAGTTAGGGATAAATAATGAAAAGAAGTTTCTACAATTTAAATGCAAGAAAAGATCATTGGAGGTTGAAATATCTACAGTCTTACAGAACTGACCATATTAGTCACGGTAGGCTAACTGCTATAACAAACAGTACCAATATCACTGAAGCTTAACACAAGATTTATTTCTTGTTCATGTCACATTCTCTTGCAGTCATTCAGAGACCCAGGTTTCTTCTAATTAGTGACTCTACCATTCCCTAGGACCTCAAAGTTCTTCAGCTTCTTCCCTGAACCTACTGCCTCCCACTGCTAAATGATGGAAGAAAGCAAGTGTGGAATAATGTAAATGTTATTTATGTATATACACACACACATATATATAGACATATATATATTTAGGAGTCAAGAGATGTGTCCAACATACACTGAATTCTAATTCAAAGTATATTTTTATTATGATGTGGCAAAATCTAAAGGTTTTTTTATAAAGTAAGACAATATAAAGAGAGCCATTAAATAATTAACAATACCACTACTGAATTTCACTGATGTGGCAATAGGTTTGTGAATGGCTGAAATGTGATACCTAAGATCCCTTCCAAGTTAAAATTCTATTACTCTACTTCATGAGTCTGATTTCCTTCAAGTTCCTCAGTTTCAGGTAATCATTTACAGTTAAGTCAATGTGTATAACACATGGTTTTGCTGAGGAAAAAGTTGTGGGTATGCTGAGAGGACTCCCTCAGGCTTCAGCAGTCACAAGCATCTGTTACATTGATCCCTGTGTGAAGACCAATATTACCATTTCCTATACATGCTCTGAGCTTGAAATAGAATTACTAAGATAAGTATACAAACAATACTTAGACCTGATTTTTTAAGTTTCATACAGCAAGATGACAGTTCCCTTTTTTACAGATCATCAAGTTTGCAAAAATCTAGAGAAATTCACAGAAAAGCAAAGTGAGGCTTTGCTTTTATCCATGGGCCACGAAATTTTGCAATATTTTTGCTATGAAATTTTGCTTGTCTGTGAAATGTTCCTAAGATGTTTGACCGAATGGAATACACTCAGAAGACTGCTGACCAAGGGTTATTCATTGTTATGGGCTGAATGATGTCTCCCTAAAATCCATATGTTGAAGTCCTAATCTCCCAGTATCTCAGAATGTGACTATATTTAGAGACAGGGTCTTTACAGAGTTAAATTAATTAATTAGAGTTAAATGAGCTCATTAGGTGTGCCCTAATGTCATATGACTGGTGTCCTTATAAGAAGAAGAGATCAGAACACAGACATGCACAGAGGAAAGACCATGTGAAGACATAGGGAGAAAACAACCGTCTACAAGCTAAGAAGAGAAAACTCAAAAGGAGGCAACGCCACCAATACCCTGCTCTCAGACTTTCAGCCTTCGGAACTCTGAGAAAATAAATCTCTGTTGTTTAAGCCACCTAGTCTGTGCTACTTCGTTATGGCAGCCCCAGCAAGCTAACGCACCCATGTTTACCTAAAATCCTGCACCTCAGTATTTCCAAACAGATGCTCTCGCAACTCCTAGGACAACTTTGGTTTTCTCTAGAGTGGATTAAGGAAATTTATTGTGAATGAAGATAGCCATCCTATCCAAGGTACTTGGATGAAAGGTCACTTAAAATTATAAATGATTTATGGTGGGGCCCATAGTTTCCCAATTAAGATGACACTCTTCCAGGCATCAATGCAGAAACAGTCCTCTAAGGCAGGCTCTAAAATATAAGACAAAATTCCCTCTTAGAAAGCCTTTGTACCAGTAGCTTCTTCTCTTGAGGAGGACCCCTTTAAGGGACTTGATTTCAGAGCAATACTTGGGTCTAGATAGTCTTATGCTAGGGACCCCAACAATTTGCAATTTTAAATTTAGAGGCTGCTTCTCAAGGTAACCTTATCTTTTGGGCAAAATGCACCAAAGCACAATTTGGTAAACCACACTGTTCACCAAGAACATCACTATGAACACTGTTCACTATGAACAGAGAAAGAGGAGGAACAGGTGGCTGAGAAATTTTCAATCTGTGTCCCTTAAGAAGGGATAATTTGTTTTACTGCTATCCAAAAAGCAGAAAGAAGGAGTAAGTCCTGAATGGGAACCTTTTTAATGTGTTCTTGTAGACCACAGCGGTGTTTCCGAGAGTGATCCTCTTAGAATTCTAGATTCAGCAGATGCTCCTCATTAGAAGGGTTTCATGATCAAATGGATTTTGAAAATACTACCCTCTCTATCACACACTTAGGGACTCACAATTTACAGAGATATATATATAAGGCCCTGAGAAATCCTGCAAGTAAAAAAATAAAAAACAACCATTCAAGTCTGTCAAACCCAGAATTTGTCAAACCTACCTAACCATAAAACCTTTATTAGAATTATTAGCAAGCACCGTGTGATATACAGTTTGGGACTAAGTTTTGAACAGGGAGTCATGAAGAAACCCTGCTATAAAGTGATGAACCAGATGAATATACATATACTAGAGTTAGAATGTCAAAGGAACTGAAATTCCCTTCCCTTAAAAATATTTAGTTGTTTTGAGCAAAGCAAAAATATACCAATATTTCTGTCACAACCTCTCACTTCTTAAAATGCTTATTTGATTATATATTTCTTTAACTGCATACACTACACTAAATGCTAAAGCACATACATGAACTTACAATTCAGCCTTATTTTTTATTTCCAAAGAATGTTTGGCATTTATTTGTAGTGGAGTTAATAGCCCCTCTGAACCGGGTTAAGAGGCAGCATGAAGAACAAAGAAGGAAACTTCTGTAAGTATGACTTGACTCCAATTACTTCTGAGTAAGCTGAATAGTTCTATAAATATCTGTCAAATATATGACTGGCTCTGAAAGGTTTGGCCCCTACCCCTTGGCAACCATTTTAGCTTTGTGATTACTTATGCCAAAAACAGTCAACCCAAACTGTACATACTTCAGACAGAAAAGAAAAAAAAAACTTATCCAAAATGGTACCAAGTGAAGTGAGGTGTTACCCTTTTCATATAAATTGACAGTTTTACAGTTTTATATGGAATATTTTCCTAACAGCCTTGACTGTAAAGGGTAGCAGAGCAAGTAAGATATATTTGAGATGTGAAATTAATATTGGATTGATTTTGTTTATTTTTAAATATTTAGCCTGCATTTTTTAGAAGAACCTGGCCTTTGGAGATTTATTCACATTTGTCTGAAAAAAAACAGGTATTGTCAAAGCTAGGAAATATATCCAGGGTGACTCATCACAATGGAGTAGGTGAATGCTAACAATTTCTAAGTAGCAGAGACCAAATTGCTTCATTACTTCAATTAACTCCAAAGATTCATAAGCAAATGAGCCAGTTGCCACTGTTGGTTACACGAGGTTTTAAGACGGTTCAGAGACAAACTGAGTCTGGCCTATTTCTTGATAAACATGTCCCAATCCCACCCAACCAAATATAACCCAATCAAAGGAATTTCTCCAATATCTTATCATTGCTAAGGAATGAGCATTCCACTTAAAAGTTCAATTAATTCTAATTACTAATTACAACATTATTATTATTTTGACTCATTTTAAGAAATTGTACCAGTTATAAAATCAACATGAACATTAAATAATATATGTTCCTTTTTCACCAGTAAATCTTATAACTGACGACATCTTAAAGTAAAAGAAATAGCGTTCCATTAATATTTTTTTCTCTTTAGAAGTCTTTTGAACAGCACTGAATTAATGTTATGTGTTGGTTCATGACACAAAGTCATTAGTCTATATATGCACCTAGTAACAGAACACCAAAATGCACAAAGCAAAATTGATAGCAAGGAAAGGCAAAAATGACACTTCAACAATAAGAGTCAGACATTTCAATAACCCACTATCGATACTGGACAGAACAGCTGGACATAAGATCAACAAGGAAATGGGAGACTTGAATAAAACTCTAAACGAGCTAGGCCTAACAGACATTCATAAAATATTCAATACAACAACAACAGAATAAACATTCTTCTCAAGTACACATGGAACATTCTCCAGGACAGACTATATGCTAGGCCATAAAGCAAACCTCAGTAATTTGAAAAGATTGAGTATGTTCTTTGACCACAATGGAATGAAATTAGAACTCAATAGCAGAAAAAATGTTTGGTAAAATCACAAATACATGGAGATTAAACAATTCACTCCTCAATAACAAATGGGTCAAAGAAGAAATCAGAAGGGAAATAATAAAATATATTGAGAAGAAAACAAAATGGAAACACAGCATAGCAAAACTTAGAGGGATATTTAATGCCTAAATTAAGAAATAATAAAGATTATAAATCAATAACTTAGTCTTCCTCCTTAAAACACTGAAAAAGAAGAGCAAACTAAAACTAAAGCAAGCAGAAGAAATAATAAAGATTAGAGCAGAAACAAATAAAATAGAGAACAGAAAAACAAGAGAGAGTATTAATGAAACTAAAAGCTAGTTCTTTGAAAAGATCAACAAAGTTGGAAAATGTTTAGCTATACAGACCTAGAAAAAAAATAGAATACTCAAACTACTAAAATCAGTAGTGAAAGAAGGGACATTACTGCTGACATTATAGAAATAAAAAGAGTTATAAAAGAATACTATAAATAATTAAATGCTAACATATTAGATAACTTAGAGGAAAGGGAAAAAATCCTGGAAAGACACCCTCTAACAAAATTGACTCAAGAAGAATACTCTGAAAAGTGAAAAATATTGTTGAAAGAAATTAAAGATGATCAAAATAATTCTCTGAAAGAGAATAACAAAGTAGAAAAACTCATACTTCCTGATTTCAAAATTTAACTACAAAGCAACAGTAATCAAGACAATGTAGGACTGGCACAAGGATAGACATAAATCAATGGAATAAAACTGAGAGTACTGAAATGAAAACATTGTATCTATAGTCAACTGACTTTTTTTTTTTTTTTAAACAACAGCCATTTATTTATTTATTTATTCATTTATTTATTTACTTACTTATTTATTTATTTATTTTTGGCTGTATTGGGTCTTCGTTTCTGTGCAAGGGCTTTCTCTACTTGTGGCAAGCGGGGGCCACTCTTCATCACGGTGCGGGGGCCTCTCACTATCATGGCCTCTCTTGTTGCAGAGCACAGGCTCCAGACGCGCAGGCTCAGTAGTTGTGGCTCACGGGCCTAGTTGCTCCGTGGCATGTGGGATCTTCCCAGACCAGGGCTCGAACCCATGTCCCCTGCATTAGCAGGCAGATTCTCAACCACTGCGCCACCAGGGAAGCCTCAGTCAACTGACTTTCGACAAGGGTGCCAAGAGCATTCAATGGTGAAAGAATAGTCTTTTCATCAAATGGTGCTGGGACAACTGAATAGCTATATGCAAAAGAGTAAAGCTGGACACTTACCTCACACATTCACAAAAATTAACTCAAGATGGATCAAACACATAAATATAAGAGCTAATACTATAAAACTTTTAGAAGAAAGCATGGGATAAGTCTTCATGACCTTGGATTTGGCAATGGATTCTTAGCTTTGACATCAAAAACATGAGCTTAAAAACAGATAAATTGGACTTGATCAAAAGTAAAAACGTTTGTCCTTTAAAGAACACAAAATAGAGAGTAAAACCCCACAGAATTATAAATAAATATATATATATATACAAATATATACACACAAACATGTGTTTTGCAAATCAGATATGTGACAAAGGACTCATATCTAGAATATATTTTAAAAAACTCTTACAACTCAATAAAGACAACCTAATTTAAGCAACAAAGGATCCAAATACACATTTCTCCAGGAAAGATACGACAATGGCCAATAGGCACATCAGACGACGCTCAATATCATTATTCATCAGAAAAATGCAAATCAAAACTACAGCGAGATACCAATTCATACCCACTAAGATGGCTAAAATCAAAAAGTCAGATAATAACAAGTGTCAGTGAAGATATGGAAAAATTGGAATCCTCATATACTGATAGTGGGAATGTAAAATGATGCAACCATTTTGGAAAACAGCCCAGCATTTCCTCAAACAATTAAACACAGAGTCATCATATCACCCAGCAGTTCTACTCCTAGGTATATACTCAAGAAATACAAACATATATGCACACACAAAATCGTACATGAGTGTTTATAGCAGCATTGTTCCTAATAGCTAAAAGGTTAGGAACAAGCCAGATGTTGATCAGTGGACAAATGGATAACCAAAATGTGGTAAATTCAGTCAATGGAATATTATTTGTCCATAAAAAGGAATGAATACTAGTGCATGCTACAACATGGATAAACCTTGAAAACATTATGCTAAGTGAAAGAAGCCAGTCATAAAAGTCCACATACTATAGGATTTCATTCATATGAAAGTTCAGAGTAGGGAATCCCATAGAAATAGAAAGTAAATTAGTAGCCCTTAGGACAGGAAGGAAGGGTATGAGGGCTAGGCAGATGATAGCAAAGGGTACGGGGTGTCTTTTTGAGATGATGAAAATGTTCTAAAATTGATAGTGATAACAGTCACATATATCTGTGAATATACTAAAAACCATTGAATTTTACACTTTAAGTGGGTGAACTGTATGATACATGAATTGTATTTCTAGAAAGCTATTTTAAAAATTAATAATAGAGCAAAAAATAGTTAATAATATGGCAAATTGATAAAAACTGACAATACAGAAAAACGTACTAATGGAATAATTAGACCATTTCACCAGCATAATGAGAGATTTGAACTTATCTCTTCCAACTATTGATAAATCAAGCAGATAAAGAATCAGCTTACTATAGAAAATTTCAACAACCTAACTAAATAATACTGAACAAATGGACCCAAATATTAGAGTATACATTTTTCTCAAGCACATATGGAACATTTACAAAATCAATGATGTATAATGCCATAAAACAGCTCCCCAAAGTTGAAAAAAATGTGTCACACAAAATCCCATTCTGTGACTAGAATGTAATTTAGAAATTAATAACAAAAAGAAATTTAGAGCCCATATATTTAGAAACTAACTCCTTGGTCAAAGGAGAAATCATAATAGAAATTTTAAAAATATTTCCACATATTTTATCCATTTCTAAGAAATATGAAATATGATAAGGCTATAAACACTACCTATAACACAATAAAATTTTTCACAGATAAGTATACTAGAGCTTTGCAGTTTCTCAAGCACTGCTGGGCTTATAAATATCAGTACCAAAACACAAGTAAGAATAAATTTCTATCTGATAGGAAACATGAATGGTTCTACAGGTAAAAAAGCTAACAAAGCCAAACATTTTTTTAGCTATTCTTATAAATACATAATTCTCCATATCTATTTCCATGGGAGAAGTGTCAGAGAGTTCCTGATTTTTGAGATCACTCTCCCAGCAACAATTATTCCAATCAAAAAGATACTCGGATATGAAGAGCCTGAATAAACAAGGTTTTATAAATAAAATTCTTTCCTAAGATTTTCCTTTCCCCACCTAAATCAGTCAAAGTTTAAGTACACCTATTTTAATAGGCCTCCCAGAAACAACATCAGAACTTCAACAAGCAAAAACAAAACAATATTTTTATTTCATGGGGCATCGGTTGACACAATGATTGCATAAATGCTACAGATATTTTATTGACCAACTTAAAATGTATTTTCCCTGGTAAAAATGGTATGTTACATACAGACAAAGTTGTACAGAACTAATACTTAAGTACAGGTAATTAGGAATACCACTAAGTTAAAATATTTTTCTAATTTATGTAGATACAACTTCCAAGTTATTTTTAGAACAAGAGTAATTGGCTAAAATATGTCCAGTATATGTCTGATAGATACAACTTTAGCTACCAAACTAACATTTCTGGAGTCTAAATTGTCTTCTGACATTTAGAACAAAACTTAAAAAGCTAGAGGCTCAAACTGTAGCCATGGAACATGGTAGAATTTTTGTTCTATACATGTATCAGAAATATGAAGTATTATATGGAATAAAAATCTAAGAAAAGTTTCAACAATATTAAGTTACTATATTAAAATTCTCAGTAATGTTTCAAGACATATGATGATAGAATTATTTATAGAATGTATTGGTTTCCTCTGGACAATTCTCAAAGTCAGGTATATCTCTCTATTCATTGCTCTACCATCATATACACGAGAGCTTATTCTCTTAAATATCATACATGTTATGAGCACATTTCACTTCTATTTACTCTCTAATGAATGTCACTAATAATGATGATGTCATGTTACCATTAACTATTTTCTTTGTACCAGGCTTTGTGTCATGCACTTT
Organism: Balaenoptera borealis; assembly: GCF_965194805.1. Lineage (NCBI taxonomy): Eukaryota > Metazoa > Chordata > Mammalia > Artiodactyla > Balaenopteridae > Balaenoptera > Balaenoptera borealis. The sequence goes on along the minus strand of NC_138864.1, from coordinate 56,471,755 downwards.
ACATGTTTTATCTCTAATCCTCATGGCAACATAACAAGGTATTAGTTGTTATTTCATTTTAAAGAAATCAAATCTGAGACTACAAAAGTTTTATTAGGTCATCTACCCAGTAAACACTCAATCCCTAATCTGTAGTTCTCTTGAGAGTCCAGAATCTTTCCTCCATTCCATGATTTCATTTGCATTTCCTTGCTCATCAGTCGGTTATAAAATCAAATCCAAATAGGTATGTCTATACCCAAGTGTGTGAAAAATATAACATACACTTGACAGTCTTTTAGACTCCAGAATAAAACACAAGAATTCTGCTGATCTTGGGCTACAGACTCCTTGTCTTGCTTTTGGCTGGCTGTGCCTACCAGTGAATATCCATGTGTTCCCTCAGGCTTCCTTTATGGAGTTGGGGCTGTTGATTTACTTTCAAATAGCTTCCCCTTCTCAGTAACTTGTGTGTTACACTCGGTTTTGAATAACTTTAAAAGGTGAAATGGTGCAAGTATCATTTTCAATTTATGTTTTTCCAGCCTTCAGTACCCTCTTCTAAAGCAGCAGCTCTCAAATTTTAATGTGCATAATAAAGTGTGCCGTGGGACTTGTTATAATTGCTGTATCCCAGACCTTTCTCCAAGATTCTGGCTCTATAGGTCTGGTATGGGACTGAGGATTTCCAAATAATTCTTTTTTTCCCAAATGATTCTGATGCAGGTGGTGTTCACATGACACTTTGAGGAAAACGATTTGATTTTATCCTTCTCCATGGCAAACTGAATATGATTATAATCATATTTAAATAATGAGTGGCAAGAAGATGAGCTCCAGGTTTGGATTAACAGATGGTTATGTTCTACTTCTGCAGCTTTCTAGCTCTGAACTATGACAAATCTCTTAAACTCACTGAGCCCCAGTGTTGTGAGGATTTAATAAGATAAAATGTTAAAGCCCTTAACCCAGTGCCTATTACTCACCAAAGCCCTCAGAAAACATTTGCACCCTGTCGTTCACTCTCCCCTTTTAAAGCTCAGATCTTCGCACTCCAAATCTTGTTTTCTTTCTCCTCCACAATATGACTAAGAGCAAAATACTGTCTGCTAGAAATGCTACAGCTCTAAAATGCTGTCTGTCTTCTTAAACTCCTATGCATTAAAGCAAAGCTACTACTCATTTCCTCGATGATTTATCTTGTACTCGTCACTAGTTGAATTTTCCACTGGCACCAGTTCGTTTTGACATTTTGAGCCTTCTGTGGGCAATAATGACATTTATTTGGAAAAAAAATCATGATAGAAATTCAAAACTTAAAAAAACAATTTATAAGGTACTATGTTCCAGGCAGTAGGAATTCACCTGAGCTTTGTCCTAGAGACTTACTGCTTTTCTGGTTCCTTGTGAATATGGCTGGCAGATAGCTTCACTTATCACAGCCTGACCAGCTTTCACTCTGTCTTCAAATAGATTTAAGTTACCTTCTATTACTGGACACACTTCATGAGACATAAGTGCCTTGGAAGAGGCTAAAAGAGTACATTCTCTACACTGCGTAACAGCTGTGCTATGAAAGAGGACAGCAAAGAAATGTAAAAGGTTGGGTAGTTTATACTTTAATCTTCATGTATGTAGATCCTTGATATAGGTTCAGGTTGGTGAAATACAAAAGAATATTCTCTCATTTATTAACTTCTCACAGTCTCTGGACTTTTCATCTTAAAGAGGCTCTTAATTTAAAATGATTTTCTAATGGAAAGCAAATGACAGTAAACTTTAAGAAAGAATAGAATGGTATAGTCATTAAAACATAATTGAAGGAATATGAAATACTTGTTTGAAATGACTACTGGCATAGCCAGAAAGGTTTTTTAACCTTTCAGTTAACTTTATAGCTGTATTCTTGTTTCCAAATTTAGATTTCACCAGCATCAACAGAAAAATATAAGAAAATTAGCCTCAGTGTAAGTTTGATATATATTTAGGATTCGTTTTGCCATCTTTCACTTATAGTTCTCCTATAGAAAAAAAATAAATATTTGGAAACAAAAATGAGATCACATTATCTTCACTAGTACTTTATTTTGTAGCTTATTTCTTTCAGACAATAACCTACTCTCTTATTTCATCCAGAACTAAGTCTGAACCCTGGTTCTGCTGCTTCTAAGCTGTGTGCCATTGGTAATGCTACTCAGTTTCTCTGACCCTCCATTTTCTTATGTGTAATACAGAAATAACATTAATTTGCTCATAGAGTTATTGTGAGGATTAAATTAAGTAAGCATCTATGACCAATGCTGGAACATAGTGGGCACTCAACAAATAAGAATTTTTAACATACTATGAATAGTTAAAAATAAATTAAATAACAATAAAGACCAATTACAACTACAAAAGAAGACAGGCAGAGCATTTTCACACAATGTCTAGTTGTTTGAGGACTAGAATCATAAAAACTTAGTTGCCACAGGAAATTTAGGAAGTCAAAATGTATGCATTTCTTTAGAACCAAAAGTTTGAGCTTTTGCTGTTTTTAAGATTGAGGTCATCACATTAATCTTTGGTTTTAATGAATTTATTAGTGTTTGTTACTACAACCCTGTGTCTGAAACTCTCCCCTATGAGTTTATCTACAGAAGAATGCAGCATACCTACCACTTCATTAATGTGGAGGTCTTGAGATATGGAATATAGCCTACTGTACCATGATACCTAGGATTTGAAAGCACATTTCTGTAAGAAGAATTTATTATAACTATGATAAATTAAAGATACAATTTTCAAAATTTTAATTGTGGACAGGCAAAATTACTGAAGCTGCAAAATATGCAACAGCTTGAAGTTTAATTGCAACTGGAAAACTATGCTTTGGAAACTGTATGTGGATGGAAATATTTATGAGTTAGCACCAAGAGCTGGCACAGTACATTTGCTATGGAATAATTTTAACTGTAACCTTGTTTTACAAGCTGGATTTTATCACATACCTTTATGGGAGAGTTGAACAAGTCTATACATTTACTCTACATGCTGAGGTTTCTGTTTTTGTTTCAATTCCAGATATGCTTGAGAAGCTTTTAGTAAACTTTTTACAGGAAAATGATCAAATGAAACAAACTAGGGACATTTTCCATATAAGAATGACATGATATTTCACATGCTGTATTGTTTCATATATCATCAATTTTACACCAGATTTTGGCAAAGGAAAAGATCCTGCCTCAAGAATTTTTATTTTTTGGACCACAAGCAAAAATCCAAAAGTAAACAAAGACCAAACCAAAGAAGAAGGCATAAAACAATAAAAATCAGAACCATGACTTGCATGTAAACTGGAAAAAGAAACCATATAGTAAGTTTTCTGCTTATTCTGATTATAATCAAAGTTTGTCAAAACAGAGTGGTCTTTCTCACAAAAAATTCAAAATCCCTAAGTTTACTCTTAAATATGAAAATAGCTACACTTTGGAAATATTATTAATCCTATGTGTTCACCTCTGAATGCATACCTCAAAAATACTTAATTTTAGGAATGTATCTTACAGAAATACCATGGGTCTACCAAAGATGTTCACTCAATATTATTAAAATAGAAAAAAAATATTTAAAATCTATATTTGTCCAAAGTAAGGAACTGATGAATGACATACATTCACAGTACATTATTCTGCAGCCATTGAAAACCTAAACTGTAGGAAAATATAATGATGTGGGGAAACTGGCATTTGACCTTAAGTGAAAGAAAAAAACAATAAGCTGATCCTATTCTTGTTTAAAAAATGGTACTTCTGCACCAGAAAAATGGTTTTTAGTTCTATTCACCAGTGTTTTTCTCAATGTGATACAAACTTACAGTAGTTTATTTGCATTGAAATTAAATGTATTTTCTAAGATTTCTAGCAATGTATATATTATCTATATGATAAAAAAGTATATAATAATTAAAAATAAAACCTATATAAATAGTGGCAACTATCTTTTTAAAGATAAGTAGACTACTTCTCTATTGACATTCCTGCTTCCAAACTCTGTCAGAATGTTCAGATGTGTCTAACTGAGACAAATCACCAGAAGAGCCAAGTTATGAATCAAGGAGGAAACCTGAACAAAGGCCAAAAGCAAGTTAAGAACTAGAGAACCAGAGCAAGGTTGGAATCCAGGGAACCTGAGAATGTTACAGAGGTCATCCCAGTGATCAAAGGGCCAGAAGCTGAAACCCAAGAGACAGAAGGCAATTGTTTCCTGCCCAGTTCCATCTTCCACATTAAAGGGTTTCTCTCTCCCTCAGATTTTAACAGAATTCTAGGTAAGCCCTAATTTTCCTGAAATTATATTAGGAAAGGCAACTTTAAAATAAATACATGAATTATGGTCTTCTCCGGATATATGCTCAGAAGTGGGATTGCAGGATCATATGGTAGCTCTATTCTTAGTTTTTTAAGGAACCTCCATACTGTTCTCCACAGTGGCTGTACCAGTTTACACTCCCACCAACAGTGCAGGAGAGTTCCTTTTTATCCACACCCTCTCCAGCATTTAGTTTGTAGATTTTTTGATGTTGGCCATTCCGATTGGTGTGAGGTGATACCCCATTGTAGTTTTGATATGCATTTCTCTAATAATTAGTGATGTTGAGCATTTTATCATGTGTCTCTTGGCCATCTGTTATGTCTTCTTTGGAGAAGTGTCTATTTAGATCTCCTGCCCATTTTTTGATTGGTTTGTTTTTTTGATATTGAGATGCATGAGCTGTTTGTATATTTTGGAGATTAATCCTTTGTCAGTTGCTTCATTTGCAAATATTTTCTCCCCTTCTGAGGGTTGTCTTTTCAACTTCTTTATGGTTTCCTTTGCTGTGCAAAAGCTTTTAAGTTTCATTAGGTCCCACTTGATTATTTTTGCTTTTACTTTCATTACTCTAGGAGTTTTATAGTATCCAGCCTTACATTTAGATCTTTAATCCATTTTGAGTTTATTTTTGTGTATGGTGTTAGGAAGTGTTCTAATTTCATTCTTTTACATGTAGCTGTCCAGTTTTCCTAGCACCACTTATTGAAGAGACTGGCTTTTCTCCATCATACATTCTTGCCTACTTTGTCATGGATTAAGTGACCAGAGGTGCATGGGTTTTTCTCTGGACTTTCTATCCTGTTTCATTGATCTATATTTCTGTTTCTGTGCCAGTACCATATTGTCTTGATTACTGTAGCTTTGTAGTATAGTCTGAAGTCAGGGAGCCTGATTCCTCCAGCTCCATTTTTCTTTCTCAAGATTGCTTTGGCTATTCAGGGTCTTTTGTGTTTCCATACAAATTGTATTTTTTTTTTTGTTCCACTTCTGTTAAACATGCTATTGGCAATTTGGTAGGGATTGCATTGAATCTGTAGATTGCTTTAGGTAGTACAGTCATTTTGACAATACTGATTCTTCCAATCCAAGATCATGCTTTCCACCTTTTTGTGTCACCTTTGATTTCTTTCATCAATATCTTATAAGATACATGCACCCCAATGTTCACTGCAGCACTATTTACAATAGCCAGGACATGGAAGCAACCTAAATGTCCATCAACAGAGGAATGGATAAAGATGATGCGGTACACATATACAATGGAATATTACTCAGCCATAAAAAGGAACAAAATAATGCCATTTGCAGCAACATGGATGGACCTAGAGATTATCATACTAAGTGAAGTAAGTCAGACAAATATCATATGATATCACTTATATGTGGAATCTAAAAAAATGGTACAAATGAACTTATTTACAAAAGAGAAATAAAGTCACAGATATGGAAAACAAACTTATGGTTACTGGGGGGAAGGGGGAGGGATAAATTGGGAGATTTGGTTTGACATATACAAACTACTATATATAAAATAGATAACTAATAAGGACCTACGATTATAGCACAGGGAACTCTATCAATACTCTGTAATGGGTTATATGGGAAAAGAATCTAAAAAAGAGTGGATATATGTATATGTATAACTGATTCACCTTGCTGTGCAGCAGAAACTAACACAACATTGTAAATCAACTATATTCCAATAAAAAAATGATTTAATAAATACATGAAATTCTAGAGGAAACCAATGACCTAAATTTAAATTCTAAACTCCAAAGCAAAACTTCAGTCTCCAATTCCAGAGTGGTTTTGGTGTGCATATTATGAAGAGAATATGAGGTTGTACACTGCTTGGGAATGCACCTGCTAATGTGCCCCCAAATTATAAAGACTCTTCCAATATTAGTAATAGCTATAGTGGGAGATGATTACTTAATTAATTTAAAATTTTTATCTCCAGATTAAAATAATCTCAATTCAATTAAATTTTCTTCATAGGCTAAGTGGTTTGGTTTTTTAATTCATTCCTGAATTTCTCCAATTTTTCTGAAAATAAGATGTCCAAAATTGAAGCTAGCACTAGTTCATTGAATATCACAAGGATTCCATTCCCAGCACTTTTATGATAATTAATCTCAGATTATGAATAGGCAACAACTTTTAGAACAACCTGTGCATAGTTACAAAGATAAAACAGAACGTGTAAATCAGATGATAATTTCAACTAGTGATTGTTATTTATTAAGTTGGTAATAATAATGACATAGTTTTATTTCATTACATCTGTGACAAAAATATGACCCAAAGGCTGGCTCTCCAAGCAGAAGTTTTCCAGCTGGCTTCCCAGATATTCCCAGCTTTCCATAGAGTCCCATTATCCCCCACTGGCAATGCCCAATGGTCAGAGCTTCTTCTTCAAGCATCTGACCTTTCGTCCTAAGGGTCTTTCCTTATACTTCTTATGAGACCTCCTTCACAGCTCATTTCAGTAGAGCTACCCAAAACAGCTACTTAAAGTGCAGAGGCCACTTTTCTCTCTGTGTGGAGATCTCAGGGTACAATATATTTCACCTAGTACAGGCTGGCTACTCAATTTATCTTAGTATAGGTTAACATATAAATCCAGGATTTACAGCCATCTCCAATTATACTCTAGGTTCACTCTGACATTTGAGCATCTGTGCTTAATCATACACCTACTGAGCCAACCTGACTAATTTCATACAGTCCACTAGGTGGCAGAGGTGTTTACAAGGAAGTGAAGATGAACAATGACCAAGTCTCCTTAAATAGTTCAGCAAGGAGGAAATGAAAGAGAACCTAATTAGAGAAATATATGGTATTTATAAGTCACACAATACATATGTATTAAACTGTAAAACCACACACACACACACACACACACACACACGCACAAATTTGAATTTTAAACAAGATACAAAAGTCCACCACAAATAGCAACAGCTACCTGGCTCAGCTAACACTGCTTGTGTTTAATAATTATTTAACTAAAATGGGTCTCTTTTTTTTAATTGTTAAAAAAAGCTGACATTAAGAGGTAAATGGCCACTGTGTAAGGTCCCAGTTTGGCATTGATTCTGACTACAGCATTGCTCAAAATATTAAATATGGGAATGCTATAAAGATTATTAGCCAGGAAGAGGCTGAAGAGGCAGATAAAAGAAAAAATATTCATGGCTTCATTGATATTGGCCTAAGGCACCATGGAAACTTTTCTTAATTTTTATTTTTCATTGTATAATCTGTTTATGAAATTCCTAATTCTGCATGACCTGCCATTACGGAGCAATAATAGAAAATATATCCAGAGTAGGTTGTGGCTTCGCTTACAGAGGTAAAGATGAAAACCCCATTTAAAAAGAAGGATGAAATAAGAAGAGTGAGGAGAAACAGAGTTACATACAATGGCTACTCAGAGGACACAGGAGGCATAGAATAGGAACTTTAGGTTTCAACATTCAGAAGAAGGTTTGGGGTGGCCAAGGATAAGGAAATAATCACAGAGATATGGGCAAGATTGAACCCTGAAGACCTGCATCCAGACAGATATGAGGAATCAACTCTTTTCTTAGCACACAAAGTAGGACTTAACAAGGTTTCTTGCAACACAAGTTGAGAGTACCAGTAATACGTGTGTATCATACTTTGATTTTAGGAATGAATCAATATTCAAAGTGATTCTTTTTTTAAAGTATTCTATAAATGGGAAAACACTCAGAACCATATTGCTAAAAACATAACGTATAAGATATCATAACAACCAAAATATCACATTATTAAATTACAATATTATGTAAATTGTGTAAAATCACAATATTATTAAAGCTCAAACTATTGTCATTGCAAATTAGAAAGCAGCTTGGATTCTGGAGCTCTCAATCAGAAAAAACATTGGGTCCTTTAAATTGCAGTTTAGAATAAACAAATGCAGGGAATGACCAAGGATGACTATATAACATCTAGTTATAAACTCACTATAATTAAGAGACCTTGTAAGCCTTATAAAGAATTCTACGGCTTGAAGCCATAGATTACAGGGTAAACTCAAGTAGAGATTAGTTTACTTTGTAGAAGTTATTTCAGTCCTCTGCATGTCATTTTAGCCAATTTGTCTAACACTGATTACTAACCGTCACTTTACCTGGTTTAATTTATACAAGCTAACAACACAACAGTCCTATTTTCTGACCTACAGTCTGGTGGGGATGTTTTTCCTAATTTTTGAAAGTCTTGCAAAGGCATAACAATTAAATATATTCAACAAAGCATGTAAGAAATTATTTTTATTGAAAAGCATAAAATCACATGCAATAAAGGCTAGGAAAAACTGAGATAGTTAATCACAGTTAATCTTATCTTTGAATTCAAATAATTGATGTATAACCAACTAAAAGTGTTTGATAGCATTACATGCAAAATTCTAATTTAATGCAATACTTTTATATTTTATTAGAAAAAAATCAATATTTTTGAGTACTCAAGAGTATAGCATGTTTAAGGTGTTCCACTTATTTATTCCTTTAAATTATTATTGTGTATGAATGAATTTGATTAGCACATTCACATAATTGATTTCTTACTAGAAGGAAGAAACTAGAAATAAACAAAACCCCTACCTTCCCCCCAGTGCAGAGTTGAAGAGGCAGCTCTCCAGGGATACTTGTTTTCAGTCTGACAGGAAGGAAGCATTCAGAGAATCCAATTCCTGTAGCTACTACTATCAGTCTCCACAGCCATAATGGAAGTCTCTCGCCCTTCCTTGCTTTCAGATGTCCTACAAAGTCATAGATATGCTTTCTCATTGTTTTAAAAATGCAAAAATAAAATACAGGGATTAATAAAATACATATGGTGGCCAGAAATATATATTCGCTTTTGCTTAAGTCTTAATTTGAAGGCATGTTTTCTCTCTTGTTCTGAAATAATTTCAAACTAACAGAAATGTGGCAAGAATTATACAAAGGACTCTTGTACCCCTCACTCAGATTAATCAATTGTTAATTTTTGGCCATATTTGCATACTCTCTCTCTCTCTCACTCTCTATTTATTTGTATGTGCATGTACACGTAAAAAAATTTCCAGAACCAACTGAGAGAAAATCTTAGACATTGTACTTCATCACCCCTTTAATACTTCAGTGTGTATCTCTTGAGAAAAGGACATTCTCTTACAAAGCTCTAGTACAATGAACAATTTTAGGAAATTAACATTGATGCTGTTATCTAATCCACAGTCCATATTCAAATTTCACAAATTATTTAGCCACATCAATTCAACAAGCAGACTTTACAAATAAATTGGACATTCTGTCTTCTTTAAAATACAATGGACCACCAGAAGTTATAGAGCCATTTATTTCCCCGAAGGCACTAGGTACCAACATAGATTTATAACTATGAACAAACATAATAGAATGTCTTCTGTCTACACAGAAAAAAAAATTCTTTAACTATGGTAACACAGCCTAGCTACCTACCAGAAATGGGTAACTAGGAGAATATACAAATAACAGAATTAATATGTAATGAGCTCTTTTATTATACGATAATCATGGAAGAAAAGTAGAAAGGTCCTTGTTTTTCTCTTGGAGCCTTAATGAATGAATTCAAACACAGTTACAGTCTGTAGAATTCTGACCTCACAGATTCATAAAGTTAATTCACCTACTGTCATTTCTCAAAGTTTAACAGTGTGAAGATCTTCCAGTAGCATAGCAAAGGCTAAAGAACAAGTATTTTCTCAAAGTTTGAGTACAGTACTTGTGGGAAAAGAAGACTCCCTTCTGCTGAAGCATTCTTAGGGCTTAAAGTAAAACCTACCCTTCAGACCATGACAATTTACAATGAAATCACCAATATGGGAGAAATGGGATTAACAATTCAATCCATAAGGGGACTGCTAGAAGCAATCTATTTAAAAAAAAAAAAAACAAAACACAATATTCTTTGCATGGCTGTACAGACTGCTCAGAAAACCTTGCAAGATGTCACAAAAGATAAAAGTACTGATGTTAAGGCTGATTCCAGGACAACTATACAAGATACAGACGTCATGGCCACTTCTCTGAACAGAGACTGCTGAAACAGGAAATTCCAGCAGCTTTCAGTAAAAGACAGTCAATATTTAACTTTGTAAATGCATAAATACCACATTTGATAAACACTCTTATTAAAGTTAGAGCATTCTAGTCAAACAAAAATAATACTAGAATGAAGTTTAACCTAATGTACAATAGTACTGAGAGGGGGCATAGGGCTGTAAGGAGCAAATATGAGTGGAAATCTCAGTTCTCTTACTTCTTCACCTAAATAAAATCTTTCATTTCTATTTAAACTTTCAGAATTTCAGCCACCACAATACCTGATTTCTCCATATCTTCAATGGACTCTCAAATGTTAATAAAGAAAAACAACTGAGTCTGTATCTACTGACTGCATCACAACTGTATTTTACAATATGTATGATGTATAGCTTAATATGCTCTATGTACAATGAGCTCTCAAATATTTCCAAGAAAAAAAATAAAGAACCTATGTTCAGTGGGTATTTACATCTACCCAAGGAATTTTCACCATAACTGCTACTGTACTTCAGAATTACATATACATAAATATATATATAAACTTTTCTACCAATTGAAAATTTAAAAGATTAATTTTTAAAGGTATGTCATGCTTTCCCTTTAAAAAGAGATTATGTATTTCAGTCAATTTTTCTTAGTTTAATAAGAAAAGTCATTCTTATCTATTTCTGACTCAATTTTAACAATTACTTGGGTTTTTTTGTTTAGTTTTTGTTTTTTTCATTTAGAGAATACTTTTAAAAACTACTAGTTGGGAATTATGTAAACAATATTTATAATCATTTCAATCCCCTCTGTGTGGTTATGTAAGGAAGTCTTCTATTTATTTTGTGCAATTACATTATATATATTTTATTAAAAATATTTTGTTTTTAACAAAATTACATTTAGCTAAATTACAGATAAAGATAAAAACTTAAAAGGGCTTGGCAGATAATTCAATTATAATGTTCATCTTATGGAAATAAGGAATTTTAAATAAAGCGAGACAGAAAAAAAAATGTCCAAACCAAATCAAATGTGATACCTCATTTGTGCATCATGTTCACATGAATAATGTGGAAGAAGAAATTTAAACACTGTATATAAATTTTAATGTTTAGTTCATTCTTAGCTTCATTTTTAAGGATAATTAGGTTTTAATTTGAAAAATTCTTCTTTTAAAATGTATTGTCTGCTGGTGCTATTACCAACAACTCTGGACTAAAATATTCCTGGAGCCATCCCACCTCCTGACAGCCCATCCTACACCCTCCCTGCCTAAATCATCCAACTAATTCACATCTTTAAATTGTAATATTTAATCCCGAAGTCAAAGTTTTAAAAAGAATGGCCAACTAGGAAAAAAATGCAAAACTCCTTGGAATAGGGAACATGAAAACATGGTAACAGCTGCCAGGCACAGATGAAGGGTTTTTTGTTTTTTATCCAGAGTAGAAAGTCATTAAACACTCCAAGAAGAGTCAGAGACAGCCTTGACTTTCTGTGCTGTTTTTCAAAGCTTTACTACATCTCCAAGGAAGGGAGCAGCTGCCTTTAACATTTATTTGGTGGCGATTTACTTGGAGCAAAAACTGAGGGCACCTACTGAGCAGAATAAACTAAAAGTGCCACATTCTCTTAGATTCATCTCCCTGGATTTCAAATTCCCACTTCTTCCTTCTGCTTTTCAAACTTGTATCAGTAAGAAGCACCTGGGGTAGGAGTTGACTTCACTACAAACTAGAGGGGCTTATGAGCAAACAACCTAAATAAAACAAGATGAATTCTCTGCTTACCAGGCTTCTTAAGCTGCTCTGACCAATTCTTTTCTCCAAAATGTACCTGCAATTTTAAGTAAACTCAAACCAATTATTTCTGTGAGCTTTCTGACTCATAAAATAAATCAAATTCCTAATCTAGATCATTATTCTCTTTGGTGTGCTTTTTTCTGAAGATGAGAATCTTTACATTCTGTTTTCAAAGGTATAAATTTCATAAATGTGGGTAACTTTGTCATGGAATCATTTAGGGAGGAAAAATCCAATGAAGGATGTTCTACTGCACCTGGACTCCAAAACAGACATAGTTTGTATGAATTCCATCAGAGTATTTATCAGCATTATGTGCTAGAATCTGACAACTTGATTTTGAATTCCAACTCTAATGCAGGAAAGATCCCAGGAGAGCAAATCTCTTTACCTCTGTACCTCATTCATACATCTCTTTACCCCATTCATACATAATACTTAGCTCATCATGTGGTAAGGGTGAAATTTAATATAATGTGTATAACTTTCATAGCATATAATAGTATTCAATAGTATACAGTATCATGCTTTTGGCTGCAAGTACCAGAATTCCTGAGTAACAGCATGTTGAACTCATACACCAAGTTGCTGAAGGTGGGCAGTTGCATACATGGGCTCAATGACTCAACCCTATGAGGGTCACATCTCAGAATCATAGCCTTTTTTTATGTTTGTAAACTCATGGTTACAAGATGACTTCCTTAGATCTGATCATCACGTTAATGTTCTCTAGCCAGCCCCATCCCCAGGTTTCATTAACCGGAAATATGCAATACCTATCAAATTACCAATGGCACTTTTCACAGAATTAGAACAAAAAATTTTACTATTTGTATGGAAACACCAAAGATCCCAAATAGCCAAAGCAATCTTGAGAATGAAAAACGGACCTGGAGGAATCAGGCTCCCTGACCTCAGAATATACTACAAAGCTACAGTCATCAAAACAGTATGGTACTGGCACAAAAACAGAGATATAGATCAATGGAACAGGATAGAAAGCCCAGAGATAAACCCACACACCTATGGTCACCTAATCTATGACAAAGGGGGCAAGGATATACAATGGAGAAAAGACAGTCTCTTCAATAAGTGGTGTTGGGAAAACTGGACAGCTACACCTAAAAGCATGAAATTAGAACACTCCCTAACACCATACGCAAAAATAAACTCAAAATAGATTAAAGACCTAAATGTAAGGCCGGACACTATAAAAGTCTTAGAGGAAAACATAGGCAGAATACTCTTTGACATAAATCACAGCAAGATCTTTTTTGATCCACCTCCTAGAGTAATGAAAATAAAAACAAAAATAAACAAATGGCATCTAATTAAACTTAAAGCTTTTGCACAGCAAAGGAAACCATAAACAAAACAAAAAGACAACCCTCAGAATGGGAGAAAATATTTGCAAACAAAGCAACCAACAGGGATTAATCTCCAAAATATACAAACAGCTCATGCAGCTCAATATCAAAAATAACTGGAAATAGATCACATGCTTAGCTTCAAGAGAAGTGCCCAAGGGAGAAGGGGTGGAAGTGGGTGTTAGAAAAAATAATTGACAGTATCTACCATATTATTTCCTTTGAAGAATTGTAAAAAGTATGTTAGTAATGTTAATACATCCCCCTAAAACAAAATATTTTGTTTTTACTCTACATAGTGTACATTTATTTTTGTCCTGAGCTTGTTTACTTTATCAACTCCCATAAGCCTCCCTCACTCTGATCTCAACAGCACATGATAGCATGTGTTTTTTCACAAAAGCTGATTAATTTGCCTTCTGTAAAACCTGGCACAGTCATCAGAACAACAGAGGGGACCTGTTCCAGGATCACCCTAAGGAAGAAAAAAATCAAATATACCCAATTATTTTATTTAAGCAATTTCCTAAAATTCTATTTTTTAATAACTTAATTATCAAATGGAGCAATTTAAATACAGTGTTTCTCGATGCTTTGTGACGACCTAGAGGGTTGGGATAGGGAGGGTGGGAGGGAGGGGATATGGCAATTCATATATGTAGCTGATTCACCTCGTTGTACACCAGAAACTAACACAACATTGTAAAGCAATTATAATCCAATAAAGATGTGAAAAACAATAATAAATAAATACAGTGTTTCCTTTAAATAACTACTCCTTAATTAGTTGAGTGAGGTAAGCTGTCCTGCCTGAGGTTGCAAAACCTGACTCTATGCCTTGCACATTGCTTCTGCTAGCTCACACATGCTTAATCTTTATTGCCATCTTCTGGAGGATTTGCTTTTAGACGCAAATAGGTAATACTGGGCCAATACACTTCCTCTGGAACTGGGATCTGGAAACACAGGCCCTTTTTGGTGTCTCAAATTAAAATATAGGTCAAATGCCATAACCACAGAGCACCTTAGCCTGGGCCATGGAGGCAGTCACCTCAGAGTGCATTTCAGAAATAACGAGAGCCACTTGCCCAGAAAAACAAGTGCCCGTTTATAAGCAAAAGGTTATATTTCCACTATTAGAGTCCCATCTTAAGAGTATAAAACTGAACCATGGCAAAAAACAGGTACTACTGGAAATGGTGATCTTTTTACTGATATCAATCAACTCCACTTTAGTGTAAATGAGTTTGGAGTGCTTTCCTATTACGACAGATCATGAATGGGGTGCAGGGGTGAAGAATACAATACATGAATAACATGAATATTATATCTCTGAACATCACCTAGCACAGCCCTGCTGCCCAAGAAGTAGACAAAGAAGACATAGTTTGAATCTGGAACTGCTTAGAGGAGGGAAAGACCAAGCTGTGAAAACAAGCAGGATGATAATTTGGCAGCCAAGGCATGGCATCCAAGGGACTATGGCACCACAGTTTGTAAGCAGTTCGCATCTGGGAATCTGACCTCAATTCATTGATCATCCATAATACAAGCTGAGCAGTCATGGGAAATCCAGTGATGGCAGTGGTCAAACTTCTGGTAGAGAGGTTGACAAGTAAAACCAGAGAAGTCCATCAGCATAGAGTAGCACCTCAGCCACCTAGCCAGGGCTCAAGGGTAAATACCAGTCTCTGAGTCCATGGCTATGAAAAGTAGAACAAATGCTCAGCCCTAGAGTTATTAGGGTTTTGAAAGTATATTATGACAGGAAACAGACTTAGGACAGTGCATTTCAACCTTCTTGCTTCTTGGTTTGCAAAAATGGACACAGCTGCTCACAGAATTGGCTCTGGGCGCTCAGCACTTCTGTAACCCTCCATCTCCACATACCAGATGGGACGATCCAATGGAGAGAAGAGACCAGAGACTGGTTCTCTGAATGGCACACAAGGGCAGAGACAGAGGGAAGAAAGTAAGAGAAACTTGAAGCTCAAACTCAGGTCAGGAAGGGACTTAGGGTTGTGGCTGAGCTCTGAGTACAAGGCAGATGGCTCTCGTTATGCAAGGAGAAGGCCGAATACCTATAGCGTCCTTTATTTAAAGGACATACTCGTATTGTTCAAGCATTCACTCATGAAAAAATATTTACTGAATCTGCACTACATGAGGAGCATAGTGTTCAGCACTACAGATACACCATGAACAAAATAGGTCTCTTCTGTAAACTATTACTGACATTAAGTAACAAATTCAAATCTTTTCTTACATATTGCAGTAAGTACTATACGGGAAAAGAACAGAAGGCTTGTCCTAAGAAAGCACAGTAGGGCCAGGTGGCCAACTACTTTGGGTTAAGAGACCAAAAATGATCTTTCTAAGGAAGGTATATTCCAAGAACATGCAACAGAAAAACGTAAGAAATTCTTTTTTAATAATTTAAATAAATTTAAACTTTAATATTATATATTATATATGTGATAGTATAGATGTATCAGTAGTAATATATAATAAGATACACAGATACATTACTATAGAGGGATTATTGTCCAATGACAAACGGCAAACAACTAAAATCAACTTTCAAAAGACTGGTTTTGCTATGAAATAAAACACACTAAGGCTGGATTCTTAATGACCTTTCCTCTCATGTAAGAGAAGAGTTAACCTTTCATGAAAGACCCAGAAGATAAAGAGGGAAGAGAAAATCCCATATACGACTTATATATAGGTGTATCTACTTCTAAAACATCAATATTTAATCTTGGTTACTATTTATGCAATCTGAATGTAACAGCTAAAATCTGGGCAAACAGGCAGACTCAAATAGGCACCTATGTTCAATATCAGAGGCTTCCAAGTTGATAGAAGAATTCTGAGCACTAGTGGATGCACCTAGCTCTGGTAAAAATATCAGAGTAATTTGAAATAGTATTTACAGAATAAGCAGACAAATTTATTTGGGTATAATGTGCAATCAAATTCACAATGCTGTCAATTCCCAAAGGAGGGTAAGAATTCTAAACTCTGAATGACCTAACTGGAGGATAATGGGCCTACAAATTTTGCTTTTATATACAAAAGTTTGTGAGCATATAGAAGGAAATATGAAGGGGTCCTCCTGGGGTGCAGATTATATGGTGTGTTAAATGTGTGAAAATTTCACCAAGTATACACTTATGACTTGTACAAACTTTTCTGTTTGTATATAATATGTCAATGTCAATTAAAAGAGGTTTGTTTGGGGTTTTTTAGTTTGAGAGGGAAAAAAAAATCAAGTCCAGGAAAATACAGACATCTATTATGGGACACACGAGAACAAAATCTTAAAAGGAAAATTTAGAGCAGCTTTTACAAAATTGTGAATCAGTTAGTAAGCTGTCTCCAAGCATGTTACTTATTTTAAATAATGGGAGAATATTCAAGAGGTACATAAAAGCTAATGAAATGAGAGGTCATTGTATTTACCTAAAATAAAATTTCACCTTTACTGCAGATTTTAAAAATCAATGTCATCTTTTAATCTGTGTTCTAATCATAGCTTTATCTTCACATATGATCTTCATTTACACACACCTATAAAGTCTTATATTTGCTCTTTTGCAATTTGAATCATTGATGCCTAAGGCAAGTGCTCCTAAAACTATAAACACTACACTTGCTTCTTTCATCTATCAAGTAAAAAATAAAAAGAACAGGATGCTTAGTCTATAAGAACAATGGAGGAAAATCTGAAGTTGTATTTACTCAATAGTTATGAAACAATCTAAGTTAAATTAAAAAGTATTTCTCTTTCTCGAGACTCATTTTGCTATTCTTTTCTCTACTTTTGTATTTTGCAGATATTTTGAGACATGAAACAACTTCTTCCAAATGTTCATCCTAATTCCTTTGGGTATTTCCCATTTACTAATATATTTTTGATACCTTAATCCACTTGAAATTTTGGATTTCTAAATCACAGGTAATTATACAAGGATAAGGTTCTCTTCATTCTATCCTCATGGATTTTTCTTAGATACATACAATTGATGATGATTACTCCCTCTAAATGTATAATAGTGATGAAGCTCTTGAAAAGAATTAGGGTCAAATTTAGCCCCTAAGTAGTGTATCATTACTCTTAAAAAACTTTTCAAACAATAACCTAGGACATAAGTTATACAGATTCACAACAGTCATTTACTTGTGAACAAAAGATAAAGGGAAAGAAAGGAGCAGAGTTTGCGTACAATGGAAAATTACAGTTTTCAATATCTGTGATTTTCTTAATGAATGGAGCCTTAAATTCACTGGAGAAAAAAAAAATCCCTGAGCATTTGCTCATGCTGCGATTTGTCCCAACAGTTACTTCACATCAGATTATACAATCCTTCATTCACTTTGTGAAACCAATTACTCATGGTCACTCAGTTTCAATTTCTTTCTTATTGGACCCTAACAGAGGCACTCACCAGGCCTATTGTTCTCAAAGGTTAAAATACCCCGAGAGCCACGAGCCACGACATCATTTTGAAAGTATGTCCTGGTCATAGGAACAAACTCAGCAACATGACTCCAGGAAAGGGAGGGGGGAGACCAGAATTTTAATCTGATCTCTGCTACTATCTAGATGAGAAAAACTCAGTTAATTGTTCCGTCTCAAGCCTCTGCCTCACATATAATTTTTTTAATAAAAGAGCAGTTGTCTAGCGTAGCAGTTTATTAAATGTATTGCAAAGCACTAAGTTGCTTCAGAAAAAGTTTGGGCAATACTGAGACCTATATAGCGCTCTTGGAAATTCACAAGGAACATTAACACAGTAAAGGTTCTGAGAATTCCTGTAGTTCTGTTTAATTTTGTTCAACCTATACAGAATATTTTACATTTTTTTACAACCTAACATCCCTAAACATCTGCGAAGCCTGCACTGAGAAACTCTGCACTGGTGATTTTCAAATTATGTTCTGTAAAATCCTCTCAGGGTTTGCCAGCCACCAGAGTGAGGGGAAGCAAGGCGGTGAAGAGGAAGCAGTCAGCAAGTAGGATATTGGGTCCTCCACCCCACTTCAATCTTTCTACTTTGGGGCCTCAAAATACAATATCACTTTGAATAAAAGAATCATTACTTTAAAAATTCTTTTGTTTCTAAAATTCTCTGACTTAGAAATAATTTATTTCTAGTCTGAATTGACAAGTTGAGCTTATTATGGGATTACCCAGAAAGGGTCCACAGTGTTTCCAAGACAGGTTCTTGTGGTAGATTGAATTATTATTCATGTCATTCTCTCCTCACCCTTGCCATGCGTTCCTAGAGGCCAAGTTCACTTCTCTGTCCCACTGATTTGGGGCTAGGTCATGTGACCTGCTTTGGTTAATGGGATGTGAGGGTCCAATGTACTTGTGTGGTCTACCCCCTTGACCTTCTTCACCATAAGAAGAGAATGCCCCTGAAATTAAAAGAGACATGAAGCCCAGCTGATACCAACAAAGCAACAGCCAACCCACAGCCCTCATGCAACATGAACAAGAAATTAATGTTTATTATTGTAAGCCTCTGAAATTTGGGGATTATTTGTTGACACAACAGAAGTTGAAACTGTAAATCAAATCTAAGCTGATCTGACTCTAAATCATATGCCTGCAATGTTAGCCTTGAATAGCTTTGGGCTAGAAAATAAAGTTTAAGGTAGGAATTGTTAAATTCACTAATAGTTTTGCAATATATTTGTATAACTTTAAGAAAGTACAATAATGCTATATTTCCTCACCCTATACCCAGTTCCCATTCCTTACCCTCCAAAGATAAATGCTTTACCCACCATGATTTATAGGACAATCAATGATTAACAACATTGCCAATAAAACTCACTGTATATAGTTTTCAATCATGGGAATCAAATGATTTTCCCTTTGTTTATAAAGCCAAATACTGCTTTTGGGTTGGGATTTAATAAGAAAAATTCTAATATGCATTATGCATGGCTATAATTGTTTTCAGACAGCTTAATTACATCAAAATTAAAACTCAGCTATGTTTAATCAAGCTGTAAATCAAACAAGAGTATTCCCAACCAACACACATGAAAAGCAATCCAGAAAGAATTTTTTAAAAAGCTTATATTCACTTTCATCCTAAAAATTGAAACCACATCTACTAAAAACAGGTACACAGGGAATGAACAAGCTTTCACTTTTCTCAAGTTCTTTAAATTTACAGGAGAGTTATATATGAAAATAATGTCCCATAGTATATGGAATGACCATGAAATTACTCTACTTAATAGAAAATGCAGTTGGAAAAACACTTAAAGAAAAAATTCTACTGGTGAGGTATCAACCCATGGTCATGTATAAAGAAACAAAAAATGAAAGGCTTCTGAAAGTAATCTATCCTTATGGAGTTAAACATATGCACAGAAGGGCCATACAATTAAAAGGAGAATTATATAAGAATGATGAGACAAAACAGCAGCAAGATTTAAAATTCCTAAGCAGTGAATACTAATAATACGTGTGAACTTAGAGTTCATGATTCTTTTGAAAAAGAATAAGAAAAGGATTTGTGATCTACAGGGGGAGAGGAATTTCTCTCTTACTTAAATAATTTAAAATGATACTAACTACTATTTATTCAGCACCAAGAATGTGACAGTAAAGAATTGAATGTAAGTAGGAGACAGCAACCTGGCACAGTAATGATACACTCATTTTACAGATGAACAAATGAAAACTTCCAGGGTTTAAGTAACATGTTCTCACAACTATTAAAAAATGGATTTGTTTAAATATAAATTAAAATGATAAACACTTAAGATTAACTAAGAAAAAAAGAGAGAAGACTCAACTAAAATCAGAAACAAAAGAGCAGACATTATTATAACTAATACCACAGAAATAAAAAAGATCACAAGGGACTATTATGAAAAATTATACCAATAAACTGGACAATCTAGAAGAAACGGATAATTTCTAGGAACATACAAGGTACCAAGACCGAATTATGAAGAAGTAGAAAATATGAACAGACCTATAACTAGTCAGGAGGATGAATAAGTAATCAAAAACCTCTCAACAAGAGAAAAACCCAGGACCAGATGGATTCACTGGTGAATTCTACCAAACATTTGAAGAATTAATACCAATCCTTCTTAAACTCTTCCAAAAAACAGAGGAGGGAACCCTTCTAAACTCATTTTATGATGTCAGCATTACCCTGATACCAAAGCCAGAAAACACACTACAAAAAAAGAAACCTTAAAGACTATTATCTCTGATTAATGCTGATGCAAAAATCCTCAACAAAATACTAGCAAACCAAATTCAACAGTGCATTAAAAAACATGGTATTTATTCTTGCAATGCAAAGATGGTTCAGCATACAAAAATCAATCAAATGTAATCACCACATGAACAAAATGAAGGACAAAAAATGATCTCAGTTGATGCAGAAAAAGCCTTTGACAAAATTCAACAATTATTCATGATTGTAAAAAAACTCAACAAACTAGAAATAGAAGGAAATAATATCAACATAATAAAGGTCATATATGAAAAGCCATATATGAAAATTTCTGCAGATCCATTGCACAACAATAT
Source organism: Balaenoptera borealis (assembly GCF_965194805.1). Classification (NCBI taxonomy): domain Eukaryota; kingdom Metazoa; phylum Chordata; class Mammalia; order Artiodactyla; family Balaenopteridae; genus Balaenoptera; species Balaenoptera borealis. Next base: position 56,450,586 of record NC_138864.1, on the reverse strand, counting down.
GAACACACTTAACACTACTGAACTCTACACTTAAAAATGGTAAAGATGATGAATTTTATGTCATGTGTTTTTTACAACAATTTTTTAAAAGTGGAGAGAGAACTCATGACCAGTTTTTTTCACAGATGTTTTCCTGCAACATGCACTTGGAGGCGGTTGAAAGGAATAAACAGTAAGCTGTCCAGGTGGAATGAAGGAAGTGGTCAGATAAACAAGTATCAACAGTTATATGTGTTAAGTGAGAATAACATGATAGGAAACCAGAATTGTTACATGAGTACCAATATATACAGGAGCCTGTAGTTCAGATGTCAGGATGTGTACCTTTATAATAGATTTAAATGACTCAATGCTTTTTCTCCTCAAAGATTTAGTACTTACTTCATTATTATCACTGTATTAGTTTGCTAGGATTGCCATAACAAAATACCACATTCTGGTGTTTTTCCTCACAATTCTGGAGGCTGAAAGCCCAAGATCAAGATGTCAACAGGTTTGGTTTCTCCCAAGGTCTCTCTCCTTGGCCTGCTGATGCCCTTTTCTCAGTGCACATGCATCCCTGATGTTGCTCTCTGTATGTCCTAATCTCTTTTTATAAGGACACCAGTCAGATTGGATTAGGGCTCACCGTAATAGCCTCACTTAACCATAATTACCTCTTTAAAAACCCTACCTCCAAATACAGTAATATCCTGAGGTAATGGGGGGTTACAACTTCAGCATAGGAATTTAGGGGGAACACAATTCAATCCATATCAATCACACAGTTTAATCTCCTAGTTAATTGTACATGTGGTTTTTCCTAAAGAAAAACAGAAGAGCTATGGACGAATAGTTCAGGTCATATGCTGTCAACCAGGGAAAATAGGAGAATGTAATTCTTTTCTGCTCTCAGCATCACCAGCCACTTACGCTTCAAACCATATTTTTGAGGCATTCACTATAGGCAATTTCACAAATTATACATTTCTACAGATGCAGCTTCTGTTTGTTTGTTTGGTTGGTTGGTTGGTTAGTTTATTGGTTAGCTATTCTACGTTTTACTCAGTAGCAGGAAAAAAACATCAAAAAGCAGGCTGTCAGGGCCAAGTGAAAGCTTGGAAGAACAACATCTCTATAATTCTGCAAGACTGTTCCCAAGAGATTTCACCACATCCTTGGGGAAGTCTGAAAGCAAAACTTTTCCTCAAAAGGTTTTAATATTCTGGCCTCCAGACTTACTCTGGACTGGGAAGTCCCTAAGTATTTTTAAATGAAATTTAAAAGAATTGTAGAAATACTTCAAAAGATTTTTTTAATATTCTAAATGAAAAGGCAATTTAATTCTGACCCCCGGAAACCAGATATATTTTCTCTTTTCCAGGTTCATTTTACAGTCATTTCTATAATACACTCAACAGCCATTCATTTTCTCTTCTGAATTTTTACCTGATTTAAATTCTTAAGAAAATTATATTCTTGCACACACTGACTAATTTTCTCAGTTATCACTGATATCAGTAAATATTTATAAAGACCAGCTGGGTAAGCTGCATTAACTAAATACATATATTCTTGACAAAATACAGCTCAAGAGCTATTTTTAATTTAAGAGGCTAAATGGTATATTTAAGTGAATATTAATGTGTGTGTTTATTTGTTGGTTTAGTTTCTATTAATGTAAATTCACAGAATTGAGGAAAACAACCCAATTCACAGCTTTGTGTAATTTATAAAGAGCTATGTACTAAATATATTCCCTTTTCAATAATATGAGATCTGGCACATTTTTCAATCTATAAAATAGAAAAATACAGGATAATAATTTAGAACAATTTCTAAATGGATGAGAAAATGAGATTGTTCAAATTTAAATATAATCTGAGAGACCAGTTCACCATATCGATTAGAACATCTCTGTTTATACAGATTTGATGTTTCCAACCACTGTTTTTTTAAATGTACAATCAAATTCATGAACTTTACACCCCAAATACTGTTTACAAAGGTCCAAATTTTTTTCCATGATTTTATCTTACAAATATTGATCTACATTAAACATTATTTTAAAAGTTACATATTTCTATTTGTAGGTTAGAGTGCTTATTAAATATGTCATTTAATCTCTCTACTACACTAATAACATTCTTAAATACAGCTTACTACATTAAAGAAAAAAGCCATTCTAGTTCAATGGGAATATCAGCTAGAGAACTGAATATCTATAACAGAACATTCAACATTCAAGTGAGGTGATCAGAATGTTAAATTTCAAATAGATTGATATAATATCAAATTTTCCTCTATCAACCTAGAGATACTGGCACACAATATTTTTCTACCTCCCTGAAAAGTTCAGGAAACAAATAAAGCAATGTCATGTTAGTATTTAAAATGATAACATCAAGGAAATAGTGATGATGACCTATATGTTGCTCCCCTTTTTTTTTAACTTTCCTTGAAGACACAGAAGAACCAATTTTTTATAACTCCCAGATTAGATTGGACACTGGTGTCCATTAATACAGCATAAAATAGGGGATAGGATGAGTTGAGAATAGATTGTATTTAAATGTCAACTTCCACCTAACTTTCAGAACACTGATGTCTTCTTGGCTTCTGAGATCATCCTAACAAAGTAAATATGAGAGCACTAATATGAGGAAATATTCCTGCCAGACAGTCTAAAAACATGAGAAGACAAGCCCATGACAGCCATTAAAATAAGCCCTCATTCTCTACATAAGACTTACATAAGGCAAACATTTTCATCTCCTAATTGTTTATCTGCCACCCAGCGTACTTCTGGACTATCTTTTTTCATCAAGTTTTTGGCCTGATGAAACACAAATTAATTTTAGTACCAGATTTTTTTAATTTTTACTGAAATTATATATATATATATATTATATATTCTTTTTTTACATTCTCTTCCATTATACGTTTTTACAAGATATTGAGTATAGTTCCCTGCGATGTACAGTAGGTCTTTGTTGGTTATCTATTTTATATATATTAGTGTGTATATTTTAATCCCAAACTCGTAATTTATCCCTCCCTTCCTCCCCTTTGGTAGTCATGTTTGTTTTCTATGTCTGTGAGTCTGTTTTGTAAGAAAGTTCACTTGTATCATTTTTTTTAAGATTCTGCATATAAGTGATATCATATGATATTTGGCTTTCTCTGCCTGACTTACTTCACTTAGTATGATAATCTCTAGGTCCATCCATGTTGCTGCAAATGGCATTATTTCATTCTTTTTTATGGCTGAGTGATATTCCATTGTGTATATATATATATATATATATATATATATATATATATATATATATATGTATATATATATACCACATCCTCTTTATCTAGTCATCTGTCGATGGACACTTAGGTTGCTTTCATGTCTTTTTCACAATATTGATTCTTCCAGTCCAATAATACAGTATATCTTTCCATTTGTTTGTGTCATCTTTGATTTCTTTCATCAGAGTCTTATAGTTCTCAGAGTACAGGTCTTTTGCCTCCTTAGGTAGGTTTGTTCCTAGGTATTTTATTCTTTTTGATATGATGGTAAATGGGACTGTTTCCTTAATTTCTCTTTCTGACCTTTCATTGTTAGTGTATAGAAATATAACAGATTTCTGTGTATTAATTTTATCCTGCAACTTTACCAAATTCATTGATGAGCTCTAGTAGTTTTCTGGTAGCATCTTTAGGATTTTCTATGTATAGTAAGTATCATGTCATCTGCAAACAGTGACAGTTTTACTTCTTCTTTTCCAATTTGGATTCCTTTTATTTCTTTTTCTTCTCTGACTATTCTGGCTAGGACTTCCAAAACTATGTTGAATAAAAGTGGCGAGAGTGGACATCCTTTTCTTATTCCTGATCTTAGAGGAAATGCTTTCAGCTTTTCACCGGTGAGTATGATGTTAGCTGTGGGTTTGTCATATACCATGTTGAAGAACACCGAGATAAAAATACGGAGCCACATAGAGTACATAAGAAGGTCAAAGAAAAGTACATTTATATGTTTTTTGCCATTTCTTACTTTCTTGAGTGAGAAGTTGATGGCATTTTATAACTGATTTCTATGCTTCTATTTCTCCGTTAAAATATTACCAAGTCATCAGTGATTCTACCTTTGGTCAGAAAACCTCTCCTGCCAACACTCCTATCTAATCTTATAATGAAAAAATTACATGTTTACATATAAAAGCTGACATGCTGACTGTGTTTGATGGTTGGCAGGAATTGGAAAGGAAACACATTATCCAACAACCACAGTACTAAGAAAACAGGCTCCTTTTGCAAGATTTATTCCTAATTCTTTTGGGGTTAGAGAGCAAAATGTGATAAGAAGGATTATTGCTTCTGACACCAGTTGTATTCCACTTGTCTCTCTGTAAAGGCTCTCCTGTTATCTCAGCAATCATTTTGATGTGGCTGACTCTAGCCCAACTCCCGCCCTGCCCTCCAGACCAATATTTCAACTTTTCAACCTAACAGTTGACACATCCAACTGGATGTTCAGCTAACACCTCTGGCTCCAAAATGTTCAAAATGGAGCCTCTCATCTCTGCCCTCCATCTACTTCCCTTTCCCCTATCTTAATAAACCTCCTTTCTCACTTTTCTGTTTCCTATTTGCCACCACTATCTGTCACCTGTCTTTGAGGTCATGTATGGGTCCTTCTTCCATCTAGATGCTACATCAGCCTGTCTTTACCAAGCTAAGTTCCTATTTTTGTGTCTACTATTGTCAAAGCCCTCAGTCTCTCCTTGAAGCAATTGGTCCTATATTCTGCTATAAGATATGTCTCCCTACAGCACAGCTGTCCCAGGCTACCACTAGCCCATCTGGTGCTTTTGTACAAATCAGAAAAGACACCCCATCTTCAACACACTTGACTTATCTGTCAGGAAACCTGTCATAACATATTTACAATGACTGGTCATAATAAATATAGAAATATACAGAGTTATCTTGTGAATGGCACCCTCTAAGATTTTCAGTGGACAATCTGCACACAACACCGGGCAGCCCTATGACCGTACCATCCCTCAACTCTACACATTTTAACAACCTCATCACCTGTGAAAATAAATGCACACCTGTCAGCCTAGTACAGGAAATTCACCACGCTTGGCGTCAGCCTGAATCTCCTATATTATTTCCTATTTCTCACCTCCTTACATACCTATGCTCCACTCTAGCTGGCACAGTTTCTCAGAACTGACTCACACCTGCCTATCACCTTGCTTTTAATTCTTTGTCTCCCTGGTATGCCCTCTTTCCCTCTTTTCACCTATAAATATCCCATCTATTTTTCAAATGTCATTTCTTCCACGAAGCTGTATGTTTTCCCAACCCCAAACAGAAGTGAGCATTCTCTCCTTTGAATCTCGCTGAACTTTGTTTATACCTCAGTTACAATATGTGTAATATATACTGCCTTTTATTAGAGTTATTGGCTCATTTGATTGATTCTGTACTAGATGGTAAACGTCTTGAAGTTCTGGATATTATGTTCGATTTTATGTCTTCTTCAGGGTCAAATCGAGGATTTCATGCAAAATAATTTTTTTTTAATTTGTTTAATTGAACTAAATTAGTAAGCCTCACTCCCAATAAATATGCATTAGATTTTTGTGGGTAAAAGTCTTCCTTATTCCTTAGGAACATTATCAGTAAGGAATTTTTTATTTTTTATTTAATTGCCAAAAATTTAGAATAAATAATAATGTTTTTAGTCTCCTTATCTACATCATATTCCATTTACTTCACTTCTGCATTAGCTGGAAAACAGTCCATTGCTATAAGATATATAACCCATAAGTCATATGCTCACTATTTTATTTTGTTCAACCAAGTAGTGTTAAATATGATTCCTTTTTGTCTTTGTCTTATAAAGTTAGCCTATCACTGATTACATAGGTCTCATTCCTCCAACATCTTCAGTGTAAATACATAAGAAAAGTCTTTCAAAGAGAGTGGGTGACGAGGTATTTTCTTATTCAAAAAGGAGATCCAGCTCACAAATAATTATGGGACAGGAAGCATCTTTATCCTCCACCTGCTGTGACTACTGTGCCACTGTGGATTTTAAAGAGCTCAAGATCTCAACTGAATTGAGAACTATTCATTCATTTTATCATTTTGTTGTTAAAGCTATACAGAGACAGTGCTAATGAGACATCATTATTATTTGATTCAATTCGGATAACATAAATATGTGATAAATACATGATTTTTAAAGATTATGTCTCTCACGCCCAAGGAACCCTAAGCATGTGTCAGAAACTGGGCCCTGGATGTCAATTAAAAATTGTGATGATCAATGACACACAGACACAAATGCAAGCAAGACTGACAATATTTATAATTTAAAATCATTTTCAAGTCCCTGCTATGCCATACTTCTTTCATTGACTGAGGCCAGCAACCAAATACAGACACTTGCATTCAATTGCCCTCTGAGATGAGAGCAAAGAAAAGGTTCACTTGCACTGATAAACTCATTTTCTACCTGTTTATCAACTTGAGGATACATTTTCCTTTTTTGTTTTGTCTCTTAGCAAGATCAGAATTACCTGAGATTAAACTCTTACTTTCTAGGCCCCAAAATACATATGAATGCTGGTGTTAAGGAACTCCAAGGATAGTAATTTTCAATCACAGGGATTTGAAGTTCACCTGTTTACCATTCCCACTCATATCTGAAATTCCTCTACAGCTTCTCTAACATGTGGTCATCTAATCTCCACTTTAATGTGTCTAGTATTAGGAAGCTCACTGTTACACAAAGACTCCTTTTCCCTGAATTAATTCAAACTTCAGAAAGCCCTTCCTAATGATGTACTGAAATCTACCTTTTTGTCTAACTTCCCTTTCATTCCTATTTCTACTATTTCTACCCTCCAGAGCTACAATTTTTTGTTTTAACTCCCATTTAAATCACGTTCCTCCTTTGAATATTTAATTAAAACTGCCTTGCCCGTCCTTAGATTTTAATCCTAGCTCTGCTACTTACCAGCTTTATTTGCCATGCTGGCTTTATATGTCTTTAAAGACACTAAAGACCCTGGAAAAGTTACTCAGTATCTTTAATCCTCAGTGGTTTCCTCTATAACAGGGAGGTGAAAATAGGATCCATCTCATATGGTTTATCTTAAGGATTTCATGAGAAAAACACTTATAGAAGTGCTTAGCACATTTTCAGTACCCCCTTTGATTACTGCAAACACCTCCTGTTTTTATATGGGAAGCCCTCTTTCTCTCAGTCCATCACCATCCCTCCATTTTTGTTTTTGTTCAAATTGCTCTTTCACAATGCTTTTTCCACCTGCCCGACATACAAAGAGAAAATGGCAAGGATGTTGCTATGTCACAATTCTAGTGACTCCTAGTAATACACTCAAGTCTCATTTGTTCCTTTGAGGTGTACCTTCTCTGTAGGCTGGAGCTCAGCACAATGTTAAAGAAGGTCACAATGCTGATTAGCATTGACCGCTCCCCTCTTGGAATTTCCACTCAAGGCTCCTCATCCCAGCCATTAATCCCCTCTCAGAGCTACAGAATCTAGACTGTCACAGGTACTCTTTCTCCTCCAGCTTCTCTGAGGCCCCAACAGAGAAAAAGTTAAGTAAACTCATATGCTCCATGTTCTTTTTTGTCAGGGCCCTTGCACTGGCCAGCTAATCTAACAAATTTTGCTATCGAGCTAATGAGAACTAATGGTTTAATATTTTGCCTTTCTAAGTAACAAAAAAATGCTATATTTTAGACCAACAACAGAAACTTGACATGACTTTAAGTCTTGGAGAACACTTGATTTTATCCTGTAGGTATCTTAACAACTATGCTTATAAGTTTATTTTTCTTATACTTTAAATTTACCTTAATTTAATGTTCTGTGTATGTGTGTATGCAGGGCATCACAGATCCCCATATCTGTTAATAAGAAGTGGTAACTTCCTTAGAACACCAATGACGGCAATCTAAGGCAATGGTCAGAGATGGGTTTCTCAGTAAGAAATCTTGAGAATTTTTGTTCCCACAGAAGTTCACACCATATATAACTTAGTCTAATCCTAAAACAAATTAATTCTGATCCCATGCTATGAACATACTTATACATAAAGAGATATTTCACAACTGCTGTTGTTGCTTTTTGGAGGTGAATGTTCACTGTCAACTTATGATTACCTAAAGATTAAGAAATTAACCTAAAAAGAGAAAGGAAGAGATGAATGTCAAATGCCCTAAGGCTAGAAGTAGTGAGCCTCTCTTTCCTCACTATTTTCCAATGCTTTCTTAATGCCAGACTTCAAAATGAATCATCCAAGAAACTGAAAAGATACTTATCATCAAATAGGCTTTTAACCAAAGTCAACAAAAGCACAACTTACTTGTATATTTTATGTATCTCCAAAACAGGAAGGGACTGAAATTCCTCTAAAAGTTAGACTATTCTCTGAACAGCATCCTCTCAACCTTTCCATTTAGAAGTTGTCCATGCTAAATATGAGATCACTCTTTGAAGTAAATTTACAGTAATATGTTCAAATCGAGTTTGCTCACATTAGTGGCTGGCTTTTCTGAGAAACATCTTCTATTGGCTTGTTTTCTATTTTGAGGGAAGTGGCAAATTTCAAGAAGCCTATCTTAGAGAAATTTAAATGTAAATAAAATAAGAAAACCAATCAGTGACTTGAAGGGTTGTTTCAGCTATTAAACAAGACACTTTGGGTCTTCTGTGCCACTCACCATAAAGAAACCATTTATGTTGATCAAGTTGATAAAGACTAAGGCGTCAGTAAAGTTCATCTTTTGTTTTCACATTCAAAATTCTCATTTGTAAAACAAGGAGGAACATGATTATTACTCCACACAAAATTGTAGAAACGACACAGACATGTCATGAACAAAAGACATTAAAGAGACCTTTTCTATGGAAATTGGATGGGGGTGTGGGTGGAAGACGTGAGCCAATAGGAATATTTAACTGGGGTCAACCAGTTAACCAGTTAACCGGGCTTGCAACCTGATGTCAGAGATGTTTCTTAAAATAATCAAAGAATAAAATACTTGTATCTCACATTCTTAAATACTTTAATTTCTAAGGAGATTAAACCACATTTTGAGTCAACATTCTACACATCCTAGATGTGCCATTGTTTTCAAGAATATGACAATTTCCTAATGTAACCGAAAGTGGGGTCCGGCTGCTTGCCGCTCAAAAGCCAATAAAGAGGCCAGGTTGGTGGAAAGGAAAGTTTGCTTTATTTTGGATGCCGGCAACCAGTTGCAGGGGGAGGGTGGACATCTGTCCAAAGGCCGACTCCCCCTGCCCCGACAATCAGGGGGCAAGAGCTTTTATAGACAGAGGGAGGGGGCTACATGCAGAAACAATACAATCAGCTCTGCAGTCATCTTGAAATTGGTCATCAGTGGTCTGACCAGCATCATCTTGATTGTTTTAGGTACAGTTAATCTTCAGTTCCAGGGTCGTTTGTTTCCATTTCTTTGAGGCCACTTCTCGGAACTGTGGCAGCTTATGTCATGGCTACAGCCTGGTCATCATGTAGTTAACTTCTTCCACCTGGTGGGGGTTTCATTATCTATAAGACAGCTCACAGGATATGGCTCAGAATATTATCTATATCCCTTAAGGAAGAACTAAAGGTCCTTGAATATGCTTAATGACTAAACTATTCTTATTTGGTCTCCTTTGACTGTTTTCCTTTGTTTCTGCATTTTCTCACTTCTCTGATTAAACTTATTTTTGGCTAAAGTTTTTCCACAGACAAAAGGCAGGCTGAGGACACGGGGCAGCAAGGACCATAGGGTCCTGCTCCATTTCACTAACACATGTGTTATCTTACTCTCTAGAAGCCCTTCTTGACCTCAAGGTTCCCTTCCCTTTCCCCTTTAGAACATGTATCAGGGGACTTTGTACAGTTATACGCCACCTTAGGTCAGCCCCAAGCTGCTGAGACCTTAAATCTGATAAGGGATTACACAATGTCAGTAACTTATTCTGCAGCTCATCTTCTTACCCCTGACAAGTAAAGTATTAGAAAAATCCTTAGGGAGTCAGCAGTCTTTGAGTGTCATATCAACTATGCCACCTATTAGCAGTTTGACTTTGGGGAAATTATTATACTTCATACAACTTCAGCTTTTTTTTTTTTTTTTTGGCTGCTTTGGGTCTTTGTTGCTGCACGCGAGCTTTCTCTAGTTGCAGTGAGTGGGGGCTACTCTTTGTTGCGGTGCATGGGCTTCTCATTGTGGTGGTTTCTCTTGTTGTGGAGCACAGGCTCTAGGCATATGGGCTTCAGTAGTTGTGGCATGCGGGCTCAGTAGTTGTGGCTCACGGGCTCTAGAGCGCAGGCTCAGTAGTTGAGGCGCATGGGCTTAGTTGCTCCGCAGCATGTGGGATCTTCCCGGACCAGGGCTCGAACCCGTGTCCCCTGCATTGGCAGGCGGATTCTTAACCACTGCACCACCAGGGAAGTTTCAACTTCAGCTTTTTGAGTGTTTAATGAGAATAATACTTTGCTCATTTGCTCATTCAGGAAGTATTGGGGTCTACTAAGGCCAGACATGATCTTCAAAGCTGGAGACACCTCTTGAAACCAGACCCTGCCTCTCACCTTGAGAAGTTTATGATTTAAAAGAGGATGCAGAGGACTTCCCTGGTGGTGCAGTGGTTAAGAATCTGCCTGCCAATACAGAGGACACAGGTTCGATCCCTGGTCTGGGAAGATCCCACATGCCGCAGAGCAACTAAGCCCGTGTGCCACAACTACTGAGCCTGCACTCTAGAGCCCACAAGCCACAACTACTGAGCCTGCATGCCACAACTACTGAGCCCACGCACCACAACTACTGAAGCCTGCACGCCCTAGAGCCTGCGCACCACAACTACTGAGCCCACGTACCACAACTACTGAAGCCCGCGTGCTCTATGGCCCACATGCTGCAACTACTGAGCCCGCGCTCTAGAGCCCATGTGCCACAACTACAGAGCCCACATGCCGCAACTACTGAAGCCCACACGCCTAGAGCCCGTGCTCCACAACGAGAAGCCACCACAATGAGAAGCCCGTGCACCGCAACAAAGAGTAGCCCCCGCTCAATATAACCAGAGAAAGCCCGCGCACAGCAACAAAAACCCAATGCAGCCAAAAGTAAGATAAAATAAAATAAAAATAAATATAACATCTTAAATAATTTATAATAAATATTACTAGTAGAAATAATCAATATAAATATTCTATTCATGGTAAAATGTTTTATAGATTAAAAACTGACTAAAACGTATCTTATTGATAGAATATATAGCTACAAGAGCAGAGCAAGTAACAACTGTACTTTATACAAATAAACAATAAAAAATTAAAGTTAACAGTAGTTAAGCCTCAATATCTTTCCACTTAAAAATACTTATACAGCTTCTATCATTCCAGGCACTACTCTGAGAGCTTTAAAAAAACATAGTTTACAGGCACACCTCAGAGATATCGCGAGTTCAGTTCCAGACCACTGCAATAAAGTGAATATTGCAATAAAGTGAGTCACACAAATTTTTTGGTTTCCCAGTACATATTATAAAAATTATGTTTACACTACACTGTAATCTATTAAGTATGCAACAGCATTATGTCTAAAAAATGTACATACCTTAATTTAAAAATACTTTAATGCTAAAAAATGCCAAGACATAATTATAATAGTAACATCGAAGATCACTGATGACAGATCACCATAACAAATATAATAATGAAAACATTTGAAATATTGCAAGAATTAGAAAAGTAACACAGAGACATGAAGTGAGCAAACGCTGTTGGAAAAATGGTGCCGATAAACTTGATCAACACAGAGTTGCCACAAATCTTCTGTTTGCAAAAAATGTATTATCTGCAAAGCGCAATAAAGCAAATGCAATAAAATGAGGTATGCATGTGTTAACTCTCATCATAGGATTAATCACAGACTTATCACGGGACATTATAAAAACATCCTATGAGTTAGATGCTAATATTATCCCCGTTTTTTAATAGATGAGAGGAGTAGAACAGAGAAAGTTAAGAAACTTATCCCAAGTAACACAGCTGGCAGTGGCAGAGGCAGTTTTGGAATCCATCAATCTAGTCCCTGAGTTTGTTCTATGTACTGCTCTCTTTCTAATAAAACTTTATTATTGATTAGAACATTAAAGAAGACTCACATCTTTGTATCGGAATTTATATCTGCAAATTTTGACACAAGCAAATTGAGCTTGTTAGAAATAATAGCCACAAAACTCACAATGCAAAAGCTAAAATCAGTATGACATGACATGAACAAAACAACTATGAATTAATAATTTCTGGGAATTTATACAAAAAACAGTTGATTGTAAAAATAATTTTTGAAAAAAATAAAATAAACTTTTAAAATGACATAAGTATGCTATACGAAATAGTTATCTATGAGTGAAATAGGTTTTATGCAGTTAGCTTGCCTATGTGAGTTGGGATGGGCCAAGTAAAGCTATGGTAACAGATGACAAACACATTCCAATTACTTCAGTGGTCTGAAGTTGAAAAGTTTATTTTTCATTCATGCTATATGTCTATCACATTTTGGCAGGAGTTTCTGTACCCATTGTTCTCTCTTGGGACTTTCTGGAGTGTCACTGATTGAGGTGACAAGTATCATCTCTCTTATTTCTTTGGCCACGGCAAGTCATCTGGCCATGGCTACCTTCAAGCAGGTGGGGAAATACCATCAGAAACAGAGGGGAACTACTTATTAGTGAGAAGTTTTCAATCAAGATTTATCAGCACACAGCTCCCAGATAAATACACAAAATCAGTCCTCAGATTAAAAGGAAGATAGAGAAGCAGGATGTGTCTATAGGTAGGCAACCAACATTTTCTGCCACCATCAATGCTAGAAATAATAATAAACATGATAACAATAGCCAACATTCATTGAGAACTCACAAAATGCCAGTCACTGTGTTCTGTATGCATTTGTCATTTAATTCCAAAATCCCACCAAGGAAGTGTTTGTCTATTTTCTAGAAAACAAAACTGAAGAACAGAGAAGTAAAATACCTTTCTGGACCTTAGAGCTGGTAACTTGTTGGAGCTAGAAAAATAAACTAGACAATCTGATAAATATCCCCTCTTAGAACTGCTCCCCTAGACTACTTCCCCTATAGTGTTTCTCTTCTGAATTGCACAAGATTCAGAGTTTAGAGCATTTTATTTCTGGATATTGCAGGCTTTGCAACTATATTCATCAGTGGATCTTGACTGCAAAGTAGAAGCTGACCCTGGCGGTTTAGCTATAACTGGAAAAGACAACTTCCACAAAATTTTCTCATAAAGCCTGTTGCCAAGATCGTTGAGAACAGCATGTGCTTTTCCAGATTACAGTGATAAGAAGGTCGACGTTGCTGAGGGCTGCAAGTCCTAACAAAGCAGCACGTCTCCAGGAGAGGGATATTTCTGCTGGCCTCCACAAAAGCCTGTGCAATGGTTTCTTGGGGAGCAGCTGGCTAAGACTGTTGGGAAACCACACTGAAGAGATTCACGCTGTTGGAAGGGCCATCAACAGGAAATGGTCACTAGATTGCCTTAAATCCACTGAGCTCGCAGAGGGCTGCTGCTGCAACCGGCTGGACATTACCATGCTGTCCATTCACTTGAAGACTAAAGGACCCCTTCTGTTCTAAAGGGGGAGTAATTGAAGAAAAAATGAGCTTCTGCCTAAATAAATTGTATTCAAATTACTCACCCACACCTGGGAATTTACACCAATCATACCAAGAAAAAAGTAACTATTACAGTGTCTGGTATCTGCTGAGCTGTAAATCTCTTCAATAGGTGCTTCTCATGGGTTGGCAGGTGCTGATGTTAAATGGCCTCTAGCAAACACATGCAAACACACACACACACTCCCTCTCTCTGTCTCTCTCCCCATGTCTTCCTTTTTTGCCCCAAGTTCTTTCAATTACATTGGATCTCTTTCTGCACCTCCACTGGATCCTTTCTCTCACCCTTGGGGTACACAAAACTCTGAGGAGATCCTCAGAGCTATTAGATCAGGCGCTTCATCAGGCCATGGCTGGTCTGCTACTCCAGCCCCAAGATAACCAAGGGGCTTCTAACAGTATTCCAGTCTCCCCTGGCTACACCTCGGAACCCTGGGACATGATGAACCAATTCCCTTCTGCTTGGGAGGTGGGAGTGAGGGAATACAGGGCAGGATTTGGGTCTCTCTCATTAACTCTTACATCATCATACATTCTTTGATTTTGGCATAATCTCCATGCTTTATTACCTCAGGAGTTTGGATTCTGATATCCATAAGCCAAGCACTTGAACTTTAAAGCACCTTATCTATCTCAAGCACCTGGCTTCCAAAAATTTCATCTCTGCTCTACGTTTCAAAATCCATTCATCAATCCAACTGATGTTCCCTTTCAAAGCTACACATGTCCTCCCTCTGTGGGTGGTGTATAAAGAAAATTATATTACGGGAAAAAGGTAATGGGTTCCAAGCTGCCCTACAGAGGAACAGGAAAGCGGGGTCAAGAACTCTGACAAATGTATCTCAAAATATCATTTGTTGGATATGTGTTCTGGAATGCTGGTGTTTCTCCTATTTTGAGGTTACTCTCATAACTGTAATAGCTACATTTATGTAGCATTTACTATGCGTCAGCACCTTAGATGACTTTACCCTCTAAACCTCACAAAACATTATGAGTTGGAACTTTTATCTCCTTTCACAGATAAGGAAAGGGAGTCTTGCGTATGCTTATTAATTTGGCTAAGTTCACACAGGTAGTAGATAGTGGAGCCAGGCACTATGTGAGTCCCTGAGTGTACAAAGATTAATGATACAAAGATGAATAAAACAAAGATGAATGCACCAATAAGGTGTAGACATCAGACACTTAAATGGACCCTGATAGCCCATGTGGCTAGGACTGTTATTGGGGTTTACACACATAGGCAGGGCATTTGACTAGGATTATGGCTGACTTCCTAAAGACATTAAGACCTGAGTTGATTCAGGAAGGCTAAGCAGGAAGTTTAGGCAGGTGAAAGAAATGAGAGAGGAAGAAAATAAAGGGTATTTCAGGCCCAAGAAATAGAATCAACAAAAGCACGGAGGCAAGCTTAAACAGAATAATTTGCTCCCTACTTAGGCCTATTTCTCCAGTTACCTACTGTTGTGTAACAAGCCACCTGAAAACTTAGTGTCTTATAACATCAGTTATTTTGCTTACAAACCTGCAATTTGGACAGGGCTTTGCGGGAACCCCTTATCTCTGCGTTGCCTGGCTTCATCTGGGAGAGCTTAAAGGCTAGAGCTAGAATCAGTGAAGGCTGTCTCATATGTGAGTTGGTAATGGCAATAGGTTGAGACCTTAGCTGAGTCTGTGGCCTGATCAGCCTAGCCCTGGCCTGTCCCTGTGGCTTAAGCTTCTTCACAACATGGTGGCTGGGTTACAGGGGTGAGCACCCTGAGAGAGAGTAAACCAGGTAGAAGCCATATCACGTTTTTTGACTTAGTCTTGTAGTCATGCAGTGTCACTGCTATCACCTTCTCTTTGTCAAGACAGCCACAAAACGCCATCCAGTTTCAAAGAGAGGAGCAAAGACCTCAACCCTTGAGGGTGTATGGCAAGGTTTTGGAGGAGCATGTGGAAGTGGAAATATGGTTGTGATCATTTTTTCAATATACAATCTGACATAGCTATAAACAGGAAAGAACAATATACAATGCATATAGCCCTCTCCCATAACAATTTTGTCATTCCTGATCTAATCACACTATCAGCTGGATGAGATCACTGATTGACTCATATCTTTTTTGGAGGAGGTTAACAGCATTAAGCCAAGAAAAGAATTTAAGTCATTCACTATCCACACAACAAGTTGGGCACAGGGAGATCCTGTCATCTCTGCACAAAATCCAAAGAACACATTCATGAACTGTCTGCAACAAGGACTCAGCTAAAAATTGTGTCCAAAGGCTTGAATTGGACTCTTCGATTAAAAGACCATTTGAGGGCTTCCCTGGTGGTGCAGTGGTTGAGAATCTGCCTGCCAATGCAGGGGACACGGGTTCGAGCCCTGGTCTGGGAAGATCCCACATGCCGTGGAGCAACTGGGCCCATGAGCTACAACTACTGAGCTTGCGCGTCTGGAGCCCGTGCTCCGCAACAAGAGAGGCCGCGATGGTGAGAGGCCCGGGCACCACGATGAAGAGCGGCCCCCGCTTGCCGCAACTAGAGAAAGCCCTCGCACAGAAACGAAGACCCAACATAGCCAAAAAAAAAAAAAAAAAAAACCATTTGAACCTGTTTGTCCCAGACTGCCATGGGTGCCTCTATTTCTCTAGGCAGTAATCTATACGTCTTGACCAGGAATCCCTAATGAGTCTGCAGTCATTTCAGGAAGGGTTTTATTGTTTGTGGGAATGTCTTCAGAACGGTTTGAACACTCTTAGCTTCATCTCACTTACGGAGTACAACAATCACAGCCCCATGCCATTTAATCCTAAAGTTGTAAGACGCCAAGGTTTCTATGCCCTACAGGGCTCAGAGTACAAGTGGCTCAGTATTTCGTGCCCTGTTAATAAAATGTAAAGTGGCTTTTCTCAGGCAACTTGGAATGAAGCTGAAAAGATAAGAGCCCTCCTATCTAGAAGAATTTCGCTCTGAATTTTCAGTTTCTTAACCACCTCCCCTCCCACTGCCATGGAATCATAAGAGACCCAGAGTAGAGCACCAATGTCCTCACCACGGTCTCCCACAGTGACGAGATGAGAAACAATGGTGAGCAAATCCGGACAGGAACCCGGTTACCAAGGAATTTACGTTCTAATACGAGGGACAGAGGTTTACCAAAGCCCCACAAATATGGGACGTAATCGAGAAGATAAATGCTACGAAGGAAAAGCACGAAGAAAGCCCTGAGGGAAGTGGCAGTTGGGCTGAAGCTGCAGAATGGGTATGAGTTAACCTGGAGGCCGCGGTGAGCGGGGGAGAGGGACGGAAGGGCGTTCCACACAGAACAAAACGAGCAGGGGCCTCGCAGGCCGGAGCCCGGTGAACCCCGGGACAGAAGGCACAGCACCCAGGACGCCTGGAACCGCGGGACCAGGGGAGCCTGGAGGGCCTCTGTCCTGAGGACAGTGAGAAGCCGCTCACAAGCTTGAAGCCCCTAGGTTTGTAAATTCACTGCGTTCGGCATCACGTCATTTTCAACTAGAGAAAGCCAAGCGGGAGCGGCGCGCGCGTTGGCGTTGAGCGTACACGTCTTCTGCCACGGCCTGGCACTTGGGCACCAGCGCTGCCGTCCGCTTTGTTTAACAACAGCACATGGCCTTCTTACCGTGAACTCCTCTGCCGGGGTCTTCGGTGGTCCACACCGCTGAGTAGGAGCCCAGCCACCTCAGGGCTGTGACGGCCGCGTCCGTCCGTTCGCTTTGGCGGGAAAGCGGACGCCGGCGGCGGACCCGGATGTTGAGGACTCGCCCTCTGTGAGAGGAGCCCGGGCTCCCAGGGTGACGGCGGCGAGCGTTTGTGGGCCTCCGGAACGTGCTGCTCGTCTTCGCCCTGTGGCTTCTCCATCATCTGGGTCCTCGGCGACACCTTTCGTGGCTTCTCTGCCTGAGGACAGGATGCCGGAGTGGGCGCCCGTGAAACTGAGAGGCTTGTGAAAGCCCGAGAGGCCAACGGCTCCGCGTCTGCTTCGACCCCAGCAAGGTCCGCCTGCCTGCCGGACGGAGGTGAGGACCGACCGGTTGCCTCATGGGGCTCAAGAAGCGCCGCCTTCTCCCCTCGCTGGCCGCCCTCCGCACTCTCCTCAGAGCGCCTAAGTAAAGGAGCTGAAAGTCTGAAAGTTGTTGTTTTTTTTTCCTTTTTTCCCTCATGCTCTCAGATCTTTATTAGGTGACGTTTGGGCAAAAAAGAAAATCCCTGAAACTGTCGCCCAGTTGGTTCAGGACAAGGGGCATAGAGGCGCCTTTGCTTGCAGACGTTTCTCTCACTGAGGTGAAAGCCTAGCTTTGATTTTTTTTTTTTTTTTTTTTTTTTCCTAAAGGGGAGCTGACTGGCTGAATACATCAGAGCACAAATTCAGATTATGTGAAAAATGGTCAAGTAGAGGAAGGCAAGTCTCTGGGGACGAGACAAGCAGATGCCCCTGATCTATAGGAAGACAGACAGGCGCCAGTTTTATGTTGGGCGCGGGGAAGGAGGGGGAGGGGTCATCTCTGCCTTTTCCAGATCGAGATTTGGCGGGAAGGGAACATGAAAAAATGGCGAAAGGACCGGGATAAAGTAATTACACGGGGAAGAAAACTCAAATCACGCAGCTCGAGAAGTCGTGATCCTTCGTTGGTACCTGACCCCAGTGCCCAAACAGTTCATCTTCCTGCAGTGAAATGTTCGTCACATCATTCTTCTGCTCAAAAACTTCTGGAGGCACATTCAGGGAGGAGAATAAATTCCTCCTCTGTTATTTGTTATTTCTGTTTCTATCCAATCTGTCTCCTCCACAACCAACTCCCACTCTTCCCCAAAGGAATCTTCCCCTTCACCAGAAGTCAGTATTTGTTTCCACCTCCTTGCTTGTGCTCATGTCACTCCTCGTAGGAATCAGCTTGCTCTCTTCCTACCTTGGCCAGCTCTTACTCATCATTAGAACATCACCTTAGTCACACACCTGTGGAAACTTCCACAGCGACTCTGGTTTACATTTATTTCTCTCTCTCAGATCTTACAGCTCCTGTTACCTCTACCCTTCCTATTTGCAATCAGCCACGAATGAATGCACACTCCTTTGCTACTCTGTAACTATTCACACAGGTGCGTCTTGTCTCTTCCAAGAAAAACAAGATCCTTGTCAGGAGCCACATGTGTTTAATCTCTTGATGAACATTAGAGTTCACCTGAGTGGGCAATTCCATTTCGTAAGCAACAGTGACATCTAGTGGTTGAAAGTTTGCATGGATTCTTCTGACTTTTTTAATAGTTGCATTTATAAGGAGAACGATATAGATTAAGCGATGAACCTAAATGATTCCTATCAATTATGCTTGCTCATGAAGGGACTTCAAATGCAAATTTATGATTTCTGCCTTCCCAGTGCTTCCCCCACTCTCCTGTGGTCCAGTGGCCCACAAACTGCTGGTAAGGGGTCCCTGCATGTGCTCCTTGCAAACCACAACTTCCCTTTCCCGTAGGAAGATCACTTGAAGCTTTCATGGTGATTATGCGATTTTTAATTCTGTGCTTCCTGTTGAGATAGAGGTTTATGTGCATAAATATTTATTTTGGAAATAAAATATGTAATTGAGGAAGAAACTTGAGATGATAAATATGATAGCCAGAGTAGAAACTCATTTCAAAACCAAATGGGAGAGGCACTGTGGTGTAGAGGAAAGCTTGTGGACTTTGGCTTCTGAGGGACTTGGGATCAAATGCCAGGTCTTTCCGTTAAAGTCATGTGGTAGTTATGACAACTAACATCTCTGGGACTCATCCCAAACAATGAAGACGACATATACCTTGCCAAGCTGCTTTGGAGAGGATTAAATAGAATCATGTACCAAAAAGTTCTGGTCCAGAGTAGGTAGTCAATAAATGATAGCTACTATTATTATTATTTACATTTTGCTAAGAATTATTATCATCGTGTTTCCAATTTGATATCTTTTAAAAACAAAATCCTGGTTTTTAAATTTAGGAACATCGGTAACTAATTTTGATTCTGATTAAAATTACCTCATCTCTCTTGGTTTCAGAGGCTTAAGCTATAGAAAAATGAGTTTGGGAAAACTACTTGAAATCTCTGAAAATGAAATAGAAATTCTAATCTACCATAGGCATCGAAATTTGAATAGTAATGAAGGGTTTAGAAGAACTGAAGCAGACTGAAATTATCTTTATATAGAGAACTTGAAAAACAACCTCTTTAGCTCAAGTTATAAATTGTGAGACAACCTGGATTTCTGGAGGGAGAAAAAAGCACTAGGAAAAAATATGTAAACAAGTTTATCACAAGAAAATATTAAGTACTTATATGGAATCTAAAAAAAAAATGGTTCTGATGAACCTAGGCGTAGGACAGGAATAAAGACTCAGACGTAGAGAATGGGCTTGAGGACACAGGGAGGGGGAAGGGTAAGCTGGGACGAAGTGAGAGTGTGGCATGGACATATATGCACTACCAAATGTAAAATAGGTAGCTAGTGGAAGCAGCCGCATAGCACAGGGAGATCAGCTCTGTGCTTTGTGACCACCTAGAGGGGTGGGATAGGGAGGATGGGAGGGAGATGCAAGAGGGAGGGGATATGGGGGTATATGTATATGTATAGCTGATTCACTTTGTTATACAGCAGAAACTAACATAACATTGTAAAGCAATTATACGCCAATAAAGATGTAAAAAATAATAATAATAAAATATTAGAAACATTGAAAAAAAAAGAAAATATTAAGTACTGACTTGTGTGGCCCCCCTGTGGGCAAAATGTGAATAACACCCTTTTTAAATGTATGGGGGTTTTGTTTTAGAAAATATCATTTGAGCTTTACCTGAACCCTAAGGTAAAGCAAGAACTTGTTTCAAAAGTTTACCCTTTTTGCCTATTATTTGGAACTTAGAAAACTTTTTTCCGTATAAGGGATGTTATATATGGTGATTTATTTCCCTGTCAATCCCAGATTAATGCCACAGTTAAGCCTCAACTATATAGCCCCACAAATTGTATTAGCCCAAGTAGCAACAATGGACAGTGATGTTTCTTCAGGAGTGTCAAAGAACAATAGAATTTCTGGGTTGGAAGAAATTTGAGATCTCTATTCTAAATTCCAGTTGAGCATACCAAAAACACACCTTCCCCCTGTTGCCGCCCTAGCAAAGGGAGCAAATAATCCCCTCTCCACCTAGATCAGATATAACTCTCTTCTCCTGCTGAGAATTATAACAGAAACAGCAAGTCATGGACAGAAGACCTGGGCTCAAATTCTCACTCTTTTTTCTGTTATAGGAGAAGGGAGTAGAGAGTGGGGATTATCATCCCAAAATCCCATAAGGTTAAACAAAAGTCTCTTTTGTGCTCACATTAATGACCACTGCAGGTTGACTGCAACTGCATTCCAAGTCTTTTTCATTCTGTGAACTTGACTGAAATAGCAGCCACTGACAGGGACATGGTAGTCTGATGGCAGAAGGAAAAAATAAATTGACCAATGAAATGCCTCAAGATTTCTGCTTGGAAGTGGCATGGGCCTCTTGTACTCACACTCCTCAATCAAAGCAAGTTGTAGAGTCAAGCCTGATGTCAGTAGAACAGTAAATATACTGCTCTCATGGGGTAGAGCTCCAGAGAAGGGCAAAGTAGGGAAGGTCAGCAAATATTTTGAACAAATGCTGAAATATGTTGTCTTTTGTGACTGTAAACAAATCACCTATGTTCTCTTAGTCCTAAGACTCAACCCCAAAATTGCAGGTAACAATCCTCTCCAGCCTAAGCTCAGGATTGTGGTAAAGATCAAGTAAGACTATGGATATATTTTTATGTGTGTGTCTGTGTGTTATTTTATCCTTTTCCAGAGATTCTGTACAGTAAGTCTCATGTGGAACCCTACTGTCTCTATTTTTTAAATGTTCCCGTGCATCTCAGAACCCAGAGAGCTTTTAGAAAATGCATACTTCTGGGCCTTATGCCAAAGATTCTGATTCACCAGGACTGGGATGGAGTTCCAGATATTGCATTTTTAAAAGCTCCTCTGAGATTCTGACAAAACCAGGCAGGAAAACCTGAGCTATAGATCCTTTTCAACAACAAAATTCTGCAACCTGTAGTCAATAACTTCCCCTTTTTTTTCAGGGAGCAGGGAATTTTTATTGATTGCTTATATAACTTTCTGTTAGAAACTTCATTTTTTGTATCTCAATCTAATACAGATTGAGTTGACTAATATTAACCAGGGAAGAACAGGTATTGATTTGTTCATAAGAAAGTCGTAATGAAAGTTTGCTCAGCCGGGGAAAGAGATGGGTGACAGAAAAGTAAAGAGGAAAAGTAAAGGGGAGAGACACTTAAAGTGACTATATAGCACTGAGTGCAGAAATAACAGTGACGACAGCACCCATTTATTCTGTGATCACAGGCTCTGACTTAACATGAAGCCTCAAGATAGCCTTATGAAGTAGGAAATATTATACCTATATTAATCTGGGTGCCAGAAAAGTTGAGTCACACAGAAGTGGTAAAGCATGATTCACATTCAAGTCTGTCTAACTTCAAAGCACAGGATCTTAGCCACAGCAGTACCCAGATGTCAGCGTCACATACGCCTTCCAGGAAATTCCATCAAAGAGGCCACAAAAGGAGGGGGAGCAAAGAGTAACAAAATCGTCAAGGAAGCAGTATTTGCCAGGTGGCAACATCTCAGTGATCTCCCCTCATTGCTGTGTCCCAGAGGCTTCCGCTCTACTTCCAGACTTCCCTTTCTGCCACTGTCACTGTGAAGGCAACACTCAGAACTGATGACCACAAGTGTTGCCACACTTCGTCATTTACTGTGTGCTTTCACAACTATCTCATTTACTATCCTCAAAAACAGTATTCAACAAAATGCAGAAGCCAAGGTTGAGGTGATTTATCTACATCAGTACTTCCAAACGTTAAGTATTATTGGTCTGGATAATTTTTGTTGCAGGGCTGTGTCCTATGCATTGCCTGATGTTTAGCAGCAACCATGGATTCTACCCACTAGATGAACGACCACCCCCAATTATAACAAAATGTTTGCAGATATTGCCAGATGTTCTCTGGAGGAGGAAGTGGGGGGCGGCACAAAATTACCCCCAGTTCAGAACCGCTGGCCTAAAGTGACGTAACAAACAGGTAGAAATTACTGTCAAACCCACATCTTCTGGCTACAAACTAATGTATATTCCGTTGCATCCCTGAAGCCTCCCTAGAAACATAAAATTTTGGAGCCCAGAGTTTTTAGTAACATCCAGGAAACTCCTTTGTTTAGCTGATGAGCAAGCTAAAGCATAGAGATATGAGGTGACTCTCACAATTTTATGGCTCAAAACCATTTAAAACTAATTTTAAGCATTCCTAAGGTAGTTGTGAAAAGTTGTGTTACTGATGCCCATCATATGATAAGGGCACATCTTGTCCTATGGCTACATCTGTTAGCCATCACATCCCTCACAAAAGAGTACATCTGTCATGCCAGTCTTTGGGTCATGACTCTCCTTCACCTTCCACCCCAAACTCCCCACAGGAGCCAGCAGTGCTGATTGAGTTACCAAATTAGAATAGTGACTTAATGGCATTGATTCTTATGGATGAGCTTCCTTAAACTAAGATTTTTTTTTTAATCAGCCGATAAACAACATCTGATAGCAAACAAAAAACTAGCTATGGTATCTTTCTTTACAAAATCCAGGGACCTCTATGAGACTTACAGACACAGGGTGTTTTAACAGTGGAGAAATTGAGGTCATTCCCAGAGACAGAAAGTCTCATTGGAACAGCAGACTTGTCCAAGAGATGTTATCCTGTTCCCCACTCAGAACATGCCTCCAGTTGGAGGTTATTTCCTCATAATCATTTTTGGCCCTTTGTTGAGATCAAGAAAAATATTTATTCTTATCATTTTAACATCTAATATAGTCTTTACTAGCCTTGGAGCAACTTGAAGACAAAGGCTCTCCTTCGTTTATTATGCACTACACCCTCAATAAGCAACACAAACTAGGTGGCCAATAAATATTTATTAGGCAGCTTAAAAAGAAAAATTAGGGCTTCCTGATTGACTTTCATGATCCCAGTATCCACCAGGAAGCATTTTTCTTCTCCAGATGAGATGGACCCAGAGATAGAAGAAGCTTATGAAAAGTTTTGTTTGGAATCAGAGCATAGGTGAAAACAGTAAAATTAAATTTCAGCACATCAGTTTTATAAAGCAATTTAGGTTATGGTGATTTAGCAGAACACAGGAAAGCAAGAAAATGTGTCACACATACCAAATTAAGGATGTTGAGTTTTGTTACTAATGTATGCAACTTTAATTTTGTTGAACACTCTCTGCCAAAATAAACTTTATTCCCTATAACTTAAAAAAAAAAAAAAAAACCTTTCAGAATTCTGCCTCTTTGTTCCCACCCAGGAAAATCTACAGGTAAGATCATCCTAATCCAGTGAGCACCTTGGGGTTTCTAACACGAGTGCTTTGACCCGCCAGACTTCCACATCTACTGGTAGGGTGAGACTTGGAGAAAATAAACTAGTCCTTAGTCCCAGCAAACCCAAAGACTTTGTTTTTTGCTTAAACTATTTGGGCCTGGATTTCTGTCACTTGTAACCTAGAGTCCTAACTAATACGCTGTAGTCAGGAATATTCAACTTTTAACGCATAAAATTTGCAAAGTAAACCAGGTAGGTAACCTTGTTCAGACTACCAGTGCTAAAACAATTCATGCCATACCATTGTTGCCTTTGAGGTTGAGGGCTTTCGGTCACCTACAGAAGTTCCTATGGTACTAGAAGCCAGACTTCCAAGAAACATAAAATCTGTCGTAGGTGTTCCAGGAAGGTAAAAGGAAAACCACCTTTCTGACCAGATGAGGACCTTTGGAAAATGGAGGAATGCCGTGCTCAAAGAGCCTCTCTTCTAAGCTTCTCTGACTCTCCCCTCCTGTCCCTTTTGTCTACATTCTGATATACTCCATGCCTGAGCTCTTTACCCAGTTCCACTTTTCTCAGCGATTCTTTAGATAGCATTAGCTCTGTGTGAGAAAGTATCCCTTTCATCAAGAAACCAATAGAATCTTAGCTCCCCCCCTCACCTTCATGCCTGCATTGGCAGCTGTTGTGATGTAGCCGTTCCTTAGATTTACAAGTTTCTCAAGCAGGTCTTCTCCATCCTTAACTCATGATATTCAATTCTTTGCTGCTCCAATTACTACTTCTTTGGTCATATACAGAATTTCAGAACAGATGGACCTGGATGCCAAATGGTGCTGTAAAGTTTAACTTTTTTCTTGCTCTAAATTTAAAATGTCACTATAATACTCGGTCTATGAAGAACTTAAAGCTATTGTTTTTAAAAAGTGCCCTATAACTCCTGGAGAAGTAGTAGTACATTAACACATTGCCTCAGAATAGAGTTAGTATATAGAAAACCACCCACCCACATATGCTACAAGTACATCTAATATATGAATACAAGAATTTGTCTTGTTTTATAGCAATAGCACAAGAACTTCTGTGTTAGTCATGTTTTTTTATTTTCTTTATTTTCTGATGCTTTGACATCTTGGGGCCTTATTGGCCCTAGAGGGACTACCCCTCCTATGGTTAGCTAATTCCTAGAGAGAGCAGACAATTCATCCTGGAGTACTCCTTTTATATGCAAGCCATATAAAATCCAGAGCCCATACCTTTAGCCATCTCCTTTATTAGGCTATCACATGCTGAGCAAGCCACTATCCTTCTGCCCTAATCACCACAAGGAAGGTAAGGTGCCAGACAACTAGAGAAGCCCCTACACCCCAGAGTCCACTGAAATTATTCACACTAGCCAATTCTAAGCCTGCTTATCCTGCTTTGCCTTGCCTTTTTCACAGAAACTACAGTAAAGGCTCTTGCACACGGTTTCCTCTGCTTCCTCTGCCTGCTTTCCAACCCTGGTGCTTTCTTGGGTGGCACTGATGGAGAAGTATGCTTCATGTTTCTAGGGATCTGTGAGTATGAACTTCTTCCTTCATGAAAGTCATTTCTGTGTCTATATGTCTTACCATATCTGATTAAAATAAATCCTGGGTACATTTAAAAATACATCCTAATCCTATTAACTATTGAGCAAAATAGCTTCTAATAGTAAATGTATTATTAATCTAATAGTTTCTACAATATTCAGAGGTTTCCTTGTGAAACATTTTCTTTTCAAGTAAGATTTCAAGAGAGGAAAATTCAACCCCACTGAGACTATTTTGGAATGAATCACTTCCATATTCTTTAGGAAAAACTCAGTAATAATCAAAGTTTATTGAGTTGGATTAGTGGTCTAATAATCTCTATAATCTCTTTTTGATATGAATAAAACACTGTGAGTCACCTAAGGAAAAATAATTTTCCCTTTTGTAGATTAGAAGTGATTTCAGAAATTTTTACAAAACTCAAGGGGAAAGACATTGCTTCTAACAACTTCCCTAATTGTTCATTCAGAACTGGTGGTTTATCTTGTAATTTATTTAGGAAGGAGCTATTAAGAAGCAAGTGACCCTCACATGTGACTAGCTAGTGTTTCCTTCCCTGGAGGAAATTAATCTTGTGGCAAATTATGCATTTTCTTTTAGTTGATGTTTAAATGAGAATGGAGTTGATGGCCTGGATGTGGACAAAATATATTTATAAATACCTGGTTGCCTGGCTGGGAGATTTTACACACAAGAGCTACATTAATGTAACCTTTCATAATTCATATTATGAAATAAAAACATCATTGTCCCAGAGAAAGTTATTTTTCCTCCATTCAGAAGAGGGACTTGAAAAAAATTCTGTATATAAAAACAACCAGGGGTAGAGCCAGGTGCCCATTACTTTATGCAATGGACCTCAAACTCTAATTTGAATAAAATCACTTGTAGAGCTTGTTAAAAATGTCTATTCATGGGCCATACTCTCCACAGATTCTAATTCAAAAGTCTGAAGAGAGGGTCAAGAATCTGCATTTTTATCAGGAAGTCCGTATCCTGACACAGGTGTTCCAAGAATCACAATATAATAATCACAGGGAAACCACTAGCCTACTTTGCCTGCTTTGGAAGACTCATTGTTGAGCCATGTAAGCAGTCAGCTGCCAGCTTTTGGGTCCTAAAGTATCTCCTTCAGCTTCAGCAGCTTCTCTCTAAACATCGGGTTGATAATATTAAGTTCATGTATATAGTATATATACATTTATAGATAGGTAGCTCTGGATACCTAGATATAGATATGTTATTGATACCACCTCATCTGATCCAGACATAAATGGGTAAAATTTCCAGCTCAGTCACTTACTGACTATCCAAGTCAGACCAAGTTAAACACTTTGAACCTGCTTCCTCATTTTTTAAATGGAATTATAATGCCACTTCACAAAATTGTGATGAGGATTAAAGGAGCATTTGTATATAATGCATTTAACCCAGTACCCAGCAAAGAGCAAGGATAGGAGTGGAGACGGTACAACCGACTGATGTTTTATACATTTGTAAAGAAATTGTTGTATGGTTTCCAGAGCTCTTTCAAACAC
Organism: Balaenoptera borealis; assembly: GCF_965194805.1. Lineage (NCBI taxonomy): Eukaryota > Metazoa > Chordata > Mammalia > Artiodactyla > Balaenopteridae > Balaenoptera > Balaenoptera borealis. The sequence continues at coordinate 56,423,261 of NC_138864.1, read as the reverse complement.
ATCATTTAATTATATCCTTACAATGTGCATGTGACGTAGAGAGTACAGATTATTGTTCCAGTTTTAAAATGAGGTTTAATCTCAGTCTGCTGCCATGATCATTTGATCATAGGCTCAGTGGGAAAAAATGAGCCTCAAAGTGGTTGAGAGAGTAGGAGTTTCTTTTGCCTTTTGAAGCCAAGGAATTAGTGTGCCCCCGAATGCTTCTTGAAACTTCAGAGCTCAAGGTGAATTTCAAATTTGTAGAATGGCAGAGTAGTAGTGGTTAAGAGCATAGGTTTTGGAGTAGACAAATTTGGCTCTGCCACTTTAATAGTTGTGTTAACTTGACAATGTTATTTAAGTCTTCTAAGCCTCAATAGCTTCTTATAAAAATGAGACTAATAAAGCAATGATTAAATAAGATAATTTTCATAATAGCAATAATAATATCTAATATTTATTGACGCCTCCATAAAATATTTTGTACAGTGTATAGCAGAGTAATGCTCAGAATAGAGCTAGTATATAAGAAACCAGCCACCCACACATGCTACAGGTACTGCTAATGTATAGGAACTGTTATTACTGTTGCTAACTTAAAGAGTAAAGCAATACATTTTTTATTAATGTGAAGAGATAGCTAATGGACAAATTATTAGTCAGTATTATAACCACTTACTTTATTAAGAAACAGAGTAAACATGAGGAAACTATGTAGCTAGGCCCAGATCACAAAATGACTTCATGGCAGGGTCAGATTTCTGCCCTGTCCAAGACCTTGTCTCTTCTCCAGGGATCACTGTGATCCTTTCATTTCACTCAAAAGAAAGACTTTCACTTCGAGAATTCCCTCGTAGAGTTCCATGGCTTTATACCAAATGCTTTGGGATCTGGAAAATTACCTTATACTCTGATGTTTAATATTCTGAGTTTCTGTTAAACATGGAGTTTTTGCTGAGTTAAAGACCCACACAGTTCTTACAGGTTCCAGTTTGGAACCAACCCTAAATCTTTTGTGGCTTTGAGTTAGTCTTGGCAAAACACTTCCAGAGTGGGAGGATTTTTTAATGGGTTTCTTTAAAGAGTCACTTTAAAGCATTCATTTAGGCTCAAACCAAAGTAAACTGACCAATCTATTCCCATGGATTTTAGAGGAACAAGGGTTAGAATTCAGAGGAAATGTGGTAAGCAAAGCCTACTGAGAATTTGGTTGATACTGCAGGCCATTAAGTGACCATGGTGTCACTAAAAGGAACTTTCTCACAAAGGAATTTTCTCACAAAAGTTCCTACTGTGTTATGCTCCCATAATATTAGAAGTGTTTTGAATATATATCTGTATATATACATACATAATATTTATACTTTGTACCAATGCCAGAGGTTGTCATAAAGTTGATATTTTGCTGAATATCAAATATCAAACATCCAGTATAAAATAATAACTCTAAAAAATTTTTATTGACTATAGCAGTGAAAATTTAAAAGTCTAACACGACAGTGAAGAACCATAATTTTCCAAACACTGTCAGCTGCTAACAGGTCCTACAGTTATTACAGAGCACATCTGTCTTACTGAGTAGATATTTTTCTAAGTAAAAGACAAAGATATTTTCCCACAATACTTTTTTTTCCTCGTCTTCATAGTTTTTATATTCTTTGTTAGATCTGAAAATTGTATATGATTTTGGAGATTTTTCACCCTCAGGAATATTTGAGATGGGAAACTGATATTCTGCTCTTAATTCTTTCTCATAAGTTATGAAGAATTTTAAATGGGGCTTTTTTCCTGAAAGAACTCATGGCTCAAATATATTTTAAAAGTTAAAAAATATGTCTTATATTGGTGACATTGTTTAGTATTGGGATGAATGTTAGCATCCAATAATTCCATAAAGATTAAAAGAATAATACCATTTTATTTCTATTGTACTCTATCTTTAAAATAATGTAATAATTGTTTTTAATAGTTTTCCTAAATCTATCTAGCTAAAGTACCTTCTCTTCTTTTAACATTCAGTCAAATTTCTTACTTTGTCAACTCTTATCTTTTTTAAATTGAGATATAATTGACATACAACATTGTGTAAGTTTAAGTTGTACAACATGTTGATTTGATACCTTTATATATTGCAATATGATTACCATTGTAGCATTAGCTAACACCTCTAGCACATCACATAATTATAATTTCATTTTGTGTGAGAACATTTAAGATCTAATCTCTTAGCAACTTTAAAGCATATAATACATGATTGTGGAATATTGTCACACTACTGTGCATTAGATCTTCAGAACTTATTTATCTTCTAACCACAAATTTATACCCTTTGGCTATCATCTCTATCTCCCCATTTCTCCCACTTCCCAGCCCCTGGAAATAGCCATACTACTCTGTTTCTATGAATTAGCTTTTTTAGATTTCACATACAGCATACCTCAGAGATATTGCAGGTTTGGTTCCAGACCACTGCAATAAAGCAAGTCACACAAATTTTTGGGTTTCCCCAAAATTATGAAAGTTATGTTTACACTGTACTATAGTCTATTAAATGTGCTATGGTATTATGTCTTTAAAAACATGTACATACCTTAATTAAATAATACTTTATTACTAAAAATGCTAACCATCATCTGGGCCTTCAGCAAGTTGTAATCATTTTGCAATACTATGATCAGATATAACTGATCATAGGTCACCATAACAAAATACAATAATAATGAAAAAGTTTAAAATTTCACAAGAATTACCAAATGTGAAACAGAGACATGAAGTGAGCAAATGTTCTTGGAAAAAAATGGCACTGATAGACTTGCTCAACACAGGATTGCAACAAAACTTCAATTTGTAAAAAACTCAATATCTGCAAAGTGCAGTAAAGCTAAATGCAGTAAAACGAGGCATGCCTATATAAGTAAGATCACGTAGTATTTGTCTTTGTCTGACTTATCTCACTTGGCATAATGGGTCCATCCATGTTGTTAAAAATAGCAGGATTTCCTCCTTTTCCATGGAGGAAAATATTCCATTGTATACATATACCACATCTTCTTTATCCATTCATCCATTGATGGATGCTTAGGTTGTTTCCATATTTTGGCTATTGTGAGTAATGCTGCAATAAACATGAGGTGCAGATATCTCTTCAATATGCTGTTTTTATTTCCTTTGTATATCTACCCAAAAGTGGGATTGCTGAATCATTATGGCAGTTCTACATTTAATATTTTGAGCAACCTCCATACTGGCTTTAGTATCAGGGTAATGCTGGTTTTGTAAAATGAGTTTGGGTGGGTTCCCTACTCTTCAAATTTTGGAAGAGTATGAGAAGGATTGGCATTAATTCTTCTCTAAGTGCTTGGTAAAATTTACAGGGAAACCATGTGTTCCTGGCCTTTTCTTTCTTGGGAGGTTTTTGATTACTGATTGAATATTCTTACTTATTATTGGTCTGTTCAGATCTTCTATTTCTTCATGATTCTTGATTGGTTGACATGAATCTTGATAGATTGTATCTCTTTCTAGGAATTTATCCATTTGTTCTAGGTTATCTGGTTTGTTGGTATGTAATTTTTCATAGTAGACTTATGATCTTTTGTATTCTGTGTTATTGATTGTAATAACTCCTTTCATTTCTGATTTTATTTATCTGAGTCTTTCCTCTCTTTTTCTCAGTTAGTCTACCTAATGGTTTGTTAGTTTTGTTTATCTTTATTGTTTATTTTTTTTTTGGCCATGCTGTGTGGCATGCGGGATCTTAGTTTCCCTGACCGGGGATCGAACCCATGCCCCCTGCAGTGGAACTGCGGAGTCTTAACCACTGGACCACCAGGGAAGTCCCAATTTTGTTTATCTTTTTAAAAAATCAGCCCTTAGTTTCTTTTTTTTCTGTTGTTTTTCTAGTCTCGATGTCATTTATTTACATTCTGATCTTTCTTATTTCCTTCCTTCTACTAGCTTAGGCTTAGTTTGTTCTTTTTCTAGTTCCTTGAAGTGTACAGTTAGGTTGTTTATTTGAGATTTTTCTTTTTCTTAATGTAGGCATTTATCATTATAATCCTCTCTCTTAGAACTACTTTTGCTGCATTCTATAAATTTTGGTATGTTGTGTTTCCATTTTCATTTGTTTCAAGACTTTTTAAATTTCCCTTTTGATTTCTTCTTTGATTCAATGTTTGTTCAGGGGTATGTTGTCTTAATTTCCACATATTTGTGAATTTTCCAGTTTTCTTCCATTATTGATTTCTAGTTTCATACTATTATGGTCCAAAAAGATACTTGGTATTTCAATCTTCTTAAATTTGCTAAGACTTGTTTTGTGAGCTAACATATGATATATCCTGGAGAATGTTCCGTGCATGCTTGAGAAGAATGTGTATTCTGCTGCTGTCAGATGGAATGTTCTGTATATGTCTGATAGGTTCATTTGGTCTAAAGTAAAATTCTAGTCCAATGTCTCCTTATTAATTTTCTGTCTGGATTATCTATCCACTGTTGAAAGTGAGATACTGAAGTTCCCTACTATTATTATATTGTTCTCTGTTTCTCCCTTTAGATCTGTTAGTATTTGCTTAATATGTTTAGGTGCTCCAATGTTAGGTGTATACATATTTACAATTGTTATATCCTCTTGATGAATTGACCTCTTTATCATTATATAATGATTACCTTCTTTGTCTCTTGTTACAATTTTTACTTAAAGTCCATTTTGTCTGATATAAATGTGGCTACCCCTGTTCTCTTTTGATTTCCATTTGCATGGAATATCTTTTTCCATCCCTCACTTTGCACCTATGTGTGTCCTTAAAGGTGAAGTGAATCTCTTGTAGGCATATAGTTGGGTCTTGGGGGTTTTTTTATTCTGTCAGCCACTTCATGCCTTTTGATTGGAGAATTTAATCTGTTTACATTTTAGTAATTATTGATAGGTGAGGACTTACTAATGCCATCTTATTGTTTTCTGGCTATTTTGTACTTCCATTGCTTCTCTCTTCCTCTCTTGCTAGCTTCCTTTGTGAATTCATGATTATCATAGTGATAGGCTTTAATTCCCTTCTCTTTATCTATTGTGTATCTACTGTAGGTTTTTACTCTCTGGTTACCATGAGGGTTATTTAAAACATCATTTGCCAGTTATTTTAAGCTGATAACAACCTAACTTTGATCACATCTAGAAGCTCTACCCTTTTACTCCTTCCCCCTTTTATGTTTTAATGTAATAATTTAACTCTTTTTATTATATTGCATATCCATTAACTAATTATTGTAGCTATGGTTATTTTAATACTTTTGTCCTTTAACCTTTATACTTAGAGTTAAGTAGTGCCACCATATTACAGTGTTGGACTATTCTGAATTTGACTATATACTTAACTTTACCTGTGTTTTTTATATTTTTATATATTTACATGTTACTAATTAATGTCCTTTTATTTCAGCTTTAAGAACTCCTGTCAGCATAGGCAGGTCTTGTGGTGATGAATTCCCTCAGCTTTTGTTTGTCTGGGAAAGTCTTTATCTCTCCTTCATTTATGAATGACAGCTTTGCCAAGGTATTCTTGGTTGGCAGTTTTCTTCTTTCAGTGCTTTGAATATATCATCCCACTTTCTTCTGGCCTGCAAGGTTTCTGCTGAAAAATCTGCTGTTAGCCTTATGAGAGGGTTCCCTTATACGTGAGGAATTTCTTTTGTCTTGCTGCTTTTAAAATTCTCTCTTTGTCTTTGATTTTAGACAATTTTATCATAATATGTCTCGGAGAAGATCATTTTGAGTTGAAATTGTTTGTAAACTTATGTGCCTCATGAACTAGAATGTCCAATCTCTCCCCAGATTTGGGCAGTTCACAGTCATTATTTCTTAAAATAAGCTTTCTACCCCTTTCTCCCTCTCTTCTCCTTCTATGACTCTAATAACACATAGATTATTTCTCTTTATAGTATCCTATAGTTCATGTAAGCCTTCTTCACCTTCTTCACTCTTTTTCATTCCTTCATTTATCATTTTATTTTCATTTTTTCTTGTTATCCTCTGGCTGGTAATTTCAAATGACCTGTCTTCTACTTCATAGATTCTTCCTTCTGCTTCATTGATAGGCTGTTGACAGTTTCTATTTCATTTTTTTCCATTCATTGCATTCTTCATCTCCAGAATTAGTTTGGTTCTCTTTTTATGATTTTTGTTTCTTTTATACTTCTCATTTTGTTCATGTATTGTATCCCTGATATTGTTGAATTGTCTTTCTGTTTTCTAGTAGCTCACTGAGCTTCCTTAAAACAGTTATCTTGAATTCTTTATCAGGCAAATCTCAGATCTCCATTTCTTTGGGATCACTTACTGGAAAATTATTGTGTTCCTTTGGTAGTGTCCAGTTTCCTTGATTTTTTATATTTCTTGAAGTCTTACATTGCTGTCTTTGCATTTGAAGAAGCAGCCACCTCTTCTAGTCTTTACTGACTGACTTCAGGAGAGAAATATACTCCATCAGCCCTGTTAGGGATTCTGAAGTTTTCTTAGACCTTTTCTGTGGGTATGTCTACTCCACACTTCTTACTCCCTCTTGGAGGGAAATTCTTAAGACTGTATGCCTTCTCTTGATCCTGCAAAGCCAGACCAGGTTCTGACAGCTTCTCATTTTCTTTATTTTCCTAGGGCATTTCTCACTTTTGTGTGCTTTTTCCCAGTCCTGTAAACTTGGGTCAGCTTTCTACACATGTGCATACATGCTCACTAGCTATTTGCAAAGCTTTGCTTCCACCATCCTCAGGGGTGTACACAGGGAGCCAGCCACAGGGTTGGGAGGTAGTAGATTGTGGGTGAGGCATACAGAATGTTGGGGGTACCCATGGGCCAATTGGGGAGATCTGTAGGCAAGGCATCTCAAGCAGCTTAAGAGCTGGCTTCTTGATGGAGTCTGCCGTATGGCTAGTAGGATCTGCATCCCTTTGATATGTTCCATTCTGAGCTCTGACTGCTATTATCCCAGCCACTCCCTGTCCCTTAGTCGTGCAGCACACCTCAGTGTTCTAGATGGGGCAAGAAAGGAATTGGTATCTTTAACGGTCTCCTGCATAGCTGAGAAAGTTAAACTATTCCTCTTACCCTCTTCAATCCATTCAATCTCAGATTTTTGCTCCAACAGTGTGCTGGAACTTTTCCGCTGGACTACCCCCAGACATCTCCAAAGGCACTCTTGTCTGTGAGTGATTGTCTAAATCAGTGTTTTTTGGATGGAAGATGGTAGAAATCTCCTACTTCACCATTTTGATATCTAACTCTGCCTTCACCTCTTTTTTTTAAATCATGATGTTACACTGACATCTTGTGGTAATTGATATGGCTTGTGTGTCCTAAACTGACAAAATTAAGCAAGTAGTGACATAATTCAAAAAGGAAGAGAGGTATTATTGAGTTGTAGACATTGTGCTTAGTGCTGTAGTAAGAATTAAATAGCTTGCCCAAAGTTATATGTGTGGGGAATCCAGAATTTGACTTTAGGTAGTTTGACTCTAGCAATGTGCTTTCCAATATGATAGCGACTAGCCATGTGTGGCTTTTTAAATTTAAATTAATTAAATTATATAAAACTAGAAATTCAGTTCCCTTGACAGCCACATTACAAGTGCTCAATAGCTACACATGCCTAGTGAGTACCATCTTGGACAATGTAGAGAATATCTCCATTTTTGCAGAAACTTTTATTGGACAACACTGCCCTAGAAGCAAAACTCTTGACATCTCTACTACACCACTTCACCTGTGCTTTTATATAACATTGTCAGATTATTAAAGCAAGTTTATTCTCAAAATTTTAATTATTCCTTCTCTGCAGATGACTATTACAAGTATATATCTAGCTTGGCAATTTTCCTAATTATCAGTTCCACATTTCCATCTGTATGGCAGATTTGTTCACTTGGACACTCTAATATAAACCCAAACTTTCATTTTTAAACAGAATGTCACTTTTTCCCCCAAACCAGCTTCCTCTCCTCACTTCCCCATTTCCATCTTTCCTACTCTTTTATTCCCAGTTTCTGAAGTTTAGTCATTGAACTTTTATTTTTGATTCCTTCTTTCTTGTCCTCTGAATCTGTATCTTGTCAACCTTTCCTTAAAAATATCTCTCAAATATGACTTTCTTACTGCTATCAAACTAGACCATAATGGGTCTACCTGAATCTTGTCTTTTCCCAAGTCCTTACAGTCAACCCTTGACATCAGATTAAATGTATCAAATATCAATGGCCCTGTCACTCTCATTCTCAGAAAATTATAATAGTTGCCTGAAAAATTGGGCAGTGCCTTCTACAATCTTATCTACCTTATCTCTTCCTTGATTTTGGCATGAACTGTTCATTCTAACCAGAACGGTCTCATGCCTCTATTGTGAAATAATTCACCTTTGCATTCCTGAAATTATGTTCTTGTTCCTCCTCCACAAATCTCCATTTATTGACATCTTAACCATCCTCCAAAGACTAACCTCAGGGCCTTTCTCATCTGTGTGTTAAAACCATTTAGGTCATAATGTTCTTTGTAGATGCTGGAATAGTCACTCTATGTACTATTCATCACATAACTTCCTGTCTTGCTGGGTGTAATAGTCAGGATTCTCCAGAAAAACCTATTTGTTTTGTCTATATCTGTCTATCTAGAGAGAGAGAGATTGGAAATGGGGAGCATTGATTTTTACAAATTGGCTCACATGAATGTGGTGGCTGGCAAGCCCCAAATCCTCAGGGCAAGCTAGGAGGCTAGACATTCTAGCAAGAAGTTGATATTTTGAGTCTGAAGACAGTCCTTGAAGCAGAATTATTTCCTTTTTAGAGGACCTCAGTCTTCTCTCTTAGGGCTTTAACAGATTAGATGATGCCCACCCACGTTATGAAGGGTAATCTGCTATACTCAAAATCTACTAACCTAAATGTCAATCACAACTAAAAAATTACCTTCACAACATCCTTTAGATTGGTGTTTAATCAAAAAACTGGGTGCCATTGCCCAGCCAAACTGACACATAAAATAAACCATCACGTCAGATATATATAATTTTGGAGCTCTTATATATAATTCTCAACTCTGCAATCTAGGTAGACATGTGGAGGGAAGAGGATAACAGCATTTGAGGAAATGCAGTAAGACAAAGTATAAATATTAGAGGATATGTAAACAATTGGATCTTGTTTTTTTTTTAATTTTTATTGGAGTATAATTGCTTTACAATGTTGTGTTACTTTCTACTGCAGCAAAGTGAATCAGCTATACATATACATGTATCCCCTCTTTTTTGGATTTCCTTCCCATTTAGGTCACTACAGAGCATCGAGTACAGTTCCCTGTGCTATACAGTAGGTTCTCATTAGTTACCTATTTTATACATAGTATCAATAGTGTATATATGTCAATCCCAATCTCCCAATTCCTCACACCCCCCTTTCCGCCTTGATATCCATATATTTGTTCTCTCCGCCTGTATCTCTACTTCTGCTTTGCAAATAAGATCATCTATACCATTTTTCAAGATTCCACATATATGCATTAATATATGATATTTGTTTTTCTCTTTCTGACTTACTTCAGTCTGTAACGACAATCTCTAGGTCCATCCATGTCTCTACAAATGACCCAATTTCATTGCTTTTTATGGCTAAGTAATATTCCATTGTATATATCTACCACATCTTCTTTATCATTGCTCTGTCGATGGACATTTAGGTTGCTTCCATGTCCTGGCTATTGTAAATAGTGCTGCAATGAACATTGGAGTGCATTATCTTTTTGAATTATGGTTTTCTCTGGATACATAGCCAGGCAAGGGATTGCTGGATCATATGGTAGCTCTATTTTTAGTTTTTTCAGAAACCGCCATACTGTCCTCCATAGTGGCTGTACCAATTTATATTCCCACCAACAGTGAAGGAGGGTTTCTTTTTCTCCACAACCTCTCCAGCATTTATTATTTGTAGAATTTTTAATGATGGCTATTCTGACTGGTGTGAGGTGATGCCTCATTGTAGTGTTCATTTGCATTTCTCTAATAATTAGCAATATTGAGCATCTTTTTGTGTGCCTATTGGCCATCTGTATGTCTTCTTTGGAGAAATGTCTTTTTATGTCTCCTGCCCATTTTTTGATTGGGTTGTTTGTTTGTTTTTTTATGTTAAACTGTATGAACTGTATGTTTGTATATTTTGGAAATTAATCCCTTGCCAGTAGCATTGTTTGCAAATATTTTCTCCCAGACCACAGGTTGTCTGTTTTGTTTATGGTTTCCTTTGCTGTGCAAAAGCTTTTCCATTTATTTAGGTCCCATTTGTTTATTTTTGTTTTTATTTCCATTACTCTAGGGGAGGGATCCAAAAAAAATATTGCTGCAATTTATGTCAAAGAGTGTTCTGCCTATGTTTTCCTCTAGGAGTGTTAGAGTATCTGGTTTTAACATTTAGGTCTTCAATCCATTTTGAGTTTGTTTTTGTATGTGGTGTTAGAGAATGTTCTAATTTCATTCCTTTACTTGTAGCTGCCAGTTTTCCCAGCACCACTTATTGAACATACTGTCTTTTCTCCATTGTATATTCTTGCCTCCTTTGTCATAGATTAATTGACCATAAGTGTGTGGGTTTATTTCTGGGCTTTCTATAAGCATGCCCATTCTGGCCACTTTTATTCAACATTGGTTTGGAAGTCCTAGCCACAGCAATCAGAGAAGAAAAAGAAATAAAAGGAATCAAAAATTGGAAAAGAAGAAGTAAAACTGTCCCTGTTTGCAGATGATATGACACCATACATAGAAAATCCTAAAATACTACCAGAAAACTATTGATACTACAGTCATCAACGAATTTGGTAAAGTTTCAGGATACAAAATTAATACACAGAAATCTGTTGCATTTTTATACACAAACAACAAAAGATCAGAAAGAAAAAGTAAGTATATCACATCTTATACACTGGAATATTACTCAGCCATAAAAGAAGAATGAAATAATGCAATTTGCAGCAACATGGATGGACCTAGGGGTTATCATAGTAAATGAAGTAAGTCAGACAGAGAAATATATAATTTATATGTGGAATCTTAAAAAAAATGATACAAATGAACTTATATACAAAACAGAAATAGACCCACAGACAGAAAACAAACTTATGGTTACCAAAGGGAAAGGGTGGGGAGGGATAAATTAGGAGTTGGGGATTAACATATACACACTACTATATATAAAATAGTTAACCAACAAGGACCTACTGTATAGCACAGGGAACTCTACTCAATATTTTGTAATAACCTACAAGGGAAAAGAGTCTAATATATATGTATGTGTAACTGAGTCACTTTGCTGTACACCTGAAACTAACACAGCATTGTAAATCAACTATACTTAAATTTAAAAAAAGAAAGAAATTAAGAAGACAATCCCATTTGCCACCACATAAAAAAAATTAAAATACCTAGGAATAACCTACCTAAGGAAGCAAAAGACCTGAAAACTATAGATGCTGATGAAAGAAATCAAAGATGACACAAACAGATGGAAAGATATTCCGTATTCTTGGATTAAAAGAATCAACATTGTGAAAATGACCATACTACTGAAAGCAATCTACAGATGCAATGCAACCCCTATCAAATTACCAATGGCATTTTTTACAGTATCAGAAAAAAAGTTTTTTTAATTTCTATGGAAACACAAAAGACCTTGAATAGCCAAAATAATCTTAAGAAAGAAGAATGGAGCCGGAGGAATCATGCTCCATGACTTCAGACTATACTACAAAGCTACAGTAATCAAAACATTATGGTACTGGCATAAAAACAGATATTTAAATCAATGGAACAGGATTTACCACAATTTTTTTTTAATTTAAATTATACAAGGTCCCAGGTGTTGCTGATTCTGCTGGTCTTGGGACCACACTGAGTAGTGAGGCTGTAGTACAGAGAAAAACCGTGTGTGAGTTCCTTAGGAGATGGGAAAATATCTTTTTATTTTTATAAACTAGCAGCCACATCATATAAGCTCAAAATTTGTTTCAATGAATTCATGAAGGAATAGGTAAATAAATATAATCTAATAGGGTAACTATGAATTGTAATACAAGTCAGAATGCTTCAATGAACATAATACAGCTTTGAGCAAAGTTCAGAAGGAAATCAGAGAAGGAGATGATTATTTACAGGTAACGACAATGAGATAATTAAATGAATGCTTTTCATATAGGATTAGTCAATGAATATTTGCTGTGCAAATGTGCCATTGACATTGAAAAGATTTATTTTACTTATTATAATTACTAACCCAGCTAACTAAAAAATATTATGGGACTAAACAATAGAAAATTGGGTATATAGACACTACACATCTTTAAAAAGAGTGTTTTTTTGGATTCCATATATGTGCATTAGCACATGGTATTTGTTTTTCTCTTTCTGACTTACTTCACTCTGTATGACAGACTCTAGGTCCATCCACCTCATTACAAATAACTCAATTTCATCCCTTTTTATGGCTGAGTAATATTCCATTGTACATATGTGCCCCATCTTCTTTATCCATTCATCTCTCGATGGACACTTAGGTTGCTTCCATGTCCTGGCAATTGTAAATAGTGCTGCAATGAACACAGTGGCACATGTATCTTTTTGAATTATGGTTTTCTCAGGGTATATGCCCAGTAGTGGGATTGCTGGGTCATATGGTAGTTCTATTTTTAGTTTTTTAAGGAACCTCCATACTGTTCTCCAAGGTGGCTATATCAATTTACATTCCCACCAACAGTGCAGGAGGGTTCCCTTTTCTCCACACCTTCTGCAGCATTTATTGTTTGTAGATTTTTTAATGATGGTCATTCTGACCAGTGTGAGGTGATATCTCATTGCGGTTTTGATTTGCATTTCTCTAATGATTAGTGATGTTGAGCATCTTTTCATGTGTTTGTTGGCAATCTGTATGTCTTCTCTGGAGAAATGTCTATTTAGGTCTTCTGCCCATTTTTGGATGGGGTTATTTGTTTTTTTGATATTGAGCTGCTTGTATATTTTGCAGATTAATCCTTTGTCAGTTGCTTCATTTGCAAATATTTTCTCCCATTCTGAGGGTTGTATTTTTGTCTTGTTTATGGTTTCCTTTGCTGTGCAAAAGCTTTTAAGTTTCATTAGGTCCCATTTGTTTATTTTTTATTTTATTTCCATTACTCTAGGAGGTAGGTCAAAAAAGATCTAAAAAATACGGTACTGATGAACCTAGTGGCAGGGCAGGAATAAAGACGCAGACGTAGAGAACAGGCTTGAGGACAAGGGGAAGGAGAAGCTGGGACAAAGTGAGAGAGTAGCATTGACATATATACACTATCAAATGTAAAATGATTGGCTAGTGGGAAGCTGCTGCATAGCACAGAGAGATCAGCTAGATGCTTTGTGACGACCTAAAAGGGTGGGATAGGGAGGACGGGAGGGAGGCTCAAGAGAGAGGGGATATGGGAATATATGTATACTTATAGGTTATTCACTTTGTTGTACAACAGAAACTAACACAACATTGTAAAGCAATTATACTCCAATAAAGATACAAAAAAATAAAGATAAAAAAATTTAAAAAAACAAAAGTCATCTGAGAACTAAAAATAAATAAATAAATCTAAATTGTAGCGAACTAAAAAATAAATTTAAACTTAAAAAAAATAAAAAGAGTGTTTATTTGGCTCAGTGAATTTTCTTTGCTCACTTTGTTTCCCAAGTACAGTATGACAAGAAGAACCCAGTGTGCTTTACCTGGGAATTCACCATTGTTGTAATCAGATATTAAGGCGTGATCAGAAAAGAAGCTTAGCAAAGCACAGTTCTGAGAGAGCAGTTAGTTATTGGTTGAGGGGGGAAATTACACATAATTTTGATGTAAATGAAGAGATCATGCACTTACCAAGGTAGGCCTAAATTGTTTTGGTTTCTTTTTATGAATTTATGAGTTTTATTATATAACTGTTAATTTCTAAAGTGTAATGATTGATAGAGTTTAATTACTTACATATACGTTAAATAACTGGAGATGGTATAACATCAGTACAGCAATTATGAAGATTTCTTGTATGAAGTTATGACCATTGGTTTCTAAAACAGGAAGCATATGCCAATGTATTTGTATCATGTCTTCCTTCTCAAGTGCTAAAACCATTTCTGACTCATTGTGATCATTTCTTCATGGAGAAGCATACTATTTGAAAGTGTATTTTACAGGTTTTTACAGAGGCTTAGGTAGTATTTAATTAATTACTAATTTCACTCTAGAGTTTAAATTTATATTTGTTATAATCCTAATTATATTAATTAATATATTAATTATATATTAATATTATATATTATAATATATATTAACAATATAATCTTTTATATTATAAATATAATATATTATAATATACTAATTATATATTAATATTAATATTAATCCTAATATAGGTAATACGTTACATGGTCTAACAAATCAGATTGAGGCAAAAACATCTCTGCATATTTGCAATGAAATGATAGTTTATATTGATAACTGCAGCTTAAGACAAGCTAAGATCCTAAAGTATCATCTAAAGGAATAATACATTATGCTTAATATAATTTTAATAATAAATGAGGTTTTTTACTATTCTAATTTTTAAGAGCTGTTAATTCATATATGGTAGGAGCTCTAACTTCCTTATATTTGGTGAACTAAAAACCCTAGTCCTTCAAGCTGCTGGCTAACAGAAACTACTGCATCAGTTTCTTTACAGAGAAAACTAAGCAATAGTTAATTTAAAGATTTTCATCATTAACAATAAAATCAGGGTCAGAGTAGGAATAAAATCTAACGTTCTGGGAAGACATGCATTGTTCATGGAGTCTGGCTTTCCTCCTTTTATTCCATTTCTAGAATTTTATTAGCTCCAAATCTAAGCCCAGAATGAAGCAAAGAAGTTATAAATTCATAAAAAACTCTGAGTTGCATAGCACAGGGAGACCAGCTCGGTGCTTTGTGACCACCTAGAGGGGTGGGATAGGGAGGGTGGGAGGGAGGGAGATGCAAGAGGGAAGAGATATGGGAACATATGTATATGTATAACTGATTCACTTTGTTATAAAGCAGAAACTAACACACCATTGTAAAGCAATTATACTCCAATAAAGATGTTTAAAAAACAAAAAAACAAAAAAACTCTGAGTTGGTGAGTTAGGTAACCAGAAACTTCATTTGGAGTGGGGGGTGGTGGAGGCAGGGTGAATCTCAGAAGCATGCTTTCTTAGAAGCTGTTAGGGATGTAAAGAATGCTTTATATCGACTAAGTGATAAAAATTCACATCATCATGATATACTTGTTAATATTTTATTTCAGAAGAGTTACATTGTAAATAAGATGGCAAATTCTGAAAGTGTTGAAGAAATGCAAGAAAATTATCAGAGAAATAGGTAAGCTTTGCCGAAATTCTACAAAAACTGTTCTGCAACATCAAATATACCTTACCCTTTTCTCAGCTGTAGCAAAAATGTTTATAGTCTTTTTCCAAAAATAGCAGGGCTGTTTGCATTTTGCTGGACTTCAACATAATCAGTGTTTTAAGTGGTTTAATAGTAAATTTAGGAAGTGTAATAGCTACAGGATTTACTGATTTAGTATTTACTTCAGATATTTATTCTTCTGAATTTCTTATAGTTTACCAGCATATAGAGAGAACATACTTGAATATTTATGTTTTAATTCTCCATGAGTCCTTCATTCCATGTGGTACATAACAAAATATTGGATTCTGATTATTTTTTCAGTAAGTAGGTGTCTATGTGTGTGTTCATATGTGTGTTATAAAATTTCCTACACCTATAATTCATTAATTTAGAGATTTAAAATGGAAATGATTTAAAATCTTTAATTTCCACTTTTACCATAATAATTGTGTTACATTTTGATGTATAAACTGTAAAACGGTAGTGAACCCCTCTAGATCACTATTTATTTAATATTCCTGAAACAAAATTTATCAAAACAAGATAACTTACTAGGTCTTAAGCTTTAAAATCCACATTTGGGTAGGGAGAAGGGGTTGTAGCCTTTATAATCTTGAAGAAATATTTTTTTGTCATCTATGAATCATCTCAGAGAAAGCTGGCCCAATATACAAGTAAATTATTAACTTCAGATGGAATAAAATTAAGTGACTTGTCATTTATCAAAGCCACCAGAACAATATGTTATAAAGCTGAAGAAAAGACTTGGAAGTTCATCCTTCTGTGACATCTTTCTTAGAAAATTTAATCTGATCCCCTCCACCCTTCTTTTAAAGTTTCATAATCTTATATGTGTGTGTGTGTGTGTGTGTGTGTGTGTGTGTGTGTGTGTGTGTGTGTGTAATTGACAGATTACAGATTTCTCTGAAATCAATGGACAAAAATTTACATTCTTCATCTGGAACTCCTTGAAATGTGAGCTAAGAAATGAAATTTTCAATGGGGGACAAAATTCTCAGTACATTTGTTTAATGTGTATTCAATAGAACTTTCATTTAAAGCTCTCAGTTGCTCTTGAGTAATTTGTTACAAAGGGTTTGAAAATTCTAATCTACCACCTCATACCCATTAGGAAGGCTACTATTAAAAAAATAGTAATAATAAAATAAAACAGAAAAAATGAAGTTTTGTTGAGGATATAGAGAAATTCGAACACTTGTGCATGGTTGGTGGGAATGTAAAATGATGCAGCTACTATGGAAAACAGTATGGTGATTCCTCAAGATATTAAAAATAGAATTACCACATGATCCAGCTTTTCTACTCTTGGATACAAAAGAATTGAAAACAAGGACTTAGAAAGATATTTGTATACCCATATTCATAGCAGTGTTATTCACAATAGCCAAAAAGTAGAAGAAACCTAAGTGTTCATTGCTGGTGAATGAATGAACAAAGTGTGGGATATATATATATATATATATACATACACACACAATGGAATAGTATTCAGCCTTAAAAAGGAGGAAAATTCTGACATGTGCTACAACATGGATAAAACTTGAAGACATTATGCTAAGCGAGATAAGCCCTTCAGAAAAAAACAAAATACTGTATGATTCCACTAAAATGAAGTACCTATAGTAGTCAGATTCCTAGAGACAGAAAGTACAATGGTGATTGCCAGTGGCTACGGGGGAGGAGTTATTTAATGGTTATAGAGTTTCAGTTTGGCAAGATGAGAGTTCTCTGGGTGATGGTGATGGTAGCACAACGGTGTGATTGTACTTAATACCACTGAGCTACACACTTAAAAAGAGTTAAGATAGTAAGTTCTATGTTATGTGTCTTTTATCACAATAAAAAAAAATTCTACTCCAGATGTGTGTCTTCAGTTGTTACCTAAATAATGTAGAGACAACCAGTGGTGACTTAAACTTTCCCAGTGATTATACTAAAAATCTTTGTACTGTCTATCATTAAGTTTGTTTTTAAAATGTCAACGTTGATATAAACTTGTTACCAATGAGTGAAATTTGACACTTCAACACAATTTTAATTAGAAAATTTTGCAAATTATATTCACATGGTAATCTTTCCATTGTAAACATTTGTTTTCCAGAAAACTGTAAGAACTGCCCAAAGTAAGACAGCAAGTTGTTGGACCTACTGAGATAGTAAGTGAAATTAGTTAGAAAGTATGTCTATGTATCAGAAAATTTTAGAGAATTGTCAGGAGTGCATAGAATGATTGTTTTTGTTTGATAATTTACATCTATTTGGGGAAAAGGGGAATTTTAAGAAAAGAATTCATTAAGCTATTATTTCCAATAGGAAAAATATCAATATATATAAATAACCCATAAGTTCCACAATAAGAGATAAGAAAAATAACACAATATCCATACAATGATCCAATTTTGCCCAAAAAAGCATGTATATGTGTGTATGTATGTGCAGACAAGTGTGTGTGTGTGTGTGTGTGTGTGTGTGCTACATAAATGTTATCAGAGGTTATTTCTCAGTAGTGGGGAATTATGAGTGACTCTTGCTATTGTATGTTTACATTTCAGTATTTTCCAATGAAAATACATAGAAATGAGTTGCTTTTATTATTTTTAAAATGTTATAAATCCTTTTTAAATAAAAAAAAATTACATAAATATTTTATAAACCCTATGCATCAAAAACTGTGGCAGCACAATTCTTTGGGACTATGTTCAAGGAACATTTTCAGACGTGTTCCTAAAACATCACCTCCACCGACCTAACCTCTATGTCAGCCTGGTTGTCATTGTCATTAGAAATACATAGGCAGCAGTGCCTGTTTTTTCAAAAGCCAAAAATTTAAAAACCTGGAAAGTAGCAGAACATGACAAGCTTTATCAAGGAGATAACACACTATTCTAGGGGAAGGTGGAGGAGCAGATACCTTCTTATCATCTGTAGTACTGAGTACAATGCTATGGCAGTTACTCCATAAATATTTATTAGCTATTGCATGAGTGAATGGAAAAACATGAAATTTTCTCAATATCCATTCATAAAATACGTACTAAATTCCTTTTGCTGCTATTCAAATCTAATTTTATTTCAATACCTTATACGTTTTATCTTGACCCCTCTCAGTAAGATAAATAATCCACTTTTTCAAGTTTTGTTCAAGTGTTGGTTTTGGAATAGTGCTGTAGGGACCCATTATAGCATAGACTACAAAGTGTTCACTATTTGACTTTCAGGTATTCCTTTCTCATTCCAAACAGCCTTAAAATTATCATAGACCCTTATTTACAGCATAGATGTTGTCCTGGATACAAAAAATTTGAGGAATTTAAAATAAGAATGAAAAATATGATTCATTACATTTGGTGAACTAATTTTTACTAGATAGTTACTGTTCTCTGCACTTAGTTGTGTCATTGCTGTTACGTTGATACACCTAGGGAACTGAAAATTTGAAGATCAACTTTCATAAGGCAAGATATTTCATTCAGCCAAGATATTGTCCTTACAGACTTTTCAAATATCATAATTTATTTCAGAATCAACCAAATGGAAGGAAGTTTCTGATTTATATGCACATCTGACCTGATTTGTGTCACAGATCTACAATTTGTACTGATTTTTCTACCTTATTTTTCTATAGTTTCTCCAAAGTACATTGTAAATCCTTAAGATCAGGGGCTTCTTTTACTTTATATATAAATACTTATGCATGATTTTATACATTTATTTGGCCTCTTAATTTGTAAAATAACATTTACTTGATGGCAAAAACTGTAGGTTGGTTTTTGGTGTTTGTTTTTAACAGCTATCATGGTACCATGTTTTATTTGTTTTCCTCAGTTTTGCTTTGCTGATGGACTGGACATCACACTCATGATCCTAGGATTACTACCATCATTAGTAAATGGGGCCTGTCTTCCTGTATTGTCACTGATTTTAGGAGAAATGAGTGACAGTCTTATCAGTGGATGTCTAGTCAAAACCAACACAAGTGAGTACAATATTTACTTTTCTATATTGCTAGGGACTCAAAAGCATTAAATAAAACAAACATTAAACTCATAATACAGATTATTTTCTTGTCAAACAATATCTATATAATATTTAAGTCATTTATTCTTCTGTATTGCCAGGGACCAAAGAACCAAAATCTGTATTTGTCAAAATTCTTCAAATAAACAGAACCAATACAATGTGTGTGTGTGTGTGTCTGTGTGTGTGTTTATGTAGAGAGAGAGGGAGAGGGAGAGAGAGAGAGATTTGTTTTAAGAAATTGGTTCACACAATTATGGAAGCTGGCAAGTCCAAAATCTGTAAGGTGAGTTGGCAGGCTGGAGACCATCTGTGCCCTATTTGACTTTAAATACTAATTCATACCCTCTTATTTTCCATCCAAAGCCTAATTTTTCAAATGCCCCAGTCTTGTTTAAGTGAATAAATCCATAGCTTCCATCTTCCACGTGAGGATATCCTGTCTACACAGTTATTAATTTTTTGATATTTTAATGATAGAAAGTGAAGATGTCACTTTGTAAAACAAATGGAACTGCCAATTCATTGAGCAGATATTTATTGATTGCCAAATATGTCTCTCTCTCTCTGAATGAGTGAGTGAAGAAAAGGAAGGAGGGAGGGAGGGAAGGAGGGCAGGAGGGAGAAAGAATAAGCCTAGCAACCTAAGGCAGTCTGTGTAGGAGTACTCCTTTGGTTAGATCTGCTCTATAATTGATTGCTTAGTCAGCTTTAGATAGGATAGTCAATACATACCTGACTGATATTACTGAATTTTAATTTTGTTTTTGTTTAAGGCTTCTCCATGTTTCTCGAGTTTCATTGTGTGTTTTTTCAAATGTAATGAACACATAAAGAGGTTGACAAAGATTTAGATAAATACATGGATATTATTGGTATAACATATTATTAAAGAGAAGTGGAGATATTAAGGCATATGTCCTCAACCTTCTAACATTTGTTTTCTAAAGAATAATAGAGGAGGATTTTTTTTGCTCCTACAATTGAAAATATGAATAATAACTATCATATTGATCAGAGGCCCATTTTTATGCCAGCACCGAACTTTTGCACATTCTACGTCTATTAATATAATCTCCAGCTTCCCTGGTGGCGCAGTGGTTGAGAATCTGCCTGCCAATGCAGGGGACACGGGTTCAAGCCCTGGTTTGGGAAGATCCCACATGCCGCAGAGCAACTAGGCCCGTGAGCCACAACTACTGAGCCTGTGTTCCGCAACAAGAGAGGCCGCGATAGTGAGAGGCCCACGCACCGCGATGAAGAGTGGCCCCTGCTTGCCACAACTAGAGAAAGCCCTCACACAGAAACGAAGACCCAACACAACCAAAAATAAATAAATAAATAAAATTTAAATATATATATATATATATATATATATATATATATATATATATATAATCTCCAAAATGACATTATGCTATTTTTATGTGACTGTAGGAACCACTTTTAGAAACAATATGTACTCTCTTTATTAACTCAGTTAAATTTCATTAAAACTTTCTACTGAGTTTTAATACTTCTATGTCAATTCTGATATTTGTAATAAGCTGCTTTAAAATGCTTTCTACCACAATTCCAAAAATGGAATAAAGGAAAAATGATTGTTTGCACATAAATAAAGATCATAGACATCATCATATGTGAGGCTACTGTGGTTATGTAAGATATGAAGAGCATGTTGTCTGCAATTTATTACAAATGTTTATTATGGCCATTTAAGAAAGAAAATTATGATAGTTGATATCAACCACTGTTTTGTGCTGTTGGTAAAATTACAACCTTGGTATACTAATTAATGTATGATGTAGTTTTTCCTAGAATATATATAGAAAAGTTTACATGGCAAACTGGTAAACCAAGGATTATTTAAATACCATTTTATGATGTTGCTATCCTTGTTATACCCAACAAATTTCAATGAGCTTCTTTTAAATTTTTCCTGTGACTCCTACCTCTACCACTTTCATTTGTGTTCTTGCTTTTCTTGGATTTTCTAAATTACTCCCTGGGGTATCTCAAACTGAATTCTAAATGCATAATTTTGACAGGAAAGGAAAATTCTGTTACTTACGTACCTGTTACCTGAAATCTGAGATATCCTAAAGAATTCTTTCCACATATGAGCTACATGGTTAATATTTCCTTGTAATTTTTCATGTTGCATGTGTGCTTCCTGAAACCAGAGATAATAATTTCAAATTTTAGGTTAAAGAATAGAAAATAAGATGATCATTAACCAGTGTGTAGTCATTAAGTCCATTTTCTTGAGAAGGGACTATATTTGGTTTGGAGGGCTATGTATAAAAGACGTCATGGCCAATTATAAATTTATTAATTTCCTTTATAATTTAAAAAACTTTTTTACACCAAATTATCGGAACTGTACTCAGTCTCAAGAGAAGGTGAATGAAGATATGATTGTGTAAGTCCAAATGAAATGTTAATATCATATTCATTGCATGCTGCTTTATTCAATACTTATAAGGAAGAAAACTGAAATGTTTGTCTGATCATTAATATTACATATAAATGAGTAAAGCAAACACGTCCTCGTCTTTCATTTGGTATAGAAAATATAATTACACATTATAATTGTGTAATTATAATTTCTTCTCCTACTTGAAAGGTATATAAGTTCATATGCTTTCAGTTTTGACAAAATTGTCATCAATAGAAATGTTGTTTTGGGATTTGCATTTTTATATAAATTTTGTTTCCTAGAACTGAAGGTACATAACCTAGAGGTTAAATGACTAGCTTTTCCTTTTTAAAATTTTTTTCTTACAAAACTTACAGAAAAATGCCACTTCTGTAAACTTTAAAAGCCAAGAAGATGTGTGCAACAAATAGTAAAATAAAAAACTAAAAAGAGTAAAGTTTTATTCAGACTAATTTTGGAGACTAATTATTCAGACTATGATAGTAAAGTTGTATTCAGACTAAAAATTATAAAGTCTGAAATAGATAATTTATTATCATTTTGGTTTTGTAAGCTTGTGTATTAAGCAGTATGCTTTCCTCTGTCACATGTGTTGAGTTTGTTAGAGAAATGCAACCTTACTGAGTATATTCACTGGATTTCAGTAGTGCCTCACTGAAACTAACAGTCTTATCAGACCTAAGTGATCTCTTATTCTTTTCCTCCAAAAATGAAGCCTCCATTCTACACAACCCCAAGAGACATCCATCACATTGTAGTGACACTCTCTGGGCCATAATTCTTGACCTTCCACAGTTAGCCACAGCCTCATGTGACTACTTAATCTTCAATTAATTAAAATTAGATAAAATTTAAAATTCAGTTTCTCATTCTCAGTCAAGTGCCAAGTGTTCAAGTCACATATGGCTGGCTGCCATATTGTACAGCACAAATATGGAACATTTTCTTCATCACAGAACATTCTATTGGACAGTGCTGCTCTGGACTACAGTGTGAATAATGCTGCCTCAAGTTGTGCTTTGCTGCAGTCTCAACTTTCTTTGAGGGAAAGTTTCTATTTTTTAGCACTTTTTACATAAAGTTTATTTATGTTCCATCTTTTAAAAATTCCTGATTAGGATCCAGGAACTGTCTTCTACTGAATTCTGGTCTTACGATATTAAAGCAGGGTTCTAATGTTACAATCATTAAGTATGAGTTCCTTACAAAAAAGTTTGGAACTTTTAAAAATAGGGGCATCTATCTTAAAAACATAATAAAAGGGAGAATAAGATATGTCGATGTAATCTATGTATGGTTATTAAGAGATTACTAAACTTATAAGGAAACATTCTTAACATTTATAATGTTGTATTTGTTATGCTATTGTTTCTCAAACCAGTGTACTGTTTTGGAAATATTTGAGGTATATGGTGAAGAAGGGTTCCATAGTCAAAATGGTTCAGAAAACACTGTATATGACAGCCTCCTTGGATACACTTAGGACAGATAAGCATACTTAAGGCTCAATTTAATCAAAGTTTTCCAAACCTGTTTGACTATGGAAACTAAACATCCTGCTGAGCCAATGTTTTGATGAACACATTTCTGTGAAACCTTGTTTTATATAACTTTTTTGGTGGGGATAAGATAATACCTCTTACATCTATAATAATCAAGAACTGAAAAATGTTATTTTACCTATTTTCCAAAGACAATGACTCATGGTTTTATGTAATTTTAATGTTTTAATGTTGTCTGTGCCTTTGTCTTACTTATCAGACAATTATTCTGAAAATAAGATTCCTCCTTTGCAATCAATCCCCATTTCCACCCCCAGCCCCAAGCAACTTCTTATCTGCTATCTTTAAAGATTTGCATTTTTTAGACATTACATGTGCTTGGAAACATACATGTAGGGTTTTGCACCTGGCTTCTTTTATTAAGTGCAATGATTTTGAAGTTCACCCATGCTATGATGTGTATCAGTAGTTGATTCCTTTTCATTGCTTAATAGTAATCCATTGCAAGGATATATCATGTTTTGTTTATCTGTTCACCAGATGATGGACTTCTGGAGTGTTTCCATTTTTTTGCTATTTAAAAATAACGAATCTATGAACACTGATATATAAATCTTTGTGTGGACATATGTTTTTATTTCTCTTGGGTAGATACCTAGGAGTAGAATTGCTGGGTCATATGGTAAGTTTATGTTTATCTTTTTAAGAAACTGCCAAACTGTTTTCCAAAGTGGATATATCATTTTACTTTTCCACCAACAATGTGTAACTGTTCCAGTTTCTCCACATCTTCACCAACACTTGTCATTGTCTTTTTTATTATAGCCATTGTGTAGGTATGACGTGGTATTGTATTGTGACTTTAATTTGCATTTCCCGATTGAGCATTTATTTACTTTTTAAGCATTCGTATATTTCTATGGTGAAGCGCATATTCAAATATTTTGCCTATTTTATTGTGTTGTTTGTCTTAACGTTGAATTCTGAAAGTTCTTTGTAAATTCTAGATACAAGTTCTTTGTCAGATATATGATTGGCATATATTTTCTCCTAATGTGTGGCTAGTCTTTTCATTTTCTTAAAGATTCCTTTTGAAACAGAAAAGTTTTAAATTTTGATTAGGTACAGTTTATCAGGTTTTTCTTTTATGGATTTTCCTTTTGGATTTAAGAATTCTTTGCATAGGATCGTGAAGATTCTCTTCTACATTTTCTTCTAGAAATTTCAACATTTTAGCTCAGACACTTAGGTCTATGATCCATTTTGAGTTCATTTTTTTGACTGTTGTGAGGTAAGGGTCTCAATTCTTTTTTGCACTTCTTTTTTTCATTTGTCCCAAGACTCTTTCTTGAAAAAACTATTTTTTCTACATTGAATTGCCTTGGCACCTTTGCTAAAAATCAAATGCCCATAAGTGTAAGGGCTAGCTTCTGTTCTCTCATTTTTGTTGCATTTATTGACAGTCTGTCCTTATGCTGGTATCACACTGCCTTGAGTACTATAGTTTTAGAGTTTAAATAAATAAATACATTTTTAAAAATCAGGAAATGAAAGTCCTCCAACTTCAATCTTCTTTTTAGACATTTCATTTCCACATATATTTCTACATATATTTTGGGATTACTCTTCAAATTCTGCAAAATAGCCTGCTGGGATTTTGACAGGGATTAATTGAATCTATAGATTAATTTGGGCAGATTGTCATCTTAACAACATTGAGTCTTCCAATCCATTTATTCAGATCTTCTTTAATTTCTCCCAACAATATTTTGTAGTTTTCTGTGTACAAGTCTTTATTTTCTCCTTTGCATTTGATCTTTTAACCCAGTTTTCTCTTATAATATTGCAAACATTTTCCCCACAACATTAAAAAAAGTTCAATAAGATTTCTATTAAACCTATAGTGTTCTATGCTGTCCTTGAACAATCCCTCTTATTAGAAAACAGTCAATTCTCGTTATTGTAATAATTATGTTCTTTTAAAGTCATCATGAACACTGAATTAGCAAATACAGAACCATTGCTTCCTGGTTTCTGTGAACCTCCAGTCACAACATTTTCATCAATTGATTATCATTGAACTCACGGTCAACAGCACTATAACTCATGTCTGAACGACGCTTATCTAACACATGTATTTTCATGTGCCATAGGGCACATCACAGCTTCCTTGCACTTAGGAACACTAGACAGCACTTCAGCATGCTTCTTGAGAGTCGTTTTAAACAGTGAAAACATCAACAAAAAGCACAAAAATTAGAAAAACTTGCCACTACCTAGATCACAAAAATGACACTTGTTTACAGTATGAGGGCACAAACAAAAAAGCAGAGTGTTGCCTTGTTCAGCCTGAGCTGGGAGTACCTGTGTTGGGTGACTCAAAATTTTTGCCACTCTACACATGTCCATAAATAACAATGAAAACAGCAAACATTGATTTTTGGATTACAAATAAATTTCATTGAGCAGGCACATTTGCCAACACAGAATCTGGGAATAATGAGACTCAAGTGTATGGTCCTCTGTGCTTTTCTTGATACTTTAGTCTCCTGGATTTCCAACTACCTCATTGGCCACTTCTCAGCTTTCTTTACTGGCTCTTTGCCTTCACCTTAAACTCTACCATGTTTGGAGAGTCCCTGAGCTCAGTCCTTTGTCCTCTTTTTTATCTATACTTTATTCTCTGTCTCTGTGGATGATCTCAGCCAATACTTTGTTTTAATTGCCACCTGTAAGCTGGTGACTTTCAAATTTCCATCTGCAGCCTATACCCCTCTCCAGCACTTCAGACTCTCATTTTCAACTTACTTGATATCCACTTTGACGTTTAATATGCATGTCAGACTTATGTCTAAATCAAAACACTTGATATCTCCTGCAAATCTGTTCCTGTCTCAGTCTCCCACATCTGTAAATGGCACCCCATTCACTTAGTTGCTGAAGACAAAATCTAAGGAGTTATCCTTACTTTCTTCCCTTCCTGCATTCCTCACATCCAGTACATTGGCAATTCTTGTTTGTTGTTGTATTTCCAAAATATATCTAGAATCTGTCTACTTCTTTGCAATCAGCTTCTACCATCTACATCCAAGCCTCCATCCTTCTCACCTTGACCACTGCAATAACCTCCTAACTAAACTGTCTGTTTTGCTTTGTTGTAACCTCCATCCATTCTCCACAGAGGACCCAGAGTAATATTTTAAAACTTTGAATAGATAAGAACATTCTATGCTTAAATGGTCTTCTGTTTCTCTTGGAAGAAAACCTGTACAATGCACCATAGCTAAGAGCCCTATGATATGCCAAATTCTCCAGCCTCATAATTTCATAACTCTTTGGACTTCTTTTCTTCTGGGAACATGCTAAGCTCTTTCCTGCCTCTGACCTTATTACTTGCTTTTCTCTGTCCCTGGAATGCTCTTCTTCTTGCTTTTTTATGGCTGGCTCCATTTCTCCTTTTGGATCCCAGCCATAATATCATTTCCTCAAAGAAATTTTTCTTAATCACTCTTTTTATCTTCACTAGCTCTCCCAACTCACCTTTACCCACCAGTTATTCCATGACCTATCACCCTGTTTACTTTCCTCATAGAACAACTTGAAATTCTTTTTCTTTGTGTGTTGTCTGTCTCCTCCCACAGGAATGTAAACTCTTCACGAATAGGGACTTCTTATCTTGCTCTTGACTGTATTTATTTCTAGAACTTCATACTAGTGGGCACCCAGTATAGGTTTATTAAATGATTACATTTCTCTTTCTTTTTAACTGAAGTAACATTGGTTTATAACATTATATAAGTTTCATTATAATGAAACATTATAATTCAACTTCTGTATATACTACAGCATACTCACCACCAAAAGTTTAGTTTCCATTCATCACCACACAGTTGACCCCCTTCACCCATTTCACCCTCTTCCCATTCCCTTCACCTCTGGTAATCACTACTCTGTTCTCTGTATCTATGTGCTAGTTTTTTGTTTTGCTTTGTTCATTTATTTTGCTTTTTAAAAATATTCCACATATGAGTGAAATCATGCAGTATTTGTCTATCTCCATCTGACTTATTTCACTTAGCATAATATCCTCAAGGTCCACCCATGTTGCTGCAGATGGAAAGATTTTTTTCTTTTTTATGGCTGAGTAGTATCCCACTGTGTGTGTGTGTGTGTGTGTGTGTGTGTGTGTGTGTGTGTGTGTGTGTGTGTATACTACATCTTCTTTAGCCATTCATCCATCGGTGGGCACTTAGATTGTTTTCATATCTTGGCTATTGTAAATAATGCTGTGATGAATGCAGAGGTGCATATGTCTTTTCAAATTAGTGGTTTTGACTTCTTCAGATAAATACCCAGATTGGAATAGCTGGATCATATGATAGTTTTATTCTTAATTTTTTGAGGAATCTCCATACTGTTTTCCATAGTGGTTTCGCCAATTTAAATTCCCACCAGCAGTGCACAAGGGTTCCCTTTTCTCCACATCCTCGCCAACACTTGTTATTTCTTGTCTATGTATAATAGCCATTCTGATGGAAGTGAGGTGATATCTCATTGTGGTTTTGATTTACATTTCCCTGATGATTAGTGACGTTAAACATCTTTTCATGTGTCTCTTGGCCGTCTGTATGCATTCTTTGGAAAAATGTCTCCTCAGATCCTCTGCCCATTTTTCAGTTGGGTTGTTTGTTTTTTTGTTGTTGATTTTTATGAATTCTTTATATATTTTGGATGTTAACCCTTTATTGGATATATGACTTGCAGATATCTTCCTCCGTTCAGTAGGTTGTCTTTTCATTTTGTTGATAATTTCCTTTGTTGTGCAAAACTTTTTAGTTCAGTGTAGTCCCATTTGTTTATTTGAAAGGTTGTCTGATTCTAAGAATTTATCCATTTCTTCTAGGTTGCCCAATTTGTTGGCAAACAGCTGTTCATTATATTCTCTTATAATCCTTTGTATTTCTGTGGTATCTCGTGATTTCTCCTCTTTTGTTTCTGATTTTGTTTATCTGAGCCTTCTCTTTTTTCTTAGTGAGTCTAGCTAAAGGCCTGTCAATTTTGTTTATCTTTTCAAAGAACCAGCTCTTAGTTTCATTGATCTTTTCCATTGTCTTTTTAGTCTCTATTTCATTTATTTCTGCTCTGATTTTTATTATTTCCTTCCTTCTACTGACTTTGGGCTTCATTTGTTTTCTTTTTCTAGTTCCTTTAGGTGTTAAGCTAGATTGTTTATTTGAGATTTTTCTTGTTTATAGGCCTGCTATAAACTTCCCCTTAGTACCTCTTAGTATTGCATTTGCTGCATCCCATAGATTTTGGTATGAAATGACTACATTTCTTATCTGGTCTCCTACTGGTAGCTATTTAGAATGTTTTCAGTTTTATGTATTATAATTAATGCTATAATGAACAATCATTTAGATTAATCTTTGTACATATTTCCTTAGGGTAAATTCCTTAAGTTGAATTTTGGATTTAAGTATATGTATTTAAAGAATTTTATAAAAGGCTTTTGACTACTATCATTTCTTTACCCTCCTTTTCTACATACAGCTATCATAATTACATCAATGTAACATTTTCAAATGAAAGTATAAAAATATGGACAGACGCTATAAGTAGCGAATATGTTTTGAAATGCTAATCTTTGCTAATAATATAAGAGAGACATACTCTAAACGTCTTACAAGGGTAACTGAGATTCCTACATCAGCATACTTCAGTCTTTCTCATGGTGGTTTATTTTTAGTTATCTTATAGGCTTTAGCCCAAATTCTCTTAATCAAATATTATGACAGATTTCATTTTTTTGGTAACAAGGGAAAAAAGTTGTGCTTCAGTCTCACTAAAATTTCCAATAATCCTTTTTTCAGGTTGATCCTGTATTATGTTGGAATAGGAGTTACTGCCATGGTTTTTGGCTACATACAGATTTCCTTTTGGGTTATGACTGCAGCTCGACAGACCACGAGAATTCGAAAACAGTTTTTTCATTCAATTTTGTCTCAGGACATCAGCTGGTTTGACAGTTGTGACATCGGTGAACTTAATACTCACATGACTGAGTAAGAGGATGGATGTGCAGTTTATCAACTTTGTTCTCATATATGATGTATAAATGACTTAACTGCATTTATTTTCTTGTTTCAGTGACATCAACAAAATCAATGATGGTATCGGAGACAAGATTGCTCTGTTGTTTCAAAACATGTCTACTTTTTCTGTTGGCCTGGCGATTGGTTTGGTGAAGGGCTGGAAGCTCACCCTGGTGACTCTGTCCACATCACCTCTTATAATTGCTTCAGCAGCCATGTTTTCTAAGGTAGGCAAGATGACTAATGTAGTGTTAACTGGAAGCAGGAATGTGAACTAGATATTTTACTGAGTTTGTATTAAAAAAAAGGCATTTCTATTTTTTTTTCTGTGTCCCAAAATAGGAAGGAATATTAACTACCTTTCTATTTTCAAGTTATTTGGCTACAATGAGGTTTGGTTTTAATACCTTACTAACATTTTAAAACATTCCTCTTCATTTAGAACCTAATGCAGTTTCAAATAATAGCATGGATAAAGCTTTATGCTCTTATACATTGAATGCTGGGAAAGCCTTGTGTTGTCTAAATTCCCACATAAATGTGTTTCAATTCATTTCACTAGAACAGAATGAGAAAATTCTAAAACAGTAAACACCTGAGCTATTATGTGACTATTTTATGTCAGCCATTTCAAGTTTATATTTTTATAAGGCTCTGAATTACCATTTAAAACGTCTGCTAATGTATATTTTTATGTAGTATATAAATCTGTTTCAATTTTTTAAAACAAACTTTGTATTTACATTTAAATTATATTTCTAGCACTGTTATAATGTATTAATCTTAATCTCTTTACAAGATATTAATCTATTTACAGCCTGGTTTTGAAACCAATGCTATTTGTGCAAGGTAAAATATATATATCTCTGCCAATATAGTTCTACCAACGTGTATACCCATTTCCTAGATTGGAGGCACAGTGTACTCTTAAGAGATGGAGTTTTGTTTTGTTTTGGGGTTTTTATGGAGTTTAAAATTTTTCAAAGCCAGTTGCTCTTTATGGAAGTCAAAGCCATAAAATTTGCTGAGTTTATTTGCTAGCAACATACAAATTCAACCAAACAAGAATTTTCAACAATAAAAATATCCTGTGTTTGAATAATTCCTTCACAATAGACTTGGGTGTATAGACAACAGATCTTTATTTAGTGTGACTTCTAGTGTTGACCTTGTAACCCTTGTCAAAATCTTCATCCCCAGCTTATTTGAAATGAGGACCCCTCAGTAGGAAGATTACCCACAGTATGTTACTAAAATCAGAGCTTTAACTGCCCAAGAAGTGGAGTGGACAATGAGTTTTAAAAGAACAGCAGTGGGGAAACTAAGGTCTGCTATTGCTGTTAACTAATTGCAAGTAGGAAGCAAGTAAAGTCAAAATTACCTAAATGACTAAAGATGCCAGGCTGGATGGTTTCTAGCATCCTTTAATTCAATTTAATTGGGCAAATACATATTGAATACTGGCTATGTACAAGGTTTTTTGCTATGTGCAGCTTCCCCTCCAGTGACAGCTGTTTTATTAAGTGAATCCAGTAAATAATAAGTATTACTCAGTTTATACTACCTTCTGCTTTAACAAACACCTGTGCGTGTCTTACATAAAATTAGTTCCAATTATGTGGAATGTATTTTGAAAATGGATAGATTTGTTATATGAGCAAGCCGTAGTTACAGACTCACAACTCTGAAGACAATTTCCTTTCTTCCTTTCATTGAACTCTTATGCTAATTACTAAATTAAATCCTTTACCAATTAAAGGAATAGTAAGTGGGGTGTATAATAAAGAAAAAGGCACATTCTGATGAAAATTTTTGATAAATCTGGTAAACCTGAATAATATCACCAGGAATGATAGTCTCCTCTCTCTCTCTATCTCCCTCTCTCTCTCTATCTCCCTCTCTCTCTCTCTCTCTCTCTCTAAAATCTCACATTTTACTATGTGGCAATACACTGTTTACTAGACAGGCTGCATTATGCAGTATTAGTTTCAGGAGTCATATTCCTCTTCCTGCCACAGCTCTGTGACTCATACCCTCTGGAAGTGTTGTTTTTTCCATAATAACAAATCAAATCAAGTCACATCAGGCACACTGATTTCCAGGGTGCACGTAAGAAGAACTCTGTCCCTAATATCCTTCTCCAAATCAAATTTTTCCAAATTGTATTAATATAGATACTCATTTTCTAAGCTTTTAAAAACACAGAGAAAAAACAGTGAAGCTCTATTAGAAGGAAAAATAGAGATTTACACTCTAGGTTACGTTAAGCTAAGCTTGTTCACTGCAGTGAGACTTTAAAAAGTCAATATCTGTTACCATTGGTTTCCTCATTTGCAAACTGATGGGGTTAGAATAAGTGATAAGTACCTCTTCAATAGTAAAATTTTGTTATTCTAGATTCTACCTGAATTAAATTCTCTGTGCCTTGTTACTACCCCAGGTTATTCTTTTTTTTTTTTTTTCTGATAATCAATCACACTTTAATTTTTTACTGGGGTATAATTTACAATATTGTGTTAGTTTCAGGTGTACAGCAACGTGAATCTGTTATACATATGCAAATAGCCACTCTTTTTTAGCTTCTTTTCCCATATAGGCCATTACAGAGTATTGAGTAGAGTTCCCTGTGCTATACAGCAGGTCCTCATTAGTTATCTATTTTATATATAGTAGTGTGTATGTGTCATTCCCAATCTTCCAATTTATCCCTCCCCTCTCCTTCCCCCTTGGTCACCATAAGTTTATTTTTTATCTGTAGCTCTATTTCTGTTTTGGAGATAAGTTCATTTGTTGCCTTTTTTTAGATTCCACATATATGCAATATCATATGATATTTGTCCATCCCAGGTTATTCTTTGGTTAACTGTGGTCTTTGTTTATTACAGATAGTTATCTCATTGTCCAGTAAGGAATTAAATGCTTATTCCAAAGCTGGGGCTGTAGCAGAAGAAGTCTTGTCATCAATCCAAAGAGTCGTAGCCTTTGGGGCCCAGGAAAAAGAAATTCAAAGGTCTGTTCCTTTAATTATGATAATATCTGCTTGGTTTTATTTTCCCCCAAGGCTATTATATTGTGTTTTGGCTTTTTAAGGTATACACAGAATCTAAAAGATGCAAAGAATGTTGGCATGAAAAAAGCTATAGGTTCGAAACTCTATCTTGGTGCTGTGTACTTCTTTATGAATGGAACCTACGGAATTGCTTTTTAGTATGGAACCTCCTTGATTCTTAGTGGAGAACCTGATTATACCATTGGAACTGTTCTTGCTGTAAGTCTTATTTGAGAACAAAGGTAACTGGCCTAGATAATCTTTTCTTACCTAGAATTTATTAAAAATTTCTCTTTGAATGACTCAATGTTTGAAGATGAGTGTTTTTAATAAACAAATATTTGTTTCCTTCAAATGATTTGTATACAGCTTTAAATTATAGTTATACATTGGCAGGATTTACTCATCCTGCATGTTTAGTGTCTTCTAAAAGCATGATGTTTTTAAAAGAATCATAACTGAATTCTCCACTGGGAGATAGAGTTGTCTTAATCCAGAAGTCAAAAAGACCAGCCTCTAGGGAGACTGCTTCCTTTCCATCTTGCTGAGATAAGAGAGCGCTCTACATTCACCTTGCTAAATGTTTTCTTCTGGAAATATTCTGTAGATTGGAATCTCCTGCTCTTCCTCTGTCCTTTCAGCCTATAATAATGTTAAAAACAGACTATATACAGCTCTGTCCAACATCACAATTTAGAGTTTTTTAAACTCTTAATGGTTATACATTAAATTGTAATTGTTTCAGTTATGCTCCCAAGTTTCAATAATAAACAGATCAGCTCAGGATTAAGAACCATTTGTCCTGCTGAACTAAATTGATCTGGTCTGTATACTTTAGTCCTCATTTGGCCTTCCCATTGTATGTAGGTTTCTTTTCCGTCAACTAAAGTCATCTTCTGAACTTGAGACTTTCATTTTTAAGTCTTTAAGCTATTCATATATTGCTGATAAATGAAACTTGAGCGTAAGGAATTTTTAGCACATCTTTCCTCCTCAATTTATGTGTGACTATAGGTGTATGACTTGCTAAGCTTTAGCTTCTTCATCTATAAGACAGGGAAAATAGCACTTAGCTTGTGGGGTTCTTTGCTTATTTGACTTTCGGCAGAGATGTGTCTGTCTGAAAATGAACAGGTGTCCACTAATATAAGAATTCAGAAAAGTTTGGGAAAAAGTAGTACAGCATCTCTAAGACAATGAAATCTATAATATCCTTTTCTTTAAAGTTAAGGAGTTAACCAGCATACAGGGGAGTAGAGCTCACCTCCTTACCCCCCCCCCCCCAGGTTCATGTATGTTCAGCACTCCTCAGTAAGCAGATTTTTCTGCTCAGCTTCCCAACAGGTAATAACGACAAGATTACGGGACAATTAGAAGTCGTTCAACATTAGGAAAAGGCCAACTGCACTTGGATTAACTAATATTTCCTTTATATTCGGCAGCATCTTCCATTCTTTCCTACCTAATTTCTCTAATATACCTCTGAGTCTCAACCAAGTATACACTTCATTCTGTTGTCCCGCTTATATAACTGTGAAGGATAAATATTATTTTCTGTTCCTGTAGGTTTTTTTTTAGTGTAATCCATACTATTTATTGCATTGGAGCAGCAGCCCCTAGCTTTGAAAGCTTCACTATAGCCAGAGGAGCCGCCTTTAATATTTTCCACATTATTGATAAGGTAAGACTCCTAACTGCCTTGAAAGATAACTATCATTACTGCAAGAAGGAAACCAAAAAACAGGCGCTTTCATTTCACTTAAACAAAAAGATGGGCAAAATCCATGTTGCCCAGTTGGCTGTGGAAAGATTATTTTAACTCTTCAACAAGGAGATTGTGTTTTATTGAAACCTTCATATGTAACTCAATGCACTTCTAAAGCAGAAAGGAAATCACTGTAGAAGAAAACCCATCTTTAAACTACTTTTAGGATATAGAGAGTGTCAGCCTAGTTTCTCTAAGATTTATAACGTCCTCTTTGTTTTTCCAAGAAACCTACTATAGATAAGTTTTCAACAACAGGCTATAAATCGGAATGCATACAAGGAAATGTGGAATTTAAAAATGCTTCTTTCAGGTATCCATCAAGACCATCTATCAAAGTAAGTAAAATTTAATTATGGAAAGGTACACTTTTCTAATACTACCTTTCACTGGCTAGGATCTCCTCATATGAGATGGTTTAGGATCACTTTGACCAAGATTTGGCTACTTTGTTTAGAGACTTGAGGGGAGAGAGAGAGAGACAGAGAGAGAGGGAGGGAGGGAGGGAGGAAGAGAGAGAGGAAGGAAAGAAGGAAGGATAGATTAGTAATGGACAAATAACTCTGGAAGATCTAGTTACATTTTGCAGCCTCTTCTCTATATTGAACTGACTAAAGCATTTTTTTTTTAATTTTATTTATTTATTTATTTATTTATTTTTGGCTGTGTTGGGTCTTCGTTTCTGTGCGAGGGCTTTCTCTAGTTGCGGCAAGTGGGGGTCACTCTTCATCGCGGTGCGCGGGCCTCTCACTATCGCAGCCTCTCTTGTTGCGGAGCACAGGCTCCAGACGCGCAGGCTCAGCAATTGTGGCGCACGGGCTTAGTCGCTCCGCGGCATGTGGGATCTTCCCAGACCAGGGCTCGAACCCGTGTTCCCTGCATTGGCAGGCAGATTCTCAACCCCTGCGCCACCAGGGAAGCCCTGACTAAAACATTTTTGACTTCCTGGAATTCCTTCACTCTGGATTTGGGAGCACAGCAAAAATGTCTTGGATTGATGTTGCCACCTATTGGTGGTCCCTGGATATTTTCCCACTCAGCATAGATCACTCGTTTGAACTTTCTAAAGTTTCTAACCTGGGGGAATTGTGCCCATATTGTGTCTTTCCATTATCCCGTTTTCTAGGGCTTTTACTACAGCAGCATTTTTGCCTCCGTTTCTTTCTCTCTCACTTTCACACAGGCACACACACACTCAGCATAAAGTGCGTCCTTCTCCCTCTATCATTCAGCCTTTGACAAATTCTTGTAAAAATGTGTCTGTCTCTTCTCTTGTCTTCATCCTTTCATCTTATTAGTGTATTTATCTAAAAAGGCAGTTACTGTTAAAGATTGCAAAGAGTAATTCCTAATAAAACACCTGCTTTATAGAAAAAGGATGACATGATTTTAAGTGAAATTGGTAAAAATACTGATGTCATCAACCTTCAATGTCTTTTAAAGTGTCCAAATATCACCTGCATAATTTGCATCAAAAAAATATATACCTACTCTTACTTCCTTATTTTTCTCTAAGTCTTTGATTGAAATTCTTTCTTTCAAAGCTCTTTATTTTTTTAAATTTTTGTTATTTAATTACCATTATTGGAATAGTGTTGTCTTCTATCATTTTTCTTAACATAAATAGAACATTTTAATTCCATTTTGCAACTATATTTGGGTTGGCTTCCTGAAGACTTAAGCACTGATTTTGTCATTACATTGTATGGGTTTTAAATAAGTATTTTTTAAATGAACATTTGAAACATAGCCTTTTTTGTTAAATTGAAAAATAAATAATTACCCCCCCAAAAGTCCACCCACTTTAAATAAACAAAACACAGATTCTTCCAAAGAAAGAACAGATGCGAATTCTAGAGTAAAAGTGCAGGTGGGAGAGGAGGTACTCTCACTGGGGGTCCCTGATTTGTCACCTCCTTTAGAGAATTTTTCTTTGCTTGGCCCTTTGAAGGTTTTGCATTTGGTTTGTTTATAGAGTCTCTTTCTTTACAAATGAGGAGATCAAAGTGAAAGAATCCAAGGGGATATTCCCATGTTTTGGGAAAATGTAAGCAAAGATAAGTGAGAGTTTCTCAACAGGATTACTGTCGTCATTTTGGGAAGGTAATTTTTTGTGAGGTTTCTCTCATATTGCAGGTTCCTGGGACACTAAATGCTGGTAGCAACCCCCAGTTATTGAGAAAAATGTAAAAGTACTCCCCCTAAGTTGAAATGTCCCTGTGAGATCCACCACTAGAAAAAGAGGCTTTCTAGTGGTGAAATCCTATTCGTGGGAGTCCCTAAGAAGTCTGCCAATTGTTTTAGTTCGGAGTCTATTTTGCAACAATGTTACATATATTCTAAGAAAGAACTTCCTTAAAGAACTCACAGGGATATCTGGCAAGATTTCATTCAATTGTTGCAAGTTGGAAGATATAACTTTCACTAACTTGGTAGTCATGAAATTCATATAAATTATTTTGGTTGAAAATATGAAAAAAATTTTCCTGTGGCTAGTTAATAATCTATGAGTACTCACTTTAGATCTCCTCTTTATATAGAGAGATGATTAGTGTTTTTCTCCAAAATTATGTAGGTTATTATACACATACATGAAACAAACGTAATAAGATCTAAATTTGTTTTTAAGTGCCAAAGAATTTTTTCCTGTTTATAATTATACATTAAATTTCTGAAGATAGGTAAATCATATTCTTATCCTAGTTTTATGGAATTGTTTCCCCATACTTTCCAATAGATTCTGAAAGGTCTGAATCTCAGAATTAAGTCTGGAGAGACAGTAGCCTTGGTTGGCCCCAACGGCAGTGGGAAGAGTACAGCAGTCCAACTTCTGCAGAGGTTATATGATCCTGATGACGGCTTTGTAAGTGCACCTAGCAAGATCATACGCATTCCACACGATGAGATTTGGAAATTCCACCTATTACAGACAGCTTACAGCTGTGTCAACTTCTAATTTTGAACAGTGGAACTGGGAGAGAAACCATATTGTTTTCTTTCCTGCATATTCATTCATTCAACAAATATTTATTGAGCACCTACAAAGTGCCAGACGTTCTTCTAGGTGCTGGGAATACATTGGTGAACAAAGCATAAAAACCTCTCTTCCCTCATCAAGTTTACATTCTAATAAGTAGAGACAGACAATAAATAAAATAAGTAAATTATATAATATGTTAGAAGATAATAAATGCTATAGAGAAAAATAAAATAGTAATTTGTAGCACGCAGAAATTATCAAGAATTTCAGTTCCTCAAAACATCCCAAAAGAATAATATCTGTAGAAAATACTCTCTCATTTTTTTCTGTCATCCATATGTTGCACTTAACTTTCTCACCCTTGTAAACAGCATAGAGAACAAGACTATGATAGTCACAGAAGCATAATTCTTAATGCTTCTATTCAGTTTTTCAACTGTTATTTTTAAAAGAAAATCTACTCCTCTAAAACTTAAATTTGACTTCTTAAGTCTTCATTTGGAGTATACTAGACTCATGTATCCATGCTAATATTGAATAAATAAATTACTGGATTAGCATTCCTTACATAAAGCAGTTGCATAGAATACCCATGCCCAGACAGAATACCAGTTGGTGTGAAATACCAGAGTTATAATTATCATACCTTGGCTTCTGTCATTGGAATATGTTGGGATAATAGGTAATGACACTATCTATGGAGAAGACAATGTTCATTTAATATTATTTATAGCAGTGAATAGAATGGACTTTTACCTTTTGCAGAGGAGTGGGCTGTTGAAGGGAAGGAAGGACGTTTCCTAGAAAAAAAATGCAAAGGTCACATCAGTCTTAAAATAACAAAACTTCAGTTTTTTACATGTGTTTACATGGTAATATTTGTGGCTCCTGGAGTATATATCCTCATAATACCTAATTTGTGGATCGTAGAGTAAAGATATTCAGGTAGTTTGGCCAAATTTTAAGTCATTTTTTTTAGGTTTTATTAATTCCCAACTACCAGAAAAAGTCTATGGGCATTATACATGCTATAAATATTTTATCAAAATATAGTCAGTCATTGTTTCCTGAAATAACCTACTTCTCAGCTTATGTTCTGGAGCAGTAAAAAGGGCTCTAACCCAGTGCAGTGAAAGGCATCACAACGTGATTCATTCCTTTGGATTCACAGATCACGGTGGATGGTAACGACATCAGAACTTTAAATGTGCAGCATTATCGAGAACATTTTGGAGTGGTCAGCCAAGAGCCTGTTTTGTTTGGGACCACCATTAATAACAATATTAGATATGGACGAGATGGCGTGACTGATGAAGACATTGAGAAAGCTGCAAAGGAAGCAAATGCTTATGATTTTATAATGGAGTTCCCCATGGTAAGTACACTATGTACCCTATATCCTTAGCTTAAGTGTAAAGCACTGAAATATTCCAAAATAAGTTAAATAACAATAACATCTACAGAGTAGGGGGAGTGTGATTAATTTTTGCATTGTCCTAGGTGACACATCTGAAAATGAGAGAGCGTGGTAACAACCAAAAGAAGAAATACATCCTTGAAAGGTCCAATTTTTAACCTGTTTAGTTCTTACTGGTTCACACTTCAAATGGAAAAGAAAAAAATAAGGGATATGTTAAAATATAACGAAGAAATATGAAAGAAAATCATCAGTACAAGCTGAGGGATAGCATGTATCTGCAAAACTGTTGGTTTGCAACGCCATCTTGTGGCTAAGATTGGGAATGTCACACACAGTGTTCAGATCAAGACATGTGACATGATAGTTGGAAAGAGATACAGTAAACTATAATTTTGGGTATTAGGACATATAGGATCCTAATGGGTATTTAAAATTGATAGAGAGCTCTAAAAATATTTCTATTTCTCAAAGTGTTTGTTCATCGGCATCTTCTGAAATTGTTGTGGGGAGCACCTCGTGAAATATGAAAGGATGAGATTTGAAATTAAAAACACAAATAAAATTCCAACATCCCAGAAGGCAACCATAACAAAAACAGTTTGTTTTAATGGATATATTTTACAAACTACACTCCATAGGTCATAATAATTTTGTTCTTTCTTTTGTTTATTTCATAAAAACTTGTGTTTGCCATTCATTACCACCTATCCCCGTTATTTAGGGTCATAATTAGGACAGAAAACATTAAAGGCTGGAGGTCATTCTTTGCCGTGTGGTTTGGGAAAACACAGACTTCCTTTCTTTGACCTTTTGACTTTTAGTGACTTCCTTTCCTCAAAACACCAACGATCTTCAGTTTCCCACCTGGAATTAGAAAGTTTTCTGGTGCCTCTTAAGTCATTCCCTATAAGTTATGACTTGCTTTTACTAAAAGTCCAATATTTACACAAAAATGTCCCTTGCTATAAATCTAATAGTAAATCCTAAAGATATAATCCAAAGAACAAATTAAAGATGCTGGGTTATTTTGATAGAAACTAAATTCCACAGCCATGGTTAACCAGGGAAATAAGAATAAGCATAATAATAAATAAATGTTACAGAAGTGGTTAATTCGTATAGGTGAAAATTTAGGGAAAGCTATACTCAGAAATAAATACCATTACTCCTTCTATGATATACACATATTTTTGAATTAATATATTAGGATTAACTGATACTTGCTAGCCTTTTCCCATAAACAGCCATAAAACTGGCTAAAATATATGAGACATAGGACAATTGTTTCCAAGCACTGGATAAGAGGTAGCACAAAACTGTGATTCCTGAGAGAAAGGAAACTCATTAAGACAGTCCATGAATTTTCAGCATGCTTCCTGGGAACAAATTTCTGACCATATCTCTGTAAAATGGAATCCAGAGAGAACATGGCAGTCCTACTGAGCTAAAGGCAGAGATAGAATTTCAGGGCAGCTTAAGCAACTGGAGAGGCAAAATGAGAGAGCTGTGGACATGAGGTAGGGGGCAGAAGTCCATGTAGGCAACCCTTGGGAATCCTTCTCTTAGGATAAGATTACCTGTGGCTTACCAGAGAGCAGCTGCTACAAAGCCGAGGGTAGAGCAGAGATACTAGAAGTCAAGCAGTATAGTGGAGATGTTGAAAACACAACCCAGCCAGAGTGGAGAGGTCACATTAACACCATTTTTAATACCTCAGGCATATAGCTG
Source organism: Balaenoptera borealis (assembly GCF_965194805.1). Taxonomy (NCBI): domain Eukaryota; kingdom Metazoa; phylum Chordata; class Mammalia; order Artiodactyla; family Balaenopteridae; genus Balaenoptera; species Balaenoptera borealis. The sequence goes on along the minus strand of NC_138864.1, from coordinate 56,382,797 downwards.
AGACACCAAAAAAAGTCACACCTTAGGGGTAAAGACCACACCTTAGAGTAAGGCTGACTCTAGACCTGCTCTAACAAATCCTAAAACCAAGCCATGACAAGATTCCTAAAGGAGATAGAACTTGGATGTTGGGTCCTGCCAAGTTTTGAGACTTTCTATAGATTTACCCCAACAAAGCATAAAATCAAGATTACCTAGTTCAAGATGATCAGTCAATATTTGAATTGCCTATGAGGATAAAAATCAAAATTTTCTTCAGAAGAAAACAGGTTTCAGAGTCTCTTCAACATATCATGCACAGAATTCAGTATATATTCTACAATACCTAGGTGTGCAAAGAAACAGGAAACTATGATCCATAGGCAAAAAAACAAACAAACAAAAAAAACAACTAAATGTTTATGCACTTAAGAAAAACTTCAAAATGCAAGAAGAAAAACTGGTACATCTGAAAGGAGAAAGAGACAAATCCACATTTTTAGCTGAAGGCTTTAGTACTTGATAGAACAAGCAGGCAAAAAACCACTAAGGATATAGATGACCTGAACAATACTATCAACCAACTAGATCTAATTGATATTTATAGAACACTCCACCCAATAACAGCAGAAAACATTTCTCTCAAGTGCACACGGACTGTTCACTGAGCTAAACAATATTCCTTTTTTTTTTTTTTAACATCTTTATTGGAGTATAATTGCTTTACAATGGTGTGTTAGTTTCTGCTTTATAACAAAGTGAATCAACTATACATATACATATATCCCCATATCTCCTCCCTCTTGCCTCTCCCTCCCACCCTCCCTATCCCATCCCATCCCTCTAGGTAGACACAAAGCACTGAGCTGATCTCCCTGTGCTATGCGGCTGCTTCCCACTAGCTATCGATTTTACCATTGGAAGAAAAAACTTATAATTTCAAAGGAAACATGTAAAGTATGTTCTTGGGCCATAATAGAATTAAAATGTAGAAATCGATAACAGAAATATATCTGGAAAATCCACAAATATTTGAAAATTAAAGAACCTACTTCTAAATAACCTATGGCTCAAAGAGGAAGTTTCGAGGAAAATTAAAAACTATTTTGAAGTAAATAAAAATGAAAATGCAAGATATCAGTATTTGTGGAATACAGTTGATCCTTGAACAACATGAGTTTGAACTGTATGTGTTCACTTATATATGGATTCTTTTTTCAATAAATACATACTGTAGTACTACACGACCCACAGCTGGTTGAATTCAAGGATGTGGACACAGAGGACCAACTGTAAAGTTATACTTGGTTTTTGACTGCACGGGGGTTGGTGCCCCTAACACCTACATTGTTCAAGTGTCAACGTACAGTTAAAGCACTACTTTAAGAGAAACTTACAGCATTATGTGCTTACTTTAGAAAAGAAAAAGATCTAAAATCTGTAAACTAAGTTTCCACCTTGAGAAACTAGAGTAAGAAGAGCAAATCAAAGCCAAAGCAAGTAGAAGAGAAATAATAAAGACTAGAGCAGAAATCAGTGAAATCAAAAACAGAAAAACATTAGAAACAGTCAGTCATTAAAACCAAAAGCCGTTTCCTTAAAAGATCAATAAAATCAGTAAAACTGTAGGAAGCCTGATGAAGAAACAAAAAAGAGAGCAGAAATTACCAATATCGGGGATCAAAGAAGGTACATCACTATTAATCCCAAAGACATTAAAAGGTTAATACAGGAATACTATGAACAAAGATATGCCTGTAAATTTGCTAACTTATATGAAGTTCTATTCCTTGAAAGACACAAACTACCAAGACTCACTCAAAGAGAAGTAGATAGATAACTTTAGTGAGACTTATAACTATGAAAAAAATAAACTAGATCTCTAAACAGTAGCAACAACTACAAATAAAATTAAAATTAAAAGTGGCATTCACAATAGCATCAAAAAATATAAAGTAGAATAATGAAAGATCTGTAAATCTTCTATGTAAAAAAGATAGAACACTGCTGAGAGAAATTAGAAAATACCTAAACAGAGAGGAGCTTCAAGACGGCGGAAGAGTAAGACGCGGAGATCACCTTCCTCTCCACAAATACATCAGAAATACATCTACATGTGGAACAGCTCCTACAGAACACCTACTGAATGCTGGCAGATGACCTCAGACTTCCCAAAAGGCAAGAAACTCCCCACATACCTGGGTAGGGCAAAAGAAAAAACAGAGACAAAAGAACAGGGACGGGACCTGCACCAGTGGGAGGGAGCTGTGAAGGAGGAAAGGTTTCCACACACTAGGAAGCCCCTTCGCAGGCAGAAACTGCGGGTGGCAGAGGGGGGAAGCTTCAGAGCCACGGAGGAGAGCGCAGCAACAGGGGTGCAGAGGGCAAAGCAGAGAGCTTCCCGCACAGAGGATCAGTGCCGACCAGCACTCACCAGCCCGAGAGGCTTGTCTGCTCACCCGCCGGGGCGGGCGGGGGCTGGGAGCTGAGGCTCGGGCTTCGGTCGGATCGCAGGGAGAGGACTGGGGTTGGCGGGGTGAACGCGGCCTGAAGGGGGCTAGTGCGCCACGGCTAGCTGGGAGGGAGTCCGGGAAAACGTCTGGAGCTGCCCAAGAGACAAGAGACTTTTTCTTGCCTCTTTGTTTCCTGGTGCGCGAGGGGAGGGGCTTCAGAGCGCCGCTTAAAGGAGCTCCAGAGACGGGCGCAAGCCGCTGCTATCAGCGCGGACCCCAGAGATGGGCATGAGACACTAAGGCTGCTGCTGCCGCCACCAAGAAGCCTGTGTGCAAGCACAGGTCACTCTCCACACCTCCCCTCCTGGGAGCCTGTGCAGCCCGCCACAGCCAGGGTCCCGTGATCCAGGGACAACATCCCCGGGGAACGCACGGCGCGCCTCAGGCTGCTGCAACGTCACGCCGGCCTCTGCCACTGCAGGCTCACCCTGCACAAAGTACCCCTCCCTCCCCCCGGCCTGAGTGAGCCAGAGCCCCCAAAGCAGCTGCTCCTTTAACCCCGTCCTGTCTGACCGAAGAACAGACGCCCTCAGGCGACCTACATGCAGAAGCGGGTCCAAATCCAAAGCTGAACCCCAGGAGCTGTGTGAACAAAGAAGAGAAAGGGAAATCTCTCCGAGCAGCCTCAGGAGCAGCGGATTAAATCTCCACAATCGACTTGATGTACCCTGCATCTGTGGAATACCTGAATAGAAAATGAATCATCCCAAATTGAGGAGGGGGACTTTGGGAGCAAAGATATATTTTTTTTTTCCCTTTTGCTCTTTTTGTGAGAGTGTAAATGTATGCTTCTGTGTGTGATTTTGTCTGTACAGCTTTGCTTTTAACATTGGTCCTAGAGTTCTGCCTGTCCGTTTTTTGTTTTTGTTTTTTTTACTTCTTAAAATTTTTTCCTTAATAATTATTTTTTATTTTAATAACTTTATTTTATTTTATTTTACTTTATTTTATTTTATCTTCTTTCCTTCTTTCTTTCTATTTTTTCTCCCTTTTATTCTGATCCGTGTGGATGAAAGGCTCTTGGTGCTCCAGCCAGGCGTCAGGGCTGTGCCTCTGAGGTGGGAGAGCCAAGTTCAGGACACTGGTCCACAACAGACCTCCCAGCTCCACATAATGTCAAAGAGTGAAAATCTCCCAGAGATCTCCATCTCATTGCCAATACCCAGCTCCACTCAACGACCAGCAAGCTACAGTGCAGGACACCCTATGCCAAACAACTAGCAAGACAGGAACACACCCCATCCATTAGTAGAGAGGCTGCCTAAAATCATAATAAGGCCACAGACACCCCAAAACACACCACCAGACGTGGACCTGCCTACCAGAAAGACAAGAGCCAGCCTCATCCACCAGAACACAGGCACTAGTCCCCTCCACCAGGAAGCCTACACAACCCACTGAACCAACCTTAGCCACTGGGTACAGACACCAAAAACAATGGGAACTACGAACCTGCAGCCTGCGAAAAGGAGACCCCAAACACAGTAAGTTAAGCAAAATGAGAAGACAGAAAAACACACTGCAGATGAAGGAGCAAGGCAAAAACCCACCAGACCTAACAAATGAAGAGGAAATAGGCAGTCTACCTGAAAATGAATTCAGAGTAATGGTAGTAAAGATGATCCAAAATCTTGGAAATAGAATAGAGAAAATACAAGAAACGTTTAACAAGGACCTAGAAGAACTAAAGAGCACACAAACAATGATGAACAGCACAATAAATGAAATTAAAAATTCTCTAGAAGAGATCAATAGCAGAATAACTGAGGCAGAAGAACGGATAAGTGACCTGGAAGATAAAATAGTGGAATTAACTACTGCAGAGCAGAATAAAGAAAAAAGAATGGAAAGAACTGAGGACAGTCTCAGAGACCTCTGGGACAACATTAAGCACACCAACATTCGAATTATAGGGGTCACAGAAGAAGAAGAGAAAAAGAAAGGGACTGAGAAAATATTTGAAGAGATTATAGTTGAAAACTTCCCTAATATGGGAAAGGAAAGAGTTAATCAAGTCCAGGAAGTACAGAGAGTCCCATACAGGATAAATCCAAGGAGAAACACGCCAAAACACATATTAATCAAACTATCAAAAATTAAAGACAAAGAAAAAATATTAAAAGCAGCAAGGGAAAAACAACAAATAACCCCCAAGGAAATCCCCATAAGGTTAACAGCTGATCTTTCAGCAGAAACTCCGCAGGCCACAAGGGAGTGGCAGGACATATTTAAACTGATGAAGAAGAAAACCTACAACCAAGATTACTCTACCCAGCAAGGATCTCATTTAGATTTGATGGAGAAATTAAAACCTTTACAGACAAGCAAAAGCTAAGAGAATTCAGCACCACCAAACCAGCTTTACAACAAATGCTAAAGGAACTTCTCTAGGCAGGAAACACAAGAGAAGGAAAAAACCTCCAATAACAAACCCAAAACAATTAAGAAAATGGTAATAGGAAGATACATATCGATAATTCCCTTAAATGTAAATGGATTCAATGCTCCAACCAAAACACATAGACTGGCTGAATGGATACAAAAACAAGACCCGTATATATGCTATCTCCAAGAGACCCACTTCAGACCTAAGGACACTTACAGACTGAAAGTGAGGGGATGGAAAAAGATAGTCCATGCAAATGGAAATGAAAAGAAAGCTGGAGTAGCAATTATCATATCAGACAAAATAGACTTTAAAATAAAGACTATTACAAGAGACAAAGAGGGACACTATATAATGATCAAGGGATCAATCCAAGAAGAAGATATAACAATTGTAAATATTTATGCACCCAGCATAGGAACACCTCAATACATAAGGCAAGTACTAACAGCCATAAAAGGAGAAATCGACAGTAACACAATCATAGTAGGGGACTTTAACACCCCACTTTCACCAATGGACAGATCAACCGAAATGAAAATAAATGAGGAAACACAAGCTTTAAATGATACATTAAACAAGATGGACTTAATTGATATTTATAGGACATTCCATCCAAAAATAACAGAATACACATTGTTCTCAAGTGCTTATGGAACATTCTCCAGGATAGATCATATCTTGGGTCACAAATCAAACCTTGGTAAATTAAGGAAAATTGAAATCGTATCAAGTACCTTTTCTGACCACAACACTATGAGACTAGATATAAATTACAGGAAAAAATCTGTAAAAAATACAAACACAGGGGCTTCCCTGGTGGCGCAGTGGTTGAGAATCTGCCTGCCAATGCAGGGGACACGGGTTCGCGCGTTGGTCTGGGAAGATCCCACATGCCGCGGAGCGACTGAGCCCGTGAGCCACAATTACTGAGCCTGCGCGTCTGGAGCCTGTGCTCCGCAACAAGAGAGGCCGTGATAGTGAGAGGCCCACGCACCGCGATGAAGAGTGACCCCCACTTGCCGCAACTGGAGAAAGCCCTCACACAGAAACGAAGACCCAACACAGCCATAAATAAATAAATAAATAAATAAAATATTAAAAAAAAAAAAATACAAACACAGGACTTCCCTGGTGGCACAGTGGTTGAGAATCCGCCTGCCAATGCAGGGGACACGGGTTCTATCCCTGGGCCGGAAGATCCCACATGCCTTGGAGCAACTAAGCCTGTGCACCACAATGACTGAGCCTGCGCTCTAGAGCCCACAAGCCATAACTACGGAGCCCACGTGCCTAGAGCCCGTGCTCTGCAATGAAGAGTAGCCCCCGCTCGCTGCAACTAGAGAAAGCCCATGTGCAGCAACGAAGACCCAATGCAACCAAAAATAAATAAATAAATAAATACATTTATTTTTAAAAAAAACAAAAGTACAAACACATGGAGGCTAAACAATACACTACTTAATAACCAAGAGAACACAGAAGAAATCAAAGAGGAAATCAAAAAATACCTAGAAACAAAAGACAATGAAAACATGATGACTCAAAACCTATGGGATGCAGCAAAAGCAGTTCTAAGAGGGAAGTTTATAGCATTATGATCCTACCTCAAGAAACAAGAAACATCTCAAATAAACAACCTAACCTTACACCTAAAGCAATTAGAGAAAGAAGAACAAAAAAACCCGAAAGTTAGCAGAAGGAAAGAAATCATAAAGATCAGATCAGCAATAAATGAAAAAGAAATGAAGGAAATGATAGCAAAGATCAATAAAACTAAAAGCTGGTTCTTTGAGAAGATAAACAAAATTGATAAACCATTAGCCAGACTCATGAAGAAAAAAAGGGAGAAGACTCAAATCAGTAGAATTAGAAATGAAAAAGGAGAAGTAACAACTGACACTGCAGAAATATAAAGGATCATGAGAGATTACTACAAGCAACTATATGCCAATAAAATGGACAACCTGGAAGAAATGGACAAATTCTTAGAAATGCACAACCTCCCAAGACTGAACCAGGAAGAAATAGAAAATAGGAGCAGACCAATCACAAGCACTGAAATTGAAATTGTGATTAAAAATCTTCCAACAAACAAAAGCCCAGGACCAGATGGCTTCACAGGCGAATTCTATCAAACATTTAGAGAAGAGCTAACTTCTATCCTTCTCAAACTCTTCCAAAATATAGCAGAGGGAGGAACAATGCCAAACTCATTCTACGAGGCCACCATCACCCTGATACCAAAACCAGACAAAGATGTCACAAAGAAAGAAAACTACAGGCCAATATCACTGATGAACATAGATGTAAAAATCCTCAACAGAATACTAGCAAACAGAATGCAACAGCACATTAAAAGGATCATACGCCATGATCAAGTGGGGTTTATCCCAGGAATGCAAGGATTCTTCAATATACGCAAATCAATCAATGTGATACACCATATTAACAAACTGAAGGAGAAAAACCATATGATCATCTCAATCGATGCAGAGAAAGCTTTCAACAAAATTCAACAACCATGTATGATGAAAACCCTGCAGGAGGTACGCATAGAGGGAACTTTCCTCAACATAATAAAGGCCATATATGACAAACCCACAGCCAACATCGTCCTCAATGGTGAAAAACTGAAACCATTTCCACTAAGATCAGGAACAAGACAAGGTTGCCCACTCTCACCACTATTATTCAACATAGTTTTGGAAGTTTTAGCCACAGCAATCAGAGAAGAAAAAGAAATAAAAGGAATCCAAATCGGAAAAGAAGAAGTAAAGCTGTCACTGTTTGCAGATTACATGATACTATACATAGAGAATCCTAAAGATGCTACCAGAAATCTACTAGAGCTAATCAATGAATTTGGTACAGTAGCAGAATACAAAATTAATGCGCAGAAATCTCTAGCATTCCTATACACTAATGATGAAAAATCTGAAAGTGAAGTTAAGAAAACACTCCCGTTTACCATTGCAACAAAAAGAATAAAATATCTAGGAGTAAATCTACCTAAGGAGACAAAAGACCTGTATCCAGAAAATTATAAGACACTGATGAAAGAAATTAAAGCTGATACAAATAGATGGAGAGATATGCTATGTTCTTGGATTGGAAGAATCAACATTGTGAAAATGACTCTACTACCTAAAACAATCTACAGATTCAATGCAATCCCTATCAAACTACCACTGGCATTTTTCACAGAACTAGAACAAAAAATTTCACAATTTGTATGGAAACACAAAAGACCGTGAATAGCCAAAGCAATCTTGAGAAAGAAAAACGGAGCTGGAGGAATCAGACTCCCTGACTTCAAACTAAACTACAAAGCTACAGTAATCAAGACAGTATGGTACTGGCACAAAAACAGAAATATAGATCAATGGAACAGGATAGAAAGCCCAGAGATAAATCCATGCACATATGGTCACCTTATCTTTGATAAAGGAGGCAAGAATATACAGTGGAGAAAAGACAGCCTCTTCAATAAGTGGTGCTGGGAAAACTGGACAGCTACATGTAAAAGAATGAAATTAGAACACTCCCTAACACCATACACAAAAATAAACTCAAAATGGATTAAAGACCTAAATGAAAGGCCACAGACTATCAAATTCTTAGGGGAAAACATAGGCAGAACACTCTGTGACATAAATCACAGCAAGATCCTTTTTGACCCACCTCCTAGAGAAATGGCAATAAAAACACAAATAAACAAATGGGACCTAATGAAACTTAAAAGCTTTTGCACAGCAAGGAAACCATAAACAAGATGAAAAGACAACCCTCAGAATGGGAGAAAATATTTGCAAATGAAGCAACTGACATAGGATTAATCTCCAAAATTTACAAGCAGCTCATGCAGCTCAATATCAAAAAAAAAAAACAACCCAATCCAAAAATGGGCAGAAGGCCTAAATAGACATTTCTCCGAAGAAGATATACAGATTGCCAACAAACACATGAAAGAATGCTCAACATCATTAATCATTAAAGAAATGCAAATCAAACCTACAATGAGATATCATCTCACACCGGTCAGAATGGCCATCATCAAAAAATCTACAAACAATAAATGCTGGAGAGGGTGTGGATTAAAAGGAACCCTCTTGCACTGTTGGTGGGAACGTAAATTGACACAGCCACTATGGAGAACAGTATGGAGGTTCCTTAAGAAACTAAAAATAGAACTACCATATGACCCAGCAATCCCACTACAGGGCATATACCCTGAGAAAACCATAATTCAAAAAGAGTCATGTACCAAAATGTTCATTGAAGCTCTATTTACAATAGCCAGGACATGGAAGCAACCTAAGTGTCCATCGACAGATGAATGGATAAAGAAGATGTGGCACATATATACAATGCAATATTACTCTGCCATAAAAAGAAACGAAACTGAGTTATTTGTAGTGAGGTGAATGGACCTAGAGTCTGTCATACAGAGTGAAGTAAGTCAGAAAGAGAAAAACAAATAGCATATGCTAACACATATATATGGAATCTAAGAAGAAGAAAAAAAAAGATCATGAAGAAACTAGGGGCAAGACGGGAATAAAGACACAGACCTACTAGGGAATGGACTTGAGGATATGGGGAGGGGGAAGGGTAAGTTGTGACAAAGTGAGAGAGTGGCATGGACACATATACGCTACCAAACGTAAAATAGATAGCTAGTGGGAAGCAGCCGCATAGCACAGGGAGAGCAGCTGGGTGCTTTGTGACCACCTAGAGGAGTGGGATAGGGAGGGTGGGAGGGAGGGAGACGCAAGAGGGAAGAGATATGGGAACATATGTATATGTATAACTGATTCACTTTGTTATATAGCAGAAACTAACACACCTTTGTAAAGCAATTATACTCCAATAAAGATGTTAAAAAAATAAAAAATAAAAAAAATAAAGAATACCTAAATAAATAGGATGTACCTTATTCGTTGATTTAGAGATTGAATATTTTTAAAGGTATGGATTCTCCCCAAATCAATCTATAAATTTAATGCTATTTCAATCAAAATCCCAGCAGTCTTTTTTCATGTGCAGAAATCAACATGCTGATTACAAAATTTATTTGGAAATTTTAAGGACCAAGAATAGCCAAAACAATTTTGATAAAAGAACAACAAAGCTGGAAGACCTACAATAGTTAATTTTAAGACAGCAATCAAGACAATGGTAATGACATAATAATGGACTTGTAGGTCAGTGGAACACAATAGAGAGTCTAGAAATAGACCCACACATACCTAGTCAATTGATTTTTGACAAGGTCAGTGTAATTCAATGGGAGAAAGGAAAGTCTTTGCAACAAATGGTGTTGGAAAAATTGGATATCCATATGGGGAAAAAAAAAAAAAGAAATGTGGCCCTTACCTCATACTATATACACATATAATTTGCCATGAATCATAGACCAAATGTAAAAACTTAAGCCATAAAACTTCAGAAATAAAAACTTAGGAAAAAATCTTTGTGACCTTGAGGTAGGCAAAAATTTCTGGGAAAATCACTTACTATTTAAAAAAATGATAAACTGGGCTTTATTGAAATTAAAACGTTTTAAAAGACACCATTTAGAAAATAAAAAGGCAAGACAGAGTGAAAGAAAATATTCAATACACAGATCTGACAAAGGATGTGCACCCAGAATATATAAAGAACTTTGCAAAATGGTAATTAGACCAAAAAATAAAATAAAATAAAAAATGGACAAAAACTTGAACAGACATTTCACCAAAAAATAATCAAATGAGAAAATATACATGAAAAATATTCAACATTACTAGTCACCAGGGAAATCCTAAGTAAAACCACAAAGAGATACCATTTCACATTCAATAGAATGGCCAGAATTAAAAGGAATAGCAATTATAACTTCTCGTTAGGATATAAAGCAATTGGATCTTTCTTTCTTTCTGAATAAAATGAAATTGGTATAATCATTTTAGAAAGAAATTTGACAGTTTACTATAATGTTAAACATAACACTTATGACTCAGCATTCTATTCCTACATATTTTTCCAAAAGAAATGAAAATATGACTACAAGAATATCATGTACATGAATGTTCATAACAGCTTTATTCATAATATTCAAAAATTGGAAATAACCCAAATGTTCATCAGCAGCTGAATGTATAAACAAATTGTGATTTATATAGGGTTGCCAGATGAAATACAGAATTTTCAGTAAATTTGAATCTCAGATAAACAATAATTTTTAGTATGAGTATATCCCAAATATTGTATGAAATATACTAAAAAAGTATTCCATTGTTTACCTGAAAATCAAAATTAACTGAGCTCCATGGTTATTGGTGTGTTTTTGTTTTTGCTAAATCTGGCAACCCAAGATAGATGGACATTGTGAATAAATAGGAGTGAATTACTGATACACACAACATGGATGAATCTCAAAAATATTATGCTAGATAAAAGAAAACAGACCAAAAAAGTACACAATGCAATTATATCAAGGCTGCAGGATACAAGATTAATATACAAAAGTCACTTTTCTATATAACAACAGTGAACAAGTAGAATTGGACATTAAAAACACAATACTATTTATATTAGGACTCCAAGAAATGAAATACTTAGGTATAAATCTAACAAGATACGTACAAGATTTATATAAAGAAAACTACAAAACTCTGATAAATAAAATCAAAGAATTAAATAAATGGAGAGGTAGTCTATATTCATGGAAAGGAAGACTCAATATTGTCAAGATGTCAGTTCTTCCAACTTGATCTATAGATTCTAGGCAATCTCAATCGAAATCCCAGCAAGTTATTGTGTGGATATCAACAAACTGATTCTAAAGTTTACATGGAGAGGTAAAAGACCAAGAATAGCCAACACGATGTTGAAGAAGAACAAAGTTAAAAGACTACACTATCCAACTTCCCAAGACTTATTATAAAGCTACAGTAATCAAGGCAGTACAGTATTGGTGAAAGAAAAACAAATAGATCAATTCAACAGAGTCCAGATATAGACCCATACAAATATAGTCAACTAATCTATGACAAAGGACCAATAGCAATACAATAGAGAAATGATAGTCTTTTTAACAAACAAATGGTGTGGGAACAACTGGACATCCACAAGTAAAAAAATTAATCTAGACACAGACCTTACAGCTTTCACAAAAATTAACTCAAAATGGATCATAGACCTTAATATGAAATGAAAAACTATAAAAATCCTAGAATTTAACATAGGAGAAAATCTAGAATTATTTGGGTATGGCAATGGTTTTTTAGATACAACACCAAAGGCACAAACCATGAAGGAGGTTATTGATAAGCTGGACTTCATTAAAATTGAAAACTTCTGCTCTGTAGAAGACAATGCCTAAAGAATGAGAAGATAAGCCACAGACTGGGAGAAAACATTTGCAAAAGACACATCTAATAAAGGATTGTTATCCAAAAAGTATATAAAAAACTCCTAAAATTCAACAATAAGCAAATAAGCAACCCAATTTAAAAACAGGCCAAAGACTTTAAAAAACACCTCACCAAAGAAGATATACAGATGGCAAATAAGCATGTAAAAAGATGCTTCACATCATATATCATCAGGGAAATGCAAATTAAAACAACAGTGAGAAAGCATTACACTCCTATTAGAATGGCCAAAATCCAGAACACTGACAACACCAAATGCTGACGAGGGTGTAGAGCAGAAGGAACTCTTATTCATTGCTGGTGGGCACAGCCATTTTGGAAGATGGTTCGGCAGTTTCTTACAAAACTAAACATGTTCTTCCCATATTATCCAGCAATCATCCTCCTTGGTATTTACTGAAAAGAGTTGAAAACTTATGTCCACACAAAAACCTGCACAAAGATGTTTATAGCAGCTTTATTCATAATTGCCAAAGCTTGGAAGCAACGAAAATGTCCTTCAGTATGTGAACGGATAAATAAGTTTTGATATATCCAGGCAGTGGAATATTATTCAGCACTAAAAAGAAATGAGATATCAAGCCATGAAAAGATATGGAAAAACCTTAAATGCATATTACTAAGTGAAAGAAACCAGTCTGAAAAGGCTACATACTGTTTGACCCCAACTATATTAACATTCTTGAAAAGGCAAAACTGAGGAGACAGTTGAAAGGTTAGTGGTTGCCAGGGGCTGGCAAGGGAGATGGAAGGATGAATAGGGAGAGCACAGAGGGTTTTTAGGACAGTGAAAATACTGTATGATACTATAATGATGAATACATGTCATTTTATGTTTGTCTAACTTAGAATGTACAACACCAAGAGTGAATCATAATGTAAACTATGGACTCTGGATGATTATTATGTGTCAGTGTAGGTTCATCACTTGTAACAAATGCACCACTCTGGTGAGGGATGTTGATAATGGAGGAGGCTATGCATGTTTGGGGGCATGATGTCTTATGGGAAATCTCTGTACCTTCCTCTCAATTTTGCTGTGAACTTTCAAAACTGCTCTAAAAAAGTGCCTTAAAAAATACACACTGTATGATTCTATTTATATGCAGTTCTAGAACTAGTGAAATTAATTTATAGTGATAAAAATCAAATCAGTAGTATCCTGAGGCAAGGTGTGGGTTTTGACTGGAAAGGGTCATCCGGAACCTTTCTAGGGTGATGGAAATGTTCTATATCTTTTTTCAGGTGGTAACAACATGGGTACACTCATTTGTCAGAACTCATAGAACTGTTCTTTTAAAATGTGTGCATTTTATTGTGAATAAATTATTCCTCAATAAGGTTTATATATATATATTTAATGTGAAGGTCAGACTCTAGAAATTAAAAGTTTAGAAATAGTATTTAAATGTAAATCCTCGAAGAAATGAACTTTGGACTGGGGACTTGACCCAATAGAATATTACTAATTATATTTCATTAGTTCTAGAAATTACCTCCAACCTCAGATATCTAACAATATCTACTTTGTTAAAGATGCATATACCAAAAAGTAAAGAAGGCCTAAAAGGTCTCCCAAGATTGAAAAAAGTTTTGAGGAAGAAGTTTGTTTTTGCAGTAATCTTTTCATACTTTTTTTCAGAATATAAAGGAAGGAAATTATGGATAATATATTAAATCACTAATAAACATTTCAAATAATAGTTAAGTATTTGTACTACCGTGTTTCTTTTAAAGATACCAGTGCATTCTAAAAATGTCTTTAAAACTTTGAAAATCGGTTCAAATTATTATTAATCTTCCTTAAAATCCTTGATTATCCTATGTTCTCATGTCTTTTAGTCCTAGCCAAATTTTTCTTAGGGCTTCTCTTCACTACACTCTTTTAAAATAGTTGTTTGTTTTTACAAAGAATAAATCATAAGTCAATACCAGCCAGTCTGAAGTAGAGATTAAGCTGGCATTAAAACACAACTGTGGGGACTTCCCTGGTGGTCCAGTGGTAAAGAATCTGCCTTACAATGCAGGGGACGCAGGTTCAATCCCTGGTCAGGGAACTAAGATCCCACATACTACAGGGCAACTAAGCCCGCATGCCACAACTACTGAGCTCGTGCACCTCAACTAGAGAGACTGTGTGCCACAAACTACAGAGCCCACGTGCTCTGGAGCCTGCGTGCCACAACTAGAGAAGAGAAAACCCACACGCCACAACTAGAGAGAAGTCCGCGTGCCGCAACGAAAGATCCCACACGCCTCGACAAAGATCCTGCGTGCCGCAACTAAGACCCAACGCAGCCAAAAATAAATAAAATAATATAAATAAATAAATATTAAAAAAAAAAAAAAACACAACTGTGATTGCCATTTACTGTTCTAATCATCTGACCATGCTGCCTTCTGTTTCTGTTTTCTTTCCTATTTTTCATTAGAAATTTAATACCATGGTAGGGGAAAAAGGAGCTCAAATGAGTGGAGGACAGAAACAGAGAATCGTGATTGCTCGAGCTTTAGTTCGAAACCCGAAGATTCTGATCTTAGATGAGGCTACTTCTGCCCTAGATACAGAAAGCGAATCAGTGGTTCAAGCTGCACTGGAGAAGGTAAGTGAGAAGATTCATTTATTATTTTCATATTCCTGGTTCAGCATTATTTTTAAATACAAGAAAGTATGGCTCCATAGGAGATTATTTATTAATTTCAGAGCCCTCCTTAAGGTACAGATGCAGTGATTTGGAGGAAAGAAGAAGATGCTATACTTAGTGTTAAAAATATATATGAGGCTCATATCCAAGCAATCATCCCATATATACCTCCATTCCAACAGGTCTGCACTTTCCACCTCCCCAGAGTAATTCCACACCCCCTACCACTATCACAATTATAATCGCATCCACCCTTTGTCTCTTCCATATACACCCGTGGGATTTTCTTCTCTGGCCATTTTTTCCTCTTTGGGCAACCCCAGAGTACTCATTTTAACTTAATTTCACTTCAAGTGGAGAAGCATACCGTGTGGTTTGCCTTGACCTTGAACCATCCTCCTTCAACAGCCCTGGGGCCCTCACACTGGCTTCCTGCTCTTTGCAAGCTGTTGCACATGCTTCATGACCACAATGCAGAATTGGCCCTTTACCACATTGCACTGCATCAGGGAAGGTAGTTAGTGGTGGTGATATGAAAAACCACAGAATACTTTTTTCAGTGGCCAAACACTCTTTCAAATCATAACCTTCAAACTCTTCAGAAGGCTTAATGGAACTTTTTACTTTGTGCTTGTCTGAAAATGGGTTGTGTTTTTCTCTCTAAGGAAATTACAGGCTTTTCTTTTTAAACACTGATTTTGTGTGACCAGAAATGGATACTGGCAGCCAGAGTGCCCACTGCTTATTAAAAAATCTGTTAGTTACTATTATCAACTTGCAGATCAGATTTTATAAGTTTTTACCGTTGTTTCCATCTCACATGATGAGAGTGCCACATGTTGCTCATGATATTTCTTATTTTCATAAAATAAGTAAGTGATATGAAAATCCATGTTCATTGTGGACACTTTGCCAATTTGGTTCATTTTGGTGAAGAAGAAACGACGATGATTCCCTCAAAAGCATGTCTCATACTTTATTCATTTTTTTTATACTTAGTAACTAAGACAGGGCTCTATTTATAGAATACACTCAAATTGTGTTTATTAATGGTGATGTTTAGTTATTACTTAGGGCTTGAATGTACTGGAAAATGATTACACTTAAGCATCTTAAATCACAGTTTTTCTAGTTTTATTGAGATATAATTGATATACATATATAAGATTTTTTTAAAATACTGTAATAGGCTGTGAAGTTGTTTAGAGGTTAAATGTTGTACCCATTGTCTTTTCATCCAATTTGTTAATCACTTCAGGCAATCAAAACTTGTTCAGACTTTTAAAATAAACAGTTGTTTAGTGACATGATAAACTAATAAATATTTTTTTCCTACTGGTTGAAATGAAATCTATATCATAAGTGAAAAGAGAAGAATACAAAATGTTTGTAAACTATTATTCCAAGTATATATATATATTTTTTTTTTTTTTTAAACAGAACTTATATATTTATTTATTTATTTATTTTTGGCTGTGTTGGGTCTTCGTTTCTGTGTGAGGGCTTTCTCTAGTTGCGGCAAGTGGGGGCCACTCTTCATCGCGGTGTGCGGGCCTCTCACTATCGCCGCCTCTCCTGTTGCAGAGCACAAGCTCCAGACGCGCAGGCTCAGTAATTGTGGCTCACTGGCCCAGCTGCTCCGCGGCATGTGGGATCCTCCCAGACCAGGGCTCGAACCCGTGTTCCCTGCATTGGCAGGCAGATTCTCAACCACGGCGCCACCAGGGAAGCCCCCAAGTATATATTTTTAAAATTCAATTACTGTTATTGTTTTCCAGTTTTTAAAGGGGGTAATTAAATCAACATTGTAGAGATGTATGGGTGTGAAACTGCTTTAAATAGACTTTGCTTATCTTTTATGGAGTGAGGGTAAATGGTAGCAAATGAGGTGACAGGTAGTACAGTAAACTCATGAAATACATATGCTTCAGTATATAATTGACTTGTAGTGAAGCGGAGAGTTAAAATACAGGCAAGGAAATGAACACTCTAGTGCCATGAGAGTCCTGTACACCCACTACACAGATGGTGGTCGCAAAACCAAGTCTTTTAAGAGGTCCCCACCTAAGGAGGGTAGGGCATTCAACAGGTCTTGTTTCTGCTCATCTAAGAACTCTCAGACCCTGTGGCATGACATGGCCTAACCCACAGCAGTTAACAGATTTTTTATAGCTCAAAATACCATGTAAACCACTAACCAACAAAGAGGGAACAATAAAATGTATTATTTCTTACTGGTGAATGCTGCATCCACCTCCCTCCACAGCCAGCCTTCAGATATCCTCCCAGCCCCTCCTCTCCATTACCTCATTGTCTTCCTTTTATATGAAACTCTAGAACCAGTAGAACTAATCTATAGTGATAAAAAAAAATCAGATCAATAGTTTACTGGGGCAGGGGGTGGATTTTGATTGAAAAGGGGCATGAGGGAAATATCACTCTTGTTCTCACTTGGATTATTGCAATAGCTCTCTCTCATGCCCACTTCAATCTGTTCTCAACACCGCAGCCAGACGACGTTATTAAAATGTAAATTTGATCATGTCGTGCTTCTGCTTCAAATCCTTCAATGGCTCCTTATCTCACTTCTTACTCTAAGTAAAAACCAAATTCCTTACAGTAGCTACAAGGTTCTATGGAGTTGGGCACCAAGCTCCTTCCGGAACCTGACACCCTGCCACTCTACCCCACATTGGCTGCCCCTTAAACATACCATAACACTTTTCATCAGCTAAGATACTATGTATGTATGTGTTTATTTTGTTATCTCTCTTCCTCCACTGGAATATCTACTCTTTGTTGTCAAAGGCATTAATTGGTTAACTGCAGCATACCCAGAGTTAGAACAATGCCTGGCCACTGTTTGACAGCCAATAAATATTTGTTGAATAGTATCTGGATGAGTGTGATACAGAATAGTTCCAAGGCCTGAAGTGCTCTTTTCTGGACTTCTTAGTTTAGGCTTGCGGCAATCTAGTTTTGCTTCACTAATCTTGTTCAAGAGGAGGACTTAGGATCAGTGGATAAAGATCTATACTGCAGGCTATGGAGTTCCACTCTGGTACTTGTTTGGACCCAGCATGCCAATGCAGCAGGCTTCCAGGTTAGCCTACCATGAGGAGTCATGGCAGTGAACACCTGCAGGCCCCTGGGGAAGCAGAGGAAGCCCACACTGATTTTAGGATAAAGCCTGTGAAAGCTCTTTGAAATGTTAAAAGTAGTATGCACATCTAAGGAATAATTATTATTAAGGGAGATTCAGCTACACCACATTAATGGAGAACCTTTAAAAAGACCCTTTGCTAATTATGAAAGATGGGTTTCCATCACAGCTTTATTCTTTGAAGAGACTGAGCTGCTTTGTTGCAGCCCTCATAGGCTTTTCTTTATCATCACTTCTCTCTCTCATGTGATGCATTCTGTTTGTCTTCCTCTGAGGAGCCTTACATTATGTTTATACTACTTGTAGAATTAATAAGTAAATTGATATATTACATTAAGCTGTGGGCTACCTTATTATATTAAGCCCAAGAAGTGGTTATCCAAAGCTGAAGTTAGGTTAATTATTACACATACACACACACACACTCACACATGTTTTGGTGTGTCTTTGTCAGATATCTTACTTTCTCTTTGCATATGGAATTGGGAATTTTTTAGATTTTTTATTTTTCTTTTCTTTTTTTTTTTATTTTTACCATTTGTAACAATACTATAATAGTTGGGAACAGAAAGGGGATTGCTGCAAGGGGACTTCCTTGGCTGGAATTTAGCCAGGAGAACAAAGGTAACGCAGAGAATACCTCATCCCAAAAGCATCATGGGACATTTTACAAGCTTGCTTAATCAAGCTCACATTTATAAGGCTTGGTGTTAAATCATAGGCCACTAACTTCTTTTAGGATAGCGCTTCTCCCCCTTTGATAGATCACGGTCCCATTGAGAATCTGACTAAGAAAGGGAAAAATAAACCACTGTAACTCTTCTGAAAAATCTAAAAGTGCACTTGTACAGAAAGATTTATATATAATATTGAGGGGTTCATAGACCCCCTGAAGCCATTCATAAGTCATTATTTTAGGTGTAATAAAGGATCAAATGAACAATAATAACTAATCCTTACAAGAACCCAGTGCGATTCGTACATTTATTCTCCTATTTTACAGATGTGCAAACTGAAGCACAGGGAGATTGAGTAGTAGCTAGGAAGCAATGAAGTCAGAACCTGGACCCAGACAGTCAGCCCTCTAGCTCATTCATATAACCACCATGGTATATTGCCTCAAGATTATACACCTGCTAGGGTTTGAAGCTAAATTTGAAACCAGATCGCTCTTAAACTAGCCTCTTATAGACTTACTTATATGATCCAGCAATTCCACTTCTGGATATGTAACCAAAAAAATTGAAAGGAGAGACTCAAACAGATATGTGTATACCAATGTTCACAGTAGCATCATTCACAATAGCTGAAAGGTAGAAACAATGCAAATGTCCATTGACAGATGAATGGGTGAACAAAACATGGTATGTACATACAATGGAATAGTACTCAGTCTTAAAACGGAAGTTCTGACGCATGCTACAACATGGATGACCCTAGAAGACATATGCTAACTGAAATAACACAGACACAAAAAGACAAATATTGTATGATTACACTTATATGAGATACCTAAAATAGTAAAATTCATAGACAGAAAGTAGAATAGAGGTTACCAGGGGCTAAGGGAAGGGAGAATCAGGAGTTATGGTTTAAAGGGTACAGAGTTTCAGTATAGGATGAAGAAAAAGTTCTGGAGATGGAGAGTGGTAATGGTTACACAACAATGTAAATATACTTGAAACCACTAAAGTACACTTAAAAATGTTAAAATTGCTTTAAATTTTTATGTTATGTTATTTTACCACACAAAAGAAGAATGAACTAAGCCTGAGCATAAAAGGATAGTGACACAGAAGGAATTGACCTCTCAGATCCAGGAGGACTCTACCCTTAAAAATGGTTAGAATGACAGCACAGCAAATATAGCCAATATTTTATAATAACTTTATATGGGGTATAATCTATAAAAATATTGAATCACTATGTTGTACAACTGAAACTAATATAATATTGTAAGTCAGGTATATGTCAATAAAAAATAGTTTTAATGGTTAGAATGGTAAATTTCATGTTATCTATACTTTACCAGCATTTTTAAAAAAAACTATTTTCTATACAAAACCACACTGCCTTCTTAGAAAAGAAACTCAAACTGTACCCCAGATTGAAGCTGCTATGTAGGACTGTAATAGACTTGTTTTTGTCCCCTTATCCTGCTTATTTTGACCCTATTGTATATATAGCTAGTAAATTTTTCTTCCACAAATGAATTTAAATCATTATTACTTAGCAGGACATTTCAAAGTCTTTAAAAAACATAGGAAAAAAACTAAAAAATATACAGCAAGTTATTTTCCCATGATATAGATACTTATCTTAGTGATTTCTGTGAATTTAAATTATTCCTAAGCTTTGTCCTCCCCCACAAATAAGGAAAAGTCCTAAATAAAATATTGATTTTCCTAACTCTTACCAAATAAGACATCTTTACTGTATTGTTTATTGGTCAGCACTCTGAGCTAGGTAAGACAGTATTGCCTCCTAGAAGAAAGATGAGCTAATTATTGTAGTGTTTTCTTATTCACTGTTTACTTCATCGTTTACTTTTTGTTGTAAATTTCTCCACAAATAGTAGCTTGTTAATAAAGTTAAGTGAAGGAAAATGGTATTGACTATAAATAATTTTATTATCTTCAGTTGTTTGTTAAGTTATTTAGAAGTGAGAATGAAGAGATTCCAGGCTATAAAAAGAAAACATTGTACTATAGTGTACTATTCCAAGTTCCTAATTAGGTAGTACACATGGCTTCAACTCAGCAAAGAGTTTAGATTTTGAATGTGTTTTCTTTTCTAAAGGGTCTTAACCTAAGCATGCATAGATATTCACATGCAAGTTGAAAGCAGGAGATCGGTGAGGAAGTGAGTCCCTTATTAAATATAGCTTCTAAGTGCCTGAAATTTTTCTTTTTGTCACCACGTTTTACAAAAGAGAAAGCATTCTCGGACAGCCGTAGTGATGTGACAGTAATTCCATATTGTTCAGCTACGGTACCAATATTGACCCAGAAGAATGCCAAGCCAATTGGATTTCAACATCATAATGATGTAGGTAAGACACCAAAAATCCTGTATTTCCCATATAACTACCACAGAGACTTTCTTATAGCAGATGATCAGTTAAAATTTGGTAGCTAAAAGATGTGGAAATTTGTTAAAGAGTAGTGAGAGGTTTGTCAGACTGTATTTTTGAAGTATTGGGTACTAGGGTTTTCCAGGAGCCTCTTGAGGTATGAAAGAAGGTGGGGAGGTGAGGTAGATGAGCAGGTAGGGCTGCACCTCCCCCCACCCCCGCCATGGACAATTCATATAGAGGAGTTACTCATTAATCTGTATGGTTTATTTACATATATCAAGTTTCCACATGTGCTTTCATTTGATGAAAGGATTTTTCACCTTAAAAAAAAAGAGTTTGGGGCTTCCCTGGTGGTGCAGTGGTTGAGAATCTGCCTGCTAATGCAGGGGACACGGGTTCGCGCCCTGGTCTGGGAAGATCCCACATGCCGCGGAGCAACTGGGCCCGTGAGCCACAACTACTGAGCCTGCGCGTCTGGAGCCTGTGCTCCGCAACAAGAGAGGCCGCGATAGTGAGAGGCCCGCGCACCGCGATGAAGAGTGGCCCCAGCTTGCCGCAACTAGAGGAAGCCCTAGCACAGAAACGAAGACCCAACAGAGCAATCAATCAATAAATAAATCTTTAAAAAAAAAAAAAAAAAAAAGAGTTTGAAGACCATAGGACTGCATCATGGAGCAAATGTTATCAGTGGGCCCCAAGTCCACCTGAGGCAAACTTCCAGGAGGCAGTCAGTGGGAACTTGTGGTCCCATAGGTTTCCCACCTCATGCTTTCTGTGAGACACTAGAACTCTGTGTTTCCAGGCTTCTCCAGAGAGTATATTACCCCTGTTAACTGACTCAGCAGTCAAATGCAGGCCCTCTCAAATGCTCACAGCTTTGCATTGTTCTCCTTTCTTTTCCTGTTGCCCACCCTTATTCAAGGCCCATGGCCACCAATGGTGAGAAGCTAGCTGGTCTCCTCAGGCCCTTATCTCTGCCCTAGCAATTCTGGGAGTAATGTTTTAAAGCACCCTCTATTTCAAACTCCAAACTAATTACCTGATGACTTATGGTTGTGCATGAAATTGTGAAGTAATCTGAAAATGCCAGCAGTGTCAAGTAGAGATCTTCCTGTTGACCTTTCTTTGGTCGTGTAACTAATTGTTTGGCTTTTAGCTTTGTATAAACTGTGAAGGAGGAGAGGAGATCTAGGAAATCCTTTCAAATTGGTACTTTCTAGAAGAAATAATAGCAACAAAGACATATTGAAAATCTATCACACCTAGGCATCTGAGAAAAACAGTGGAATGGATTGCACTACCTTCCTTATCTTTACAGTAATTCTTGCTAAAAGACAAAGCATACGCTCTAATTTCTTTGATCAGCTTTCTAAGAGGCCTTGGCTCCCAAAATCTCTTCTCTGTTTTAAGTCTGAAATGATTAGTTTGGAAATTTTTTTTTTCCCTATGGCTAGTATATCAGTTTTAGGTCACATATATGATGTAGTGAAGTTGTATTCTTGTAGTGTACTTTATAGTACCTTAAGTGTGTATGGTACTTGTAGGCTCATTTGATAGGCCTTTGGAGCAGTTTTTCCCTTTTAAAGTATTAGCTATTTCTGTAATTTATTTCATATACTCAGACACTAATTCATGATATAACAAATTAAATTGTAACATAATATAGACTTTATTCAAATGTTTGTAGTTTAGACCAGGAGCCTGGCAGCATAAAGATGATACAAATGGGTAAGCTCAGGCCGTTCCCGTCCGGGGAACATCAATGCACACTAAGACACAAATGTGGAAATGGTTATCACTTATTGTCAGTTTTCAGGTTTCAGACAACAGTATGAACTTTCGCAAAATAAGTAAACCTGCACCATGTGTAATGCCTAATAAGTGAAGAAATATGAGAATATATGTGTACAAAAATGCCTGTGAGCCCCTCTTTGAAGACGAGAAGGGCTAGAATAGTACAAACCTGCACCAGGAAACCTTGTGATTCTGATTCTGTCACAAGAGGCTGCACACCACTCTCAACCTTTTCTAGTTGCAATCTCCTAATTGTTTGATTTTACAGCATTCTCTCTCCCCACATTCTCCTTTGAGTGTGATGTGTTATATGTGCCCTTTTATATTTTTAAATTAAACTTCATATACATTAATTTGTTTTAAGAAATGTTTGATAGTACTGTGAAAACCATTGAGCTAATTGGTAACATAGCTTCATCAGTAAGGTTTGAGCTCTGTTTGCTTTTAGGAAATAATATTTGTAAACTCAAGGAAATGTAATTGAATCAATGGGAGAGATATGGGCCAGGAGCCTGGGTGTCTGGGTGTTCTCACTTTTGCAGTGATAGTTCTTCTAATGCATTCCCACTCAACAACAGTGTTCTTAACGTTCTCTTTTAAGGCACTGTAATTAAGTCCTAGGGTCTCCAAGACCAAAAATCGAATTCAAACTTCAAGTTTGAATGAGAGAAGGGGAATCAGTATAGGCTGAATGTCTTACCCCTAACAACTAGGCACATCAGACAAACCCAAACTGAGGGACCTTCTATCAAGTATGTGACAGGTATTCCTCAAAACTGTCAAGTACCTCAAAAATAAGAACTATCTGAAAAATTGTCCCAGCCAAGTGGAGCCTAAGGAAACATGATGACTAAATGCAATGTGATATTCTGGAGAGGATCCTGGAACAGAAAAAGGATAATAGATAAAAATTAAGGATATCTGAATAAAGTTTGGAGCTTAGTTAATAATTAGTTTTATATTGTTTTGTTAGCTGTGACAAAAGCACTATAGAAATCTCAGATGTTGACACTGGAGTGTACTATGTGCAGGGTACATGGATATTGTACTACCTCTGCAAATTTTCCATAAGTCTAAAATTATTCTAAAATAAAAATTTTATTTAAAAAAACTAAAATGAAAAAGCTAATTACATTTTTTACTAATTTTTCATACCATTCATAAGAATGCTTCTATATAAGCAAGACTTAGAATTACCACATAAAAGTAAATAAGAGACTGAGGAAAACAAAAAGCAAAGAATAAAAACTCATTCCCCGAGTATTATCCACTCATCAGTTTGATAAAACGTCTATGTATTTGGCAATATGAAAAATAAAGGAAGCACTAAGCATTGCAGTACTTAGACCTCTCTTCTACAGCAGAGTATGTTACACATAAATATCATCTATAGAAACTCACATATGTCCATTATCAGACCTTGCTGAAGTTAAGAAAAAGAAATCTTCCTACCTACAATGCAGTTAGTTGCTCCTCAATCTGCTTTTTTATTATATTTACATAACATTCATTAAAATGTCTCAGTCTCATTGGGGATTCTTACAGAACTTCAAGAATGGCCAGCTGGGGTGCTGTATATCGATGTTTCTTTTGTTTGACTTTCTTTTTCTTAACAGTTTTTTTGAGGTTTAATTGACTTACAATAAACTGCACATACTAAAGTATACAATTGGAAAAGTTTGGGCATATATGTATACCTGTGAAGCCATCACCACAGTCAAGCTTGTCAACCAATCACTCCCAAAAATTTTTACATGCTTTTTGTAATCACTCCATCCCAACCTTCCCAACGCTTCTTCCCTGACTCTTAACAGCCACTGATTTGTTTACTGCCACTACAGACTAGTGTGTATTTTCTAGAGCTTTATGTAAATGGAATTGGACGGTATGTATCCTGTTCTGTCTGGCTTCTTTCACTAAGCATAATTGTTTTGAGACTCATGCATGTTGTGGAATGTATTAGTAGTTCCTTCCTTTTTTGTTGGTGAATGGTATTCCATGATATGGATATACCACAGTTTGAGCTATTGGTATTGATGCCCACTTGAGTTATTTGGTTTGCTTGCAGGTTTTAAATATTATAGGTAAGGCTGCTCTGAACATTCACGTGTAAGTCTTTCTGTGGACATGAGCTTTTATTTCTCTTGGATAAATACCTAGGATTTGAATGGGTGAATCTTATGATAGGAGTATGTTTAACTTTTTAATTAAGTGCCAAACTATTTTCCTTTTACGTTCCTATAATATATGAGAATTCCAGCTACTCCACATACTTGTCAATACTTGATATATCCAGGAATTTTGATTTTAGAAATGTGTAGTGGTGTCTTATTTTTCTTTTAATCTGAGTTATCCCGATGACTAATGATGAGCATTTTTATGTGCTTATTGACCATCCATATCTCTTCTTTGTTAAAGTGTCTGTTCATATGTTATGCTCATACCATTTTTTGATTGGTCATTTGTTTTCTTGTCTTTGAGTTTTGAGAGTTCTTTATATATTCTTTACATTCGGGATATAAGGATTTTATCAGATAACTGATTGGAAAATATTTCTTCTCATCAGGGACTTGTCTTTCCATCCTCTTACGAGGATCTTCCAAAGAACAGAAGTCTTTGATTTTGAAGAAGTTCAATTTATCATTTTTTCTTTTATAAATCAAGCTTTTAGTGTTCTACTTGAGAAATCTTTGCCAAATACAAGATCACAAATATTTTCCCCTACATTTTCTTCTAGAGGTATTATAGTTTTAGTTTTACATTTAGGTTTATGATAAATTTTGAGTTAATTTCTGTTCATGGTGTTTTGTGTGGTTAGAAGTTTGTTTTGTTGTTGTTTTGTTTTATTTTGTTTGCACATTGCAGTTGTTCCAGCAATATTTGTTGAAAAGACTGTTTTTCTGCATGGAACTGCCTTTACACCTTTGTAGAAAATCAGTTTGTCCACATATGTATGGGTCTATCTTTGGACTCTCTGTTATACTGATGTCTCTATGGCTTATTTTCCTTCTTTATATTTCATTGATTTCTGCTTGGATCTTTATTATTTCCTTTCTTCTGCTTGCTTTAAGTTTAACTTGCTCTTCCCTCTTTGTTTTCTTAGGTTGAATCTGAGGTCATTTATTTGAGAAGTGTTATTTGGTTTCCAAGCATTTTGGGATTTTCCAGAGATGTTTCTATATTGAATTCTAATTTAACGATTTTGTGGTCAGAGAACATACTTTGTATGACTTGAATTTTTAAAAATTTATTAAGACTTGCTTTATGACACAGAATATGGTCTATCTTGGTAAATATTCTATGTAGACTTGGAAATAATGTGCATTTGCTGCTGTTGGGTGAAGTGTTCTATGAATATCGATTATGTGAAGTCAGTTAATAGTGTTATTCAAGTCTTCCTTATCCTTATAGATTCTCTGTGTACTTGTTCTATAAATTATTGAGAGAGGGATATTGAATTCTCCAACTATTATTGTGGATTGGATTTGTCCTTGCAGTTGTATCTGTTTTGGTGTCATGTATTTTGGATCTCTGTTATGATGGGCATAAACATTCAGGACTGTCAGGTCCTCTTGATGAATTGATCCCTCTATCATTATGAAGTAAACTTCTCTACTCTGGTTATGTCCTTTGCTCCTTAGTCTTCTTTTTCTGATACTCATATAACCCACCCCAGCTTTCTTTTACTTAGAGTTATCATGGTATGTCTTTTTCCATCCTTTTAATGTAGACCTATTTGTGTCTTTACTTAAAAAATGTGTTTCTTGTAGGTGGCATACAGTTGGTTCTTGGCTTTGTATTCAGTCTGACAATCCTTGACTTAATTGGAGTATTTAGACCATTTACATTTAATGTGATTATTGATATGAATTAATTTAAATATATCATCTTTGCTATTTTTCTGCTCTTGTTCCTGTTTTCCTCATGTTCTCCCTTCACTTGGATTACCTGAGTACTTTTTATGATTCCTTTTCATCTCTTTTGTAAGTTTATTAGCTATAACTCTTTGTTATTTCAGTGATGGGTTTAGGGTTTATAGTATATACCTTTAACTTATCACCATCTACCTTCAAATGATATTACATCGCCTCTCATATAGTAAAAAAAACTTACATTCGTATACTTCCATTCCTCCATTTCTGGCCTTCAAGCTATTATTATTATAATTATCTAATTATCTAATAGTAATATACATGTGTTATAAACTTATACATGTATTATAAACCCAATGCTACATTGTTTTCACTGTTGTTTTCTTTTTTTTTTGCTTAAATCATCAATTATTTTTAAAGAGATTTAAATAATAAGGAATAAATTATATAATTTCCCATGTATTTACCATTTCCAGTGCTATTTATTTCTTTAATGTCCTTGTCTGCTAAATTTTACATCTGTGTTAGTTCGGGAGCAGTCTCGATTAATTGATTTTTCTCCTTGTTAATAGTTGTATTTTCTAGCTTTTTTGCATGCCTGGCCACTTTTTATTGGGTGTCAAAAATTGTGAATTTTACCTTGTAGGGTCTGGTTATTTTTATATTCTTAGAAATATTCTTGACTTTTGCTGAGAGATGCAACTGTTACTTAGAAACAAGTTGACATTTTTTTCTTTGCTTTTCATTTTTGTTAGGCTAGACCAGAGCTATTTTTAGTCTAAAGCAAATTATTCTCCACTATGGAGGCAGGACTCTTTTGAGTACTCTACCCAATGCCCCTGTGAATTATAAAGTTTCGCAGTCATGCTGGTTGGAACAGATATGATACCCTCTAATCCTTTCAGGTGCCTCCTTCTCTAGCCTTGAGTAGTTTCCACATTCTTCTACAGTCAGTTCTCCATTGAATACTTGAGAGGGATCCTCTAAAGATTTCCCAAGTTCTCTTTGCATTTTTTTCCTCTCTAGCACTCTTCTCTGTGAACTCTTGCTGTCTTGGTCTTCCCAGACCCTTAACCCCACCTCCTTAACTCAGCAAGTCAACCAACTCCACTTGCATTCCTCCTCCACACACTGCACCCTGAAAACTCTTTCAAGGAAATAAGCTGGGGCAATTGTAGTTCTCACCTTCTGTGTTTCAAGGGATCACTGTGCTTCATTGCCTAATAAATATTCAGTGTTTTGAAAACCATTTTTCCAGTTGTTTTCTTGGTTTCAGGTGGGAGAATAAATCTTATCCTTGATACACCATCTTGGTTCAAAGGAAAATTCTGTCTTTTATTTTATACAATTGACCCTTCATTTTTTGAGACACTGCCTTGGTATTCTCCTTTCCCAATATATTTATTTTTTATATTTTACAAAATTCAGAAATCACCCATTTTTAAAATCATACTGTATAGACTATTAGAGAGTAGAGTTTATAAATATTATTTAAATGAAGTATATATTATAGAATTGAAAATAGCTCTCTGGTATGCATGCTCAGTATTGTAAGATCACTCTTGAGGATCAGTAATTCTCATCATTACCTGCATTTCAACACA
The DNA here is from genome assembly GCF_965194805.1 of Balaenoptera borealis. Taxonomy (NCBI): domain Eukaryota; kingdom Metazoa; phylum Chordata; class Mammalia; order Artiodactyla; family Balaenopteridae; genus Balaenoptera; species Balaenoptera borealis. The sequence continues at coordinate 56,354,344 of NC_138864.1, read as the reverse complement.
AGGAGTTTGAATAGTTCTACTTTGTTCATGTGTAAAACTGTTTACAGAAGTTTACAAAAAGAGTAGGCCGAATGAAAAGCCTACACTTAGTGCTGGTGTAAAGTACAGGAAAAGAAAACTTGCAGGGTTTAAGAAGCAGTCAATGCAAAGGGCTTTAGTCACATTAACAGGAAGACATCTCACAGAGATGCAGCGGGGTTTGTGGACTTAAAGCATTCAAAGGACCTGAGTGTGCGTTTCAGCATTACCACCTGCCTGCTATGTGGACTGACATCCATCACATAACTTCCTGAGCCTCAGTTTCTCTATCTCTTAGAGGAAAATAAGCATACTTTCCAAATCAGCTCATGGGACAGTGTGAGCAAAACCAGAGAACTGTTAGTTATAGAACCTTTTAAACTCTAACATTCTTTAAAATGTAAGATATTTTCAAAAGTAATAATTATTTTTGCCATCAGTAGTTAATAATTAATCATATATATATATAAATTAAGTTGTCTTAAGGAGTAAAAAGAGAAAAAAAAGCAATAAAAACAGTTCAAACTATTATGTCTGTAGCTATTTACCACAGCATCAACATTTTTACCTTGATTATTTTGTAACCTCTTAAATCTCAAAAACATGATAAAATAGCTTGTATGGAAAAAATAGAATCTAAGGGTTTAGAAAGACCTTAAAAGTCCTGAAACCATATGTAAAACAGAGTGATGGATAATTTGTAAAGAACAAATTTCATCTATATACACCATTCCCCTGTTCAGAAACTTCCTGTAAATTCTGTTCCGTACAGAAGAAACACTCTTTAGAATTGCTTTACACTAACTAGCCCTAAATTCTATTCCTAGCCCCATGACCTCCCATTCTTCAAACAACTCTGCTACATGTAAACCTCAATATTCTTCACAAATCCATGCCCTTTTTTTAATTGAAGTATAGTTGATTTACAATGTTGTGTTAGTTTCTGGTGTACAGCAAAGTGATTCAGATATATGTATATGTGTGTGTATATATATATATATATATATATATATATACACATATTCTTTTTCAGATTCTTTTCCATTATAGTTTATTGCAAGATATTGAATATTGTTTCCTGTGCTATACATGAGGATCTGGTTGTTTATCTATTTTATATATAATAGTTTGTATCTGCTAATCCCAAACTCCTAATTTATCCCTTCCCCCCACCCTTTCCCTTTTTGTAACCATAAGTTTGTTTTCTATATCTGTGAGTCTGTTTCTGTTTTGTAAATAAGTTCATTTGTATCAATTTTTAGATTCCACATGTAAGTGATATCATATGATATTTATCTTTGTCTGACTTATTTCACATAGTTTGATAATCTTTAGGTCCATCCATGTTGCTGCAAGTAGCATTATTTCATTCTTTTTATGGCTGAGTAATATTCCATTGTATATGTGCACCTATCCATTCACCTGTTGAATGCATGCCCTTTTAAGCCCAACTGCCTGATTTGCTGTAGCCTCTATCATGATTACCCCTCATCTTTTTCTCCCTGGCAAACTTCTATTGTTTCATTAAGACCCTACTCAAAATCATCTATAAAAGATGGGATGGTGGTGGAAAAAGGAACACATGCTGAACTAATGGCAAAACAAGGTCTATATTATTCACTTGCAATGTCACAGGTAATGTTTACATGACATAATGTTATGTTTGCAGGTGTTATTTTTTTTGACTTTTCAGAAATCACGCCATGCTAGAAAATAGAAGTCTTGAATTATAATCTTAGGTTTCACAAGGCAACCAAGGTTTATTTATAGTTCCTTAGTGAAGAAATTCAGTGAGTCTAATATCCTCAGCATTGTGCTAGATAATGATGAAAGTTAAAGAACTAATTGTTACATAGTACCTAATATTTGCCAGGCACACTACAAATAGGCTTCAAATCTTGTATGTGGCAGATCCAGAACAATCTAACTCTATATTCCATGATCTTTTTGTTAGAACACAAAGAAATATAACACACAATCCCTACTTAAAGACTTAAAACTTAGCTACAGAGGCAAAATGCAGAATCATGCATACAGATGTTACAAGTTGTAGAAATAAGAAGCAAGACTGATGGGGATATAGGGAACTAGATTACCCATGGAAGTATTCATGAAGGAATCTTGAAGGCAAGAAGGTAGGAGGGGGACTTCCCTGGTGGCGCAGTGGTTAAGAATCCGCCTGCCAATGCAGGGGACACGGGTTCAATCCCTGGTCCGGGAAGATCCCACATGCCATGGAGCAACTAAGCCTGTGCGCCACAACTACTGAGCCCGCATGCTGCAATTACTGAGGCCTGTGTGCCTAGAGCCCATGCTCCACAACAAGAGAAGCCACCACAATGAGAAGCCCGCGCACCGTTAACAAAGAGTAGCCCCCACTCGCCACAACTAGAGGAAGCCCGTGCGCAGCAATGAAGACCCAATGCAGCCAAAAATAGATAAATAAAAATTTTTTTTAAATAAAGGTAGGAGGTGGAAAAGGAGGAGAAATTTAGGTAAAGTGGAAGTAATAAGGAACTTGGTTTGTAACTAAACAGAAAGGAGACCAGCCTTCCATGAGTAATGAGTTTTGGGGGGAATAATGGAAAATTTGGATAATGAAGGTCAGATTATGAAAAGGCTGAGACTTCCTGTGTCGGAAGCACCTACCCCAGTGCTTGGCACACTCAAAATCTATCTGCTGAATGAAAGGATGCACACATATATCCATACCGTGTACACACCAAATTCTCACAGGTAGACCAGAAAGCTCATATTAGGCAATGAAGAGGAGGCACAATAATCCTGGAGGCACACTGACAAACTCCTGTTTTTGAGGATCCACATGTCTGCATGCATATGATCTACGCTACTGAATTTCACATGGTTCTTTCATTAGGGCACATTAACATAAGTGATAGTGATTATGCTCTAGGTCTCTTCTTCATTCTGCCTTCATCTCCTGGTCTGGAAGGCAGCCTTCTTTCCAAGGGGTCTTCTGCAGACAACTAATATCAGCCTTTTTTGGTTTATTTTACTTCTTCAACTTTCTGATTATATTTTTGATATCAACATTATTATTTCACAAATTAGGAAATTTAGAAAGTTATGAGTCTCCATCTCATCAAACTTAGAATTTCAAACCCCAGCTTTCTCCACAATTCTAGAATGAAGGATTTTTAAACACATCCTCTAAAGCAATGATAATAAAAAAAAATTAAAAGTTTGAAAATGTAATCTTATACTGATTTTAAAACTGCTTGATTTTAAAACTGCTTGATTCCAATTTTATTTTATATTAGGCTATATTTTTCTTTAAAAATAAAATGTACATGTTATTTGCCAGTTGAATTTGCATGATTTGCATTCCATAGTAGACTTAACAATTTATGAAGTTATAAAGTTCAATATTTTCAAACTAATAATTGTAACAATAAAAGGAAATAACTGTAGTCAAATTAACCCTATTTTGAGATTTTAAAAAACTACTACACTCAGATCTTTCTTTGAAGGAACACTTCTTTATTTTTCATTATAACTAAACTAAAACTCCATTTTTAGGTGTTAGGTGAAAGAGTTCCACAACATAAGGAAAACAAAAATGGAGTGTTTGTGGTATAAGTGTATAAAAATTTAAAATACCTTATTCAAAATGGATTAGTACTCTCTGATTACCTAAAATAATGTTCATTCCGATATAATAGTACAATTTTAAATATTAATACTCAATGAACAGCTCTAATATTCTGGGAAATGTATAGTAAACATAACATACATGGTATCTACATAAACAGTAACACATTTCTGAAACTCTGGATGCATTTATTTGCCACTATTGCCTATAGTGTCCAAATGAATCAATTTATGACAATTCATGATTTTCATAAGTATTACAAAGTTAATGCTGCTAAGAAAATCAATCCCAAAAAGCAGCATAGAAAAATGGTTACAGTCACAAGCTGTGGAGACACAGCAAGTTGAAATCCTTACTCTGCCACTTAATAGTTTTAGGACTGTGGGTAAGTTGTTTAAATTCTCTGTGCCTCAGTTTTCTAAACTCTAAAGTGAGGAAAATAATAATAACATATTAATTAATTACATTGAGTATTAAATGAGTTCAATTATGTAAAGTACCTAGAATTATTGTTAACATAATAAATTTTATTATATTACCATTCTTAGCATTAGCGTTTGTTATCCAGTCAAACTTTTAAGGAAAGTTCAAACCATGGTTATTGCTGTAATCAGGTACAGATTTAATGCTGTAGTTATTTATCTAGGATGTACATAATTATTTACAGACATAGTGAGTCTGTGAGCTTCCTTTAGTGAGTTTTCACACAAAAATGAAATAAAAACAGGTAGAGATACATACATACCAAAACTTCTTGTCATTGTTATTTTGCCTAGCAGCCTTCTCAGGAAAAGGAATTGTCTTTGATCTGTTAAAGCACCTCTTTAGAAAATTTTATCATGAGAAGTAAAAATTTTATTTTAAACTTGCCACAAAGCAAATAACTCCTGAAAAAATGCCAAATAAAAAATTTCTTTCTTGGTAGAGAAATTTACTGAAAAAAAGAAAGTGACAGCATAAAGGAATGTCTGATTAAAGATATTAGGATAGCTGGTTAAAGTTCATGGTAGTTTGAAATGCCTGATTAACAGTTGTTAATCTTGTTAAAGAATCACAGTGTCCCTGGGAAGCCTTCCATGTACATCTCCCTTGCACCTAAAATTATCTAAGTCTTTCCATCTCTACTCCCCACCACGGTCAGGGCCACCATCACCCTAACTGGCCTCTTCATTTCTGTCTTCACCCCTCCTCCCACCTCTTCACGAGGAAGTCACAAATTTACTCGCACCACATTCAGATAAGCAGAGAATATGTAACTCCTTTATTCCACTGAAACTGGTCTTATTTCTTGGAGTAGCAAGAAAAACAAAAACTAGACTTAGAGCAATCTGGTTTAGAACTTTATCCTATTCTATGATTTAAGCAGCTTTAAGGTTAACTTGATGGCTTCAGAATTTCTCATTCTTTTGGAGCTGGCCCCACCAATTTTGCTTTTTGGTCAGATTGGAATGGGCAGCAGTGGCAAGCCTGGAAAATGTTATTGTCTCCTGAGATCTATCTCAGGCCCAGGACCAGCCTCACATTTAACTGCCTTGCTATATGTTATCAATCTGTAAGCTCCAGAGAAGGCTGGGAAGAAGGGATCAGAGAGAGGGTATATTTGAGTCATCTCCCTCACAAACTTCTTTTACTAAGATCCGTCCTTGTTAGTGGAATAATTGTTTTGAATTAAGACGTTGTTTTCTCTAGTTAATTGTACAGGTCTTTGGGGGAAAAGGCACAATAAAAACTATTGTTACTCACTAACATTTTAGTATGAGTTGGGCTTACGGTCTCTGTATCAAGTCTGAAAACTTTAGCAAGAACTGCTCAGGAATACACCACTTTCAATAACAGAAGCAGTACAATTTTAGAGGGATGCTTAATAAAGTTGCTTTGAATTTTTAAGGCATTCTTCTAGTGGTAACATGTATATTCTCCATTTAGGATATTAAAAAAGCTGATGAACAGATGAACTCAATGGCATATTCTACTGAAAAAGATATCAGCTCAATTCCTCTGTGCTCTATGAATAGCATCAAGTCAGACTTTACTGACAAGTCTGAGGAATCCATCCGAAATAAAGAGGTAATGGTTCAACTATCCACAAGTTACCACCATGTTCTCCAATGAATTTTGATACAATCCTTATAGCATTTAGAACTTATTTACAATAAAACGTTATTATAGCACTAAGTTTACCAAACCAAATTCTTTCCCTAACTTCACTCTAACATCACTGTGACACTATAAGAAAGAGGCCCTCAAATAAGACTGCATTTATGTCAGAGGAAATTGTTGGGGCAAGAAATCTCATGAAAATCCTTTCCTATGTGGCAAACCATGGGTAAAAACATTGGCTCAGGAGGTGTGGTACAGATCACAAACAGTGATGCTCAAGATCAATTTGAGTCATATATTTGAGTCATGCTTATCTCCACTCACTGGATGCAGATAAGCACTAGCATGTACGGGACCCAGTCTTCCAATCCCAGGGTACGACCCTAATAGCTTTGTTCAGTTGGGCAAGGAGCACTTGTTTCCATGCTTGCTTCCCCACTCCTAACCACTGTACCGCCAGGGAATTCCTTGAAAAACTTTTTAAGAAATGAAAACATAGGCCATAAACTGGAAGAAAATATTTGTAAGTCACATATGTGATAAAGGACTGTGTCCAGAATATAGAAAGAACTCCCAAAGCACAGTAATAAAAATACCAATAACCCAATTGAAAAATGGGCAGAAGATTTTAATAGACATTTTGCCAAAGAAGATGTGCATATGGGAAATGAGCACACAAAAAGATGCCTAAAATCATTAGGCATTAGAGAAATGCAAATTAAGTCATAACCGAGATGTCATGATACACCTATTAGAATGGTTAAATCTAAAAAGACTGTACCAAGTATTGGTGATGATGAGGAGCATCTAGAACTCCACATTTTGTTGGTGGGAATAAAAAATTAGTAATCCCACTTCAGAAAATCATTTAGCAGTTTCTTAAAAAGTTAAACATACACCTACTATGATCCAGCCACTCCTTTTCTAGGTTTTTACCCAAGAGAAATGAAAGCATATGTCCACACAAAGTCTTGTATGTGGGTATTTATAGCAGCTTTATTTGTAATAGTCCAAAACTTGGAATGACCCAAGCTTATGTCAACAGATAAATTGTGGTATATCCATACAATGGAATACTGCTCAGCAATGAAAATGAATGAAATATGAATTCATGCAACAGAATGAATAAATCTCAAAGTAATTATGTTGAGCAAAAGAATCCAGATGAAAAGAGCACATACTATGTGATTCCATTTATTAAAAGAAAACTCTAGAAATTGCAAAACAATCTATAGTGACAGAAAACACATCAGTGGTTTTAGTGGAAGAGCACTGGCAGCTGAGAGGTATGGAAGAAACGGAATACAAAAGCAGGAGAAAACTTACAGGGGTAATGGATGTGTTCACTATGTTGACTGTGGTGAAGGTTTCATGGGTGTGTAGTTATGTCTAAACTTTTCAAATTGTACATTTTAAATATGTGCAGCTTATTGCATGAAAATTATAATGCAATAAAGCTCTAAAACATATCAGATTAAATTTTAAAATCTTTAAGAGATTTGTTTAGCTTTTTTAAACCTTTTCATATCTCTTTACAAAATGCCTCTAATTTCATATATTTTTATATCAAATTCTGTTAAAACATGCTATAACCTGTAACACAGTTAGGTAGCACAGAGTCCTTCATGATTTTACTAAAAATTTTCATTTTGTTTTTACCTTATTTCATTTTATTCTTTTCTATCTTATAACTTTATTTAAGTAATACCCATTTTTTCCCATCTGTTTTATATTTTTAGAGGCAAAAGGGTAGATTATTCTGTAGGAGCAAGACAGCCCTCCTACATTTACTGGCTCTGTAATTTACTGGTGTTGTTCCTAGGACATGCTAAGCCTTAGTTTCCTTACAAAATGACGTAATTTTATAAAGAATTTAACAAAAAAGAAAATTTGTATTTAGTGCCCCACAAAGAGTTGGAATGGAACTTTTAAAATTTCTGTATATTCTGTTGGACAGTGACCTAACTGAAAAGTAAGGCTCTTTATGATGATAATCTTCAGAAAACTTCAGAAAGAAAGATAATTGGTAATCAAATTATTAAGTAACCCCAGGTTTAGCCATCCTGAAAATAGACTTTAAAGGCTTTAGAATTTTAAATGTTCTTTTATTCAGACAATGGAGTTTCTATTATAGTTGCCAGACTAAAATTAAAGCAAGAATTATAAACTATTTTATAGTCTTTCCTGACGTCTTTCTCTGGTTATTAGGTTCGTAAACACCATTACTTCAAGAGTGAATGCCGTGAGGAAGTTTTAACATGTGAAATGCCTCGTAGTTTGCTGTCTACTTTCCTATTCAAAATAATTACTCACTACAAAATTATTCATAAGATTTTTTAAGTTTCTGAAATAAATCCCCTACATATTCCAGACAAGAGTAAGGGGAATTCACCACTGTGTTATTTATCCTCTGATTATTGTGACCACTACCTCCCCATAGCACCCTCCATGGATCCCAGGAAAGACTGGCAGATACCAGAGCTACTTGCAGTGTTCTTTCTCTGTATAAGATCTGGGATTTTGCATAACATTATCCTTCTTTTCATAATAACATCAGCAACAGCCAACATTTATTGGGTACTTACTGTTTGCAAATACTGAGTTAAGCTTAATTCTAAAAACAATGCTCGGGTTTCCCTGGTGGCTCAGTGGTTAAGAATCCACCTGCCAATGCAGGGGACAGGGGTTCAAACCCTGGTCCGGGAAGATCCCACATGCTGTGGAGCAACTAAGCCCGTGTGCCACAACTGCTTAGCCTGCGCTCTAGAGCCCAAGAGCCACAATTACTGAAGCCCACGCACCTAGAGCCATTGCTCTGCAACGAGAGAAGCCACAGCAATGAGAAGCCTGCGCACCACAACGAAGAGTAGGTCCCGCTCACTGCAACTAGGGAAAGCCCACGCGCAGCAACGAAGACCCAACGCAGCCAAAAATAAATAAATAAATTTAATAAAATAAAATAAAAAAATAAAAACAATCCTCTATTCAGCCGTAAAAAGGAATGAAATTATGCCATTTGCAGCAACATGGATGGACCTAGAGATTATTTTACTAAGTGAAGTAAATCAGACAGAGAAAGACAAATATCATAGGATATCACTTATATGTAGAATCTAAAAGAATGATACAAATGAACTTATTTACAAAATAGAAACAGACTCACAAACTTAGAAAACAAACTTACAGTTACCAAAGGGGAAAGGTGGGCGGTGAGGGATAAATTAGGAGTTTGGGATCTCACTGCTATACATAAAATAGATAATCAACAAGGACCTACTGTATAGCACAGGGAACTCTACTCAATATTCTGTAATAACCTGTATGGGAAAAGAATCTGAAAAAGAATGGGTATATGCATAACTGAATCACTTTGCTGTACACCTGAAACTAACACAACATTGTAGATCAACTATCCTCCAATATAAAATTTTTTTTTTTTAAATCCTGTAAGATAGGAACTGATACCTTCTTCAAAAAGATAAGGAAACTGAGGCTTGGTGACTGTAAGTAATATGTTCAGATATTGCAGCACTTAACTTATAAATGGGAACCCCAAAACAAGCTTTTAACCAAGATATTAGAAAAATGTTTCCATAAATAAGTCACAAAACTAGAAAACTTTCAAGCTTAAAATGCTAGGAAAACTTTTATCTTTTGTCTCTGCTTAGTTCCTATCTAGATTTTGTCCTATGCTAGAGCATGATATTCAATCCAGTTTAACAGGTGTAAAGGAAAGTAGGCCTGTCATTTCTTCTGTGAGTCTTAGCTCTCAGAACATGTGGGTTAATTTGTACTTTTTTAATGATAGTGACTGAGTGAAATGCCAAAAGGTGATAAGTTGCACAGATAGTCACTTTTGTGTAAAATTTATTTTATGTTTTGAGATCTTTATCAGTAATATGGGCAGTAAAATTTTTCTAAGAAAAATTCTACTTTCTACTCTGTTACCTATTATATTTGATATTTTACATTATAGATTTATTCAAGATTGGCTAACTTCTCTAGGTTCCATTATGCTCTCAAACTGGGGTTATAACCAAGGTATTTTATTTATAGATAAGTCTTCCTGAAGTTTCTCTATTAAAAATTTTTAAATTAAACAAGTCTGAATGGCCTTCTGTGGTTCTGGGGACATTGGCTTCTGTTCTAAATGGAACTGTTCATCCAGTATTTTCCATCATCTTTGCAAAAATTGCAACTGTAAGTAAAATTTATTTGCTAATATTTTTTAAAATTTTAAACAAAGTGTAACCTGAGAGAACAGACCTGGTATACTTTGACCCAGCAAGGGGAAAATTGGGACGTGTAGTAGGTCACCCCTAGTGTGGAATCCATGATAGAAAGGTTAACTAATGTTCTCAGGGGATAAGCCAGCCTCTATTGTGAAGTGTTTGGCTGGACCTTGTTGACTGGGCAATCAGTAAAGAAATTGCTTTGTTTTCTAATTCTGACTCCAGTGCTGTATCAGCATTCCAAAGCACTGAAGTAATAAAAGAGACAAATGCGACCACTCTTTCCTTCAACTGGTCTGAACAATGGCCATTTTTTATTACCAGCCAGCTCAGAGAGAGGAAATAATGAGAGTTTGGGGTTGTGCTGGGGAACCCAGGAGAGCTGATGAATTCACGGATCTTATTAGAGCCACCTTAAGTCTTCAGTCTCTTGGACTGTTGCTACGCTGTGTCAACATAGATGCCAGTATATGTATAACTACTAATTCTAGGAACAATTTCTAGAGAAATTTATAAAGGTCTCATATTGCAGGTAGTACTCTGAATAGAGGAATATTAAGAAACCTGAGTTATGAGAAGTTATTAGAAATAATAACTCAATCAGAAAACTAATTTCAATAGTTTCTTCGAAAATATGTGCTGATATTAATAGCAGATAGAGGACTCATTTGTCTGATCCTATATTTACATAGCTTAAGGGAGAGAATTAAGAGTGAATTTTTTTTTTTATTGAAGTAGTGAATTTTTTTTTTTATTTATGAACGTAAAGGATAGAATAATGGTACATTTTTTCCCCAGAAATGTGTGGAAATTATTATGCTGAAATTCATTTTTAAAATCCTGATGAATAGACGTTTTAGTTTTTTCTTTCTTTTATAATATATTCTCCTCCAATCACCTGATTTAAAAAATCTATTCCTTTTCAGATGTTTGAAAATGATGATAAAACCACATTAAAGCATGATGCAGAAATTTATTCCATGATATTTGTAATGTTGGGTATTATTTGCTTTGTCAGTTATTTCATTCAGGTAAACTTTTAATGAATTAAACAAATATGTACGTGATTACTGTTTTATGTCATCCTATTTGAGTTAAAAATAGTAACTAAATATAATAACTAAATAAAATGCAAATAAGTAAATATAGTAACTAAATGTTCCAAAGAAATAGATAAGACAGTGAAGAATAAATGTAGATTTTTGTTTGTTTCTTTCTTTTCCAGGGATTATTTTATGGCAGAGCAGGGGAAATTTTAACCATGAGATTAAGACACTTGGCATTTAAAGCCATGTTATATCAGGTCAGTGTTTAGTTGGGGTTTTTTCTTATTTTATTTTAAATGTGTTTTAAAATATTCTAGCTTTTAGTTTTTCTTCACATCAATTTCTTGACATAACCTTTCCTTTGATCATTTAAAAGCATCCTTTTTGTGTACCAAGCAGCAACTGTATTAGAATTACTGTAATGTATTTTCTAACAGAAGCAAGTCCAAAATTGTTATGTTCAAAAACGCAGTTTATAGAAAACAAGATTTAGAGTCCACTCCCTGTTCCTTGCATTTATCTTGACAAATCTCTTTTAATGTATAATGTAGTTGTTCTAGAATCAGAATGGAGGCTAAATTAAAACTGAAAAGGGGTGTTAAGAACTACAGTATCTTGGGGAACATGTTTAAAAAGGAGTTAATTTCTATAGTTCTCATCCATATGCACAGTTTAAGTTTTTTCATTGCTGACTTCTTAAGGCAGCCATTCTCTGAATTCAGATAACATCAGTCTAGCTGGCAGGTCGGCTTGCCGCAGATGATCATTCACACCTGTGAAATAACTAAAACTAGGTGTATCAAATAGTAATCTTGAAAAGTGAGTCTTGGGGGCAAATGGCAGGAATGTCTCAGACTGGCACCTCTAAAATTCTTTCAGAAGGCCAAGGTATATTGGGTTACCCTGAAAGCCAGTAATCATTCGAAGCCCTTTGCCACACTTTCTGTCACCAGAGCTCACCGTGTAGGAGCAAATAGCTTCCTGCCAGGGTCATTTCTTTTCAAAAGTAGAGTTACTGTCACTCCAGCTGAGTCGTCAAAACCAGTTTTTACATCTTTTGACTTTTAGCAGTAGTGCTCAAAGGACTGCTGAGTAACAAAACTCCTCCGCCTTTGTGTGCTCTTAGAGGACAGCAAGATACAAAATGAAGCGAGTGGGAGGTTTCCCATAGCAACTTAATGCTCTGAAGCAGTTGGTGCCTAATGTCTTCTCTCAAAAAGGTCCTGTCAGAGACAACTGCAGACACCCCTTAATCCAGAAAAACAAAAATCTACTTAAAGGGTCATAAAATGATTTAATGACTGCACATCTTGTCTCGCTCACATTAAGCTTGTACTTCTGGGTTTTTTTTTTTATGAACAATTTATGTCTTTACCTCAAATCTTTGATGAAATTAGGTGGGATTTTTAATTAACTAATACTATGTTTCACACTTGTTGACAATTTTTGCTCATTTTTGTTTTTCTTTGTGTATTTATGTTTTTACACATTCAAGGACATTTATTTTCAATTTTCAGGAACTTTTGAAAATGTTCCCTGAATGTCTGAATGTTTTAAATAAAAGAGTATAAACTTTAACTTTTCCAATCATTACTTTGAACTTTCTTTCTAGAGGAATACAGGATGCTTTTGGTGGAGGAGTCCCAAGGCCACAAGCCAGTTAAACCGGTGGATATTGTTAATCCAATATCCTGATGGCTGATACTGGACCTTACTCTTTTGCCTAGCATTAGCCATGTGAACAGGAGGACAGTAACATTCTTGGATAAAGTAGCTTCTGCCCATAAGAATACAGCAATCTGTAAGCCATAAACTCCTCTTCTTCAAAACACATAAAAAGACAAACAGAAACTCTGTGCTATTTAGCAGATGTTATTAAATTCTCCCATAAATTCACCTGAGCCCCTTTCAGCTTACCATTTGTTTTCCCTCTTCATTCTTTAGCACTCGTTTTGCTTATTTGCTTTCTCAAATTGAAAGAAAAGAGTAATGTATTTGGCTTTTTCTCAATAAATGTCTTAACGAATTTCACTTTTGTCTGTAGTAAGGGAAGTTCCTAATGTACAGTTTTGCCCTAACTCCTATTACCGGTTTTTTTTCCCTAAGATAAGATATTTTAAGTCTTAGAAATCATGCTGAGACTTGTAGTGCTTTTTATAACCATTTTGAAACCTCAGTTGAAGTAGAGGTATTTATGGAATCAGGTGTGGTCTTTTTGTAGGTATAAAATCTCTATTTTATTTGATGACTTGAGATCCTTCCAGTTGAAAAGAATGTTCTAATTGTTGCTGACTTCAGTGGTTATAAATAATCCATTGCTTATTGCGTTTAAAGCTAAATTTATATTTCTTAAGGATAAATATTGACCTATAGATCTATCAGGTTTTTTAAAAGATATGAAGTTTATTTTTGCCTATTTCTCTCTAAATTGGATTGGCTGGGGCTTCTGTGGAAGGTCACTAAATCATAAGATGATGGCATTAGTGGAGATCACTAAGGAATCTCAAAAAGCTACTTCCAAAAGGATTTGAGGTAACAAATCCTGAAGCAGGAAAAACATGTCATGAAACTCACCTGTAACGTTTCAGTTAGATGGGAGGCAGAACAGGATAGTTGATTAAAAACTCTGGCATCGGGGCTTCCCTGGTAGCGCAGTGGTTGAGAATCTGCCTGCCAATGCAGGGGACACGGGTTCGAGCCCTGGTCTGGGAAGATCCCACATGCCGCGGAGCAACTGGGCCCATGAGCCACAACTACTGAGCCTGCGCGTCTGGAGCCTGTGCTCCGCAACAAGAGAGGCCGCGATAGTGAGAGGCCCGCGCACTGCGATGAAGAGTGGCCCCCGCTCGCCGCAACTAAAGAAAGCCCTCGCACAGAAACGAAGACCCAACGCAGCCATAAATTAATTAATTAATTAATTTTAAAAAAAAAAAAAAAAAGGAGAAAAACTCTGGCATCTGGTTGCCTAGGTTTAAATCCTGGCCTCAGTTCTTTCCAGCTATGTGGCCTTGGGCAAGTTACTTAATCTCTCAGTACCTCTGTTTCCTCGTATATAAAATATGGATAGTCATAGTATCTATCTCATAGAGTTGTGATGATTAAATGAGAAAAGACATACCACGCACTTATGATAGTGCTACTGTAATTTTTTATTTCTAATAGAATTATTGGCAGGAAAAAAAATGGATTTACTAGTATCAGAAAACCTGCTAGCCTAGCTTATAATCATTTTACCACCTGGAAGAGAAGAAGCAAGCTAATTTTTACTCAATACCAGCTGTGTTCAAGAAACTCTGCTAAGTGTTTTAGCATATAATGCCTATGCTGGAAAACAATCCCTAGAGTGCATAATTGCTGACTTGTTGAAAAGCAGTTTTGGATATCTTGCTGATTGAACATCACAGAAAGACTAAGACTAGTCAAATATGTATCCTTTGCCTTGCGTATTATAGCAATGACTATACTATAGAATCAGGAATGTAATAGTAAATGATAAATTCTTTTTCTATATTTTCACTTTATATTGTATCTAAAAATTCTTTGTGTATTCCATGTCATGTTGAAATATAGAAAGAATTATGCAATGTAAAAAATATATATATATATATTTTAGTATACGATAAAAAACAGGTAATGTCTTCTAGATCAAGAGTGCTGTAGTTACTATCATTGCTGATGTGTGTTCACGATATGCTAGGCTCTTGACTCGGGTTGTATTCTCAAAGTGGCTACTGTATAGTGCATATCATGATCTCTATAAGATGCCCTTTGGGTGTCTAGGACCCTAAACTCTTTGGGACACCTTCCCAATCCAGGGGTTTAAAGAGTAGTGATGTCATGCCGGGGTTGTAATCCCCCTGGCCGCTGCCACATTCCTCTACAGGGGCTTTCTTCTCACACAACAGCATGATTAATGCACAGCCTTCTCTCTCTCTTGCTTTTGTTTTCTTAGTTGGCAAAAATGTGTAACCTGGGCATCAGGGCCCTGGCTGGGTTGTAGGAAGCCAACAGTTCTTTTGCTCTTCACTCACTAAAACTTAGTCATTTTTTAGAGACAGTCTGCATGTAGTTTAATCCACAAGAGATATAAGTGGTCTGAGTGCATGGGAGGAAACAGTCAATAACTAATAAAAGGAAATCAGCATTCCTCAAGTTGAGAGGTGCTGAGAAGTGCTATCTCTATTTGCTGTTGAAAATGAAATTGGTTATAACATTAGGCTTTTATTGCTTGTATTTTTGACCTGTCTCCTTCAAATTGCATGCTTTTTGGCTGCAGGGTTTTTACAGCAGCCTTTCTGCCTCTTTAGCTTCCCACAAGGCCCAGTACTTATAAGGTCTAAGGGGGAATATGAAGTGTCAGGGAAAATCTCACCTATCTGGGTCCTGAAGAGAAGGAGACAGACTTTTTTTAAATTTTTTATCATTTATATGTTTAGACAGAAAGGTTTGGAAATATTTCTAAATAGTGTTGTGCATTACCTTACTTTTTAAGTAAAATCTGCTCTCCACAAATTACTTGTGGAGTAAAATTACAAATTATTTTGTGGTTCGAAATGACCATTTTAAACATTGATTATTATACAATATTGCAGCATCATAATGAGTCCAAGCTGTTGGGCTTAAGTTCTTCAGTTTGTATCTAAATATAGATCTTTGTGAAGTAAGAAACAAAAGTTATTTGATCCGTAGTTCTTACAAGAATTAAGGGCCTGTGAATAAGGAGGCAGGCAAATGGCTTCTAAGTTAATATAGCAAAATCGCAAGTCAGAAAAGAATCTTTTTGATGACCATATGTTAATTCCCTTTTTTCTCTAGGGTATCTCCTGGTTTGATGATAAGGAAAACAGCACAGGAGCCTTGACAACAATATTAGCCATAGATATAGCACAAATTCAAGGAGTATGTATATTGCTTTTATTTTTAATTTATTTATTTTTGGCTGCGTTGGGTCTTCGTTGCTGTGTGCGGGCTTCCTCTAGTTGTGGCGAGGGGGGGCTACTCTTCGTTGGGGTGCGTGGGCTTCTAATTTCGGTGCCTTCTCTTATTGCGGAGCATGGGCTTTAGGCTCGCGGGCTTCAGTAGCTGTGGGGCGCGGGCTCCAGAGCGCAGGCTCAGTAGTCGTGGCTCAGGGCCTTAGTTGCTCCACAGCATGTGGGATCTTCCGGGATCAGGGTTCGAACCCATGTCCCCTGAATTGGCCAGCAGATTCTTAACCACTGTGCCACCAGGGAAGTCCCTGCTTTTATTTTTAAATGGTATATGTATATGGTATGCATGCATGCGTGTACACACATGTGTCTATGCATATATGTGAGCTATGCTGAGATGACCCACATCATTAAGGAGACCAGGTAAGTCTCAGGGCTAACAGGGAGCTCTCAGTGAAAGATATAAAGAAACCTTTCAGTTCTGGACATTTTTAACCAAAAATAAAGGAGATTTAGGACATGTAATAGGAAAACCAGAGGACGAAAGAAGATACCAAGAATGAGTTAGAGAAAAGAGCTCAGAATTAAATAGTAAGATAAGAAAAAGTAACAACATGAAAACACACACACGTAACTTAGAAGTTTTAATAAAAGAATGAAGTTTAGTTTTTCCTTGCCCCCAGAAAATAAAACCTTATTTAGCATAATATGTAACATGTTAAATTCATATGTATCTGGAAATGGTTCTGTGCTAGTTGTTATACAGATCAAGTTAAAGAGATATGTGTGATCATGACTGGTCACAATATGTATAAATAAAATTCATGTTTATGAACCATATTCAAAATCAATGACAGAATGACCAGCATAATGTACGTCAAAGTGACGCTTAAATATTTATGGGGAGTAGAGTAGTGTGGAAGAGATGAAGAGTAATTTATTAGTTTTCTTCCAATTATTTTAATAAAATTAACCTTTATATTACAAGCAGGATTTCAACTATAATTGAGAAAAGGAATGCAAAACAAGATTTCCCACTTTTAATTTAAGTGAGATAAAGTTTTTGATCTGTTAAAATAAGAATTCTAGCAGAATTACAGACTTTCCTTTTTCCTTATCATTCACGTGATAGAAAAGGAAAGTCAATGATGCACCTCCGAATGACAGAAATATCTTAAAAGTATTTTCTTTGTTGTTTAGAAATACTGAAATGTTGATTACAGTATTGCTACCAGAGCAACAAATTGTCAACTAAAACGGCTCTTCAAAATTGTATTTTCTTTTGGAAGCTATTTCCACAGGACATGGCCACTATTCTAATTTTTGTAACTTTTGCAAGACTTCTTTGTTCAATATATACATACAAGGATAGATTTATATTACTAGAGAATAAAACAAGTTGGTTACAATTATGAATATTCACATGCTTCTGTATTGGTTTGGAAAACTAATTTTATGATGTAGAGAGAGCTCAAGAGGAAAGGGGGCATCATCTTCATCTCTTCCTGAAATTCTTTTTGATAATTTTGAAAACAAGACTCTAAATTTCACTAGATAGTATTTAAATTTTAAAGTAAGGCTGAGGAGCTGGATTTTACTTGTATAAGTGGGAAGAAAATGATGGATAAAATTTCACTTAATAGTTAACTAATGAGCATAGCATTCATCTTCCATAGCACAATAGAATCAGATAAATGACAACATCTGTGTTTAGAAATTCAATGGTTCACTACTTTTGGCAGAAGTATCAATCCCTATAATTCCCTTTGAATCCCCATTCTACAAAACTTGGGTTTTTTTTTCCTTTGCTGTGTGCATGTTTTTCTCTTACTACCTATCATCATTCAGATCTTTTAAGAATCCAGTGAAATAGGTATTCTTACTATAAGCTATACTTTATATGTGAGACATCTCTTTTAGTATTTACTTCAATGAAAAGAACAAATTAATACTAAAGACCAACATTACTCTCCTAATACCCATTAGTTGTTTCTAATACATAATGTTGTCTCTCATCAAGAAAAATTAATGAGAATATTTGTCAGTGTGATTCCTTATAAGCCTTTGACTAATACTATTTGAATCATTTGAAAATTTCCTGTTTCAGTTAGTAAATGTTGGTCTCATGATAACTTCTGGGCAAGTCAAATCATTTTCATTAAATAAGAAGTAGTAGCTAAACACTAGATGGCTGGAATACTGATGGCACAGTTAAAGTTGCAGAATTTGGAAAGCATAGCAACCAAAGAAGTATTCCAAGAGTAAGACTGTGTCTACTGGCATATAATTCACATAAACCCTTGCTTTGCCATATATAGGTAGATTCATATCTAACTTGAATGGATTCTCTTTCTATCGAAGGAAGATTATTTACTAATCCTATTTGCCCACTATTTCTTTTCTCACAAAGACACACCACACTAGAGATGAATCAGGAAACAATAATTTGGGGTCATATAGCCTGTCATATCAACTTAAGATATTTCCATCTCAGTTTCTTCATCATGTAATTTCAGTTACATGTTATTTTATCAGATGTATTAGGGTGAATGTTTATAAACTAGCCCTTTAATAACAGTAAATATTGTTTTGAAACCCTTACTAATCACCAAAAATATAAGCTCCTGGCTATTTTTAGATGCTCTGATACTTTGAGAGTCATGAGAAGAACATGTTAGTGAAATAAGGTTATAGGACAAAATGATTCCTGAAATAGTTGATTGAATACAACCAATTTAACTGGTATTGTTTCAGCCCAAGGTAATGGCTTAGTGCCAGTACATCTGTCAACAGACTATTTTCTGTGTAGTATGTAGTTTTATTAAAGGTATAAAGCCATTTTAAATTCTTTGGGAGACTGAATTTCACAAAATTACAAAGTATTATTTCTGTATATTTTAGCAAACCCTTTTCATCAACCAGAAGTCTTACCTCACTTTTGTCCACATGAAAGTGTGTAATTGATGCCACAGTGTATACTTGATATACCGACAGACACAGTGTTAGTTCCAAGAATTCTCATCAGAACTACAGTTACATTGTCCCAAGGAATAAAAAATTCCTTTATTAATTCCTAGAGCCCAGTGAATTGATTAGGTAGAGCTAGGGTATCATTACGTGAACAATGGTGACCTCACTTTTTGGTTTAACTTTTTGACATGGAAAGTGTATAAAACAGCTTAACATTACTTATAATTCAAACAATGTGAGTAGTCATTGAAATCACTTTACCACAGTATACGGTTGGCATATAATTGCTGTTTTGCATTACAATTTTAGGTTGAATTCATTGAGACATTATCAAGTCTACAGCAAAAGCTAATATCCAAAACCATAGTGGTAAAGGTGGTCCTTCCTATAAGAAAAAAATTTCAATCTCAGCCCTGAACTCAAAACTTTGCACTGAAACTACCACTGCTAAGCCCTCAAACTGTTGTCTGGAAAGACAAGTCAAGAAATTCAGCTTCCACTTTTGACAAAAAAAGAAATAAAGATAGTAAGGTCTGTAGGAGCAAATGAACTTCGCCACTGGTCCAATAATGTGTGATAAATTCATTTATTTTCCACAAAATACTTGCTAATGAATAATACAATGAAGAACAATAGGCCTTAAACACCTTACATTTTCACAAACTTTGTACATTTGTCCAACTAAGCCTTTTTTTTTTTTCTGCTCTACAAATATTTTTGCCACCATCAGTTGTAATACATCTTAGCAGATTACACTTTAGGTTATACTCATCTAGTTTATCTCTCAACTTCTTTGAAAATATTCTCACCTTCAGTTGTTCCACACAGACTATTCATAGCAGCTAATTTTAAAGTCACTTCAAACTCAGTATCGACTCCTCAAAAAAACCAAAAGTTGAGCGGTATCAGTAACATATGTCGACCCATCAAGAGCCAGGGAAAACTACTCAAAACGACCTACCTTGGTTTTCAACTGACAATTGATATTGCTGTCGTTTTTCTCAACTTTTTGAGCAGTTGTTCTCATCAAGACGCTAATCATCTGATATTAGTTTATGCTTTCTGAACACATTTCTTCCACTGCTGCAATCAAGCATGATTTAATTAACTCACTATCTGTGAGTGACTTTCTTTGCTTAGCTAATAAATGAGCCACTCAGAAACTTACTTTAGCTTCAGCCTTGTTTTCACTTTTTAGTTTTATGAAGAAATTCTGCTAAGATGTGTTATTCCATTTTGTGTTATTTCCATTCCATTTGTTTCCCATTTCTAATTTTTATAAATGTTACTTTCCTGTGAATTAGGAATTTTGTGATGCATGCTTAGTCTGCTAATGTCGACCTGTTTTGTATATTTTTAAGACTATATAGTCTCATGGCATAATAAAGACAGCACTGTGACATCTAATTAGAACACAAAGTGATCCACAGTCCATTGTGCCTTCCTTAAAAGCAGGACATCCAAAGTCCACTTTTCTCTTCCTTTCTTGTCTTTAGATGATGGGCATACAGTGGTAATTTTTAAAACTAGGATGAAATATTACAGTACAGCAACACACAGGGCACTCAACATGCTGCCAAATTATATACAATCTCATCACACTGAGCAGCAGTACAAAGTGAGGAGAGCGGCACATACGGTTTCTCTAGCAACCCCTCAACTCCATCGTTATAGTCGTAAGACAGCCATAGACAATAGGTAAACAAAGAGGCATGGCTGTGTTACAATAAAACTTTATTTATGGATACTGACATTTGAATTTGTAGAATTTTGATGTGGATCGTGTTCATTTATTTTCCTTATCTCTTAACTTTTTGAATGTATGTTATACAATGATAATAACTTTTAATGTCATTGTCTGCTAAATCTAACATTTGTGTCAGTTCTGGGTCAGTTTCAACTGATTGATTTTTATGCTCATTATGGGTCCTTTTTTGCTGCTTTTTGGCATACCTGGTAATTTTTGAGTAGATGCCACACATTGTGAATTTAACATTTTGGGGTGCTGAATATTTTTGTATTTCTAGAAATATTCTTGTTTTGTTCTGGGATGCAGTTAAATTACTTGGGAACAGTTTGATCTTTGGGGGGGGGTCTTGATTTTAAGATTTATTAAGCAGGACTGGAGCCAACTACTGAGGCAAGACCCTTCAATATACTCTACCCAATGACCAGTGAATCATGAGGTTTTTCAGTCAGGCTGGTATGACCAAGCATTGTTCAGTTGAATACTCAAGGAGGACCCTCTGCAGATATCCAGATTTCTCTTTTTGTATACCTCTCTCTTCTTCAGTGTTCTGTGCTGCAAACTCTAGTTTCCTTGGCCTCTCCAGACTCAGCTTTGTCTACTCCACTTACGGAGTCTGTTGGGCTCTATCTCAGTTTACCCTTCCTATTCTGAAGCCTGGAAGCTCTTTTAAGGGGTAAACTATGGCAAACATAGGGCTCACCTCATTTGTTTCCCATTTCTACCCTTGGTTGCCTTAGGTCTAATATCTTGAAAACTATTGGTTCATATATTTTGTCTATTTTTTATTTGTTTCGGATGGGAGGACAAATCCATTCCCTCTCTTCATGTTAGCCAGAAGCAGAAATCCTGCCATATAGAATTTTATGTCTACAATTGCTTACTGAGTATCTTTCCATTTATTTTCTTATGGCAGCCATTCTGCTGGAACTTTCTTATCAAAGTTGTATTACCCACATTTAGCATAGCATTTGGATATAGTAGATACTCCATAAATAATTGTTATCTGCAGAACTATTTAATTATGACTTTCTGCTCTTGATTTCCAACGAAAAATTCTATCTTCATGCATGTTGATAAAGAATCTAAAGAAGTTTAATTAAATTTCCCCTGATTCCAGTTCTAAATTCTTTCCAGAGCTACACTATTCCTCTAGGTCTTTAAGGCAATTTTTAATTTTCTTTTAGTTCTTGTAGTATTGTTCAAGGCCAAATGTCCGTTGTTTTCTGTTAATTCTTCCTGGAACAGGAAAGATATATTCAGATCCTTCTTATCCTACTACCATCACCAAAAAGCAGGGTTTGTGGCCTGTCCATGGCTGCGTTGACTGAATATTTCAGTAAGTTTCTGGTAGCTTAAACTAAAATGCCATTTAGAAAGGTATATGATCTTACTTTCAAGAAGCAGATTAGGGCTTCCCTGGTGGCGCAGTGATTGGGAATCCGCCTGCCAATGCAGGGGACACGGGTTCGAGCCCTGGTCTGGGAAGATCCCACATGCCGCGGAGCAGCTGGGCCCGTGTCCACAATTACTGCGCATCTGGAGCCTGTGCTCCGCAACAAGAGAGGCCGCGTTAGTGAGAGGCCCGTGCACCGTGATGAAGAGTGGCCCCCACTTGCCACAACTAGAGAAAGCCCTCGCACAGAAACGAAGACCCAACACAGCCATAAATAAATAAATAAATAAAATTAAAAAAAAAAAAAAAGAAGCAGATTAGTACAAGAGTGGATAACTCAAGATTACTGAATAAGCAAGGTTATGCAAGTGCAAGTCACTTTATAGAAAGTTCTTATGTCCCAAACAAAAATCTCAAATACAAGACCGTTCCATCAAAAATTTGGCAAGTTTACACTTGGATGTTTTTAGACATGAGGTTGGTGTGCATACTCCTTAGACTAATTTTAAGTGACTCTCAAATATTCATCTAGTGTGCCTCTGGTAAGTACCTCTACCTCTTTTTCCAACACACCGCATAATTTTATACACAAAAACTACAATCTCCAGCATGCTTTCTGTCTTTACTTTTCCTGTTTTTCACCTTTTTGCTTCATTTTCTTTTGATTTCCTGTAAAGAGCTGTAATCTTAAAGTAAATAGGATAAAAACAGAGGAAGGTGATGAAAAAAGGAACTATATTATGGCCACCTAATAGGAAATACCCAAACAGAAACGAATAATTGTTCACTGGATATGTTTTACACTTTTGTTAATATAGATATCGTGCCAAAAACTGAGATCTGAAAAAGAAAAAGTCATTGACCTCAAAATAAGAAAGTACAAAGTGGAAATTAATGAATGTATAAAGGCCTAAAAACATAGCTATCAAGTAATTGATGGCAAGTAATTTCTTAGTAATATTTAGCTAAATTTTACATTAAAAGAACAGTGACTATCTTATTCTTAACAAAACTTGATTGTAATTTTTTAAAATACTTCTAACTATTTTATAGCAAAAACTATATATGTTTATGTGGCTGTAGGAGCATTCCATAGTTAATCTGATGTGGGGTGGGACCTTCAACAGTACAAGTACTTAAGTTCCACAGCCTCTTCATCCAGCTATCTGATCTATATAACTTTGAAACTCATGGTGAGGGTGGGAGGAGAGGAGCAAGTACAGTATATTGGTTTGCAAGGGCTGCCATAACGAAGTACCACAGACTGAGTGGCTTAAACAACAGGAATTTATTTCCTCATGGTTCTAGAGCTTAGAAGTCCAAGATCAAGGTGTTGGCACGGTTGGTTTCATTCTGAGTCCTCTCACCTTGACTTATAGTTTTCTTCTTGTTGTGTACTCATATGGTCTTTCTCTATGCAAGCATGTCTGCAACCAAATTTCCTTTTCTTATAAGGACACCAGTCATATTGGAGTAGGGCTCACCCTCAAAACCTCATTTTAATCTAATTACCTCTTTAAAGACCTTATCTCCAAATACAGTCACATTCTGAGGAACTGGGAGTCAGGACCTCAACATATGAATTTGGGTGGGGGGTGTAGGACCATTCAGTCCATAATATACAGCATCATTTATCTCTGCATCATCCTTAAACTCTCAAGAGGCAGAGTGTAAGCAAGCATTAGTACCAAATGACATTTTTATTTCAGCCTCATAGCTTAGAGTTAGTGTATAACGCCCTAAAGCATGTAAAATGGGTTACCTGTCTGAGTTTTCAGTATTTAGTGGTTTGTTTGGTGTTTGCTATTGTTATTTGTTTTTACTTTTTTGGAGTTTTCTTTGATAGTTCAGTGAAAAAATGGGAAAATAGTGGATCATTATCAGATGCAGTCTTGAAACTAAAACCACAAAAGTTTTTTAGGAATAAGTCAGAGCCCTGTGGAGAAAGAGGGCTTTTTATTGTTATTTTAGTGATGATACTAATTTGGGGGATACTTCAGTGAATATTGATATCATCTTTTAGAGAAGCAATTTGACAATATCTATGAAGAATGTAAGAGTATATACCCTTTAACTCCAGGCTAGGAATTTAACATTAGGAAATAAAAGATGAGCACAAATATTTTGCACAAAGATGTTCATTACATCTTTGCTTTTAATAGTGAAAAATTGGAAGCAATCTACTAGATATTTTTTGAAGATTATTTAGTGACCCAGGAAAAAGCTTGCTGTATAATGTAAAGGGATAAAAGCAGGATACAAAGCTGAATACACACAATAATCCTAATCTGAATGTATGTATTTATGTCTGGAAGGATGTAATTTTTAACATTATTTAGACCTTTTCCAATGGCCATGTTTTCATGATCAGAGCAAAACATATGTTTGAAAATGTGAATTGATGTCTTGGTTGATTATAGCTGTGTTTCTAGGTAAATAGGTGTTTCATTTTTTCATCACAGCATAAAGGAATTTAACATTTCAGTTTATTACTTAACATGTGTCCCACTGAAAGTTAATTCATAAGACATGCAGTTCTCGTAAAACAGTTATGAAGATATTTCTACTTAATTTAAGATTTTTTTCCAAATTTCCTTTAAGTTACCTCATACCATGATGTTTCCAACTCCTTTTCTATCTTGATATTGCCTCTTTAGACCTTTGCTGAGTGAAACCAAGTTATAAAGTGCAGAAGAGGGAATGCAAGATATCATATCCAAAGTATATACTTCAATGAATATCCTCAATCATTCCATTCAGCACTACTACAGTGTAGTGGCTAAAAAGTACCGGCCCTTTTTCAGTGTAAGGGGAAGGGGCAGGGTTGGTTTTGGAGCCCACATATGGTAAGTTGGGCATCCATGTGAGGCAGCAGCCTCAGGTAGGAAAGCCAAGCCAGAGAAGAGTGAGGAGGGTATGCATGCAGGGGAGACACAGGGGTCATGATAGCAGATTGGTCACGATCTGCATGATAGCAGAGAGATTGATCACGGAACTCTGTTAAAGAAAATGGGAGCCAGGTTTCTCACTGTTGAAGAAGGGGATAACAAGTATTAGAAGGGAGAAAGCTGGAAATAACCTTGTGTTTTAGGATTGGAACTGGAGGTATTGGTATGAACTCATGGATTTCAAGAAATGTAAATAGAGAAATAAATATAGATTTCAATAAGTGCATGCATCTACACGCACACACACACACACACACACACACACTCCCCAGTTCTGTCTACTAACATTCCACTGATAATGAGCACAACTAGCACCATATATTGATTTTTTTGTAATTAAAAAATTTTTTTTCTTCATATAGTAACTTCTAAATAACGTTCTCCACTAACAGGAACTGGGACTCCTTGGAGAAATGACAGATTTCAGGTGTAGGGCCTGGAAAATCTTTTTGTGTCAGAAAGTAAGAACATATTCAAAAATAACAGGAACATGTCAAAGGACAATATCAGACATAATATAGACAAATAAAACATAATGACTCCTTAGTAGTGGACATTTTAAAACTATAACTATTATTTACTCTCTAAGTATAAATTCAAAATTAAAATCTATGTATAAATCCTAAAAAAGAAAGCTTATCTTATTTTGCAAGAAACTATAATAGCAATTCTTGTAAATTTAAAATTAACTGACTTTTTTCCAAAATATGTCTGATTATAGGCAACAGGATCAAGGGTTGGTGTCTTAACACAAAATGCAACTAACATGGGACTTTCAGTTATCATTTCTTTCATATATGGATGGGAGATGACACTCTTGATTCTGAGTATTGCTCCGGTACTTGCTCTGACAGGAATGATTGAAATGGCAGCAATGACTGGATTTGCCAACAAGGATAAGCAAGAACTTAAGCATGCTGGAAAGGTAAAATAAAGACTGTTGTTCCCATCATAACATTTTAAGAGAAAATCAATAAGAGCTCCTAACCTTACAATACATAACTTCCTTTCTTAGGAATCTGTAAAGTGATGTATATGTATTGAAATTCATACAGATCAGTTTAAGATAGGGTGTAGATAATGTCATAGCAATAGGGTGCATAATTCAGAGCATAGGCTCTGGAGTCAAATTGGCTGAATTAGAATCCAGATTCTACCACTAACAAATGTGTGATCTGAGCAAGTTACATCAACATTTCTGGACTTCAGTTTCTTTCTCTGTAAAGTGGAAATAAAATAGTATCCCCTTACAGATCTTTATGACTATTACAGAAAACACTTAGTCTTAGTAGTATATGCAATAGTATCTGGAAAACAGTAAGCACTCAGTAATATCAGCCATTATTACTGTTACCAAATCGTGGGGGAATTTGTTAACATTGTGATTCCACATTCTCTGATTATTGAATAATTGAATGTCTTGAACAATTCTGGGTATTTTATTTTTCAAAATGAAGAGGAAATATAATAGTTACTAAATTCAAGGCAAGGTACTGATATTGGTAGTGCCTAAAACAAAGCTTTAGAGACAAGGACCATTTTTAAAATGATCAAAATGAACAATGTATTTACTTGGAAATGTTTTTGACATATATAAGTTTCTCATGATCAATCAGATTCGTAAAAATAAAATCATTTATTAAATAAATAAATAAAATCATTTATTAATAAAATCATTTATTAAATAAAATAATAATAAAAATAATCATTGTAGTAGCGATTTAGGGAAACATTAGTAATGTAGTACCATAATATCTAAAAGTTGAAGAGATGTCATTTGATCCAGCCACTCACCCAAAGTAGAAATCTGTTGTACAACATCCCTGCTGAGTGTCTATCCATCTTTTATCCACGCTTTTCTCTAGTGGCAGGCAGTGCATTACTTTCCCAGGCTGCTGCCTACCCCTTAGATGGTAGGGAGTTCTTTTTTTTTTTTTTTTGGTGGCCTTCTATCCTTCTCTTCTTGGCTTTCATCTTGATAGAGGTCCAAAACCTGTTTCTTGTGACGTTATGAAGATGCATCATGTAAATGCCAAGTCTTCTCTTGGTCACCCAGCCCCAACTCCTCTCATGATATAGTTTCAAAGATCTATATCACATTGGTGAAAGGCCTGAATATAAAAATGATTTTAATATCATTATGGTCTGTATCACAGTGACTGTATCATATTATAAATAGCATGAATATCCATGAATAGGGATCCAACCAAGCACAGGACTCATAGAAATCTGGTTTTCATGACCCTTGGACTTTTCCACCTTTCCTGCACTAGATAAGGACCCTTGGAATGTCTGCTTGAGCAGTACAGACTGAACTACTTAGCATATATTTGCTTCAGAAACACAGAAAAGTTGTTCAGCCCTCCGTGTGAACAAATTATCATAATTTCCAAGTTAATCTGGCCCTAATTAATTATATTTTATTCATCTTAATTTTTATGTCATGAGCTTTAGTTGTATATGTGCCATTTGATTTTTTTTCCATTTTATATTATTAAAGTAACCTCAGACTATACAATCAATAACTGCAATCAAATAGGCACTTTCCCACTAGCTTTTCAATCAGTCACTTTACCAAACACCAAAACTTAGAATATGGACCAATAAAACATATTGGTCTAACACACCACTGTGAAGCAATTATACTTCAATAAAGATGTTTAAAAAAAACAAAAAAAACAAAAAAAAACATATTGGTCCTTCTTTGGTTGCATGTGTAGATTTGGAAAAATCATCAAATGTTTTATTTTTCAGATTTTAAATGACCATATTAGTAAAAAATAAATAAATAAAATGACCATATTAGTTTTTAAAAGAGGACTATTTTCTAAGGTTCTGTTTTCAGTCCTTTCTCTATTGTGAAAAATGATCACAAGACTTTTTCGTTCATTTCTTTTTGTTTTCCTCAAGATTT
This sequence comes from Balaenoptera borealis, assembly GCF_965194805.1. Lineage (NCBI taxonomy): Eukaryota > Metazoa > Chordata > Mammalia > Artiodactyla > Balaenopteridae > Balaenoptera > Balaenoptera borealis. The sequence continues at coordinate 56,326,432 of NC_138864.1, read as the reverse complement.
CAGCATTCTCATCCATTTTCCTCATGCACTACAAAATGTTACAGGTGGAGAATTTCTTTGAGTTCATTTTGAAATTATGAGAATTTAGAGCAGAATCCAGGTGTCCTGACCATGGTCTACATATCCAGTTCTCCCCCGTAACCCAAGTTCTCCTTCAAATAACCTTGGGTGTCCACCTAGGTCTTCATCTGTCCCACAGTCCACTCTGCCAGCCTGAAAAGAGAATGTGAAAGCAGGAAGTTTCTCTTTCAATTCAACATGTGTTCTCATGTCCAAGAAGTTATTCTGAGCCAAAAGTCTCCTCCATTTTTGATCCCCCTTCTTTTTAAAAACTATATAACTATGAAGAATCATTACATTTGAACTAAATATCTTTTTAAGTTTACAGACATCAAAATGAAAAACGACTGTACAATATCTTATACAGAATTCAAAAGCCACCCTCCATGTTACTTTACAGCAGTGTTCCTGAGAACTTTGGTTGCTATTTGCATTTCTGTGCTAGAATAAAATAATTATTTATTTGATTCTCTCTGCTGTCTTCTTCTTGAATCAGCTCATAATTCATAGGACAGCTCCTTTGCATAATTACATATGGACATAATGCTCACTAATGTTTGATCCCTCTGCTTATGGAACTAGTTTAAATAGAAACTCAATGAAGACTTAAAGAGGGCTAAATTTAGACCAGTGGACTAAATCTTTTCAAAAGGAATTTTCCTTGAGCTTATTATCCTAATATATTATTTTCCTGTCTTATTTTGGGGAAGGAAAAAAAAGAAGCTAAGAAAACTCATCAGAAAAACTTATTGACTTAATGTACTTAATATGTCCCCGTTGTGACTGTAACTCACAACCAGAGGTTTAACCACTACTAATTTTATTTCTCTATTTTATTATCTTGTTTTATAAGATAGCAACCAAAGCTGTGGCGAATATACGCACTACAGTGTCATTCACAAGAGAAAAAGCCTTCGAGCAAATGTATGAGGAGATGCTTCAGACTCAGCACAGGTGATTGTAGATTCACACTGACTGTATTAACTATAGTTTGTTCCTATAAAGGCAGTACTCCTGGGTGACTCCAGTGGTTTGCCTGCCAACTCATTTGCTCTGGAATCTTTCCTAGTAATGGTATATCTTAATTCCTTATATGACTCCACCAAGAGGAAACTAGAAAGAGGAGTTGAGAGCAAGCACATTTAGAACATACGTTTTAGGTCCTCCCACATTGCCATGAACTATAGCAAAGTGTGCATATTTTTCTTTTTTCCATGAAACAAGATTGAGGAAATAACATATTTAAGAAAGGAAATAATATTGCTTAGCCCTTTATATTGAATCTCTAAAAGAGTTCACATTTTAAAACAAATATATGCACAACAAATGTGATCAATTCTTTTAATTTTAAACAAAATTTAAATTTAAATTAAAAAAAATTAAAATTAAAATTCTTTTAATTTTTTTAGTCCTCCTTACCACATTTACTTAGTGATACTCTTTGTATTACTTTATCAGAGAGATAGCTTTATACTCTTTTACACTCATGCTTGTGGTTGGTACCGCCATTTAATTCCCACTCTTTATTCTATTAGTGCAACATTAGGATAGAAAATATTTTTAAACCAAATCTCTTTAACTCTTTCAGTAGCTATCCTTTCACAGACCTTGTCCATTCATTTGAAAATACATAGAGGCAGCTTTGTTACATTGAACTATAGAGCATATAGCTATAGAGAAAATCATTATATTTATTGTTTTCTCTATAATAATTCTCAGTAGTTAAAAAGTCATTTTCTGTTTAATAATTAGAAAAAGTGTATACCCCCTAAATGATAATATGTCTTACCTTCTGTATTCATTACTCTACATTTATTTAAAGGACCTTACTATACCTCATGCCCCATTATCTAGTAAATTTTGTGCATTTCAAAAATACCTTGAAGAAAGCACAGATCATTGGAATCTGTTATGCATTCAGCCATGCCTTTGTATATTTTGCCTATGCAGCGTGTTTTCGATTTGGAACTTATTTAATTCAAGCAGGACAAATGACCCCAGAGGGCATGTTCATGTAAGCTGTACAAATATATAAACCCTGTAAATGGGTTATGTACTTAAATTAACCAGAAAGATGTCTAGTTTAGAGTGTATTATCATTTAAATCATATATGTGCAAAAGACATGTTGGGGAAATTAAAAAATTTTTTGTTATTTAATATCTATTGATATAAGTGCAGTCAAGCTGGTAAAATACTGATACAACACAGGTACTCTGAGTTAAACTCCCAGATGAATTGCTTCCTACTTCAGTTTACTAGACGTGGGAATGTGGGGGTAAAATATGCCTTCTTGTTATCCATTATCTCCCAAGGTGGAGATGGCTTTATCAAGTGTGACTGTAAATCAGTGAGGTAAGTTCCTTGCTAAGCAAATACTCCAGGAGAAACACATGTAAATGAGTACTTCTCTTCAGAAAAGTCACGTTGAGAATTGATCATGGCATCCCAATGAGGCTGCCTCTTCCCAAAGCATTTGTTGGTGCTTCTATTTGGAACTCTGTTCACATAGTTATGAATTTCTTTACTTCATAGAAACACCTAAATTCAACTTCTGAAATAAGAAAAATTTATTTTGGGTATTAATTCTGAGCTTCTTAAGTCTCCCTAAAATGTCAGATTATTACTAATCTATATCATAAATGTCACTGCTAAACGTTTAGAGCTAGAGAAATCCATACAATATTTGACTCCAGAAAGTAACGTTATTTTTTTTTAAGAAGCCCACCAAAACATACACATCAAAGCAAGGATCAGCCTCTTCAAAATAATGACTTGGGAGATTACACCTGTTTCAAGGATACTGCCATTTGGCAAAAAATGTCGGGAATTCCTCTTTGGGATTTACCTCTCAAGACTCAGACATATTCTTTTGAATATCCTTATTGGTGGCACATATTTGTACTTTGAGGATATATTCAATTTGAAGAAATGACCAAAAGTCATTTGAAGCCAAATAATTTCAGAATAACTTGGAATAATTTTCAGTTCCTCTTCATGTGTTTATTTGTTTGTTTGTTTGTTTATCAAACATTAACTGAGTTCCCAGGAAGTTTCTTTGCTAGGCACTCAGAAGGAAAGCATCCACAGTTCACCAACCTAATATTTTTGAATCTATGAGGCCACTTAGAGGTTTCATGAAGCAGATTTTCTTATAAAATGGAATATCTGTATTTAAAATGTCAACAGGAATTTTAGGCTCCCTGTTCTACCATGTTTTCCTACCCTCTAAAACAGTGTGCAGTATTGTCTTTGTGAACATATAAATCACAGTTATGACATTTACCCTTGGTCTTCATTCTGATTACACAGACTAGTTTACAGAGATAAATTAACAAGAAACCAAATGTAGAATCACCTAAATTACTTCATTCAGCTCACCAGCCTGCACTAAATTAGCAAGTTGTTTCCTTGGTTCTTATGAAATGCACGCAATCACAAGCTTAAAAGTTGATTGTATTCCAAAAGTTTGCTTGCAAGCCAATTGTTTGAAACTCAGAACATGTCTTCCTTACATTGCTCTAAACTTTCTGCAGCCATCTTTAAATCCCCAGTGTCCCATTCCTTCATATAACTGTTCCTTGGTATTAGTTGAGAGCAAGCCAATTAAATATATTCATACTAATGTAGGATGTCTGATGATTTTATCAATTCTCACAGAAGAATTTTCATTTATAAAAGCAATTATAATCCCAGTTACTTTCTAATGGATTTACCTGAAGATAGTGTAACAAAGCAATCAAGAGAGAACCACCTCATTTTCCCATCACCAAACTCACTAGGGTACCACTGATCCACCATGCCTGCCATCTCCATGGAAGAACTAAGGTCCTTGTCTGTAATAGGTTCCTGCAATCATCTCTTCACATCAGTTTCTGTCACTACTATCTCTTTGCTTTATAATCATCTGTCATAAAAAAAAAGAAAGAAATCTCTCCCATGATCTTAAGTCCCCTTCTGCCTACTTTCAATGTCTCTGTTCTCCTTTGCAGCCAAACAAATTCTAGAATTGCCTATTCTTGTTATCTACACCTTTTCATCTCCAACCTCTCCTAAACTCATTCCAATCGAGCCTTGATTCCCACCATTCCACTGGAAAGACTCATTATCAAGGTCACCACTGACCTCCATCTTGCCCACGCATAGACCCATCCAGTGTCCGGTTTTTGGTATTTTTTAAAATTTTATTTATTTATTTAAATATTTATTTTTGGCTGTGTTGGGTCTTCGTTTCTGTGCGAGGGCTTTCTCTAGTTGCGGAAAGTGGGGGCCACTCTTCATCGCGATGCGCGGGCCTGTCACTGTCGCGGCCTCTCTTGCTGCAGAGCACAGGCTCCAGACGCGCAGGCTCAGCAATTGTGGCTCACAGGCCTAGTCGCTCCGCGGCATGTGGGATCTTCCCAGACCAGGGCTCGAACCCGTGTCTCCTGCATTGGCAGGCAGATTCTCAACCACTGCACCATCAGGGAAGCCCCTGGTGTCTGGTTTTCCCATCTCATTTAACTTGACCTCTCAGCAGCATTTTATACTCTCCTTCCTGAAACATTTTCTTCTCTAGGCTTTTTCTCCTTTGTTATTGGCCCCTCCTCCTCTATTTCCTGATTTTCTGCTGGGCCTCCACGTGTTGGGGGGCTTTAGGGCTCTCAGTGCTTTTCATCCACACACTCTAACTGGTAATTTCATCGAATCTGATGGTTTTTTAAATATTACCTGTATCCTGATGACTCCCTTCTGTGTATTCCCAACTCTGACCCCACTCCTAAATACCACATGCTTATCCAACTACCTACTGGGCATCTCCACTTAGGTGTCTAATCATATCTTAATGTGTCCAAAACAGAATTTGAAGTTTTTCCTTCCCAAAGTGTCTCTTTTCCAAGACTTCTCCATCTTAATAAACAGCACCACTATCTATGCAGTTGCTCGGCCCAAAAATCTAAGAGTCAACCTGATTGCTTCTCTTACCTTCACCCACCACATACAGCACCAAGTCTTAACAGCTGTAACTCCAAAATACTTCTTACCATCTCTACCCATGTTACCTTCCTTTTTACCTCTTTGCCTGTCTTGACTGGACCACTTTAACTACCTGCTCACTGATGTCCCTGTGCTCACTCTCTTGCTTCCCTGTAATCCATTCTCCACACAGTAGCTAGGTTGATCTTCTAAAACACAAATCCAATTCCATCAATTTACTAAAATACTGTAATGAATTCCCATTGAAATTTGAATAAAACCAAATTCCTTACTCTGACCTGAAAGCTCTACACATTTGGGCCTCTGCCTTCCTTTCCAACCTCATCTACCATTGTCTTTTTTTGTGATCTGCACATCAGCCCCCTACTTGCATTTCTGTCCCTGGAACTCTCTTCTTAGTGTTTTTGCACTTGCTTTTTCCTCTGTCTGGAATAATCATTCAGTTCTTTACTGGGCTGCCTCTTTCTCACCATCCAAGCCTCTGCTCCTAAGTCCACTCCTCAGAGGGACTTTTGCTGATGGCTCAAAGTTGTCCTCTTAGCCCGTCTCCTCATCACTCTCTATCCCATTACCATGGTTTAGTTTGTGTATAGCACTTACCACTATGTGAAATTATCTTTTTTGTTTCCAGATTTATTGAGTACATAGACTGTAAGTTCAGTCAGAGCAGAGCTTAGCCTGTTTTGGTCACTGATGTTTCCCTAGAGCCAAAAACAAGAGCTTGGAACATCATAGGCACACAATAAAAATTCACTGAATAAATGACTAAACCAAACATAAAGGGAGAGATTTGGAGTGGTGCATAATTAAGCAGTCCAGTCATTCCTGGAAATGTATTCCCAGATTCAACTTTTCCACATCACTCCTGTTTTTTACAGATTCTTCTCTTTTTCTTCCCTTCTACATCCAAGTGCTTTGGCATAAGGACTGGGTGTAAGTCAAAGACAGCCATTTATAGAAAAGTAGAATGTTTGTAGCTGGGAGTCTACTTCTCCATACTGAGATTTGTTTAGATTAAAACTAAGCAAAGAATTTTCTTAGTTAAAGAATGATACGGGCTTCCCTGGTGGCGCAGTGGTTGAGAATCTGCCTGCTAATGCAGGGGACACGGGTTCGAGCCCTGGTCTGGGAAGATCCCACATGCCGCGGAGCAACTAGGCCCGTGAGCCACACCTACTGAGCCTGCGCGTCTGGAGCCTGTGCTCCGCAACGGGAGAGGCCGCGACCGTGAGAGGCCCGCGCACCGCAATGAAGAGTGGCCCCCGCTCACCGCAACTGGAGAAAGCCCTCGCACAGAAACGAAGACCCAACACAGCCAAAAATAAAAAATATATATAAATAAATAAATTTAAAAAAAAAAAAAAAAAAAAAAAGAATGATACAACTTCAAAATCATGCAATCACTATCATGCCTGCAAATGACATCAGGCAGGACATTTCTTGAATGGGGCCTCTCAAGGCTGCCAACCATTCTGTTTCATATGATAATCACTATAACAACAAACTTGACTGAGTCTTTACTTAGTATTAAGGATTTGTAATACATTTTCTGCTTAATCTTCTCCACTACCCTGTGAAATACTATGATTCCCATTTTACAGATGGGGAAAATTAACACTCAAGGAAGTTACCTAACTTGCCCAAAGTCAGTTAATCAGCAAGTGGCAGAGCACAGATTCAAGTTCATGACTCAAGATGCTAGGGGCTTTGCTTAGTTGACATTTATTATTATTAATTATTATTATTATTACTAATTCTGTGACAAACTTTCATAGAATCTTTCTATAAAATTATTGTTTTTTTAAAATTCTTGTGTAGTTTTCCAAACGTTTAAATATCCAGAGCTGGGCTGATTCTTACCATAAATGGAACAAGTAACTTGCTTAGTATTAGTTCATGACCCTAAAAAAATATAGAAGAATCAAAAGGCCCCCATACAAAAATTCCTCCTCCTACTGGACTACCATACTTCCTGAATTTTTTTTTCATTAAATTCATTGAAAAGGGTCATTTCTGGAGACGTAAGAATTTTAGCTGTCAGAACACATGTAGTACTATTAACATGAGAGCAACAATTAATGAACAGTAATCACACTGGTATTTCCTAGTGCCCTGAGGGAAGGAAGAAACAAGGAGCTATCTGAGCTTGGACCATGAGTATCATTTTTGATTTGAGTTTCATTCAACCAGACTACAAACAAAGTAAGGATACCCATACTTTTATCGTATGGACAAAGAAGAGAGGCTCTGGGAAATATGGGTATGGGGCTGTGCAAAATGTGAACAGATGAGATTTGTCTTCAATAGCAAAATCTTCAGTTTTCTTAGAGACCCAAAGCGGTCCCCAACTACCATAAACATGTCACAAGTGTCCCTTTAGACACACTAAACTACACCTGGCCTAAAGGACTCTGTGCCTTCCAGAATCTAAGGATACAGACAGCTTTCTGTCTAATCAGCTAATTGAATGGAAGATTTTACAAAGAAAACTCTCTCCTACTAGAACCCTCCTTACATAAAAAGAACTTTGTGCCATTCTCTAAATAAATGGTTTCCCAACTCATCAATCGAGGAGCTGGTTAAAAATGCAGATACCTGGAGCTCACCCTACAGATCTAACCCAGAGATCTGTAGATCTGGTGTAGGGCCAGGAAACTACGTTTTACCAAACATCCCAGACTGTTCTGAGGCACAGAATCTGAAGATCACTCTTTAAGAAATATGAGCATAGGGACTGAATTCCAGGCTGCTCTCCATAGCTACTTGAAACCTCAGGGTTTTCTTTTGGCCATTACCAGAAACTTTTCTAGAATTATTTTAAAATTGGGGAAGTCATATTTTAGTTTATTGTATAAAATAAAGATGCTTTATTCGCTCTATAAAATGTGAATGTATTTTCATGATTTATAGCTACCAGGATGGATAAGCTGTCTCTCTTTCAGAAGTGACAGTGTGCCTTATAGAAGGAGATGCACAAAGGGAGTTTTAACAGCAGAATCCCTTGGTGTGCTCATAATGTTACTTTATCAGCAAGGCTACTATCAACCTTAGCTTCTTCTTCTAAAAAAATAGGCAACATACATTTCTCATGGTAGAAACTGTCTCCATCCATCTCTATTATTGTAGAAGTTTCTCTGAAATGAGCATTTTTTAAAAGGTGATAATATTTTCCCTCTGCTGCTTTGCAGCCAATGCATAAGCATTCAGAAAATCTCTCACTTATGTTCTCACACACATACGTGTACTAAAAATCTCCCCTTCTGCTTCTGTTAGCCCTGGCAACACTTTGGATTTACTTCAGTATAAATGTACAGACTTTGAGAAATACAACATACGTTTATTTTCTCCCGTCTGAATTTTAGTGCCTTTAGGTTAGTTTCTACCTAACCTGCCTTTTGCAATATAGTCCAGGAACCATTAGTGCCCAGCAGAGGTTTCTGTTATTCTCCATACTCCCACGTCAGAACTTTCCTCTTTCTGTTTCTTCCTTCTTTGCTACGCATATTAGCAGGAAGCTAAGTAGAGCAGATGGGTAAGAAAGAATCAAGGCATGACAGCCTTCAGTACAGTAATTATAAAAGCCACAGCTTTGAAAGCTGCCTGATAAGCAGAGAGCCAATCAGCTTATGTGTTGTGGCCTAGTCCTCCAAAAATCCAGATGCAGTTCTTGACAGAAAATCATATTGAACTTTGAATACTTAATGTGGTTATTGGCCAAAAGAACAATAGGTGGGTTTTCAGTGAATATTAATAGTAGGTTAACAGCTTGGAATAAAAAGGGATAGAAAGCAAGCTAGGTCTCCACCATCATCTTTGCTCTGGTAGGCCAGGCAGCCATGGAACTGTGTTAACATAATTAGGGAAACAACCTTAGTTAGCCAAAACAAGGAGAACAGGAAAGTCTTCTTTCAGTGTTCATTGCCATGGCAGCCACCCAGCTTCTGCCAGGCTCCTCCCCAGAGATTATCCAGAGGATAGGAGGAAAAGATAAGGAGACCAGATAGAGGGATCAACCATTGAAGGGATCTAAAGGAGACAAATCAAGGGGGATTTGCTATCTAGGGTCCTCTGAAGATTCTAAAATGGGAAACAAGTGGTAACAAACCCCAACATGCAGGGAGAGACAGTTCTGGTCAGCTCTCCACTAGAAGGAGCACGGTGTAAGGGAAAACAGTAAACAAGGAGGTTCAAGTTCCAGTCCTACAGTTTCATAGCTATGTGATTCTGGGCAAATTGCTTATTTCTCTGAGATAAAGAGTCTCCTTATTTATTAAAAAGTGATGTGTGTGCCTTACTCCTAGGTGATCAAATGGTATCATGTATACGAAAACATTCTATAAAACCCAAAGTACCAAATAAATATAAGTTGTATATTTTCTCTCTCCCTTCTGTTGAGAAAGGGATTTATGGTGAAAAGAAAAGGATCTTTGTACTGTTATATGGATGTTAGGGGAAAAATAGTATGAGTATGGGAATAATTGTAATGGCCACCCCTGTGAGGAAAGATACTCTATCTTCCAATCAAAAAAAAGAAACTTACTGAGTGGGGACTTCAGAAGTTGTGGTTTGACCTGCTATGCTAATCTACATCCATAGAAATGTGAGAACTTACTTTCCAACAGAAAGTGTCCCATTAACTTTCAGTTCTATGAGAGGAATAACAATAACTTAAACACTTAATGAGCACTATACTAAACACTTTATATTATTAATGTATTTAATTCTCACAACAACCCCATAAGATGTAGATAGTCTTGTTATCTCCAATTGTCAGTAAGGAAGCAGAAGCACAAAGAACATGCACAGGGTCACAGAACTAGCAAATAAATGATGGAGTTTGGATGTAGTCCCAGTGATCTGGCTTTAGAGTCTAGTCTCTGAACTGCCCAGTATACTTCCTCTTAGAATAAGTCACCAAAGGTATACAAACTGGATATGGGAGCAGGGTTAAGGGGAGACAAATAGACCTGAACCAGTAACTATGCTGGATATTTCTATTTGGATCAATTGTATTAAAATTAGGATTGTTCATTTCTATGCTTTTTTACGTTGTTCCCAGCCAAAAGGTCCTTTCAAAATTCTAATTCTATCTCAGCAGCAATGATGGGCAAGGGGATTTCCCCATTGCTTGAAAATGCTTGGAAGGATCCCTGTAGCGAGGGTGCAGTGACAACGGCCCCATGAACCCATGAAGAATCCATAAAACTAGGAAAGAAGAAGCCTAGCACGTGAAAACCCTCTCCAGACCTCTTCCTGCTCAATATTCTCTTTCCTCAACCCCAGCCAACCTGGAGGTTTTTTTTGTTTTGTTTTGTTTTTTAATTAATTAATTTATTTATTTAGGTTTTTTTTGGCTGTGTTGGGTCTTCGTTTCTGTGTGAGGGCTTTCTCTAGTTGCGGCAAGTGGGGGCCACTCTTCATCGCGGTGCGTGGGCCTCTCACTGTCGCAGCCTCTCTTGTTGCGGAGCACAGGCTCCAGACGCGCAGGCTCAGTAGTTGTGGCTCACGGGCCTAGTTGCTCCGCGGCACGTGGGATCTTCCCAGACCAGGGCTCGAACCCGTGTCCCCTGCATTGGCAAGCAGATTCTCAACCACTGTGCCACCAGGGAAGCCCCCAACCTGGAGGTTTTTGCTATAAATTCAGTAAAGCAGTATAAACTCAGTGTAAATCCATATAAGGATAAACTGTAGATAAGATTTCTTCTTCCATGGACAATTTAAATTAAGAAAGTTATAGAAGTTAAATTTTAGGTTTTTGAATTCCTGCTTTACATATTTATGGTTCAAGAATTATTCCAACATGAAAATCATTTCTGAACGGTGGAATGTTTCTTGTAATCTTATTTGGGCATGAAGGGGCTATATAAGCATTTATGATAGATTAATACTTTGACAAATGTGTTATTAGTGACTTTAAAACATTCATCATTATAGCAAATCATTCCTCTTTGTATATCCCAAATGGGTGAAATTCCCAAGACCAACACTGGCATGGGAAGTCGGCCTGAACATTTCTCTGGAGTAAGCTCTTGGTTCAGATGCCTCCAGGAGGTTGGACCAATTTGAAGGATCTGGTTTAACTCTCTCATGGAGTTAGAGCACTGGTTATTGTGCAATAAATACTTTTTAAGTGGAAGTGAAATGCAACTTAGTTCTCTCTAGCTAATTGGGCCAGACTAGGTTAGGACAGATTCTATAGCAGACCAGCTTTGGCCTCTTTATACAGAACCCACCTGCGGAAAAAGTATAAAGGAGATTAATGTCCCTGACTCAACCCCCAGATAGTCCCATCACCACAAAGTTAGGTTCCTCAATGTAATCCTCGTCAATGTCAACCGCCATCCCACTTAGCCTCCCCTCAACATATACACAATAAAGACAGCATCAGGGCTTTTAGTTGGTACTCTCCCTTCTCTACTAAAACTTTTCTTCTTGCTCTATTGTGCATCCTTTGGATCATTTACCTCTCACAGAAGCAAGTTCTCCCTTCTACCCTTCTCAGTAAATTTCATTTTATGGGAGACCTAACAAAGACATTAGCCTTTGTACATTTATGCCAAATGATTAAATTGACTTTTAATGACACAAATTTTAGAACAGGTAGATATTTTGGCACATCTCAAATCAGAGGAAAATGGTATTTTCTTAGTTGTTCTGAGAAGCCTCCATCCCTGTGGGACTAGAATCCAGGTCTCCTGACTCATAATCCAATTCTCTTCCCATCTTACCTGCTGACTCTTGGATCAGACTGAGGCTGGAGTCTGATTCAGCCTGGTTTTTTTTCCTTGCATTAAAAAAAACAAAACAAAAAAAAACCTCTGATGTGTAACCTAAATTCAATAACCACTTCTGATATTTATAGCTGAGTATTAAGTATTTTGAATGGCATTTTGAGCTCTACATAATTTTAGTAAATATTAGTACTAAAAATGCCTTGACATCACAGAACTAGTGGCTACAAAATTTTAGCGTCTCACATCCCTGTAAACTGGTTGTTTGTATATTTTATACTGTGTTTGACCTTTGTAAAGACAACAAGATTCAAGATCTGAGGTCTGTGTCACTGAAGAGATTGCATCAAAATCCACCCCTTAGTAGGTCCCATCGCTGGAGAAATTCACAAGGAGACCAGCGTGTTTACCTTGCTGTGATCCAGCACAGCAAACAAACAACTGGGTTCTGTGATGTCTTTTTACTGCCTAATGTTTAAATATTGCCAATGAAACGGAATTGTACCTTTAACTCTGCCACTGAAATGCATTATTTTTCATTCTAGTAATATGTTTTCATGGCTAAAATGAAAAAGAAAATGAGAGGAAAATATTTAACCATGGCCACATGATACGCCACATTTCTGTAAACAATCTGTGTGCTTCCAAACATCATTTGCATACTTACCATTTTATAATTAACATATTTTAAGACTGAGATCATAATCTATAGCAGACCAAAGATCAAAGCTCTTCTTCCAGCCTGGCTAAGGTATATTTTAGTCAGATATTGTTTTGAGGACCTTAACAAAGTACAATCTCCATGCTTTGCTCTCTTTAAATCATGTAGCACTTCAGACAGATAACCAATCATCTGACATCAGTTATCTGTTCTAACTACATTATATGCAAAAAAAAAAAAAAACATTCATATCTACTGTGTAAATTCAGATCTCACTACTGGTGACTCATTCTTCCTATTGTTAGTTGAATTCTCTGTTAAATCTCCAAGCAAATGAGCCTTATATCAAGGAGGCTAAGAAGTTTTATATTCATTAGTTAGAGCCTTTGAGCTATCTTTCTAATTGGAAAAGAAATTTTTAAGATTACCTGAGCTCCAAAGGTTATTTTGGTGTACAAGGCAAGGGATGATCACTATGTGGTCGAAAATTACAAAAGAGATATCATTGTTGGGCCTTCAGCATTAATGGTATTGTCTGGGCCAAAAGATTATATTCCAGTGCCTGATTTTTCCTTCACTTTTACAGCTCTTGTTTGAAAACAGACCTAACTGAGATTCATATGCTTTATATTTTGATAGAGTTTTTACTGCAATTGCATATGGAGCTATGGCCATTGGAGAAACACTTGTTTTGGCACCTGAATATTCGAGAGCCAAATCTGGGGCTGCACATCTGTTTGCTTTGTTGGAAAAGAAACCAACTATAGACAGCTATAGTCAAGAACGGAAAAAACCTGTAAGCACAACTCTGATTTTAAATGTCCACTTATTATTAATTGTCTATATGCATCCTCTCTAAGCAGAGACTTAAATGAAGGCATTATCTGATAACTGCAAAAGAGAGTGCTATAAAGAATTAAAAGCTTGTATAAATAATTGTTATGGCTACAAAGGGAGAAAGGGGGTCTTGTCTTAATCAAATTTTCACCTCTATTACTAAAATGTACAGATTTTATATTTAAAAATATGTGCTTCTAGTTTATTTATTTGCCTGATGCCATGAGAATATTCTGGAACAAATGATTGATTTATATATTTGATTTTACTTAGACTGCAAAAGTTTTAGTCTTGGATAAAGATTTGCATTAGGATTTATTCATTTTTTTCCTCTGATAACATATGCAAAGTAAATAGTGCCCTGCTACTTCAGATGCCATTTTTCGTGGGAAATATATCTGCAAACAAAAGAGAGAAAAAGGGAACTATATTTATTAAATTATTAAATATTAAAACACATGCACATATTTAGTCACGAACTCTAAAAGACTGTGAATATTAAAAGGGAAGTAATAGGAAGATTGTATAATTTCAAAATTAGCCTCTCAATAGTAGTCTTATACATTAAACATATATTCAATTTTTCTAGACATTTTAAATTTAAAAGAATAGCTATTAGGTATATACTTAAAAGAAAATTTTCATTTAAAAGTATTTCCCTCTAGAATTTTAACAGTAGATTTATATGTATTATAGCTTAAAATAGTACATTATCACTAGAACTTCATAATTATTAAAAGGTATGCTGGTTGTTAGAAACAAAAAGATCATGAAATTCTCAGAATACTCTAAGATACATTATTGTCAAAATAAGATTTTATACTTGTCTTTTGGAAAGTAAAGTATGTAGGAAACTTTTTTAATCTTAGGATTTAGATATATAATAATATTACTACTCATTTCTTTCTAAACATTACAATAGAGGAATTGAGCATCTCATTGATAAATGTCCTCATAGAACTGTACACAAGGCATAGAATGTGGAAATGTTCCTTATAAAGACTACAAAATTGTTATTTAATCTTTATTTTATTTAATGTATGAATACTTCTAAATATCAGTCCCTATGCTTTAAAAAAATTAAAGTCCGGTGCAACAAAATTGGCAAATATTGATAATTATTGAAGCTGGCAGATAGGCATATAGCAGTCTGTTACATATTATTCTCTCTACTTTTATAGATGTTTGAAATATTCCATAACAAAATGTTTAAAATAGTAGGAATAAATTTTTAAACGTATTAAGTCTAGAAATCTAGAACATCTCTCTATGCCTTTCCAAAAGGCACCAGAGCATACACAGAAATAATTGCACTCTCATTATTCTGCAGTATCCTGAGGTTTTTTTAAAAACTTTTTTTTTCACAAATAATATTCATGTGTTGTAGTGGGCAAAACAGAAAGCATTGAATAAGCTAAAAATAAGCTACTACTAAACTTAATATTTTGGCATATGTCCTTCCAGGTATTTTTTTCTAATTCTAGACCTCTTAACCACATGTTAACATTTCTTTCCTTTGACAACAGAATAATTTCATTGTCAAACATTTTTTGGTACTCCTCCCCTCCACCTACCCCCGCCTCCTACCTATATACTGGGCTTGGAATATGCTGAGCATGACTATTAAACCTGACTACTTAAAATGCAATTGATTGAGGGCAAACATGAAGTTCAAAAGAACCTAAAATCTTATGAACCAAATATATAAATGGAAAGTTAATCATCATTTAGTGATCATTCTGGAAAGTCTTTTATAAACATCCCTGGTGTACGTAAGTATTGGTTTACAAATTACCAACCACTAAAGAGATTGAAGCATAGAGAGAAAGATAAACTTTTAGGTAAGTGTCACTGCCAAAAAATGATCAATTAACAATAAATCTGAATTCAAAATATAATGTATATTAACTGTAAAACATGGTCCAACCTACAAAAATAACATTTATATGTACAGTTGATGAGGACCCCAGCTAAGCTGAATTAAGCAATAAATGTCTATAAAGCACAAACTAATTTTTTTTTTTGTTAACTCCTGAATAATCCAGATGGGTTTTTTTGTTGTTGTTGTTGTTTTTAATTTTATTTATTTATTTATTTATTTTTGGCTGTGTTGGGTCTTCGTTTCTGTGTGAGGGCTTTCTCTAGTTGCAGCAAGCGGGGGCCACTCTTCATCGCGGTGCATGGGCCTCTCACTGTCGCGGCCTCTCTTGTTGCGGAGCACAGGCTCCAGACGCGCAGGCTCAGTAGTTGTGGCTCACGGGCCTTGTTGCTCCGTGGCATGTGGGATCTTCCCAGACCAGGGCTCGAACCCATGTCCCCTGCATTGGCAGGCAGATTCTCAACCACTGCGCCACCAGGGAAGCCCACAAACTAATTTTTTTAAAATGTATTTATTTAGAGCAGCTGGTCAAACAGCTAATTTACAGATCGCACTGTGACTGGGTACTGAAGCCAAAGGAAACTAGTGATTTTAGGAACTTGGTGAAGTCCAGTGAAGACAAGAACTACAGATATAAAAATCTCAACAGAAGTGACAGAAACAAATGTGCAGTCAGCAACTCTATAGAGAGGAATACGATGTTTAAAACTAAAATGGTTGGACTTCCCTGGTGGTGCAGTGGTTAAGAACCCGCCTGCCAATGGAGGAGACACGGGTTCGAGCCCTGGTCCGGGAAGATCCCAGATGCCGCAGAGCAACTAAGCCCGTGCGCAGCAACTACTGAGCCTGTGCTCTAGACCCCCGCGAGCCACAACTACTGAGTCCATGTGCCACAACTACTTAAGCCCGCGCACTCTAGGGCCCACAACAAGAGAAGCCACCACAATGAGAAGCCTGCACACCGCAACGAAGAGCAGCCCCCCCTCGCTGCAACTAGAGAAAGCCTGTGCAGCAACAAAGACCCAATGCAACCAAAAATAAATAAATAAACAAATTTATTTTTAAAATAATAAAATTAAAATGGTTGTGGAAACATGCACAATTTTCAGAAAGCACTCAGCCAATGTGCTATAATTTATTACAGCCTTTCTAAGTCATCCTCTAAACACTGCCAACTTTCTTTCACAGGACATATGTGAAGGGAATATAGAGTTCCGAGAAGTCTCTTTCTTCTATCCATGCCGCCCAGATGTTCTAATCCTTCACAGTTTATCCCTCAGCATTGAGAAAGGGAAGACTGTAGTAGCATGTGTTGGGAGCAGTGGCTGTGGGAAAAGCACCTCTGTCCAACTTCTGCAGAGATTTTATGACCCAGTGAAAGGACAAGTGGTAAGACTGAATTCAAATACAACTTATCTGGGGGTTAGTAGGGCTATTCTTAAACATTCCCTTGGGCTTAAGCATCCTCGCTGATTTGGGGAGGGCAAACAGTGCAGTAGTTAAAAAAAAGATCTCTATGCCTTAACTAAGAGGATAAGCAAACCAATAACAGAAATGATGGATAGGACTTTGAGGCTAAGATCAAAGCTCCAAAGATTCTTCAACCATTATAGAGCAGAAATTTTGATCTTATAAGCCATGGAATTCTCTTAGAATACAGGTGTTGGAAGATGGGTGTAATATCAACATCTGGGCTCTCTTGTCACTCTGTTCTGCCTCCCTGGTTCAGGCTTCCTGCTATTCACTCTGGCCATCTCCACCTCCCAACTCTCAAAACCTTAGGCATGATTAGAGCTTCTTTGAATCAGCTCCATTAAGTTCTGCATCCTGATCTCCAAAAAATGCAACCTCTCCCTCCTTTGAACTCCAAGGACTGTTTTTCTCACCTGGCACTTTTCTTACTTTAACTTGTATTCAGATTTTCAATTATTCTCTCCCCACAACCACCACCAAATTACACACACACAAAGACAATTTCCTGTTCTGCCTTCTCCTACCCCCACAAAAAACCATAAGCCCATAAAAGTCAAAAACTGTCATGTTGGTCATCCTTCTGCTGCAATTTACAGTCTTTTCCCCATCACAAAGTCTCAAAGACTCTTTGCAAAATGGAACAGTCCAAAATGGCTGCCTTGTTACCAGAGAAAACAATGAGTTAACAATGAGTATGAAAATCAGGCGACATTCACCTATTTGAACATAGCATAGCACGCTCCCTCCTTTAAACTCTCCAATGAGTTCCCACCACAGTTACAATAAACCAGAGTCCATACCATCAAATCAAGGTCGTTCATGATCTGGCCCCTGCCTCTCTCTCCAAACTCCTCTCCTATCCCTCCTACCTCGTTGTGCACTGTGTGTCAGTCTCACTGGCTTCTTTATGTCCTTTAAACACACTGTGGACCTTTGTTCTTGCTATTCCCCTGCTTCGAATGTTCTTACTCTAACTTCTTTGCCAATGTCTTCTCATCATTCATGTCTCAGTCTAAATGCTACTTCCTCAGATAGAATATAATGCATCCACTCGCCCCCTTCCCATATCCTCACCACACCCTTAGTCACCCTCTATCCCATTATCTTGTCTTCATGACACTTTCTTTTTCTGATGTTATTGAGTTGTTTGTGTGCTTATTGCCTGCCTCTCTCCACCAGAATATAAGCTACAGGAGGGTAAGAGCTTTGTCTTGTTGATTACTGTTTCCCCAGTGTCTGAAGAGTCCCCATCACATAATAGGTATGCTCATCAAATGTCACTTGAATTTTGTTATACGTCCATGTGAATAAACATGGCTTTGTACAAAATGACTTATTTCTACATGTGGACTACTGTATCAATCTGCACCTACTCTCTCACTAGGCTTTAATAAAGTGGGGTTCTGTTGCAGTGGAGGTTGGTATTTTTTCATCTGACTTCAGTACAGAGCACCAGACGTTATTCTAGACTCTGAGCAGGTCTCTAGAATATATAGCCATTCCTAGAAATGGCAAGTAAGTTTAAGAGTCGGTACTTTAGTCAGTTACATGCTGTCTGCTTCTATACAACATATGATTTATGAACCTTCCTTGGGTAACATTATACTATGAAACAGCTTGAATTCCTAACCTTCTTGTTATGATTTGTATATGTTTGAATACAGTGAACCGTAACATGATACAGTTGTTGGATCTTCACATACCATTTTCCGTTCTGCTTTTGGCAGCTCTTTGATGGTGTGGATGCAAAGGAATTGAACGTACAGTGGCTGCGTTCCCAAATAGCAATCGTTTCTCAAGAGCCTGTGCTATTCAACTGTAGCATTGCTGAGAACATTGCCTATGGTGATAACAGCCGTGTCGTGCCATTGAATGAGATAAAAGAAGTAGCAAATGCAGCGAATATCCACTCTTTTATTGAGAGTCTCCCTGAGGTAAGAAAATGTCTGAAATCTTGAACTACAAAGCTGTCAAGTAAGCCCAAGTATTTTATTGGGCCTAAGTGGTTATTTTTATGTGCTCCATGGATTATACAATTTAGTTATTGCTAGCATCTAATGTAAAGTTAGATATAAAAAGCAAAATTTGAGATTTTTGTGTGACTATTTTTTCCAAAACCAAACTGTATTAATATTCATGAATTAATTTTCATATTTTGATTCTACACCTTCTATTCATTTATACTCTGCCATGTCTACACCACCATCATCCCCCTGTGGACAACCTTAGTAGCCTCTTAATCTATTTTCCGGCTTCCAGTCTTGCCCCTTTATAATTCTTCTTCACAGCAACTGGAAGGATCTTTTAAAAACATAAAGTAAATCATACCCCTCCCTGCTTAAAACCTCCTAATGGCATCCCTTTGCAAGAAGAATGAAGTCAAAACTCCTTATGCGGCTGGCAAGGCCTTCTATGATCTGGCCCTGCTTGCCTCTCCAGCTCCTTGCTCATCATGTGCTCCCTCTGCTCCAGCAACACTGGCTTCTTTCTGTCTCATCAATTGGCCAAGTTCTTCCCTACCACAGGACATTTACACTTGCTATTTCTTCAGCTGGGGCCTCCCTTCCTCTGGCTCTTTGAGGAGCCAGCTCCTTAACTTTCAAGATCTTTCAGATGTCACTCTTGCAGAGGCCTTCCTTGGCCACCTTATTTGAAAGAGTCCCCACCAGCTCTTATAGCCTATCACATAGTCTTCAGGGCGCTCATCACAGTTTAAAATTACCCTGGTGCTTATTGACTTGTTTAGGGCCTCCTGTTCCCACTAAAGTGTTAAGTAAATGCCTGCCATTTTTGTCACCTCTCTGTATCGGCTGTGATGGCTGACACAAAATCTCAGAAAAGTTAAAAATCTTGGCTAACTGTAGAGAAGCCTTTAGCATAGCAAGCATTGATACACATCCAGAAGTAGTGCATAGAGACACTGTAATTGCAGCTTAAAGTTCTTGCAATATCTGTTTAAACCTACATACACACATAGATAAAATAAAAATATAGATACCTACTTTTGATTGGAAACAATTTTTATAATGTGATTTTCTAGCTCACTTTAAAAGGAAATGCCAAAGTTTAGTAAGCATTATATCAAACAACTAATCTAGTGCCCTGTTCTTTGGGGGAGGATTCTGGTCACCATACTCTCTTTTATACTACTAGATCTTCCCTCACCATCTCCTGTCCACACTAATTGATGCCTCTAACTATAAATGGGCCATTAATACAATTTCCCTAACTCCAGTAAGGTTCTTCATTACTACCTATAATAGAAGGAGTGACATATTTTTATCAATATTGTGACCCTATGTCTTTCCCTTTTTTTACTAAGGCATTCACTGCGTTATTGATTCAGGGTCAGATTATTATCCACATACTCCTGATAGGTTTTTTTCTTTAATTTATATATGGTAAAATGCTATCCATTTTATATTTGTACCATTTGACTTTTGTCCTTAAATTGTTTATTATCTTTCATTCTTTTTTTCATTGTACTATTTCTCAGATTTACCCAAAACTACATACTGCAGAGATTCAGTGTGCTTTTTACAATAAACTTTGAGAATCAAGATAATGTTATTTCCAAAAGAAAGAATAGCTTGTTTCTCAGTGTTTTTAACTTTAGTTTACCTTCATATCACTGTTACCCCTAAAATATATACAACCATAGAGAAATCTGGTGCCAAAATATCATTCTGGAATAGGACAGTGGAACTACTAGTCTAGCAGCAATGAAAATGACCCTTTGGAGTGAAGAGAAGATAGGGAATTTGGGAGATCACTTAGGAGCTATTTCCAGGGTTAAGTTATGAAGGCCTGAATTAATAATTATAAAGTGAAGTAAAACAAGGAAAAGGGTGTAAAAGATATCATAAAAGTGGATTGTCAGGACTTAGCTTAAGGTTGTCTGTAGAAAGTGAGCAAGAAAGTACATAATACACTGGGCAGCTTGCTGGAATAAAAACACACAGAGCATATGGTGAGAGTACAGAAGAAGGAATGACAAAGTGTCCTTTTTTTTTTTTTTTTTTTTTTTAACCATGCAACAAAACCTTTATTAACATTTTGAACAGGTTCAGCTATTACTAAAACTGGTAACTTCTAATCTTAAATTGGGGCAAATGGCTAGAGTGCAGAGTGATGCCATCATTGGGCATTATGAATGCAAGACTGAATAATTAACAGCCACCCCTCAGAGGGAGGACCAGGTGCAGGGTCGACTCTTTCTGGATGCTGTAATCAGAAAGAGTGCAGCCGTCTTCCAGCTGTTTGCCTGCAACGATGAGCCTCTGCTGATCAGGGGGGATGCCTTCTTTATCCTCAATCTTGGCCTTCATGTTCTCGATGGTGTCACTGGAGCTCAGAGAAAACCACACAGAGGATGCTGCTTTGAACTGGGTTTTGAAGAATGAGTATTTCACTAGGCAGAGAGGGGACAACACCATTCTTAGGAGACAGAATAAGCTCATGAAGAAACACATATATGTGAAAGGGTTTTAGGTATTTGGGGGAAAATAAGTTTAAAATTCTGAGCATAAAGCATAAACTGGGGAATTGAGAAAAAGAAGCCAAACAAAATATGCACATGCACTAAATGCGAAGGTTCTGATTTACCAGGCTAAGTTTGGAAATAGGAAACCGCTAGACATTTTTAGGCAGAGAAATGACATGATCAAATTTTTAAAGAAAATAATTGCATTTGAAGCTCAGCCTTTTGTTTGCTCATTCAAGAGGCTCTGAGGTCTCTGTGGCAATGGCATAGACTGCATGAAAGGGGCAAGTCCTGGTACAGTACAACAGTCTAGATGAGAGAAATTCAGGTCCACATTTTCTTTCCCCCAGTTCCAATTTCCAAAAGTTCTTAAACTCCATGCCCTCCTCTCCCCTCCATACACAAAGACCACGTGTTTGATGTCAATTTGTTGGGTGGCCAAAATGATGTGAGGATTTATGAAATCTTTATTTGTCCTACTTAGAATGGTCAAATATTTCTACAGAAATATTCATATATTTGATTACTGGTTGCCACCCAGCCCTTTCTGGGGGTGTTTAATAATATATATCACATATTAAATATAAATAATATATAGTATGTACAATTTACAGTATATTTTCTTCTAAAGTAAAAAAAAAATAGAATTCTTAAACAAATATAGCCCTGTGGGTTTCAGATAAAGGATTATGGACCTATCTGGCAGATCAAGGCAGGAGGGTGAATAGCAGAGCATCAACTCAGAGCGTGCTAAGGGTAACACATCTATGGTATGTGCCATGGAGATGACCTGCAGGCATTTGGAAATATCAGCCTGGAAGACGAGTTGACATAACACTGACTTGTCTTGAGGATCCTCGGAGAAACACAACAGGTGTAGATGTCCCCTAGTGGCCACAATTTCACACGGTGGCAGCTCTCAGTCAAGCCACATCATGTCTCCCGCTGGAACCACCCTGAAACTCCTTTCCAGGGCCTGCAGGGAATCTCCAGAATGCAGTTGGTTTAGGATTAGACTCTTTCTGATGTTCCCTCCAGGGTCCAACTGGTATTTAGACCCAGGTTCACATTGAACAGCCATTGCCCCTTGAGTGTCTCATAAAACAGTTGATTTCAGGGCATTCACTATCCCAGTGTTTGCCAGAAAATTTAGATTTTCGGTTTAAACAGGAAAGAATTAAATCCTATAGTTCTTCATTAAAAACAAACAAAAAAACAAAAACCTTCAGTTTAAGTGTCTGAAAATGGTTGCTATTGAGACGGGTATAGTCACATTTATAATCTGTTCTGCCTAATGATGGGCAAAAACATCTGAACTGTATTTTCAACCAATTCATTCTTGAGACTTACATCTCCCTGCAAGCCCGAGAAGGCCAAGAGATGCAAAGTGATTTCTAAGCTAGTATTGTATCTTCTTCAGCTATAATAAAGGAATCCACATACAATTTAAGCTGGACTGGCAGAAAGAGCTACAAGCCCATTATCATCCCCACCCAATCCTCTCTCAATTTTTGGTTTAAGATTGAATTCTCTAATTAGATGGGAACTTTGCAGTGTGTGGAAATGAACTACAGAGTTTTACCTGATTATCTGTAGGCCTATGATTCCAATTTTAATAAAATGCATTTTAGGAGGAAGAGACCCAGCGTGCTGGCAGTCCCAGATAAAATCGCAGAGGAGCTAGCTAAAGTCTGTTTTCTTCATAGAGCATTCACTTCAGAAAAGATGCTTTTACTGGGCGTTAGTAATTCAGATACCCATTGTTTGATATAAAGTAAGCAACTGAGCATTTTAAGTTGAAAAATGAACTTTGAGATGAAGCAGACATATTTGTTATAAAGTTATATCATAGGCTCTCTCGAAACCCACTCTGCTGGAAAGGCACCTCCTGAAGGCAGCCAGGTATGGAGGGAAAGCAATTGAATCAGGCTTCTCCAGGGCACTAAGATAAATAGCACATCAGTCATGTGCTGCATCTTCTCTATAATGCTGCTACAGGATCCACCTTTAGAAGGCTGTACACTTGGAGTCACTTTCCCAGTGGAGCTCATCCATCCACACATCCTTGTCTGGGTACCAATGGCATGTATTTCTCAGACAACTGGCAAGCGCTACTAGAAAGCAGTGTGAAACCTTGGAGGGAAGCAGAGTTAACAGGACAATCTAGAAAGCAAGTGGGAGCCTGCTTGCTGATCCATTGTGATTTAGGATGGCTTCAGGATAAGTGAAAAACTTCCTTTACCCTTCCATGGAGGGTAATACTGAAAGAGGGGTCATTAGTATGTAGGAGAGTGTAGAAACATTGTGAAGTGCTAAATGTCACTATCATGGCCTGAAAAGGTGAATGGACTGTCTCAAGATGTCAGCCTAACTTACTGCTAGGATGATACCTGCACCTCTGAGAAGGGCATCATGGCATCTGGAGAGATGTGCCCATAGAGGGTTGGTGAAAGTCAAAGTTAAGGAACCCAATGATTTCCTTTAAAATGATACTTTAAATCATTTTGATCTGAAAACAGAAGACAATTTAACTTAATGGGGAAAGATCTGTGCTTACTGGGAACTTTTTTTCCCTAATAATTTTTTTTCTTATGCTTTAATTTGAACAATTCCTTTGTAGAAGCACAATGGCAAAGGTCTACTGTTTGTGATCAGATTAGATATGTAAATGAAATGGTAGTGTTTACTGCTGGTTTAGCATTTATTTGCAACAAAGCCCAAGAATAGATTTTTAGTACTTGTTGGGACACAAATTTTAGAGAGTAGCAAAATTTGAAATATTTAGATGGCTCTCGCCCACAATTGCCATGTTAATTTAAATAACCAAGCCTTGCTTTCTTAATTGCATGTTCTTGTAATAGAAATACAACACACAAGTTGGACTGAAAGGAACACAGCTTTCTGGCGGCCAGAAACAAAAGACTAGCTATTGCAAGGGCTCTTCTCTGAAAACCAAAAATTTTATTGTTGGATGAGGCCACTTCAGCCCTTGATAATGAGAGTGAAAAGGTAACATCCTCTTCTTTCATCTCAGAATGTAATATGAAACATGAGAGTGGAGTATTGTGGAAGAAATCAAGGTCAGTTTGGGGAAGAAAGGCCTGGAGAGAATTGTAGTCAGAGGGTCACCAGTTGTTAATTAAGGTTTTGGCCTTTATAAAAAGTTTAGAGGCTGGTGGGGAGGTGGGAGAGAGTTGGGACACAGGGCATCTCATGTTTTAGAAGGGTTTTCTCGTTTGAATTGGTCTCATTATCAAAAGGGACCCAATTCTTGAAATGTTTCTCCACTCAAGGAAAAAGCCCAATGAAAATTACTTTCCTGTTTTATTATTATTTTAATGATACCAAACAAAATAATAAGGCAATCTACATATATAAAAGAGTGATCTACACTGCAATGTCGGAGCCTGCTAGTTACTTTACCTTCTATAGACTATTAGCTCTGTTTGAGAAGGAAACAAGGGGGCAAACAGACATGTAACAATAAACCGACACTGCATGGTCCTTCAGATGTTTAATTTTACTATGTCCTTGTCCCCTAATAGTTCTTGCATATAGCATGTTCTTATTTGTTAAATGAATGTTGATTGAATGAATTATAATCTTTCATATTTATCAAGTACTTATTATATACTACTATCTCAATCCTCACAACAACTTGATGAATTAGCTTATTTTATGCTCATTTTACAGATCAGCACACTAAGGCTTAGAAAAGTTAAGAAACTTCCCTAAATTTTAATAGACGGTGTCTGACCTAAGATCCCATGTGATTAATCACCACACGATTGCTATTTGTAGATGATTATCAATTCTTGATTTCCAAGGAGCCAGTGTGTTATGAAAGAAAAAAATGGGACTTTTGGAACCAGACATATTTGGGCTGTAATCCTGGATTCATCAGTTACTAGCAGTGTGACCTAGGTGAAGGGACCTGGACTTTTCAAATCTTGGTTTACTCATCAGGGAAATGAAAATAATCCTCACAGAGTTACTGAAAGGATTTAAATGAAATATCCATCATTGGAATATTTTATATACTCAGCCAATATTGGTTTTCACCTTCCACTTTCATTTCTTTTTTGTTGTTGTTGTTTTGTTTTTGGTCATACTTCATGGCATGCAGGATCTTAGTTCCCCAACCAGGGACTGAACCCATGCCCCCTGCAGTGGAAGCACAGAGTCCTAACCACTGGACCGCCAGGGAATTCCCTCATTTCTCTTATACAGCATTATAACCTCATTGTAGCTGAGATGCTGTTTTAGCCAGGACAGTTTTACAACTAAATACTAAAAGAAAAGAAGAAAAAAACCAACACAAACAAATAAAAAAATAAAACTGTGAGAAGAAATGAAGTAAGTAAATTAGACAATTCCACTTGGGTATGAAAATACTACTTTCCGGCTTTGACTTTGGAACCACTTACTTACACACAAATAACCATCTAATTTTT
Organism: Balaenoptera borealis; assembly: GCF_965194805.1. NCBI lineage: Eukaryota > Metazoa > Chordata > Mammalia > Artiodactyla > Balaenopteridae > Balaenoptera > Balaenoptera borealis. The sequence continues at coordinate 56,300,878 of NC_138864.1, read as the reverse complement.
ATTCATTGTCATGAAAGCTCTTCCAATTAAAATTCTTACTTAATGTGTCTATAATTACTATTTCTAGATTTCTATTGAGTAGGGTATTTCACAAAGTAGGGTAGTTTCCTTGGAGATAAGCAAATACACAATGAATGTTATTAGATTACCTTAATTAATTTGACTTGTGCAAGTTTATTAGCATTTAACCCAAGGTAGCAATCACAGGTTCTTCTCTCTTCCAGGTGGTTCAGCATGCCCTTGATAAGGCCAGTAAAGGGAGGACGTGCCTAGTGGTAGCTCACAGACTCTCCACGATACAGAATGCAGATTTGATAGTGGTTCTGCACAATGGAAAAATAAAGGAACAAGGAGCTTATCAAGAGCTCCTGAGAAATTGAGACATATATTTTAAATTAGTAAATGCACAGTCAGTGCAGTGAAGCTGTTGGAGTTAACACATATTTTGATCTTTGTGTAATGCAAAGAATAATTAGTAATTAGTAGGCATTAGGAATTACTTAGTAATTATTTGGCATGCTTTGATCTCCTTTATTGCATGTATCAATAGAATCATGCTATTCAAGTACAGACATGTTCTGTTTACACACCATCTTCCCTTCAGATTTTTAAAAGGAAACAAAAATTACTAAATTCATTTAAGTGAGATAATCCCTGTATCCCTCACTTTAGAAAAAGCACATTTGCTTATAAAGCAATTTGCTGCAAAGTGAATATTTTCCTTTCAACTTCCGCTATAAAATTGGGAATATATTCCCAGAGGGAAAAATTACCCAGTCAACTAAATTAAAAGATTTTAGCAAAGAGGGAGTAAGATGTAGTTGGGCCTGTGGCATTGCAGGGAGAATGATTTTAATTTGGAACTTCCCAAATTTTGTAGCAAATTAGAGTACTTTGAGGTAGTCCTTTACTCCAGACCATAGGACGTTCTCTCATAATATCTCTCAATGCTTCTTTCAGTGGATATCCACTGTTTCCCAAAATTCCATTCTATTCCTTTGTCAGGGGGATAGGGAGAATTACAGTGTAAAATTTCTGGCAGAATTAGGTAGTTATCTTCCACTTCAGTAAGTGAAATGCCTTACATGGTCCATTCTGAAGATTCCATTATTCCAAGCTTTCGGTTTGGCCGAATAAGTAACAAGCTTAGCTGTATATAAACACTTATTTACTTAAAATAAGAGCTACTTTTATTACGGATGAAAATTTTTAAATGCCTTTCTCTATTATTATTCAATCAAGTAATTTGTTTAAACTTTATATGTACTTTATTTTATGTAATATATGTATGATTTTTAAATTCTATGTAAATAACAATATTGGTAAACTGAATCATGTTTTCCATTTACTTAAATATGTAATTTCATCTAATGATTTATCTCCATTCTTAATTGTATTTTCTTCCATTTACAGTGATATTTACAACCAGCCTCTCTAAAGTACCCTCTGCCAGTAATCTGAAATCTTGTGAAAAAAATTAAAACCATTTGTGTCTTATGCCACTTTTTAGAAAATGCAAAATAAAAATAGGCTTGGGGGATTGAGAACCAGATTATTGTTTAAAAGCGTTGGCACTGAAAGCCTGTGGCCCCTTTGCTATGTGTGGCTGTAGAGCCCTTGGTGTTTTCTCTTTCCAGAGTAGGGTGGGAAGGAGGGAAAGGGCAATATGATATGGATATGCTTAATTCCTCAGAGCAGGAGCAGAACAGGCTCCAAGTCTGTAATGCCTCCTAGATTAGCAAATACCTACAATGCCTACTTTCCCCTTGAGCCTATCCGTAGCAATCCTACCGTCATACCTACAGATGTCAGGGAAACACTTTCCTTTCTAATTAATAGCCCTGTCTAATTTTTTATTTGCATTTTTATTTCAAAAGATTTTAAAGGATGCTCCAGAAGCAGCATTCTCTTAAAGTCACTGCCTTCATGGGAACAAGCAACCATGCTGAGAATTAGGGTCCCAGATAGTATACAAGGATCTGTGGGGTTATCAGCTGATGAAGGCAGAAAATAAGTAGAGGCCAGCTGCTTTTAGGGACTGCCACAGTTTAAAAGTTTAAAATTGCTGTACTGTTCTTAAAATGGTTTTAAAATATATCATTTTATTTAAAACACTAGTTTTAATAGAACCAAGGCACCCCATCCCCAAAATTATTCCAGCCAGCTATGGAATTACATCAGTGAGGTCAGGATTTTAGGAATACTTGTAGAGATTTTTTCAAAATGAACTACCATTTACACATACTTTATCAGTTTTGTAAGTCTGACTTTTTAACCCGTATACTTTTTCTTAAATCGGGGTATTCTATAACTGGAAAAGAAGCTAAGTTAGGAACTGAAATTTTTATCTTAAAAAAAATGAAATGAAAAGGTACTTTAGCAGATTTAAGTCTAGGTTTTAAATTTTAAATCACTCCTTAAAGCTCTTATAAATTAATTATTAAATAATAATATGTTTAGAAAAAAAAATATGTTTAGGTTTATAGTTCCCAACTTGATATTTATGTAAGGGCTATAAGTAATGAATGCTGCATTATTGAGGGCACCAAATCAGCACATTTAGCTGATTCAGCATTATCTTCTTACAGTGCCTTAGATATTGTAGATATTAAATAAATACTAGGTGACTCAGCTCAGAAGGACGTCTCTCATAGCAGGTCGCTTTATTGATACAAAAATGAGGCTTATATTTTACTGAAAAGATGAGCTGATGGGCTGCAAATTGTTTTTGCTTCAACAGTCGCATATTGCCATCCCTTTGTCACAGGTATTATCCATCACTGGTGACCCACTGTATGGTTAGCTTTTATTCTAGACTAGCCTAAGTCCATAAAAATGTTTTCTTTCCACTCACACGCAATTTTAATTTTACTTTAACTAACTTTAATTTTAATTTAATTAATTATAGTCTTTTATCATAGTGATTGAGTTGGTTTAATTTATTTAATTTTGAAATAATTTGGCACTTGAGTGTACCTTGCCAAATCCCTTTTAGATCCTTGTGGCCCTAATTTCCCACAAGGCTTCTATCTATATTACCAGGCATTCACTAGTCTTGAGGACCTCCTGGTCTCAGGAAAACACTGACTTCTGCCGTCATGATTCATAGCCTAATACTCATTTAGGCTGACCTCAATCCAAACTTGTCCAAGCACTCTTGCCCTCCGCTTCTACTTGACCTTTGGGCTTGGATATGTTACAGGAGACAAAAATGAAGCACCGGTTGCGGGGGGGTGGGTGGTGTGGGCAGGGGAAGGTGGGCAGTGGGGCAGGTACAGGAGAACCTCTAAATACCTGGCCTAGAAAGTCCTAAATATAGTGAAGGCAGCGGACCAGGGAGGTCAGGATCCATCAGAGTCATCCTTTAAATGTTAGTATGTTATAGTAGCTCTCAGTCATCCCCACATCTTGTCCTTTGCACCACCCTTCCTTCCTGGGAGGGAGGGCTGTTCACTGAGTCTTAAAATAATTGAAACACCAATGAGGGTACCAGTGGAACTGAACCAATGTAGCAAGGATAAGGCACAGATATTAACAAAAAGAAATAAACCACTATGTCACACCTCTTTTATAACTAACCCAACCAACCTACCTTATATCTTATCATTCCTTAAAACAAGCTGTGGTGTGTTTTTATGTTAAGTCAACTTAGGTCATAGCTAACAACCTGGTTTTTAGCCTACTCAATGTGTCAGTTTCATCGTATGTATAGCAAGCTTTGCATATGACCTATTATATGAAAATGTTTCCTGTTAGTGTCCACCTGTGTATTCATTGTTCTAATTTGAGCTCTTATTCCCAGAGGGCTACTGAAGTGGAATCATAGGTTGACTGGAAAGTTCACTCATAAGAACTCGTGAAGGGAAGAAACTGGGAAAATTGGAAGTAATAAAACAGAAATTAAAAAGCTCATTTAAAAGCCATAATTATAAAAAAAAATGCATGGATCATCAAATGTCTACATAGTACCTCAAGTAACACAGCTTGCCACCTTTTAGCAAAACCACACTGATAAAGCCTGTATTACTTTTCTATTGCTGCTATAACAGATTACCAAAAACTTAGTGGATTAAAACAACACACATTTATTATCCTATAGTTCTAGAGGACAAAAGTCTAAAATCAGTCTCTGAGGGCTCTAGAGAAAAATCTATTCCTTGTTCTTTTCCCATGTTCCTCAGCAAGCATCCTGAGGATATCTGATTCCTTCATCATACCTCCATCTCTCTCTGCTTTTGTCCTTCCTCTCTTACTCTTATAAGGACCCTTGTGATTACATTGGGCCCACGTAGGGAATCCAGGATAATTTTCCCATCTCAAGATTCTTAATCACATCTGCAAAGACCCTTTTGACATGTGGACATCTTTGGGAGGCCCAGCCTACTACAAAGCATTCAAACTTCTATTCCATTGAAAAGAAAAGACAATTTTTCTTAGATTTCCACTGAATAAAAGCTCAAAAAGAACCCTGAAAACATCCAATCGAACATCACCGTTATATGTTGATGAGAGAGCAAAAATTCACAAATCTTGCCTCCAAGCCCTGTGCTATTTCCATTGCAACATGCTACCCATCCTCATTGCTAGGCAAAGATTTGGAATGCATTTGTCTTTCTCCCTTCACTTTTGCTACTGGATTCTGCTGTTGCTGGTATTCGCTTTTATCCTGAGACTAGATTTATTAAATAGAAGTTTATACTAAGTTCTACTTTCTTAACCTTTTTCTCTTTCCACTAAAATGCTTTATGCATTAGCAAGGAAAAATAGCATCCTTAATACTGTAAATATATGAGCTTTCACTTACTTCTGACTCAGTATACTTCTGAATTTTCCTAAAACCATTTTAAACTACTGCTTCTAATCAGAGCTAATTTTTTTGTGTGAAATTTTTCACAAAGGCATGGGATAAGCACTTTATGTACATTGTCTCTTTAGTCCTTATATCAACCCTATAATGACAAATATTAACATTATCTTTCTTTAAAGAGAAGAAAACTGAAGCTTAAGGGAATTAAGTAATTTGTTGAGGCCTGGGCTTTGGGATTCACAGCGTTATCTAACTCCAGAGCCCACAGTCTCCATCATAGCACCAAGTACTTCTGTCCACAATTTATTCAGGAAGATGGCTAGCCAAACTGAGAGTACAGTCATTGCTCACAGGAGTATATCAATGTGAGGATCAAAGTAAAAATTGGCAGCAGTTACGTGGTCTAATAAAATTAACAAGCCACACCCTAAAAATATTCTCTACAACCACACTGCTGAAACAAGATTGAATTCAGCCCAAGTTACAAGATATGTTTTTCCTTTTGTGCTTACTTACAGGTATAAGTGTTGTGGATTTGGACACTTTTTACCCAGGTAAAATTGTAGAAATATGAGAATTCCAAGCTAAAAAATTTTTGAAAGAGTCACACTTCTTAGACAAAAGCATAGTATCTGTGATTATAATGTCTATGGAAATATGCTGAAAAGCATCACCAATGTAATTGTGTTTGTTAGGCATGTTTTCTTAATGATTTATACTTAATTATCAAGGTCCAATTTAATCCTACTAAAATGTTTTACTTTTTAAACTGCTTGAGGATCTGTTTATTGAGATTTCAGAAAAGCAAAAGTTAGACAATTAGGTGTGAAATTCTATAAATGAATGCAATCACTGCTGCATTATTAAACTGAGGGAAAGAATGGTCTTGTAAACTGATCTGTGTTTTTGTAGATGTAGTAAATGATGGAATGCTATTCTTTATAAGCCAAGTAAAATTTGTTATTGAATGGAGGTATTTTGTTTGATCATCAACTTTACTACAATCCAGTAATGTAATACATGGCTAAAATATTTTCTCCCCAGTTGAAAGTCAAGAAGAGATTCTAGAAAAAGAGTTGAAGTTGTTAAATTACCAGAACATTCTGGACAATTGTAAAGCAAAAAAGAAAGAGAGAGAGCAAGAGAAAGAATGAACTAGAGAAAGAAGAAAAACCTATTTGAAAATACTCAAACAATAAAGAATGAAATACACTCAAGCAATCAGCTTAGGATTGGAAGGAAAAAATATTCTACCATCAAATCCTCAGAAAACCTAAAAAAGGTGTACAAATTTAAATGTAAAATTCTTACTTCCATGGCCCCAGGTAAAGCAGAATTACACCTTTGCCTACATTAGTTTCATAAATTCCTTTAGTCCTCAGTTTCCTAGAGCTAAATCCCTTGAGAGAGATAGGTTAAGAGCAACATATAAGCCAAAAAGGAAAAGCCTGGCTCTCACAGGATGGTATGTACAGGACACCAAAGGAAAGCAGGAGCAAGAGGGGGTCACCAAATAAGAGCAAGGTCAACAGGGCTCCCAAGGATGGAGAAAGGGAAAAAAAAAAAACCCTCCAAAGTAACAAAGAGAATGCTTTCTATTATAAAATGAAATGTTCCTGTCATTAGTAGTAGCAATAATAAGATCAATAATATAAAATAAGCTAGATTTATAAGTTCTAGTTTTTATATCCAATATATAGTTTTTATATAGAACTTATAAAATTAAGTTCACACTGAACACTCATCTATCAGGCACTACGATTGAGCCTTATAGGCATTAACTTACTGACAGTAAGATTCATTCTTTTATTCAAATTTTACCAAATGGGGAAACTGAGGCACAGAGTAATTAAGGAATCTTCCCAAGGTCAAACACCAAGGAAGTGACAGAATGAGGATTCAGCTCAGAAAATCTGACTCTATAACCCACACTCAACTAACCCATTAGCCCTCTAAGATGGAACTGGAAATGGTAAAGTAGTACTTTTGAATTATTTACATAGAAAACAACTTGCACTGTGCCTCCTCCTTACACTGCAAAAATACAAAGGTGCACGGTTCCTCTTTGGTTAACATTCTGATGTGAAGCTGGATTTTTTTTTTCTGCCTACCTGCACTCTGAAAAAAATTCTCGTACACAGCCCAATTACAATTTGGAAGGGTTAGAAATATAGCTGCTCTGGCAATAGCACATTTTCCCCACAAGTGTTCCATTTTCTCTACCTTCAGACACACACACTCACAAGTGTAGAGGAAGATTAGACCTTGAGATCTACATAGATTGTTTCTCTCACTGTTGAATCACCCCTGCTATCTTATTTTCAGGGTGTTTATCATAACTCTTTTGTTCCATTTGCAGCCCACTTGCTGATGCATCATTCCCCTCTTTGCCTAAGATAAAAAAGATCTTGATAGCTATGTTATGCAAAAACTAAGACAGATTTACAAATGTTGCAACTAAAAAAAAAAAGGTAGTAACATATGCATTGGGTAATGTATTGGCTAAGGTGGAGCCATCAAAAGTGGTTCAGGTTTGCTCAACTATACTGAGTCTCCTGTTCATAAGAACGACTTTCCAAATACTGTACAATAAATACTGCTTCAGTAATAAAATTATTTTAAAATGGGATATTTAATGACGGACTATAAAATTCCCTCTATTTCCATACTGATGGAAGGCTTATGACATTAACCTAGACGAAACATTCGGAACCCAGCATACACAGAACAAGCAAGAGAAGTACAAAACATCACAAAATTTTAATCTTTAACTTCTGAAATGTGAAGGACAACACTCCCATGGTTCTTCGCTGATGTTATGTATTTCAAGGTGCTCCTTAAGTGAATATTGGAATCTTCACAGAAACTCCAGTCTCGTCAGAAAAGAGTTAACCTTTCTCCTTTCTCTACATTCATTTTTACCAAGGTAGATTACAAAGCCAAAGATAAAAGACACTTTCTTTGATTAACTCAGGTAAAATTCTTCTAAAATGTGTAACATTTTAGTAGAGCATACAAACTAAGGACTCAACAGTACACCTCAGCTCTAAGTCTTAAGTCTATTTATAGGTGTCAGAGAGGTGTTGATTTGAGATTAGCATATTCTTAAATTAAGATCTATAGCCTGCATCAAATTCTCAAAGGGGTTTATTAACAACAACAACAAAATTGAGAACCATTGTTCTAGACCAGAATTAAAAAACAAAAACCAAAAAACTATCTCCAAAACCAGCCACTTTAAATATAGGATTCATAAATAAAAGTTGTAAACCTGAGCATGGATAGAATAATTAATGAAGTCCAATAAGTGTTAACTTATTTTCTTTGCTGTAGTATAGTTTTAAAAAGGCATAGGCTCTTGTATCCTTTTTTTTTTTTTTTTTTTGGTGTATTCAGAATTTCCTATATATAGTTAAAAGAAGAAAGAGCAGTTACTTTTACAAAGTCTATTTAGCAACATCTGTGAGCTCTATTAGCTTGTTATACACAATAGAATATTTAAATTTACTTAATAATCAAGTAACTTTATTTGGAGGACAAACTAAATTAACCTCTGTCCCCTTGTAACAATTTTAGATCAAAATAGATTGGGTTTAATTCTGAGTAAGTACATATACACTCACAGACCAAGGTTTAAGTTATTTTAACACACTTTGAGCATGTTAAAATTATAATGCTATAATGCCTACATATAAATTTTTAAATAGTTAATTTTAGAGTCATAAGGTCAGAACGATGGGGTGATTTTTATTTTTTTCAAATGGTCATTTTTTCCTTAAAGAAAGAACACAAGAAATATTTTACTTCTGTTTTACAATTATAAGTAAGTTCTCAAATTATGACTGTGATTCATGATCATGCTTAAGGCTTATTTTTAACCCAAAGTACTGAACACAAAGTAGGCTGTTGACTTGTTTTTAAAAATTTTTGAACAACAGCAAATGTATCATTTAAAATATCACTCTGAGATACAGTTAACTCTACTACAAGCTGAGGCTATATTAGAGATATGATATATGTCCAATCTACTTACCCTCTTCTTCCTTCTCCCAACAATTCAAGAGTGAGAGCCTCTTTAGTGGCTGTATTTCAGCATTCCTTTCAAGGGCTAATGAATATGTCATGCAGGTATTACTTCAAGCTTGTTAAAGAATAACTTAATTATGTAGAATTATGTAAAAACTTTTTTAAAAACTTAGAATTAATTAGTGATTAAGTAGACCTAACTTTACTCTTGGACATTATTTCTCCAACGGTCATAAAATATCAACATTTTAAAACAGATCTTTTCATCCTGCTAAGACAGCTGATTCAAATCAGACTCATTATGTATGGTGGCCATGAATGAATTAACTCTCTTTAAAGGTCAACTCTGTGGCTTCATGCAGCCAGAGGTCAAAACATCTGGCTAATTCAGTTAAAAAGGTAAACTATAAAAATCATAAGTCATTTTTGGGGGGTATCCTATAGACTCATTGATTGAATCTTTTTTTTTTTTTAACTTTTCAACCAGTTACAGCTAACATGTTCAAGTGAATCTATATTTAGTACCATGTGACAGTGGTGTCCACTCTCAGTTGGGAAATACAATAGATTGTTTCCCAAAATTCTTTTGTAAAATGATAGCACATATTATGTTCCATTTTGCCCACTTACTGTAATTAATCTGGTACTAACAAATGGAAACTGACCTGCAGGTTTCAGTTTACTGGAACTGTATGGTGCAAAGCCTTAAAAGGAGTTTCTGCTTCCAGAGCCAGCACTCTCTTTCCCCGCAATGTTCTCCATTGGCCCAGATCATCTGCTTGATTTTGCAACCAAGTGGACCCTCATTCAAAAGGTCATAACCATGGAAGGACAATTCAAAAAAGAGGGAATAAAAATAGCAAATAAAGATGTGGAAGAAAAGGTTAGGAATCTAAAATATATAACTTAAAGCAATAATGAGATTCATTTCTTCCTTATTAAGTGAACAAAGAATTCAGTGCACTTAAGGCTGGTTCTTTCAACTGCTGTTTCCTGAAGTATAAACTGCTAAAGGGACAGTAATCTGGTCATCCCTATCTAGAGCCTTTAAAATGTTCTTATCCCTCAAGAATTCCCTCCTCTTTTAGCATCCTAAGGAAATAACCAGAAATTAGAACAAAAAGTCATGCAAAAGGATGTTCAATCATTCAGAAACAGCTAAATGCCCAGTATTGGGGAAGTAGTAAAATTTTGATATATGAGGTCCATAACCATTTTAAATTGTGTTTGCAGATAATTTTTAATAGTGGGGGGAATTTATTTTAATATTAATGAGAAAAAAGTAGGTTATACTCTTGTACATATGTGTAAGAAAAAAGTCACTTGGAAAAAAGATAAGACATAATTGTTGTATCTCAGAAGTGGCTTTAAGGTTATCTGTTTTCTCTGCTTCTTCACAATTCCTTGTACTTTCCAGGATATCTTCAGTGAGCATCTAATAGTCTCCAAAAAAATGAAGTTTAAAACTTCTGTTGAAATGGAAAGTCTTTGGATGAGGATGGAGGTATTATGAGTTGACAAATTTGCATTTGTATGTGAAGGCCTCCTTTAAAATTCACAGAGGTAATTACATTTTTTAAAATATTTATTAATCCAAATGAATATCTGATTAGTTTTATAAAACAAAGTAAATTGGGGAAAAAAAGTAGGGCAGTTTGTGGAAACTTGTTTACAATTTAATTTTCAGGGAGTGCTACCATCAAGGCAGCCTCCAAAATAAATTTTCCTACACTTCCCACTTACCCATTTCTTCTGGACCCTTACAGTAATAGGTGTACTGCCTGGTAAAAGCAGCTACCTTTAAGGCCTGGGTTTTTGATAAATTCCCTGTTTATGGATAAAAGACTGCCTGTATTGTTCTTAATGATTTATCTGATTGGCATACAAGGCCTGTTAATATTGTTTTTACTTACCCTTTGAGCTGTGTGAAAGCAAGATGGATAAACCTCAGATGCCAGGTTCATTCTCCCCCTCACTTCTTATTAGCCTGTATTGTGTCTAAGCTACACAGAATTTTACTCATTATTTCTGGGGATAATCACAAACAATAATTATCAAAAGGTAGGAAATTGTTAGAAAAATTAAATTAATAGTATAAATGAATCACAAGAAAGAAAACTGTTACATTAGGATAATGGATTGCTTCTTGGGAAAATGTCATGAATAAATAAGTAGCTATTACCTTTATGTCTTATATAGCACTACTTGCACAAAAGGAAAAACAAACTCTCCTGGTATAGAGAACTTTAACTTCTGGTTATTTAGTTGTAATCGATGGAATACCTGGCAACTGAATTTCATATGCAGTACTGCTACTACAACTTATACATGACTTCTGGAAATATAGGAATCCACATTTATGCAGTTTAAGTAAGAGCAATTAAACCGGGGGTAGTGTAAAGTATCTAGGGAATGGAATTTGCAAGAGCAAAACTTCAGTATAGGGTCTTAACTGCATGAAACTAATGAATAGAAATTAGGGTGATTTTTTAGAAACTTCCTTTTTTATAGCATTAATATTAGAAAGAAGAGTGCACACATCAGTATAATATTACTTTCTTGAAAGCTAGAAAAATGTAGTTTCTTAGTACGGCAGGGTAGTACTAGCATTCTGAAAGTGTAAAGCCCAGATTGAAGCCAAACAAGCTGAAAAATAAGAAACAGAAAAGAGTGATAGGAAAATCAATTTTATATTTTCACCCTACAGGTAACAAGTAACTTTTAACTTCATTATGTCTTGCATTTCCCTTTTAAATAGTACAGCATGCTATCCTTAGCATGTTCATGAACAGGCATGAGTTACTTTGTTTGTATATTGCCTTTTATTTTTAGATTTGTCCTTATAGATGCATGAATTTCATTCAAAAAATGAAAAAAAAAAATGAAAAATCAGGACGTCCAGTTAAATCTGAATTAAAAAAAAAAAACATCAAATCACGTTTAGTGTAATTACATCCCAAATATTGCATGGGGCATACTCATGCTAAAAAAAATTATTTGTTGTTTATCTAAAATTCAAATGTAACTGCGTATCCTGTGTTTTATCCAACAACTCTATGTAGAGTGAAAATACATTTTAAATAAAGGATACTTTCCTTTTTTCTGAAACTCCTTATAATCTCACTTAAACGAGACAAAGACCCATGCAAGTGTATTGCTCCATGGAGTGTAGACACACATTTATTTGTGCTTAAAAAAAAAAAAAAAAGACTCAACCATTAAGTTTTAAAGCTTTCTATATTCTGACAAACTCAGTTCCTTAGTAAAAATGATCCTAAAATTTAACTTGAAAGATATGGAGGAAATAAATAGAATCATTAGATTATTTGTATTTTGTAGTACAATAATAATGAGTAAATAAGTCATTTTAAATTGTAGAACAAAAAATAGGTCTAGGCTACAAGTAGAACATTGCTAAGAATAAATTTTTGATAATTTTAAGTGAAACTGTCAACCATTCAAAATTTAATCTGATGCTTCCATACATAAAATAAAAAATGAAAACTGAACTAGATATGTTTTCTTAGATTTTAATTAACTATGAAAGAAATAAAAAACTTTTTATTCTAAGACACTATATTTTAAAAACCTTCCTGAGGAATAGCTTTCTACACAACTTGCTAATGTAGTACATAGCCTCTGCATAGGCAAGTTGGCTATAAGAAGTTGAGCAAAAAGAAGTCAGCATTTTCCTAAGCTGCAGTCTACCATTGACTGATGTGCAGTGCAACATTTGTTGCCTTTAATTCTTTATTTTAAAAAATTATATACCAGTATTGATTTCCTGGGTTTGACAAATATACCATCATAATGTAAGATGTTAATAACAGAGAAAACTACTAGAGCTCACTATACTATTTTTACAACTTTTCTGTAAATCTAAAATTATTCCAAAATGAAAACTTTACTTTAAAAAAATGAAGTAAAAAATGCTACTTCTTTTGGAGTATAAAGTAATAAGTCATTCTAAACCATTTCACAGACATAAATGCCATTCCTCTACAACAGGGATCACTATTATACCCCTCTTTTGAAACTAAAATTTTCTCTGCAAAACAACAGGTGAATTTTAAGAATGGAACACTTCACTGATTCTGATTTTCCTGGTATACGTATTAAAACATTCAAATGAACATGTCACTAAGCAAAGTATGTTCACATTTAATCATTACACCATATACTAAATAAATTATATCATATGCTTTCTACAAAGTGTATGCAACTGAAGAATATATAATGTTCTGTTGCCAAAATATTTACAAGATTGTTTTACTGCTTTCTATTCATTACTATTACAACATTCAGTTGTGATAATAAACTAAAATATGTCACTATTGAGGGCATAGGAAATATATGTGTACAGTCCTCTACTTAACCACTACAGTTTTAAACCAAATATTTACTGGGAGAAAGAGCAAAACTTAGTTTGCCTCATAGTACAAAGGCTACTGAATTGTCGCCTACAAGAACCTTATTTTCTTAAAGTTTGGGAGAAATAGAATTTAATGTTATAAAAATGATTATTTTCTCTTAAACTGAGACTTCATATGATCTATAGTCAAATTCTGTTAGAGTACGTATAACTTGATAATATTCATTCACTAAATCAATGTGAATAACTTAAATTCATTTCTACCTACTAGCTTCCCCCTCCCTTACAAAGGCCATTGTTTGTTTAATTGAAAGGGGAAAGTGCTTATAAAAACAACAAAACAAACAAACCAACAAAAAAATAAGGGACAGGTATGTAAGAGAGAAAAGAAGCATTGAAGAAGAATGTGCACAAAACTTCCTGAAATGATGGGAAACCTGATGATAGGGTACCTGAATAATTAGGGACATTAAATTGGGTGCAAAATTGGGCAGTACAAATCCCTTATTTTCAGTTGAACTAGACAATCACCTGAACTCTGGGGGAGGCAGAGGGCACGACATCTACTTTCTTTCTTCTATTTCAGTGCTTAAAATGGAGTGGCTAAAAAACTTAAAGCTGGGAGGATCGGTCGCCTCAAAGATGTAAAGATAACCCTAGATAAAGTATTGAGGTTTTTTTCCAACATTCGCATGGAGTACAGGGTGAAATGAGCATAATGTAAATCAACTCATTGTTTGGGCCCTTTCAAATTAGTTGCCAAGAGAGGAGTGAAAACTTGATAAGCAGGCTCCAGTTTCTAAGTGTTGATTTAGAAATCTTAAAACTTGTGGGAGCTCAGTTCATTTAAAGGAAGAAATTTAAAGGGAAGAAAAGTAAACAAGGAAAATGCTAAGCAATGAAACACTGATGTATAAAGGATTTTCTTTAAAGAAGAAAACTATAAAGAGTTCCCCTGTGCTTTTAAATTACAAATTTAGATTTCTTTGATTTAAGCTAAGAGTCTGATTTTAAAATGTCTGTCAAAATGTCGTGATCCATTTAAATATTCAAACTGTTGATGCTGTTTCTTATCTATCTTAGGGGGAAACTAAATATAAATCAAAATCTTAAAGAAGCCCACATTTTCAAATAGGTAGATGGCTATTTTGAATGAAGCAGCAATGCATTATGGTTTTTAGCCTCCCCCTTCCCCATAGAAAGTACGTTTCTGAACTGCAAACCAGGTAGGTTCAGAACACTAATTGCAGCAGTTCCAGGTCTTGACCCTTTTTCTCAGGAAGCAAGCAAAAAAGCACTAATTCACTAAAATAAGTGAAGAGAGATAGCAAGACTAAGTCCAGGTATTTGGTGGCAAATCCCAGGTGGCTTGTCTGCCTTTTTCCAGGAAAATGCGGCCTCCGCTTTCATCAATGTGTACTTTGTCTTGATAGGAATGCATATTTAATCATCAAAGCAAAAATTTTTTACCCTCAGACATAAGATCCTTTAGTAGAGATTTTTAAAGTATTTTTAAGCCACGAATAAAACTTAAATTTAAAAAGTGACACCAAACTGCTTTGCGGGGGCAAGAAAGGTGAGGGCAGGGAAGGATTATCCACACGTAGATTTTGAAAGACGCTTGTAGCTTACTTGTGAAGCTTCATTTAGCATTGAGGTACAGGGGAAATGCTGTTCCTGGTGACAGCGCAGTGGGAATTCCCACTCCAACAACCCATGAAATGTTACTGCATAATTATTCACCTTCTGGGGCCCATTAGAACTTATCAGCAGAGAAAGAAATTTAATTTAAACTCACCCCTCTGTGCTAAAGAATGACCGGGACATGAGATCAAAGCCCGAAGCTCTGTCCTCCAGTGGTTTGCAACACCTAGGCACAATAGGGTGAGAGAACGCGACATTCCAGCGCTTCCCGGCTTTCCGGACCCTGGAGAGAGGGGTGGAGGTGGGGGTCTCGTCACCGGCTGGTTTGAGGGGGGAGGGTGATGGAGGCTCCGGAGGTGGATGTGTCAAATATATCCTGCAGCTCCAGGAGGCCAGACTGCTTCTACTGGGAGGCTCCAGGGGCTTGGCGAGCAAAGCCCTCACTGCAGACCAGATAGGCCATTCCCCTCCCTTCCCTGTTACTGGGATTGGGGTCAGTGGAGCCCGTGGATTTAACCACAAGCGGGAATGGCTGGAGCCATATCACACGCAGGTGTGCAGCTCTGAGTACTCGAGTATTGAGGAAGCTGCTTATACTGCAGCACATCACAGGGTGCCTTAAACGCGTATAGACGGTGCATGCATAACCCAAAATACATGCCAAGTTGAATCCCTGGCATATCTAGAGAGTACAAAGTGGAACCCATAGATCCAAACCTGCACGATGAGCTTTCAAGACCAGAAGGCCCAAGTCCTAGAGGCGCCTAAGAGAGTCAGGGGCAGGGAGAGGTTTCCTGGGGCCTGTTGCTCAGGCCCCCCCCCAGGGAGCGGCAGGTACGTTCTCAAAGTAAAGATCTTTAAAGGGAGTACGGTACTCTTTCCGAGAGATTGATCCATCCTCCCCTTCCTTCAGATGTCACCAAAATACGGGGCCTGGAGAATGTGGCTAGCGCTCCCCAAATATCCAGCTGCCCGAAGGGTGGAGGGGCAAGAAGGGAAGGGAAGAAAGCCCAAGAGAGGTTGTTGGGTTTTAGGTACAACTTGGTAAAGACAAGTTGAGTTCTGCTCAACAGGTACAGTGATTATATGTCTATATCTACCTATCGGTAAGATTCTCCCCTAGATAGTCCCTTAAGTAGCTAAACTGTTCTTTTAATTCCTGAAATAAAAAATCACAGCCAATCAGACTTGACTTTGCTTCCCTTAAGATAACAGTGTGAGAAAAGGTGCACAAGTTCCTGGCAAACCCATAATAAAATGACAAGAAGAACACTTCCTGCCGACGGAGGACGCTGCAGTTTGTTGAACCGCCACGGGGGAGGAAAGGGGGAGGAGGCGGGTGAGAGTGAACAAAGTAATTTGGCCAAGAAAAGAGAAGAGTCGCTGCTAAAGCCAAGAAAGAAATATCCAACAAGTTCGGGAAGAACCACCTCGGCCCGTCCACGCCGCGGCAGGCCCGGGTGGCACCGGCAGGACGCAGCACTTGGCCTGTCACCTCAGGATAGGGTGGGACAGAGGCCCCAGGGTCCAGGCGCTCGGATGGCCAAGGGCCCCGGAAGGATGCTTGGGGATACGGAGAGAAAAAGAAGGGAAGGGAATCCCCCCCTCCCTATCCGGCCCGAGTGTCTTTTGAGCTGGGAGGTGAGCGCGGGGGAGGCTCACCGCGGCGATTCCCACGGTGGGTTTGGTGGAGCCAGAGAGGCTCCGGGAAGCGCGGGCTGCTCGGGCTGGTGTCGCCTGCGGCGGGCGCGCTGCAGCGCGGGCGCGGGGCACGTGGTGGCGCTCGCAGTCCGCGCAGCGGGCGGAGGCGGCCGCCACGCCTTTGTGTGCGCCGGCACCGCGCGGGGCGGCTCGGCCAGCAACACGAGGGGGGCTGCGGGAGGGGACAGGGGCTCGCGGGTAGACCCGACTGCCGCCCCACCCTTCACTGCAACCCTGGGGCGGACGACGCGCCTCGCCTCCTCCGAACTCTTCCCGGGGGTCTCGGAGGGTCATTTTGAGAGCAGCCGGCACGTCGAGAAGGGAGAGGAAAGGGGAGGTAGCGTTTAGAAAGGCTGGGAAATTCTCCTGGGCTCAAAACCTACCCTTGAACTCATTGAAACAGAGAATGAGGGGAACTTTGGGCAGCCCAGATCTCCGCCTCGAACCCCACAAGGGATGCAGAGGGCGCCTCCACCTTTCCCTCCTGCGCAGCAAGAAATGCTTGTCCGAGGAGTAAAGTTAAGGAGTGGGCTTAAAAGAAGCCCCAATAAGATGGACTTGAAAGAACACCATGAAAAGCGGCAGTTTTGAGCGGGCGCTTTATTTCTTGTTCTCAGTCACTCCCCACGCCCCACCAGCTCTCCTCGCTGTCTCTAGCGCTCTAGAAGCCCCGAGTGTCATTAGGAACCAAAGTAAAATGTATAAGGCTGCTTCCGCCAGGAGACTCCGCAGAAAATTAAATTAAATTAAACACGCGCCCAGGGACGAAAAAAAATAGATTCCACCACCCCACCCCCGCCCCCAAGCAAATCAACACTTCTGCGCGCAGGGAATACAGCGAATTTAAAGAGATGGCCACTGACGCGCATCCCCTTAAACCTCAGCCGCTGGAGCCCAGGACAGCAAGGAATTATCGGCTTTCCTTTAATCCGGAAGCAGGGAATAAATAGGGCGAAAGCAAATTCTGAATCTTACTTTTTAAACAACAGCAACAATTGTATATCGAGCAAAGTCTTCAAAGGATGCCACCCAGAACTACAGTCCTAACTTAAAAATGAGTACACTTCACTCCTGTTGATCCCTTAATACGATTTTCTTTAAAGACAGTGATAGAATTAATCTGCTGGGGCATTTTTTTAAAGAAAGGGGTGGGGGGGAAGCAAACAACTATAGAAACCATATTTTTAAAAGAGAGAGAGAGAGGAGACTTGATCATACCTGAGTTTTTCTTAGGGGTGTAGGGAGAAATAATAATTCCTGCCTGTTTGGACAGAAGCAGCAAAAGGCAGCAGGAAATTAAAAGCCCCAGTTTATTCAAAATACCTGCATCAAATTAACCCCTCTTTGAGGCTATTTGTATGAAAAATTGAGCAAAATGTAGAACTTCTTTCATTATAATATTCATCTCTACCATTTTAGGCAATCAGAGAATAATCAAATCCACTTTTTTTCTCTAAAGTTCCTACCTTACCAGCCTAAAAGATCATCTGACCTTTGAGCTAATCCTCTAAAATAAAATATTTGTTTAAAAAATTCCTCCAGTGGCCTTCTGTAACATTCCATTCAATAATCAAACCAAAAGATCCACGGGGAGATGAAAATGTTGATGGCAGGATTATCGATCTGTCCGCCCAGGAGTCCAGTCTCATCACGTGCTTGTCTTTAATTTTTAATTTCAGCATTCTGTCCCCACGGGAACCCCAGTTGAAAAGTTATACCAAGATTGGAGTTAAGAGGACAGTGGAAGAAGGGCAAACCCATCCAGGAACTTTTTCTAATATCAGTTGTTATAGGAGAGGGATGAGGAAAACTCATCACATTTGCTTAAATTAAGTTTTAGCCTAAAATATTTTTGTTGATAGCCCAACCTTAACAAATCACAGTCACGTCCCTAAGCAAAAGACATCATCCAAAAAGAAGTTGAACCAGAACAGGAAAAAGCAGGATAAGGAAGAAACACTCAAGTTTGGGGATGAAATGAGACAGGTTAACAGAAAAGCGGGACTGAGCTGCAGCCCTATTCTAGTCTCCAGAGGGTGGACTGATATATGCTGGCCTGACCTCTGGGTCAACAACTAGTTTAACTCTACCTTGATCTGTAAGACTGGAAGCTTGTCCCTTGGTTCAAAGTGAGACCAAGACTTTGGCTTCATTTGAGTGAGCCTGCAGGCACTGCTAAGAGGTGCTTTAGCACAGATAAAGCAGGAAGAAACCACAATTTTGCACTTCATCCTCTATCCTCCAAAAAGATGTTCATCCCCAAAAGGGAACCCTGCCCACCCTGCAGGAAATGAATCTAGAAATACTGCTCAATAACCAACAATACAAAATAAAGCAAAGGTAGAACAGAGAGGAGGAGCCAAAGGAAGAAAGTGAAAGTTTGAACATCTATGCTACAGAAAAATCTGTCCCCGTTCATCCACCCCAAAGAAATCTTCTTCCAGACAATATCTCTCCTTGTCATCACCCACTTCGTAACTCAAATGTGATTCTGTGTATAATACAACTGATATTATAAATGTACCAAGCTTTCTGCTTACCTGCCACTACATTTAACTCATTCAGAACTGTTTTCTCCGAATCCCTCAGCTCTGCAACTTTCAATAAAAAAGCAACACTTAAATTGTGTTGTGTGTGTGATTCCTAGGAAGAAAGTGATGAAAGAGACTATTTTACTTTTTAAAACCATTATTTAGAGCTATAGTATAGCAAAGAATCAGAGCTAACTTGCTTGCCTAAAACCATAGGGATTGAAAGTCTCAAACATCAGCATAGGCAACGGGATTAAGGCACTCTGCTACTTGGGCACAAACTGCATTATTCTAAAATATTTTATCCCTAATTGTTTTTTTCTTCTGAATTTACAGTATTTATAGCATTCTATTTTCACTTCCGTTTCTATGGATCATAAAGACTTTATATAAATTTCATTGGAAAATTTTCAGGTCAAGATGCACACCAAGACTGAACTTAGGGTGGGGGAATGCAAACGGAAAGAAAGAAGCTAAACTTATAAGAATCTGAACACTCTAACTTTTTATTCAGTTTGTTTCAAAATAATAATATTAATCTAATAGTGAAATAGTTTGATAAAACAGCAATCAACATTTAAAGTATTTTATGTTTCAAAGTATGGCTCAAGGAACACCCATTGCTTAAATGCACTTAGACATAACAAGACAATATTTTTTTATTGGCATCATTGACACCTATGAACAATAGCCTAGTAGATAGATTAAGGTTTAACCTTCCTTTTCTTTGGTGGCTGTTTAGAGACTTTAAAAGAACAGATAACTCATTTCAACAGGAATCTACTACTGATATTTACCTCTACATAATCTTTAGCTAAGACATGGAATGCCAAAAACCAGCTTTTGTTAGCCTGACCTACTCCACCCCCTAACAACAAAAGTTATCCCCAAACCCATGTTTTTATTTTAGATGTATTGATCTTCTAGTGTAAGACTTGGCGTTTTAAATACCAAATGCAATCAATGGCCAACAACCTGAATCCTTCTGGAGAGTGAGAAGAAAGCAGAACAGAGAAATTTCTTTGAATTGTTTGGTGACTTTGTACAAATTTTAAGAGGTCAGTAAATCCTGATGCTTGGAGCTATATCTACTGGTAAATAATTAATTACATTTCTGAGACACTACAGTCTTTATCTTGGTAAATAGAGAAAACACAGCTTCGCCAAATATAGCATTCCATCTAAGTAATATCTTAAAGGCAATTATTTAAATATTACCACAAACAGGATTATATTTTGTTTAAATTAGACATTTAACTGAAGATAAATGCAAATGTCCATAGTTTAAAAAGGAAAAAAAATACAAATTAACTGACCTAGTCTTTTATCTGAGTTTATTAATACCATTTAAAATATTACAAATAAATCAATTACATTTCATGCATTTAAAATGCAAGTCTAAAATGTTCCAGAGAAAGGCTTTTCATTTCAATGTGAAATATCCAAATTATTTCAACATTACAATGAGCAATTAGTTTGCAGAATCTGCAAACATTTAAATGTAGTGTCAGGAGTGTTTATTAACAGTTAACAATATTACCTTCAGGAAATACACAAAGGCCAAAATTAGTTGAGATTCACTTGGACAATTTATTTAACACATGGGTTTTGGCAGACCCAGTTTTTATGAAATATAGGAGAACTCTCACTTTAACTATGCCTGAACTGCCAGCAAATGCAAATAAGTACATGCTCCATTAAATTAAGTGTCATCCCACATTTATCAAATATTGTCTTAGTTACAGTTTGATACCTATCTAAATTCATACTCGAGCAAAACTAGGCCCGGAAAGTGCGTTTGTGGCTCTGCACCTCCAGAAGTGAGTTCAAAAAACCTGCAGCTCATCAGAACTGCAAGAATAACTCTTAATATTTTCTTGTGACAAAAAAAAAAAAAGTTTACTTCAATATATTTTCAAATATTTACTGGAAGTAATGTACAAGAAAAATACTATACAAAATCGTCTCCTGGACAACTGCACCTCGCACTCATACACTGGTGGAGTTATAGTTAATTGATACCTAATCTAGAACGATTCTCCAGTTGTACAAACCATTAGGTTCAGATATATCTTACAATTTTTTTTTTTCTATTTCCCCTTTTGGCATTTAAACTACAGCCTCGTCTGAAATAAACGACAGCTTCTTCACTTCTTTATAAGTTTGAATCACACACACAAAAAAAGTTTAACACTAAGAATCTTCAACGAATTGCAAAAATTTACAGAAATGGTTACTATACAAATTGACGGCTAGACTACCAAAAAAAAAAAAAAAAAAGATTATGCTCGGGAGTGGTGAAAACGAGGTAGAAAAGGACAAACACGGAGATAGTTAATCTGGTCTCACCGGAAAGGGGTATTTTTGCATAAGAAAAAGACACCTACCCTCACCCCCACCCCCAAACCATAAGTTAAGTTAATGCGATCAAAATAACTTTGGGATCAATATTAGCAAAGTTTCGAGAGAAAGACTTGCTCACTGCTAGAGGAAAAGCTATCTAGAAGGGAAACCAAATGGAAGGAGGCTGTTTTTTTTTTCTTTAGTTTTTTTGTTTGTTTGTTTGTTAAAAAAAAAAGTTATAAAGATAAAAGAAGGCTGTTGCATCGATTCACCAAGACTGCCCTTAGCTGAAACTTGCTTCGGTTCCACCCCAGGGAACAAAGAAAAGGAGGCAGAGCTGACGTCGGAGAGCTGAACTAGGAAACTCTGGTCTCGGTGCCGCCAGATGGGCTCCCGACGGCTCTGCGCAGGACAGGCAGCGGCGCGGCAGGGCGCTCCGCAGCCTAGACGCCCGAGACTGAGGTTCTGGTACCAAGTCGGCGGCTAGCCCGGGAGGGGCGGGGGGCGGCCATGGGTGGGCCTACTGCCTCGCCCTCCCCACGGCGCCGCTCAACCTTGCTCAGCCTAGTTGTTACCGCCCGTGCGGAGGTCCCCGGTCTCCCAGGCACTGGATCGGTCCAGCTCTACCTCCAGTGGCCGCTTTCCTCTAAAAGATGTGCCCGTCAAAGCTGGGGATGGCGGAGGGAGGACGAGGAGGAGAGGACCAGAATTAAAGGCCCGGCGAGGCGCTGGCTCGGGCTGTACTGGGCTCCGACAGTGTCACCCGGTGGAGAGAGACAGCCAGGGCCCAGGAAAGCAACGCGTGTTACTTACATGTCCACATTCCCTTTACAAAGTTGTCACAGAGGGAGTTAAAAGAGAGAGGGACACGGACAGAAAGAGACAGAGAGAGTGAGCAGGGTGCAGTGTAGAGAGGCTGGAACTGAGGCCAGGATCCACAGGGCCCAAGCGGACCAAGGTGGGAGGGGGAAGGCGAGAGGCGCAGGGGCGGGGTGCGCGTCACTCCAGGCCGTTGCGGTGCCCGGGCTCGGGGGGCTGCAGCAGCTCCGGGGAGTGGCAGGGCGGGCTGCCCGCGGCGCTGTGCTCGCTGTCGGTGTCGCTGCCCTTCTTGCCGCCGCTGCCTGACCCCGCCGAGCCGCCTCCGCCGCCGCTGTGCGTCTTCACGTGCTTGCTGAGGTGGTCGCTGCGCATGAAGCGCTTGTTGCAGACCGGACAGGCGAAGCGCTTCTCGCCGGTGTGGGTCCGCAGGTGCCGCTGCAGCTCGTCGGAGCGCGTGAAGCGCTTGCCGCAGAAGAGCCAGTTGCACACGAAGGGCCGCTCGCCCGTGTGCCAGCGCAGGTGCGCCTTGAGGTGCGACGTCTTGCCGTACACCTTGCCGCAGCCCGGGATGTGGCAGCTGTGCAGGCCCTTGCGCCGCAGGCTCGCCCCGGCCGGGCCCAGCCGCTCCGCCTCCTGGCAGTTGGGGCAGTCGCAGGTGGCACGGCCGGAGTAGCGGCGGGCGGAAGAGCGCGGGGAGCCCCCCAGCGGCGCAGACGGCCCCGCGCTCAGCATGGAGCCCCCAGCTCCGGCCAGCGGTGACGGGGCCGAGTCCGGGTAGGAGCCGGGCAGCACCGGCTTGAAGCCGTCCATGAGGTGCTGCCCGGCGGGGCTGAGCAGGTGTGAAGAAGCGCCGCTGCTGAAGGCTGAGTGGCTCAGGCCTGAGTAATCCGAGTTGTAGCCTCCGAGCGGCGAGTGCAGCGAGGTTTGGAGCCCCCCGGCGGCGGGGTGCAGCGAGCCGGGCAGCGCCGCCGCGCCGTTCGGGTTCTGCACGTCGATCCAGCCCGCGCCCACGTCCCACCAGCTGGAGGCGCCGGCCGAGCCCACGTCGCCGGCGGCGCCCAGGCCGGGGTGCGAGGGCTTGAACCACGACTCGTATGGGTGCGCCATGCCCACGCGCGGGTAGATGCCCTGCAGTCCGTCCACAGAGGTGTGCACCTTGGAGATGAACACTGGCTGGTGGGAGCCGTCCTGCGAGTGCGCCGAGGAGCCGCCGCCGCCGCCGCCCCCGCCGCCGCCGCCCCCCGACACGCCAGGGGCCTGGAACACCGAGTAGTCGTTTGCGAAGGGAGAGCTCGAGGCGGAGGCGGCGGCGGCGGCTGCCGCGGCGGCGGCGGCGGCGCTGCTGGAGGTTAGGGAGAAGGCGCTAGAGCCCGGCGAGCCGCCGCAGCTGAACGAGTCGGTCACCAGGGCCGCAGCCGCAGCCGCAGCCGCCGCGGCAGCCGCCGCGGCCGAGGACGAGCCGCCGTTCCTGGAGGGGGCCGACACGCCGAAGCTCGAGAGACTGGAGCCCACTACGTTGCAGCTGCCGGAGGAGGAGGACGAGGAACGTTTCCAGGGGTGGAAGCCTTTGCCGAAGGAAGATGAGCTGTCCGAGAGGGAGGAGGGAGACGGGCTGGGGCTGCCGATCTTATTACAGGTAGCAGCAAGCATGGCCAAAGGAGTCGATCCCAACCTCGGTTCTTCCTGAGAGAAGGAGGAGAGGAGAAGGGGTGGGGGAGGGGAGGTGGGCAAAGGGCCGGTGGGGGAGGGAGGAAGGAAATGTGCATCAGTCCTCCGGTAGCCTCCAAAACGCCCCACTGCACCCCATTTCTCGCTGCGGCGCGGCGCCACCAACTCACCTGGCTCCCCCAACAGCCCCGGCGCCCGGCTGCTTCCTACCCTACGGGAGGGGACAAGTTTGGCTGCCGGCGTCTGATTCGGGAGCAAAGCGCCATGCTAAAGAAGAGTTTGACAAGTATTCTCAGCTAAAACAACACTCTTGTGCACACAAGGCCCCAGGCACTTCGAAACAAACAAGCAAGCAAAAAGTCCAGATTGGGGAGGAAGGAAGATTCCTTTGCGGAGAAGCCTGGGGAAAAACCATTGGATTGCTTTTAAGAGCGCTACCCCTGTAATCCACAGAAGAGCTTTGAAAATCCTGTTCCGGTCCCCAGAAACCCATCCTGGGTTGTTTCTCCCAGGCCAAAAGACGTCAAACTATAGGGCTGGCTCGCTCTTCCTGATTTTCTTTAAAGAAAAAAAAAAAAAGTCTACAATAGTAAAAAAGAGAAAGAGAGGGAGAGACGGGTTCAACGTACCTGCAAGACAAGGCGGGCTGCGGAATTTTCTAAGGGGAAGAGGGAAGATCTGCAGTTTGCCCAGGAGGAAAAACTTGCTCTCTTTACCCCCGAAATCGTCGCACGTAAAATGGGCTGGGCGCACGTCTCCCGGGCGGGGAGAGGCCGGGCGCTGCGAGGTGGCTTGTCTAAATGCCCTTCGAACCTTTTCCTGCTCTGAAAAAAGTGACTCTGCCCCCCTCTCCCCCTCTTTCTTTTCTCCAAACTCACTTGTATTTAAAGGGGAAAAAAAGCTCTCAATAGAGACTGATAGCCCGTGGCCTGGCCGGGGCGACTTTAACCCCCTCCGATCGGCAATAAAAGGAAACTAATTAAACCAGCAAGAGAAAATCCTGAGACTCACCCCTAGAAGTGAAGTTGCCATCACACAAAAGTGCCCTCCTCCTCTCAGAGGATCTTTTTTATATTGATAAATCAGAGGCAGTGTGTTTTTTTAGAGGTGTGCAATACAATGATCAGTTCCGCCCATTCCACCACAATTGTAGCTCCCTCTCCGGCTTTGAAGTGCCGCGGAGGCGCGGCCAGCCAATCTGCGGCCTCGCCGGGCCGCGCCGCGCGCGCGCCGTGAGGTCATCGGCGCCGCCGCCGGCCGCCTCGGGGGGGTGGGGGGGGGTGGTGTTTGGAGCGAGAGCGGCGCGGGTGACTGCGTGTGTGTTGCAAAGCGGTTGTGTGTGTGTATAACAGTGTAACTGTGTACGAGTGTGACCAAGCTGAGAAGAAGACAGTGCAGACTGAGGGATGGGATGCGGGGAGGTTGGGGGCAAGAGTATGGCAGTGTAACAGTGACGGGGGGAGGGGAGGGACAGTGCAGAGAGGGAGAGGGGGTTGTGAGTGACAGTTTAGCTGCATGTGTGACAAAGGGGGGTAAGAGGGACGGACCAGTAAAGTGTTGAGGAGAAGGGTGTGAGTGTAGTGTAACTGTGAGTGACAAACCTCGGGAGAGAAGAGGGACAGTGCAGTAAAGTGTGCGTGGGCGGGGGAGGTGGTGTCTGAGTGTGTTTGGTGTGGGGGGAGAGGAAGGAGTGTGAATATGGGTGTTTGTGTGAAAAGGGGGGGAGGGCGGATGAGTGTGTGTCCGCTTGATGTGGGAGAGACGAAGGCTGTGTGAATGTGTGAGAGAGAAGGGGGGAATCGTGTGTGCTTGTGTGTGTCTGTGCCACAGAACTGGGGGTGGAGAACGGGAACAGTGCAGTAAAGTGCACATACGTAAAAGAAAGACATGGCGATTTGAAGAGTGAAACTGCGAAGTTGAGTGAGGCTGAATAAATAAATATTCACAAACGCTATCACTGTCTCCAACTTCCTCTGGTTTCCTGGAGCTCAAATCTTGAGTGATTTTTTTTTTCTTAATTTCATGGATACTATCACTACATTTTAAAAGAAAATCGTATTAATACCTTCCTCTCCTTTCCTGGCTCTACAGCCGAAGGGTAGAAATTTAGGGAGGCTGAGGGGTATTTTTCAGAGTCAGGGCGTGTGTGCGCCTGCGTCAAAGAGTTGTTACTTTGCTGCGGTAGCTTTTTTTTTTTTTTCTTCTGAGGTGGGATTCGGCTTTGGAAGTGCAAGTCTCACTCTAGGGGAGAGGGTGTGTTTGTCCCGTGGCGATGAGTAAATTTCAATACAAAAGGATTAGATAGAGAAGGGGGTGGGAGAGTATTGTTTTTTCTGGGGGTGAGAAATTGAGCGTTTTATGGAATTTAGGAGTTTTCGCAGGAAATCCCGCCGCCTCTTTCTGAGGAAAAAAAATCAGGATTTTGATTGAAATCTTTGAGTTTTATTTATCTGAGAATAGAAACAAGCTGTTGACAAATCGTGGTCCACATGTATGGAGGCGTCTGTGTCTAATGGCGTTTGGGCCAGATATCTATGAGTGTGTATGCATGTCAATAGACAGTTCAAATTTGGTGGGTTTTAGAACTTGCTTGCCATTTGTGTTATTAGTTGCCTTCAGAAATGTAATTACAATTTCACTGCCACCACAAGGGAACATCATAAACTACAGAAAGCACCATACCAGTGTAACAAAAAGTCCACAGCCCTTGGAGCCCTATTGAATATTCATATGTTTAAAAAAAGTAATTCACATTTTTAAGCAGTTGCAAATGCTCCCAGAAATCTAATTTTAAGTCGGAATTGATTAAAATGATACTAGCTGAAAGAAGTGTTTTGTTTTGACTGGAGAAACATGTTAATTTTATTATTGTTTTTGAACCTTCCTCAAGTATGTCACAGTTTCTGGAGACGTCAAAAAAAAAAAAAAAAAATCCTCCTGGGGTTTACTGAACTCCAAAGTCAGGTTGTAGCATGTGTTTCATGGAGCAGAGTTGAGGCTGATGTTTGTGGTATGAGAGTGTGTGTTTCTGACCCCTTTTTAACAGTGTTGGGATATTGACTGTATATCATATATATCTATTGATTAAGGGGGTAAGGTACACTCTTATACTTTGAAGTAAGTGTGAAGTAAATTAATGAACTGCTTTCTTTCTCTGAAGGCTGACGCTTACCATAAATGTCGTGTTTCTCCCTGCAAGCCACTCTGAATGATTTTAGCGTGTTGAGAAGGCGTGACAGGCCAGCCCAGAAGGAGGAAGGGGTGGGGGAAAGGAGGGAACTCTGTTTAACAAATAAAAGAGAATTAACTTCATTGCTTTGGTCTCTTTCTATAATGATATTCATTTTAAGAACCTAATATACAGTTGTTCAAATTTGGGGTTTAATTCTAATCAATACCATCATCCTCAAAGGTGGAGAAAAAAAGCTTTGAGGGAAGACTCTCTTCTATGAATAGTTATTTATTTTTTCTTTTTATCCTTCTATCTGGTAGGAAGTGAGGCAGGACTATTGAAAAGTTAAATGCTGATTCTGAGAGTAAACAGAGGCATTAACCACTGTTTCCTTAAAAAATGCTAGGAATTAGAAAAACTCAGCATCATGTGATTACAATTTTGAGTATCTACTTCTAAGATTTCATTTATATAAATTCACTTTAGAATCATATGTAATTCTGCCTATAACAATGGGTCACAGTGTTGGTATGGATTTAATGAACATACTGGTTTTCTCAGTTTGCATAAGGTTGGCTTGCAGCAGATTTTCACAAAGGTTTGCACGTGCATCTTTCTTCATTATGAAAAAATATATTTATGTTTTCATGTATATGTGTATTCCATTTATTCCCATTTTTAAGTTAGGTGTTTGTTTTATAGTAGTAGTGTCAAAGGTCTTTTCTCATCCTACCCCCCCACCCCAAAAGAAGTGGTTAGTGTTTGTCATAAGGCATAAGACAGCAGAATTTAAAAGGAAAGACAAAGAGAATTATATAATTGACCAAAACTTAAAACAACAATA
The DNA here is from genome assembly GCF_965194805.1 of Balaenoptera borealis. Classification (NCBI taxonomy): domain Eukaryota; kingdom Metazoa; phylum Chordata; class Mammalia; order Artiodactyla; family Balaenopteridae; genus Balaenoptera; species Balaenoptera borealis. The sequence continues at coordinate 56,272,951 of NC_138864.1, read as the reverse complement.
ATCTTGCTTCTGGTTTCAATGAAACTGGTCTTAATAGCAGCTCTTTCTCTACTTTGCAGAAGTGACTCTATTATTTTTGAATCGCCCACAGGAGGGAACATCTGTAATCCATTGTAGATAGAGCCTGTCCAGCAAAGCATTTCATGGCACATCCAGTTCAGTTTACCTTTGGTGATATTGATCACTGCTCTTGAGTATTATACCATAATAATATGGAGGTTTGGAAGGGGAAGAAAGACAGGAAGTGCAGGCTTTCTAACATTAATTAGAAGTTTCCCCACCCCATATGAAGTTTAAGTGCTGGCAGGGAGAGGGGTAGATGGATATTCTGCTGTTTCTTGCAAACCTGTGAGATCCACTTTCAATAAAGCTAAAATCTATTAGCATTCTGTATGCATCTGCAGCATAAATTTCATTTGAATTTCAAATTTAATAAACCAGGAGGTTTTTAATCATCCCTGGTTTTATTTGTTTGATATTAACATGCTTATTGACCGGGTCTGGTGACCAGTTTGATCATTACAGGACAGCAAAAAGTTAATTAAAACGACCACAGCCCCTTAATCATATCATCTGTCTCATCCATGTCGCTCTCTTTATTACCGGTGATGATGGATAGTCTCCCAGATTAATTTCTCTGTTTCTTCGATTTGGACAACAGCTTTTGGGACCTAATTTACATCCTGGGAACAACTTGCTCAAGTATATCTAACACCTTGCAGCTACAATATACATCAACATCTCCTTAGATGGAGTGGAGAAGGGGAGCTTTTTTGCAGCCGGGTTTGAAGACTAATCAATGCTGCGATCTGGAGCTCTTACGCTTTCACAACCAAAGAAATGGAAGGTCCAAAAAAAAATTAGAGGCCTTGATCCCTGCTTTTCCTTTTCGGAGAGTGGGGAATGAAATATGCCTCTGCTGTTTGGTTAAATAGATTAAAATGTGTAGATAGAACAACAAGTAAATAAAACCATTTGTAACCATTAAGTACAAGTGGGGATTTATAGTTGAAAACATCAAAGTTATCCAGGCTTTCAAGTGTCCGGCCACACATCTACACCAAATAAGGTTTTGAACGTATTAAGTGTGGTCTGGTAAATACACAGCGCTCAAAAAGCCTAATAGGAAAAAAAACTACACATGAACTATATAGGCGCACGTCTCTGCTGGGTACGTTTAAACCGGGCTCTTCGCATCTGGGTTTCCTGAGCGTTGGCAGGGACGCGCAAGCTCTGGAAGCTGACCGGCCAGTGCCCGCTGAAGACCCAGGTGCCCTGGTGGGTGCCTCTCCCCAAATAGGGAGACAGCCCCCAATCCCCGGCCACTGTGCGGGGACCTCGTGCGCGGACTCGTTGGCTATTAAATAAAGCCTGAAGAAGGCTGGGGAGAGAGCCGAGCGCCGCCGGCGGCTGCGGGGAGGAGCAGTCTGGGCCAGGTTGGGGGTGTCTCCTCGCCCGAAGCTCTCTAGTCAAAGTTTCTTTCCTGCTGAAAAGAAAATCTGGCCAGGCATGGACCTGTGGATTCCTGAGGAGTGCCCTTTTGCTGTCCATTCCTGCTTTCGGGCAGCTTTACTAGGAAGTTGCCTAACATTTCCTGGGAAGGGAGGTAATAAAATCCCCTCGCTGGTGGCAGATTGTTGAGCTGTAGGTGGGAAGGGATCAGTCAGCCAGAGCCCAGAGAGGGCTGTATTTTCCTGATTGGAAAATGGGAACTTCCATACTGAACAATAGCCCCTATTAGTGAGGCTATTCGGTTTCAAACTATCCGGCCACATTTACAGCCGAGTCCTTACTTTCCTGGTACTGCTTAATTGGATGCATTTGTTGACCACAGCGAAGCAGTAGTGACTCTTGATCTGCTTGCATAGGATCTCCGGCTGGATGCAAAGCCTTGCCTTGGTGACTCTTTAAATCAATAGGACTGCTTGAGAAAGCACATTATTTCATAATTGACTCGATCTCCCCACCATCACACTGCTTAATATTTATTCTTTTTCTCTGACGCTTTGAAACATTCAAAAGTTAGGGACATTTTAATTAAAAGAGACTCATCTAACTTAGGATATTACATCCTTTGATTCCCTTTAGCTAGGGCATTCAAATTGCATATATTCAGAGACAAGGGAGAGTTTTCCAGTATATCAATCATATGAATGTGTTGGTAAATTCATAGATAGGAAATATATGAAGATATTTACCCAAATAGGTATTTCTTCCTATAGTAAAGGAAGAAAAATCATAATTCCTTATTTGTTGTATGCATGCATAATGTTCATATCCTCATAGTATGTTAATATGATCGTGTGCTAGGTCTACAGGCAGACGTGTACTCTATGGTATATGTCGTATTCATCTCCCTGACAGCCCACAGATGAAATTGATAATTAATTCTACAGCACTTCATATTTCTCTTTCATCACGTAAATGAAGGAAACACATGTAGGGAAAAGAGAGTTTGCTCATTTGGGGGTGGTGTGTGTGTGTGTGTGTGTTTGTGTATTTTTGTCGTGCAAGGCAGGAGAAGGAGAGAGGCTTAGAGATTCAGACAAGTTTGTCCCTGATTTTTTCCTAGAGTGGATTTGTTTAGAATGTTTTCTCTTTTGGTATTATATATCACTTTCTCACAGCTAACACGCAGAGTTAAAAACTACTAAATTCTTATCCTCAACAATATTGATTTCTTTTCATTCTGTTCTGTTACTAGAGGAGGTAATGCTCCCAGATTACCCCGTCGTCTCCACCAGACGGGTGACAATTGCAATCGCAGTTTCGGGAAGATAAATGTTACTCTGGGAATTGTGTTTAATTACAAATAATCTAGGAGCTGCACCGGGTCTCTAGGTTTAACTGCACATGTGTTCACATCATTGTACAAGGTTTACAAATGGGTGATATTTGTGAAAGGGGATACAGTTCGCTTTTCTAAAATCAGGGGACAAACTAGGATGCCCCCACTTGGGGTTTGTCTCAGAGATAACACAGACCAAAAAACACCAATAACAAAAAGTTGGGGCCTCAGAGTACTTGAAAGCGTAAGAAAATTTTTTTCCATTGACGTTTACCTTCAGATCAATTTTATTAAAATGAAAACCTGAAAATAAACCAGTCTTTGTTGAGTTCTTAAAATCTCTTAACATAAAACCATTTTTGTAGAGAGCATTTCTGAACTCACAGATTCAATTTTCTTTTCTTTCTTTCTTTCTTTTTTTTCCTCGCAGCCCCGTAGATTTTCACTGAAATAGCCCAATGGTTATTTTTTACAGTTCCTCTTGTAACTCAGCTGCTACCTTTGTGTGTCTGATTCTTTGCTTCTACGGCAGCTCAATTAGTGTTGTTTGTGTGTGTGCTCGCTTTTTTTTCTAATAGTCTTATTAACAAAAAAAAAAAAAGGTGGCGAACAGGTTATTCTCTTAACCTGACCTGGCTGTAAGAGTAAGATGAGCAGCACTGAACAGATGTCCCCATTTAAGCCGTTCTTTTCCCACATGCCTGCTGGATATTGCAGGCGCGCAGGAAGCTCGCTTCAAACCTGGCCCATTTCAGGCCATAATGGCCACGTTATTCCGGCCCAGTGAACACGAACAAAATCGCGTGCTTTAGAATCATTCGACTCTGAGTCCAGGAAAAGCAGGGGGTGTGGTGGCAGTGGGGGTGGCTAGGGAGGGGTGTGTTTGAGGGGGAGCTGGGGTGGGGAGCCGATTTCATCTCGGATCGCAGGAAGAGAACTTGCTCAAAAGAATTTTTCTCCAGCAAATATGGTATAATTTACAGCGCAACTTCATAATCCGAGGGGCAATGCAAAAGCCCTTTGCGTTGTAAACCGCTTCTAATTACCTGCCAGAGCAATTAGCTGACTATCACGAAGAAATTAGATCGCTCAATGTAGCATAAATAATGCGAATAATTTTGTAAGAAGAATGGAAAGCGAGACCTGGTGTTTCTTTATAAGGAAATAACACCTCGTACTGTACGAGCCCTCCATGAACACATATTAATGTCCAGGCATGCATAGCAATGAGTCCGAGCAGGAGCCCTCTGGCTGCGCTTCAGCACTTTTTCCGTTTACGTATGCGGGGTGAAAGTCGGCTTCCAGGCGTTCGATCTCCAGTCTTCCAGCTCACAGTAATTAACACATAGCGACTTCAATGGGAAAACCTGTTTTCCAGATGATTTTTACAATGCAGCTTTATGTCTCATTTGGCAGTTTAAATAGCTGGAGTTGTTTTCTGGCTTCATCTCTACTATCATCTGTTGAGCATATTTTGCCTAGTATATTGAATCCCACCCAAAACTTGGGTGCAGGCTTTCTCTATTTTTTTTTTAAGAAGTGGGGATATCAGAAGTCACTCTGAGGACACTAGGGCAAAGAATGCTTTTGGGGACGTGAAAGATATCTGCTTTCCTGAATGAGGTTGTACAGTATATTGGAATATTCTTTGTGTGCCTCACTTTAACTTTTTATTTAAAAATCTACCTCAATCATTTTATATATATAACTCATTTCTCTTGACTGAGTGATTCCTATAGGGGGATTCATATGGTGAGTTCACATATTTCTAAAAGATTTCTAAAGAGTAAACAGAAAACCCAGTTTTGGAGGAAAGCTGACCGTACATTTAGGTGTCTGATAACACCATCAAGCTCTTTGGAATTTACTGGGTTTGTAAATCACAAAGGAAAAAACAGATTCAAAAGATGTTTGGAAATCGAATATGTGCGCCATCACCTACACACACACACACACACACACACACACACACACACACACACACACACACACACAAGCTGTTGTTCACAGCTCTACCCGTTCCAGTGCCGCCAAAGTGAAGGGAGTCACGGGTCCCTCTTTCCCTTGTGAAAGAGATGGGTCACACGTTTGGGTCAAGTTGAATCGGCCTGGAGAGCTTCCGTGGTAATCGAACTGGACGTCTGCATTGGTCACTGAAAAGGGTGTCTTGTGAATCCTGGAGTAGCTTGGTCCCGCACAGCCGTCGGGGTGAGTCCCGCTCCCGCAGACCCTAGTGGATTAGGGTTAGCGCCGCCACACCCCCATACCCCGCTCATCCCTACGCATCGCCCAGGTCATGTGTGAGCATCTTTCATGCCTGTTTTCAGTGAATTTTTGCAGGACTTCCCAGTGGTCTTGGCCAGCCTCACATGCCCAGTGTCCTCCTTCTGAGAAGACAGAGACGGTTTGGCTTGTGACTGGAGAGTTCTAGATGGAAACGGAAGGAACCTCAGTGATTAATTTCGTCAACGCAGCCTACAAATTTGGTTACTGCTGCTTACGGCATCACGTCTATGCAGTCCTCCTCCCTCTTCAGACAGGCGCTAGCCACCTCAGGCTCCTTTCCAGGAGCTCAGGGCTGCTGGGTTAGCGGGAAGGATGGATACAAGCCTACAGAGAGGGGGACCCACTTAGCAGAAACCGCCCCCACTCTAGAAGGTGTTGGAAATAAAATATCTACAGCAATTCTAGGAAATTCGTGACGTGATGCGCTAAACACTTGAGTTCAAGGGCGTCTACCTTACCCGCGCGAAGTCCCCTTTCCAAATCCAGACAGAAACGCCCATCTCGACTAAAGGAGGGGGCACGTTTTCATTGAAGGCTTGACAAGTAACGACTTCTGTACTCAGCAGAGGTTACTTCTCAAGAGGAAATAAAATCCTGATTCTTGCTTATGGATTCTGGAAAAGTAATAAAGTTTGCTCAGATACTGAGAACGCAGTTTTCCACAATCGCCTCACCGGAACATAACCGACTCACGGAATTCCATTTTGCAGCTCGGTTTCTCCCTAACACTTAGCACCACCCCTCCCCCAACGTCGCTGTGAAGATTCTCCCTCTTAAATAACAAGGACCCTGCTGGCCACCAAGGAAGGCTGCTGCCCCATTTTAATTCAAAACAAGACCAGGACTGCAGGGTTTAGAGAGTGGGAGAGTGAGGTTCCAACTTTTTCCTCTTGAAATGTCTGCACTTAACCCGCAATAGGCAATATAGTCCTTTTTTCCTTCTCCGTTGTCTTTATTTAAAGGTTTCTTTCTAAAATTTTTTGCAACGTTTCTTAAGGTGAGATAAATAAGCTGAACTAATTATTGTCATGTCTGTAATTGCTCTAAAAACATTTTCCAAAGGGGCCTCATAAGGCAAACACATAGCTCTTTGATCAACACTGAAGAAAGCAAACATTGGAAGGACCAAAGCCCACTACTTTGGAGTCTACACTCTACATTTACAGCCCTGAAATGGAATGGCCATTACCTTCAAAAGGGCAGCTATTAACGGCAGAACGTTCTCATTTTTCTGTAGGTGGTACTTGAAGTAATTTTTTCAAGATGACACCTATCCTAACAGAGGCATAACCCCCGCCTCACCTCAGCCCCACCGCGGTGAAGCTGGAAAAAAACAGTTGCTGCAAATTGAAACGATTTGACTAGTACTGTCCAAGGTCAGTTTATTGGAAACTTTCTGGATAAAAATGTTGGAAGAACTAAGGAATCCACTTCAAAACTTTTTCTGCTCTGGTTCAAGAAGAAGCTTCAGAGAACAAAAGGAAGACAAAACTGATTTCTGCAATTCTGGCATACTTATCAATTGGAACTCCTGTAGCAAACTAATAAAAGCCAAAGTCAAACCAAAAGAAGCATTGTTTGTTGTTGCTAAAAGACAACCGCACTATCGATTTTATTGACTGACTTGGTATTACGGCATTAAAAAGAGTGTTTTGCTCAATTTCAGTGTTTTAACAGATTTTAGCAGATTTAGCTGAATATAGGCCAATTGATATATGTAAAGTTTCAAAATAAACCTTAGACAGATATGCACAACTTGTTTTATTAGGTGATTTGCTGTTGATTGGCCAACTGAGTCAAAACTGTTCTTTCTCGTAAGCTTCGGTGATTCGAATTTCCTTCCCCTTAGGTACCTAAGATTTAAGAACAGAAATTCCAGAACGGTCAGAAATAAGTAGGAAAATTGTAGGTTTAGAAATCTGCGGGAGGAAATTAAAGTCAACTTTAATTGTTGACTTTAAAAAGGCCTGATATGTGCAAGTTCATAACTCAGCTGGAGGGGAGAACCTCGCGGATATCACGTAATGCATCGCCAGCCACCACGCTCTGCGCAGGGGCAAGGCTCGCGGAGGCCGCCGTAGCCACAGGAAGCCGCGAAGATCCCTGCGTTCCCGCGATTAATTGTCCGGGCAACCGCAGAGGTGTTCCCGCTCTCGGCTTGCACGTATCTCTCTCTGGGGTGTTTTGCCTTCCAGAGGGTACTTTTGGTCTCATGTCCCTTCTCTGTGCTGTGGCCATCTAAGAGGTCGGGAGACAGGCAAGGAAAAACCCAAGACTATAGCCGAGGGGTGGGGTAGGGGGATTAGAAGGAAGAGGAGACGCTCCCCCTCACATCCGCCTGCAAAGGTGGCAACCGCCCAGCGCTTTCCCGGAGCTGAAGCTCCCCAAGAAGTCAGCTTAGTATCCTGTCCTTGGGGACTCTAGGATAAAAGGTGAGTAGTGGACAACTTTCCCCACACGTCGCAGTGGGGAAGAAATGAGCGACGGTTGTCTGGGAGGCGGTCAGGAAGACCTTGCAAACGAGGGGTCGTCGGGCTTCCCGGCAGTCTTCCGGAGCCTGGAGCCGGGATCTCTGACAGACCGGCACCCAGCAGTCACAGAATATGCACTCCCCCTTCTTTTCTCCCCTCGCCCCCGCCCCCACCGCGTTTGCCGGCCGTCCCGGGACCCGCGCACCAGCCACTGCCGGCCTAGCGCGCAGGCCCGCGCCGCCTCGCACCTTCTGGCCCCGGGCGCAGGCCGCCCGCCGGGGGGCACACGCGTCCCCGCCCGCCCGCGGGGTTCGGGCTGCGGCGGCAGCCGGAGCAGGAGGCGGAGGCGCGGGCGCAAGGGCTCAGCCGCGGCCCGGCCCAGCCCCGCCCCGCCCCACCCTCCGGCCCTCCCCTCCGCTTAGCCGCGCTCTCCCGCCGAGCGCCGCCGCCGGCTCCGCGCTCGGCCCGGCTCGGACGCCGCCGGCCGCCGCGGCTCCCCGGCCTGGAAGGCTGCGTCGGCTCCCGCCAAGGGGGAGGCACCATTCCGCCCCGCGGCGGTCATTTCGCGGGGACTCCCGGGCCGGCCACAGAAGCCTCTTTCCGCGGGCCAGACGGGACGGGAGTCGGGTGTGAGGCGGCGGCTCCCTACCCCGGCACTCAGTCGCCCGCCCCGCTCCTCCTCCTTCCCTCCCCGGTCCCTCCTCCTCTCCCACCCCCCGAGGATTCGCACACCCCGCGGGCGGGAAGGTGCCGCCCTCGGGGCGGACAAAGGGGCAGGCCGGGCGGAAGGGGGTTGAGGCCGGCACGCGCGGCCGCGGGAGGGGCCCGCCGCGCCCTGGCCGTCGACCTGACTCCTGCTGGGCGGCCGGCGCGGCCTGGGGGCGGAGGGAGGTGGGCGGTGAGGCCGGGGCAGGGTGGCCCCCCACCCCGCGCCGCTGGGGCCGCAGGGGTGCGGGAGGGGGTCGCGGACAGGTCAGGGGGCCTGGGACCCATCCCACCCGGGCGGTAGTTGAACCTCCTGCTCCGCTCGCCTCCCCCTCCAGGTTTTGACCCGACTGGATGTAAAAGCTCCTTTGGAAAATTTATATTCTCGTTTCTCTGTCAGCGATAATACATCAGAATCACCCAAAGGGCTAGTTAAACGCAGATTGCTGGGCCCCATCGCCAGAGCTTCTGCTTAAGTAGGTCTGGGGTGGGGACGGATAATTTGCATTTCCAAGTAGTTCCCACGTGATGCTGAGCTGCAGATTCGGGTACCGCACTTGAGAATCACTGCTACACACCATTCCTTCCTCACCAGTCTTCCTGTAAAGTGGGGAGAGGATCTTCCATAGGGATTCCCAGATGCACTGCTTGTGTTCTCACTGCCAAGGCAGTCTTACCTCTTTTGAAGGTAAGCTGTACATCGAGTATGAATTGGATTTTCTTGCCAGAAGCTCTAAATTTGAGACTGACCAAATGCTGCAGTGTAATCCTAGCGCCAGTGGTGCTTGAGAAAGTGAGGCTGCATAGATGTGAACGCCACAGTTCAGCTGGTCATTTCCCCACACTGAAAGCCTGAACCAGAGAGATGGGTCCTGCCGCTACCGCACAAATTCAAAAGGGGATCAAGTAATTCCCTTTTGGTATAAAGACAATCTCCTGTCTGCTTTTCTTTATAAATTTTTTATTTTTTTCCGTCCTATATTCTTCATATTTTTGTTTTATATTTTACCGAGGGACCTAAGAGTGTTAAAACAGGGCACAAGAACTAGGTAAGCAGAAAAGATATTGGAATGAAACTTTTTTAAAAAGCCACATTACTGTTGAAAATTTCTCTGTTGTTTTTTAAAAGCATATCTATGTATTTAAAGGGAACATAATTAATCTTATCATTTTAAATGCACCCCCTGCACTCTCAAATCTGATTCCTCCAAAAAATTTATTTGAAAATCTAGTGTGAAATGTATTTTGACATTCTAATCCAGTGAGAGTTAGTTGAGGAAAACGCCCAAAAAAGAGACATGCTAAAGTTTTCTTATCCCCAGTGGGCGGTGTTAATCATCTGGTTTGAGCCTTGTAGGTTTCATTGTCAAATACTTGGGTTCTCTCAAAGGGAAGAAAGTTGGGGACTTGCATTCACTGTTTTTAAAGAGGAGATTAAACACAAAATCGATTTAATGGAGCATCTGTAATCTTAAATACAAGAAGTCAAGAGCTAAGGCTATAATAGAAAGGTTAGCTTTCCTCCATTGTTCACACACTCTAACTCATATTTTTGGAACTTAATTATCAATGAAAGCCACTACATCAGTGCAATACAGTATAGGCAAATTACAAGAACCTTTTACTTCTCCCAACTGGGTTTAAATTGCAAATCTTAACAGTGAACAGTGTGCTTTTGGCACTGAATATTCAATACAGTGAAATGTGTTTTAAGTGAACCACCCAAGGGCCCAGGAACATTTGCTTAATAATGATACTTTGCAATTCTATAGGGCCTTTCAGGCAAAGATCTCAAGTGGAATGCTCTTTAACTATACCCTGCATGGGAAACCTTGGGAATATTTTAAAGTGCTCACTTAAGGCCTATTGGAAAGAATCTTTAGTATAGATTTCACAGTATGGTTTTAAGAAATGAGGTACTGCCGAATTTTCGATCTCAAGGGTATCATATTCATGGGGGTTTGATGGGTACTGAATATTTATTAGTTATTTAATGTGAAGCTTAAAGTGTATATTTCCCCAAACTTTTTATTTTGAAAAATTTCAAACCTACAGAAAAGTTGAAATAATAGTACAATGAAACATTTCATTGAACACCCATATTCCTTTCATCTAGGTTAACATTGTTAACATTTTGTGACAATTGCTTAGGTTCTCTCTCTCCCACTCTCTCTCCCTTTAGATAGTTAAATAGATAGATAGATAGGTGTCAACATACTGTATCTAAATAGGTAGATATGGATATAGAATAAAATTGTTTTCTTGTTTGTGTATTCATGTACATGCACATAGTTCTGTCCCTACCCATTTAAATTATGGACATCATTGCACTTCACTCTTAAATGCTTCAGCACACTTCTGGTAAAAGGACATTCTTTTGTCTACCTATAATGCCTATATAGAATATATTCTTATTGTTGATTTTTAAAAAGCTTTCCATTGACTTTATTTTTGAGTTCAGAATGTCCGTAAATTTTATCAGTGTTGTCTATGAACTTAGGAAACGAGATTTAAGCCAATGCTGGCATAAACAATCTAAAATACTATTGTATTACCTAGGTGTCTTGGGAATTTAAGAACCTGGTTAAAGAATTATTATAGAAACAATATATACTAAGTATTTTGAAATCAGATTTCAAAAACAATTCAAGAAACAGAAGACCTTTTTGACATGCTATGGAACACGAGACGAACATTTATATTCCAATCCAAGCCCCTCTCCCCTGCAAATTTAATCTGCTTTCACCTTAATTAATGTTTGATCTAAATTATCAGAATAATTGTCTTAATTATCCACTTCATTTTGCTAGCTAGTGTAGACTTGACCAAACTGAAAATAGCATTGGCAGTTATGTACTTTGAGAAGTGTATGCAGACAATTTACATAATTTAGCCAAAATGGCCAATTAATTGGTGTAATTATGAATGTCTAGACTTGGCCTTTATGGATAAGCAGAAGAAGTAAACCCACTCCTCTTTCCAATGGTTGCCCTCCCCTAGCTTTAAAGATCCATATTTTTCTTGTATTGAATATTTTTACATTCCTAATTTAAAATATTCTCATATTTTTTATAATATAGGCATGTTAATTAAAAGTAATTATCCAGAGACCATCAAGTACATCTTCTTGCCTCTTACAAGTCCTTGAATTATGGTATAACTTAATGTGTGATTTATCCCACTTTTGGAAATGTATATAATTACATGTTTACCTCTGTAGTGTTAGTGCCTTATACTTCATATTCACTCATTAGCATCATTCTCTCTTCTATGGAAAGTCAACTTCTAACTGCATGAAATTCCTGGAGCTTAAAGCCATCTTACAAATAAATGTTGATGAATTTTTGCAGTTTTTCAGGTGTGAAATTCATACAACTTTATGTAAGAATTAGCGGGAACTTTAAATTTTTATACATACCATTACCTCCTTGGGTTAGAATCACTGTTACTTTATTTAAATGTAATTTAATGTTTTCTTTTATTCTTATGTAAATAGCTCACGTTTTTAAACATGTCTCTCTACTATATTTCAATAAAGTCTTTATCTTCTGAAGCTATTTGTCAAGGCATAGCAAAAGTGCTGATGGTTGTGTTAATCCTATTAAGCAAAGAACTGCAGTATGAATAATTTTAATCAGAACTTAAGCTTCAGAAATGTACAACCTAAATTATAAAACATGTTTTTTGACAACTAGTAATGGTTGTTGTCTCTGTCCCTGGGAAATTTGTTAATACTAGTCAACGTAAAGAAATTGAGAATAAAAGTACTTTTACAACTGATATACTTGTCCATACATTGGAGAAGCTATACGTATAATGAATACTGACTTATAAATTGGGAAAACTGGTTTCTATTTCCAGTTTCCCCACTGATTCTCTGTATTAGGTTAGATGACATATCACTTAACCTGCTTGAGCCTCAGTTTTTTCATTTCTAAAATAGGGCTATTACTTGCCCTGCCAACTCCACAAGATGGCTCTGAGGCTCCAATGAGATAAGGTATCTGAATAGCCCTTTTTACGGAGCACCTACTGTAGGGAAAAAAACCTCAGAAAACAAAAAAAATAATCAATAGATACCTGATTTCAAGATATTTACAGTCACTGAGTAGGAGAGGAAAAGTGCAGGAAGTCACCAGCACAACGTATGGTAGAGAATTGAATATGTGTTTAATGAGTTGTACAAATCATTACTTTGGGTCAGTAGTGAGTTTCAAGAAGATAAAACCTAAGGGTCTTTGGTGGATTATAAGAAGATACATGTAACAGATGTGGAACATTCTGAAGATTAAAATTTTCATTTTTCAGATTTTTGATGGGTAAACCTAAGACAGATCTAGAGCTGCCCTTATTATTTAACACATGTGATAAAGCTATAGATGGAGCGGTAGCATATTTTATATATATATATATATATATATAAATATATATATAATTCAAAGGTAATAATGAGTTAGGGAAAAACTAATTGTTGGTGTTTTGCTTGGATTATCGGGTAAAATGGTGTTCTGAGACTTAATCGGTAAATACTACCTTGTACCAGTATCTTCTATACGTAAAAAAGACAGCTGGCTTAAATTTTTTTTTTCATTGAAGTAAATGGGGCTCCGAGACTGTCATTCTCTTTTGTTTGTCAGGGGTGAGGCCCTGCCCACTTTGGGACACTGCTCTACATCTGTCATTCCATTCACCAGTGAGTCTCAAAGTCAGGACACTACAGCTGTCCTGTTCTTTTCAACCTTTTCTGTGATGGAAGAGATGAGATGCCTGGCTGGCTGGTCAATGCTTCATCGCATATTCAGTACTTCTGTACAAGTACTATCCTGTAATTGTATTGTTCTCCCCTTTATTTGTAGAGCAGAACTTTTCAGTCTAAAAGGTCATTGGAATGTTTATTTTACTATGTGTCCCTATTTAATTATTTTGCTTTGAGTTGTATTTGTTAATAAAACAATGGTGTCAAACTGTTAGCCATAATTCATGTTCTACCATGCACATTCGTGTATTTGCATAGCCAGGAATAGTTAGTGAATGGAAGAGGAAAGGACACTCCAGTTGGAAGTTTCAGGTTAGGCTTCCTTCCAAATAAGGACTAATCTATTGACTTCCCACATAACACATGTGGACATAAGCAAAGAGTCTTTTGTGTTTGGAAGTAGCAAATTCTACTGATTCGGTATTAATGGCTTGGATTTTTCAGAGGAACTTGAATATAGAGAATCAAATGATTTTTCTATCAGTTCGTGACTGGGCTCGTTCTGGCTAAACTCTGCAGCTTTGAGTTGAATGGAATTGGTGGAGACAAAATCAAAGTTCATTTGCACTGTCTTTTCCTTGGCTGGTGTGTGGTTGTGTGTTTGAATTAGTCTTTAATCATCCCAAAAATTTTGATGGAAAAGTAGTAATTCTAATTTCTTGCCCCAGAAATTTAGATCACTCTACAGGTGGGATTGGGGCAGTTCCAATGAAACAGACTTTAGAGCCAGCAAACAGCACACCAAGTTCCTAGGAAGACTCCAAATACAAATTGTGGAAGAAATACATGAATTCTGAAGATATTTTCCATTTAGAAATTCAAATTTATTTTCTAGACCTAAGAGTATTTTGCCAAAGAATACCATGCCCAGCTACTTATCTTCCAGAGGCTTAATGACATAAATAACCAAGAATATGAGATTTCTACACACACTAGTACATACCCAGAGATTTGAGCAGAGTAGCTGGAGTTAAAACTAAATAAAACACTAAATAAGAAAAAGAAAAAGAAAAGAACTTTATTACTTCTTTTTAATTGTTGAGAAAAAATGAGAAGACTTTTTGTTATTTGGAAGATTAGTCTGGCAGCTATTACTACTGTACTGTAGATTTTAGCAAGATGGGAGTCATTTAACCTAAACCTAGCTGTGACTGCATCTGCACTTCAGCTTCAAGTAACTCTTAGGTTTGCCTGTTCTTTTTCTTTCAGCTTTGTTTCTATTCTAAACTGTTAAATGTTCAACAGCAGAGAAATCAGAAAATTGCCTTAATTACTCTATTATGTTCTACCCAAATCCCCAGGAAGCATTGTAATAAGGCATCTGCGAGGGTGCTATCTGATAGTCCTTGCTCAATTGCCATGAACTCGAATGCATAATCTTGAAGCATGGCCATCACATCCTTTGCGTTCTCCCTTGAGTCTCAGTTGTTTTTAACCTTGGCTGTACTGTCATACTCTCTTGAGAAGGTTTCAGAAATCTTGATGTCTGGGCCTGACACTCAGAGGTTGATTTAATTGGTCTGGAATGTGGCCTGGGGATTGGGATTTTGAAAACTCCTCCTAAGAGTTTTGACAGATGATTCTAATTTACAGCTGAGGTAGGAAACCATGGACTCAAGGGTGGACTGTTTGGAGTACGCTCAAGAGCTTACTTGAGGAGTTTGGCAGCTCCTCTCCAGGTCTTTCCTGCAGGTCTTCAGTTAGAGCTGACAATCCCAAATATCTACAGGAGAGAAGCAGGTAGGGTAAGTTACATAAATTTGGAATGGGGCCAAAGTAAACAGGATTCAGAGCCCTGTAGTTTAGACACTTTTCTCATTTAATTACCTTAATATCCTGCACTAAATGACTCCATTTGTGTTAAAACTGCTGCCTTAGATTTTAAACTCTTTTCTTTTTTTAAACGGAAGTGTGACTGGCCTACAATAATATGTTAGTTGCAGGTGTACAACATGTTGGTTCTTTATTTCTATACATTACAGAATGATCACCATGATAGGTCTAATAACCGTTCGTCACCATAAAAAGTTATTACTATATTATTGACTATATTCCCCATGCTATACAGTTCATCCCCATAACTCATTTAGTTTTCAACTGGAAGTTTGTACTTCTTAATTTCCTTCACCTGTTTCACTTATCTCCCATCCCTCTCTCTTCTGGCAACTACCTGTTTGTTCTCTATATCTATGAATCTGTTTCTGTTTTCTTATGTTTGTTCATTTGTTTTTTCAGATTCTACATGTAAGTGAAATCATACTCTATTTGTCTTTGTCTTATTTCACTTAGTATGATACACTCTAGGTCCATTCATATTGTCACAAATGGCAAGATTTCATTCTTTTTTATGGCTGAGTAATATTCCATGTGTATAAATATACCACATCTTCTTCATCCCTTCACCTATTGATGGACACTTTAGGTTGCTTCCATATCTTGGCTATTTTAAATATACTGCAGTGAACATAAGGGTGCACATATCTTTTCATATTAGTGTTTTTGTTTTCTTTGGGAAAATACCCAGAAGTAGAATTTATGGCTCCTATGGTAGTTCTATTTTAATTTTTTTTCAGGAAATTCCACACTCTTTTCTATAGTAGCTGCACCAATTTATAATCCCACCAACAGTGCACAAGGGTTCCCTTATCTCACCAACCCTTGTTATTTGTCATCTTTTTGATGATAACCATTTTGACAGGTGTGATATCTCATTGTGGTTTTGATTTGCATTTCCCTGATGATTAGTGATGTTGAGCATCTTTTCATGTGTGTATTGGCTATCTGTATGTCTTCTTTGAAAAATGTCTATTTGGGTCCTCTGCCCATTTTTTAAATTCGTTTCTTTTTTGATGTTGAGTTGTATGAGTTCTTTGTATATTTTGGATATCAACCCCTTATCAAATATATTATTTGGAGGGATCTTCTACCATTCAATAGGCCATCTTTTCATTTTCTTGATAGTATCCTTCACTGTGCAAAGCTTTTTAGTTTGATGTAGTCCTATTTGTTTATTTTTGCATTTGTTTTCCTTCCCTGAGGAGACAGATGTAAAAAAAATATTGCTAAGACTAATGTCAAAGAGCATACTGCCTGTGTTTTCTGCTAGGAGTTTTATGGTTTCATGTCTTACATTTAAGTCTTTAATCCGTTTTGAGTTCTTTTTGTATGGTATGAGAAAGTAGTTTAGTTTGATTCTTTTGTGTGTAGCTGTCCAGGTTTCCCAGCACCATTTATTGAAGGGGCTGTCTTTTCCCCATTGTATATTCTTGCTCCCTTTGTTGTAGATTAAATGACCACAGAAGTGTGGGTTTGTTTCTGGGCTCTCTATTCTGTTCTCTCAATCTATGTCTGTTTTTGTGCCAGTATTATACAGTTTTGATTACTGTAGCTTTGTACTATAGTTTGAAATCAGGGAGCAAGTTCTTCTTTCTCAAGATTATTTTGGCTATTCAGGGTCTTTTTTGTTTCCATACAAATTTTAGGATTTGTTCTAGTTATGTGAAAAATGCCATTGGTATTTTGATAGGGACTGCATTGAATCTGTAGATTACTTTTGGTGGTATGGCCATTTGAACAATATTAGTTCTTCCAATCTATGAATATGGTGTATCTTTCCATTTGTTTGTATCATCTTAGGTATTAGGTTGTTTATTTGAGGTTTTTCTTATTTCCAGAGGTAAGCTTGTATCACTTATAAACTTTCCTCTTAGAACTGCTTTTGCTCTGTCCCATAAATTTTGGATTATTGTGTTCCCATTTTCATTTGTCTCCAGGTTTTTTTTTTTTGATTTCTTTTTTGATTTCTTCAGTGATCCATTCATTGTTTAGAAGCATATTGTTTAGTCTCCATGTGTTGTGTTTTTTGCAATTTTTTTCTTGTAGTTGATTTCTAGTCTCAAACCGTTGTGTTCAGAAAAGATGCTTGATATGATTTCAGTCTTCTTAAATTTACTGAGAGTTGTTTTGTGGCCTATCATGTGATCTATTTTGGAGAATGTTCTGTGTGCACTTGAAAAGAATGTGTATTCTGCTCCTTTTAGATGTAATGTTCTAAGTATATCTGTTAATTTTATCTGTTCTAATGTGTTGTTTTAGATTTTAAACTCTTAAAAGGCATTGTTCTTTCCTTATATAATACCATGTATCTGGAAGCACTTTGTAGATATATTTAAGTAATAGTTATTTCAGCTCTCTTTCATCATACCCCTCCCCTGACACATGTACAATAAACTCAGCCTAATGTTGTTATTATTGTATTAGGGAAAAAAGTCGTATGTTGAATATTTCTCCATTGATAGTTACAGGGAAAGGAATCCTCTCTCAGAACTTTATCTGTAGAAACCTACTCTTGTACTCTTGATCTTTATCTTTTTAAAAAATTCTTATAAATTCTTTATAATAATTCTTATAAACTCCTTTATAAATTCTTATTATAATTTTCCAGTTAATCCTCTGAGGTTTTTTTGGGCGGTCTACTGGTAATCATAATTTTGTCTCTCCTTTAATCATAGTTTACAATTTCTTATTTGCATATCATTTTGAAAGTGGAAAGTTTGTAAGTTTGGCACTAAAACCTTACTTGAATGGATGTGAGGCTGTTTTGGTTTTTTGTTTCCACTTTGTGTCACTGTTTATACAATTTAATGTAGAAATATTGATTACAGACTGCTGCATCAGTTTCTGTTATTATGTAGTATGTAGAAAATTAACTTTTCTAAAATGTGAAAAATTTTAAATTCTGGAATATATCTAACCCCAGAGTCAATGAAGGAATGTGGACTGTATTTATTCCTTTACCTTGATGTGTTTAGTTTTTTACCTCTTTACATTCCTATTTACTGTCTAAATCCCTACTTAATAATTTTTATTGAAAATCTAATCTAAAATTACAACTATTTTGTGTGTGCATTTGGCACTAAGTTCTTTTCTAGTCATGATGAGGTTGATTTTGCTACTTTTCATGATGGTGAAGTTGATTCTGCCATATTTCTTCAGCAGAGGGAACAGCCATCAATTGCGACAAAAGCTTTAAGTATTGAAGGAGAAAAATTGTACTGAAAAGAATAAAGTTGACTAGAGTTTGCCTTTATCCAAATATATTGAAATCCCTCATATAGACTCTGAAAACTAGCATGAAATACTTTTGTCCTCCCTTCAGCTAACTAAAGGCCACTGGGAAGCTATACAGCTGTATAGCAGGTAGCCATAACAATCAAATTATATACTTAATCTAGTCAGTTAACTACTGGTGATGATGATGATTTTAAATTGCAGCTATACTCATCATGTTGGTTTCTTTTTAATGAATAAAGACAACAAATCTAATTCCATTATCAAAAGCTACCTCGATGTAAATAGTTTCTAGAGTAAATGAGATTTAGGGACTTCTAGTTAAATATAGCACATTGAACATGTATTCTTTCTTGTCTTCTCTTCAGAAACCTATCAAAATAATAATGGAAGAACATGAGAGAGCAAAGTAGAACCAGAAAGTAAACCAAGAAAAAAATAGTCATGGAATCCAGGAAACAATCCAACCAAAGAAAATAGGTGAAGGAAAGAGTGACAAATGGGTAATTAGGTTTAGAGAGAGCCACCAATCCGTATTGAAACAGGAAGCTATGGGAGAGAGGATTTCAAGAAAAAATACAGAAGTAATGGATTATTTGATGTGCATAAACCTTTAGAAAAATTGATGAACATTTGACAAATGTTATAGCCTTTGGGGAAAAAATAACCATAAGCACATAGAGAACTAAACCAATGTGAAATCAATGAAATTAATACCTACAGGAAAAACAAAAAAGCTTAATGAGAGAGGAAACATAATAAGAATATACCACTTGGCTCAATAGTAAACAATATTTATGTAGTTGTAATATAGTAAATATCAATTATTGATCTAAATAAAATTTTTGATGTAATTATATTGGGTGGATGGGGGAGATAAATGTGTATTTTTTTGGAAGGGAGGTGAGGTGGTATAAGAGAGCTCAATCATCATTCATATCATCCATGTTAGAAAATCAATAGGTGATATGAAAAAATTTTATATACTTACAATTTGAAAATATGTACTTAATTACTAAAAGTGGTTTCTTTGGGCTGTAGCATTTTGTTGGGGGGATGGTGGACAGAAGTGGGAATGGGATAGGGAAGCCTTTTTAATAGTATTTGATTTGTACACCATGTACATGTATTACATAGAGAAAAATTAAAATTAATTTAAAGAAATACCTTTAAAAAAAATCAAACATGTGGCTTGAAGAAACACCCTCAAACTAATCTTTCACTTCCAAAGCAGTTAACATGTACATGTGTGATTTTGTTTTTAAGCCTTCCCAACTCAAAATATTCTTTTCAGGTTGTTATTTTTGGGAATGCTAAAGTTAAAGGTCTCAGAAACTCAGTTCAATGGGCTCAGAGTTCTAATCAAACAATTAAAAAAAAAACAGGTTATAACAATGAAGGAGATAATTTACTTGCAGTTTTTATTGCACCTCTTTGATTTCTTAGTGGTGAAGTGCAATGGAGTCAACGTTCCTGGGTTTGAACAAGCTCTGTTTCTGATTATGTGATCTCGGGCTAGTAGTTTTACTTCTCTAAGCATCAGTTTCTTCTCTAAAAATCGTATGGTAAGAGTATCTATCTCATAGGGCAGTTGTGAGGATTAAATGAAAGGAAGTATATTACTTAGCTAAGTGTTTGGAACATCACAGGCGTTACTTACTGCTAACTGCTTTTACTCTTCCTTTCCTTTCCATTTTTCTTTCTTCCTAGAAAACAATATTCTCTAACTGCTCTATTAATATGCATTGTCTTCTACCACTGGGTAACTAGATGCTTTTTTAACTTGCCCTGTTAGATAGTTGTCTCTTTATCTCTAGCTACATCTATTTTTATAAGCACATGAATTATGGACCATTGTATGATGTACAACTGAACTAATTTCTTAATAAGTGTCTTAATTATATGTTATGCAAGAACAGGTAACTAGTTTCTGATGTTCTGAGGGAGTAAATTTCATATTAATTATAATTATCTATGACTTTCATTTGTCAAGCTTAAATTGCTATATGTATAAAATGCAATTAAACCTTTGAGTAATTTATTATCCCCATTTGACCGATGAGAAAACTGAGGTTTGAAGAGGGTATATAATTTTTATAAGCTGTATAGTTTATATCTTTTAAAAAGGCACTTTGTTCTGTTATAGTATAATACTTTATATGCCTTAATTCATTTTGATTTCATCATTTTAGCACTATCATAAGTGCTGCTGAATAGCTAATAAAGCAATGTTTCAAAACTTGAATATGCAGTTAGTGATAACTTTGTGCCACAAATTGGATCATATTTTTGAATCCTAAAGAGCTGTAGGGCTACCCTTGGTTGCTGCAGGGTCAGTAAGGCTTTTCCCCATTGATTACTTTGATTGGTTTATTTGTACATTTATTCATTCAGTAACTATGGAGTGCTCACTGTATGATAGGCACACTGCTTGGGGCTGGGCATCCATAGTGGAAAAGGTATGGTTCTTACCCTCAAGCAGTCCAGTAGGGAGATCTGTCTGTATGCATTTGCAGCACAATGCTGTCAAGGACATAATGCAAATGTGAACGAGGCTCCCAGAATACTAGCACCTAGGTGTATCCAGAGAAAGTCAGACCTGGTTTAGGCCAATCCCTCCTAGACTTTCTGGGAGCACAGCACCTCTCCTCTGGAACTTGTCCTCCTCTCTCTGAGAAGTGACCCCAGGCAGATTGCATTGGCATTACCCTTTAAAAAAACTTTTCTCAGGGAAAGGGCCATGACATTTCCCGCTCCTTTCCGGCAATAGCCCTTTTGACTACCTGCCCCCCCCCCCCGCCCCAAGCCCCCCAGTTTCTCTTGAATCCTCTACTATGAGGGTTGATATTATAATCTCAATCTTAATCTTAATGAACGGGCCTCTAGTTGCTAAGGCTCTTGGCTTGTTGGCTTTGGATACCAATTTTCAAGAGAATAGCAGACTGGGATTAGTTTTCTGGGGTCCAGCTCATGGAGGCACTTGACAAACATGACTACAAATTCTATGTTCCATCACTACATTATACTACCTCTGACTCCATATTTTCAATGTCTCTATAAATAGGAGGAATATGAGATTTCCATAATGATCCCCTAATGACTTGCATTAGCTTGTTTGTGTTGCCCTGGTCTGTCCGTTGTCCTTGTGACTTCCTGATATTGGAATGTTACAGATAGGTGTAGTGTGACCACAATGGCTGACATATCATCCAAAAATTTAAGGTGGAGTGTACTGGCTAAGAGTACAGTGATTTGAATGTTGGCTCTTGTTCATGGTCATCTTGGGTGAATTACTTAACTCTCTATGTGCAGTTTCCTTATCTGTGAAAGGAGAATATAGTAGTATTAATTTCATACAGTTGTGAAGAATAAACCATTCTAAGTACCTAAAGCAGACTGTTTGGCTTTACTGTTTGCTCTATCCTTGCTGGGCATGAATTTTTTCAGAGAATACAAGTAGGCAGAGGTTGCCAGCACTTCTTCTGTATCTTCCCTCTATTGTGGTTGATCAGAGGATTGTGCCCTTTCTCCAGCATGTCTCACTTTGGTATTTGCCTCATTTCCAGAGACTGGATCTACAGATGGAGACTTTCCTATTGTCCTTCCGTCCCTGAAATTGCAGTTACTGTGAGATTTTATAAGTAAATCTCGGGGATATATTAATTGGGATATTGGGAACTCGTTGAATTTCACTTGTCTGGTGGTTATTTCCCAGGAGTCCTTTCATATTTTTATTTGAACTTGTATCCACAAGTATATCATAGCACCAAGCAAAAATTTATACAGAGCCTCAAAAATTGTGAATAGGTTGGTAACATCATTCCCAAAAGTGTGTGTTTAAATGTTATTTTATATAGTATGGAGTACCTAATAATTAAGAGTATGACCAATATTGCTTTTTCTCTATTATATAAACAAAAGTAATGGATTGTTGTGACTCTGAAAATACAAAAGTAATTTTTTTGCAAGTAAGAATAGTGTGGAATATTTTTATTGAATCATATGTATATCTTAATCATAGATTCCATAAAAATCCCAACATTTTAATGCTAAAATTTCAGCTACAAAAATGATCATTTGCTTACTTATATTTTGATAATAGATATTTTACATCTCTTTAAGAATTTTTTCTCTTAAACTTAGGTTTTACTAATTATATAATTTTTTTAAAGCTTTAATCAGCAAGCATAATTTTCTAAATATCTGCTTAGTGTTTTTTCCAGTTTTATTGAGAAATAATTGAGTATATCACTGTATAAGTTTAAGGTGTACAACATGATGGTTTGATTTACATATATTGTGAAATGATTACCACAATAGGTCTAGTTAACATCCATCATCGCACATAGATTAAAAAAAAAATTCTCCTTGTGATGACAATGCTTAGGACCTACTCTTAACAACTTTCCCATATATCATACCCCTTTGTTAACTGCAGTCACCATGTTGCACATTATATCCCTAGTACTTATTTATCTTTTAAGTGGAAGTTTATACCTTTTGACCACCTTGCTCCAATTCCCCATCCCTCTACCCCCACTTTTGGTAACCACAAATCTAATCTCTTTTCCTATGAGTTTGGTGTTTGTTTATTTGTTTTATAGGTTCCACATATAAATGAGATCACACAGTACTTGTCTTTCTCTGTCTGACTCATTTCATTTTGCATAATGCCTTCAAGATTCATCTATGTTGTTGCAAATGGTAGAACTTCCTTGTTTTTTATGGCTGAGTAATATCAATATCACAACTTCTTTATCCATTCATCCATTGATGAATCCATAGTTTGTTTCTATGTCTTGGTTATTGTAAATAATGCTTCTATGAACATGGGGACACAGATATCTTTTTGAGTTAGTGTTTTTATTTCCTTTGGATATATTCCCAGAAGTGGAATTGCTGGATCATATGGTAGTTCTATTTTTAATTTTTTGAGGAACCTCCATACTGTTTTCCATAGTGGATATATAAGTTAATAATCCCACAATAGTGCACAAGGGTTTCCTTTTCTGCATATCCATGCCAGCATTTGTTATCTCTTGCCTTTTGGTGATGGCCATTCTAACAGGCATGAGGTAATATCTCATTGTGGTTTTAAGCTTTAAGAATTTTTTAAAACAGAATTTTTGATGGACAACTCTTTGACCTTTTTTTCTTTTGGCCATGCCTTGCGGCACACGGGACCTTACTTCCCAGACCAGGGATTGAACCTATGCCCCCTGCAGTGGACGCATGGAGTCTTAACCACTAGACTACCAGGGTAGTCCCTTCATGAGACAACTATTAAGGAAAGAATACTTGATGCAAAATTTGAAATACTTGTTCCCCTTGAAAGAAAGTAGATCTGGAATCAACTTGAGGTCTAAATGACACATATAAGTACGAGAGTCAAAGATGGTGTTTGCTGGGTTACTAAGAGGCTAAAATTAGTCATCTCCTAGAACTTTGTATGTATGTCTCCCTCATTGGTTTGAAAGTTCTTTGAGAGCAATGACAGTATCTTAGGCTTCTTTATTTCCCTCCCAGCATACATTATCTTGCCTTGCACATAGAAAATACTAAATGAATACTCAAATGAATTAAATGAACATCAAACATGGTGAAATTGAGGTCTGAAATTTTTGGAATGAACTCTAATTTAATTTTTTATCTGGGTCTAATAATTCTTATTCATATTATTTTTAACCTCTATCACTTTTGGTTAGGTTGTAGAAGATCAAGCTTTGAGTTAATTTGCAACATTAGACAGGGTTCATCATGTTGTTTTGGAAAAAAAAACAGATAAAACACTGGGTTTGTGGACAAGATATGCTCAGTGAAATATTTTGATGAACGTATATCTCTTCAAAATATCATTGTAAAATAATGGTTTGGATGAACATATGGAATCATTTGTGTAAGGTAGACTGCTTCTAATTCTGTTTTTTTTGGAACACTAAATATTAGACATAAAATGGAATGAAATTAATTTTCAAAATACATAGTGTCTTTGGTTCTTTTAAAATCTTGATTTCTTTTTTTCTTCTTCTTTTTATTTTTAATGGCTACCGTAGCACTTGGAAAATCATATACACTTCAGTCCCAGAAATAGTGATATTGCCAAAGCAAAACATCTTCTATTTACATATAAATATCCTCATTCAGCATGACTGAGTACCTTTCTCATTTATAATGAAGTGACAACAACCACAACAATCAAATTCCAAGACATAGATACTAAATTAAAGTGACTGAGCGTATCTCAGGATCAAAAAACAATCTTTCAAAAAATTCAGCCTGGTCCCACTGTATAATCCTTCTTAAAGCTATTTTGAATTACAGCCAGATCCCTGGCTATGATTTTGCAATCCCAGCCAAATAATTCATAAGACCTTTGGAGGAGAATATCGCAGCTTCCTGCCTCATCCAGTGACACAGAGGGAGTGTTGATCTATTTTCACTATACCATCTATCTCTTGCTGAGAGACCAATATTTTGAATTTATAAAGTGACCTATAGAAGTCAGTGAACATGGTGGTTTCACATTAACCACAATATTGTCATTTCAAATGTAATGTACTAGTTCGTCACAGTCCCTCTTAACCCTTTTATGTCTGCAAGGCAGCAGGAAGCCAGTTTCTGTGGTCAGTTAAATGGCTGTTGACTTTGACTTACATATTTTGTGTCATGCTCTTATCACTGAACTTGAAATATCTTTAAAAAACAAATCAGGACACAAAAAAACTGAGCACAATTTATTCTGTAATTTTTAATTTTTTAATTTAAAATAGTCCATTTATTAGTTATTTAATCTTTGAATAAATATCATTTATCTATCACTCTCACTACCAATTTAGCATGATCTTATAAATCATTTCTCTCCTCTTACATGCATTTTTGTGTCTTCCATTTTTGACTCTTTATCCCCCCACTGATGCAGCATGATGCCATAAAACTGGTAAAGGACTAAAAGTATCTCAACTAGTATGAGCAAGACGAAAGATCGGTACAGGTGATTTTCATAAAGTTTATAGTACTTCAGCTCCTGCATTCAATGAATTATTTATTTTTTAAAGAGATTCCATAAATCTTTGACTTCAATACATGATGATTTCTATAGAAGGAATGATAAATAATGTGATTGGGGTATGACTGGAAAAATAATTATTTTGCATATTTGAATTAAGTTCATTTTTACAGAGTATAAGAAAAATTAATAAATTGAATTAAAGAATCTTCCAAGATTGTCCATTTAATATTAATACTTATAATTATTGGTTTTGTATTAATATTCAATCACTGTTACATTTTAAGAATCTAAACTGTATGAGGTTAATTACTGGTTAAACATCTACCATCTGATCCAGTGATATAGCTGCTAAGAAGGTGCTCAGAGATAGAGTCTAAACTAGGCATCCCCAACTTTACCAAAGTAAATAGGGAAGTGGTTTTGCTTAAGGGAGGGTAAGGATCTTTTGGGGAGTGCAAGTGGAATTAGTACGAACAAGTTTACCAAAGAGTCAGAGATGGAGGCCTTGGAGCCTTAGGTAACTCAATTTCATTGCCCTGATGATGTTGAAGAACGTTCTTGGAAAACATGGCTGCTGCAGAATTGAGGTCAGTGTATGCCATCACTATCTGAACAGTACAGTGGGGTGTAAACAGAGGCTGTGATCCTAGACCACTGCTCCAGCGTGATATTAGAGCTGCCTCAGCTTGCCTTTATAGGTCTCCAGGATCCTTTTTATGCCAATTTGTGCCCCATTCCAAATGTCTCTCTGGTAATGAGCTTTTATGGGACCCTTATAAAGCCTATGATCTGAATGGCAAAGTATTGGAGTTAAGTTTTGCCATCTCTAATTCCCCTACTCTGGAGCTAGACAGATGGCAGAAATGGAATTCCTTTTAAATGGAATTATGGGTACATGAAAATGAGGAGCATATGAAGCAGAGCATGGATCCACTTATTGAGTTCTCTTTTTGAATTGTTGGATATGGGGTAGAAGGAAAGGCCTTGGCAACCTGGATGAGACTGAGAGGGGTAGAATATGGACGGGGTAAATACCCACAGAAGAGGGTGGTTGAGGTCACTGGACCATTGTTAACCTATGTTGCCTTGTATTGGAACATACCAACAACCCCAAGCCCTGGCCTATGCTCTTCACTTGTTGGAATGCCTCACTTCCTCTCTTGCTTAGTGGAATCCTGCGCATCCCTTAAGGCCCTACTTGTTGACACCCTCCTCACCTTGCTTCTTCCTTCTCCCATCCTGCCCCTTCATTGTCTGAAGACTGCCAGCCCTATCTCCTGGGTTCTTGCACTGAATTTCTCTTATGGCATGTAGAGTTAGTTCATGATTACTTTCTTTCCTAAATTGAGATATCCTTATGGAAGAGACCTTATGTTTATAATCTTAGAGCATAACACAGTGGGTGACATATAATCTATACATGATCAATGTTCTTATAGTGAATTGATACTCAAAATAGCTGTTTAAATGACTCCAGAGAAAACAAAAAGGACTGGATTGCAGTAAGTTTTTTCCTAAAAAGTTGCATGTAAATATGAACTATATTCTTTTGTGATATACATAGACTTGTTTGGTTGATACCTGGGAGAAAGAATTGGTCAATGCCAAAACCATCAGACTCCACTGTCAAATACCAAAGAACCCACTGAAAGTCAACAGAGAACTTGCAATTAAAAATCATTCCACCAAGGAAACGAACTCCCTGGGATTTAGAAGCTGTCAGAGAGAGGTCAGAGAAAACCAGATTTACAAGAGTTTGTAAAATAAAGGAAAACAAGTCAGGCATTTCTTCAGAAAAGGGCTCTCTTACAGGACAGTAGGAAAGCAAGCAAGCAAGAAAGGAAGGAAGGATGGAAGGAAGGAAGAAAGGAAGGAAGAAATGGATTGTTTCTACTACTCTTGTCCAGGACTTTCCTAATCAACTCATTTTTTAATATATATAACAGCTTTACTGAGCTGTAGCTCACATACCATAATATTCATCCATTTAAAGTGTACAATTCAATGTTTTTTAGTATAGTCATAGGGTTGTGCAACCATCACCACAGTAAATTTTAGAACATTTTTATTACCCCCAAAAGAAAACCCATGCCCTTTAGCTGTCACTTCCCAAACTTCCCATCTCTTCCTCACCCCTAGCCCATCACAGTTACTACTTTCTGTCACTATAGATTTGCCTGTTTTGGACATTTTATATTAATGGAATCATATGACATGTAGCCTTTGTGACTGGCTTCTTTCACTTAGCATAATGTTTCCAAGGTTTATCTATATTCTAGCGTGTACCAGTACTTTATTCATCTTTATGAATGAATAATATTCCATTGTGTGGATATATGACATTTTGTTTGTCAACACATCAGTTGGTGGACATTTGGGTTGTTCCCACCTTTTGGCTAAGGTGAATAATGCTGCTCTGAACATTCAAGTACTAGTTTTTGTGAGGATATATGTTTTCATTTCTTTTGGGTATATCCCTAGGCCTTTTTTCCCAATGCTCAGAAGGCAAAGAGCCTCCACACATACAGCCAAGGCCCTTCTGTAAGGGTGGTGGTGGTTTGGTTTTGTTTAAATATGACCCCTGAGCCCCTGACTCCAAACCTGACAGGGTAAGCCAAAATTTACTCAACCTTCAAGGCCTACTTGATGCATTTATGCATTCAATATTTATTTAATCCCTACTATCTGCCAGGAACTGTGCTGTGTGCTGGGAATGCAATAGGAAACAACAAAACCAAAGTTTTATTATCAGACCTTATTTATATTTTGGACAAATAAAATTCTGATAACTTGTTGAAATGAAAGAGGATGGGCTAGGATTGGAAAATTTCGGTTCAAATCCTATGCCCTTAGTCTGCCAATTTCTTGTTCTGTAATGTTGGGCAAGTGATGGAATTCTTTAATGTATCCTAATCTGTGAAGCAGACATAATATTTTCTCCCTCATGGAGCTGTGAGGATTCAGTTTAATAATATACATTCTGTAACATATAACAACATGTTACTAATTACTGTTCTTTTCAGTCTTCTAGTCCCGATGAGACAGAGGAGGGTTGTAGTCAGAGGGGCCAGACTGTCTCGGCTGGGTCTTAGCTCTGCCACTTACCTGCAAGGTTGTTGTGAGGAAAAATGAGTTAATACATGTAAAATATTTAGAATAGTGCCTCACACATAATAAGCACTCAGTAAATATTACTTATTATTTATGAGGTAGACTGTCATGGTAGAATCTTTCGCTTTTAAATTTCTATTAATATTTTTTATGCAAAAGCCCCTCTCTGCTTAAAAAATTCACAGTATTTCCCTCTCCCCAGTAACTAGAAGCAGATTTCACAAGCAAGTAAACATTTCACGAGTAAATGTAAACATTTCTAGGGGATGAGTGGTCTCAAAGACTTGCTGTGTCACAAAATCAGGGTTGTCATTTGCAGGGTTGCAGAGCCAGCAATAAATGAATGAGGCTGAAAATTACCTCAATAAGTACATGAATGTCAGACGTAAGATATAAAGTATGCTTTACATTTTCCCAGGCTACTTTCTGGATAAACAAGGAGCTCATTGTAAACATCCCAAGATTGAATATTTAACTCTGGCAACACTTATCAGATGTTAAGTTTCAGACAAGGTCCAAATCTTTTTGTGTGTGAAACACTGATGGCATTTTATTCCCTTTGCTTCCTAGTTTCCTTTAATAAACTGTGTGTTTAATTGCTTAAGACCAAAATTCATTTATTAATATTACTAATATTTATAAGGATTCATGGACGGTTAACTTAATTGGTTAACATTAATCATAATCGGATACCAGTGTGGATGTGTGAACTTTGCGCCATTTAACAGTTACGGCCTGTATCCTCTATCCATTACCTATGTCCTCACAAATATATGACATTCATTATCCTGAGAAAAATCTGAGTCTTCAAGGGAAATATATTAGCTAAAGTCAAGCTGTTATAACAAAACAGATGCTAAATACAATGGCTTCAAGAACATAGAGATTTATTTTTCTCTCTTGTATATAACAAGGAGAACAGTTCAGGGCAGCTTGGCCCCATAAGATCATTCAGGGACCCAAGTACCTTTCTTCAGCTTGCACAGGCATCCCTTAGGGCATTATTGCCATCTGCTTGATCAAAGTGGGATTGCCTCCTAACCAGTTCCCTTCAACTGGAAAGGGAAAAGAAGACATGAGGAAACATGCCCAGTGCCCTAAGGCTCAGGCCAAGTGGCATTTATCTTTCTCCTCACATTGTGAGGCTACACCTAACCACAAGGGATGCTGGGAAATGTCTAGCTCCATAGTGATATGCCCAGAAATAGAAGGAAAATAGATTTTGGTAGATTGCTAGCAGTTTCCCCAAATATATTATTTTGTTGATTTGCAGAATTATATCTCCAAGATAAATAATTTATTTCAATAAACTTTTTCTTTCACTCATTCATAGCAACTCAAACCTGCTTTCATAGTCCGTTGGTTTGCTATTTTATCATGCTATGTGGAGAACAAAACTCATGCTTGGGAGTAAAGTACTCACTGATTTGGGCCCAGTTTTCTCGAACAAAGCCAGCTAGCCCAGGAATCTTTTGGGTGAAGAATACATTTTCCTCAGGGGCCAAAGATAAATACTTACTACTTGGGGATATCAAGAAACTATAATGAATGTAAAAGCACTTTGGAAAGTGTAAAGCCTTGTACAAATGCAAGATTGTTATTATTATAGTATTATTATCACACAAGTGAAAGTGTTCTGTTCTTTATAGGATATTATGTGAATTGGCTTAACAAAGAGTTGAGCTCCATATACAGACTTTTTGTTCTTGACCTTTCCAGTTCACTTTTCCAGTCCATCCTGGAGAGTTCTGCAAAGGTGACTAAAATATGATGATAAATACAACAGACTTTGTCACAGAAATGAATAATATAGCTAAACCCTTTGTTTTCATTATCATAATCTATATATTTATGCAGTTTTACCTTCTTGTACTGAACTCATAAAATTTCCTATACTGTTAATATACTAGTTTCCCAAAATTATGTTTATTTCTTACAGTTTGGTCTTACTCTTTCAGAAAAATCTTCTTTAAAATTTACTTTTGTTTACTGTGATACTGGCTTTTTCACCCAAGATTCTCATAATTGTTTAGAATGTTCTTTGGAGAAGAAACCCTTTGGAGAAGAAACAATTCCATAGACAGATCTCCCAACAAAAGGAGCTTGTTTGTCCTGTGGCTGTGTGCCTGTTCTAGTGAGTGAGAAGAAACCTGTAAACATTTTGCCTCTTCTTGGGAAAAGGAAAAAAAAGCCATTTATTTTTAAAATAACCAATTCATTTTTTTCTTTTTTTTTTTTTTTTAAACATCTTTATTGAAGTATAATTGCTCCACAATGGTGTGTTAGTTTCTGCTTCATAACAAAGTGAATCAGTTATACATATACATATGTTCCCATATCGCTTCCCTCTTGCATCTCCCTCCCTCCCACCCTCCCCATCCCACCCCTCTAGGTGGTCACAAAGCACCGAGCTGATCTCCCTGTGCATTTTTTTCTTATAATATGCTCTATTATCATTGTTGAATGATGTGATTGTTGTCAAACAATAATTACTTCTTATAATTGCCTATGATTTTCATTTTGCACTCTTTATGTGGAATTCTGTCTCAATCTCCAGGAAAACGAATGGAAGAGGAACTTTACAGTAATAATCATACCTTTAGAGTGCCCAAGAATATAAGAGAGCATTAAGAGAGTGAATAACTTAAGTTTTTGTTAATTAGGTAATCCCTGCATATTAGAAGACTTGAAGCATGAAGAAACGCTTGCTTCCAAAAACTCACATTCTAATCTTAGAAAAATTGGACCAAGCTGAACAGATGAGTAGATAAAGTTAGTTTTGCCCCTCATGGAAAAATGTGTTGCTTTTAGAAAGTACCTCTCCTTAGTCACGGAAACAGGAGCCTAGATCTTACTTGGGTTAATTTTATACACCACTCCTATTGTTTTAAGAATGTTTGTCCTCTACAAATGTCTCTTCTTTCAAAAGTAAGCCCATCTGGGGATTATGGTAATCTTTGTTCCTGATTAAAATTTCTCTATCCTGTTTCTTTGTATTTTACCTTTCACAGTAGCTTAATCCAAATTCTGTGGTTTTGTGATTAACTCTGAATATGGAATCTTGGTGTAGGTTTCATGAGGCTCATCTGAACGTGGAGCACGTCTCTTTGTTTCATTTAAAATTTCTGCAGTAGCACTGATTTACCTTACCTTTAGTTTTGTTCACTAAGCGAAGAATTTTCTTTTGAGTTTTTTTTTCCCCGTTTCTTAATTGGTCTGCTTTGGTGGGTGATTTTGGGGATTTGTGTTTGTTGTCGTTCAAAGCACCGATCAGTGATTCATAAAACTGATTTTCTTTATTTCTTACAATTAAAATAAGCAGTGACATTTAGCCATCTACAAACCCTACCCGTACTGTCCTTAGTGTTAAGAAAACTGATTAGTTCCGCAGCCCTGCCAACACCTCCCAGCATTCACCTATAATGGGTCATAAACTTGAAAGCCTCCCAGGCCTCTTTCCCTGTCCCTGGGTGAGGCTTGCAGGGTGGAGGAGGGGCACCAAGCCCAGCAGAGAATGAGTGAGAAACACTGACAGAATAACAGGGGGAATGGAAAAAAAGAACTTAAGAGGATTATAACAAGAAAGGAAGCATTTGGAGTCCTGGGAGGTGATGCCAGTCAGGATCTCTGAATTGCTAAGAAAAGAGAAAATTTTCCTGTCTACTTATAGGCCTTGGTCAAGGAATTTCTTTTTCCCTCTCATATCCCTTTCTATCTTTCTTCCTGAGAAGTGATGGTCCTGCACATCAGGAGGGAAGGGACCGGGCCAACCTCTCCCAAGAAGGACGTTTCCTTGAAAAGTGGCTTTGATTTGACATTTTCATGGTGTAGGAAGGGACAATCAGGAGAGGCATGAGTTTTAGCCAGATAAACTGATGACATCTGAAAAAGGCAGGCCAACATGACTCCTAGTGGAAGGTAGAAAATTGCCATTCAATTGTGGCTATTCAATTTGGGGCGTTCTAAGAAAGGCTTTTCCACAAAAAGCCTTGAACTTTCGTGAAGGAGGGTCAGGCAACATGGATCATTTAAATGAAGATTTTAATCTTGAAGTGTATTTTGATTATATTAGATTGTATAGGTCTTTTTTATTTTTCATGAACATGTAGCAAATAGTGCTAGAGATTACTGTAGTTTTGAATTTTAAAAAATATTATTAGACTCGTTACTAATCACATAATTTTCTCTCATGAGCCTATTTCTAGTGCTTATAATTTAGATAGCAGATTGGCAGAAATATTCAAAATTATAAATATGTATAATTGCTGATTGTAGAGGTGAGAATGCTATTTTTTTTTTTAAACAACAGGAGAAATTTGCTTAGAATTTGCTTAAAGAATAGTGCCAAATACTTTAATGGAAGCCAATTCATAAATACTTATGATATTTTAATGTCCTACAAAAGCATTGAGACAGCAGCAAAGAGGTAACCATTAAAACACAATCCTTCAGTAACAGTGGAGCTTTGGGGCAGAGATGGGAGGAATTCCACTAATAGCTGACAACTGTAGGAATCTACAGAAAATTTCTTTATTTGGGACCATAATACCAATGCACATGTGTGTCTATATAACATTACTGTTTTTCCTAGATTTGTTAAAGAATTAAGACTTTATTTTTTAGAACTTTTTTTTAAGGTTCACAGCAAAATTGAGAGGAAGGTACAGAGACTTCTCATATACCTCCTGCCCACCACATTCATAGCCTCCTTCATTATCAATATCCCCCACCAAAGTGGCATGTTTGTTACAACCGATGAACTTACATTAACACATTGTAATCACCCAAAGTCCATAGTTTATGTTACAATCCACTGTTGGCATTGTACAGTCTATGGGTTTGAACAAATATTAATGATATGTATCCATCATTATGGTATCATATGGAATATTTTCGCTGCCTAAAAATCCTCTGTGTTCCACCTATTCATCTGCCTCTCCCTTCCAACTCCTGGAAATCACTATACTTTTTACTGTCTCCATAGCTTTGCCTTTTCAAGAATGTCATATAGTTGGAATCAGACAGTATGTAGCCTTTTCAGACTGGTTTCTTTCACTTCGTAATATGCATTTAAGATTTCTCCATGACTTTTCATGGCTTGATAGCTCATTTCTTTTCAGTGCTGAATAATATTCCATTATCTGGATGTACCGTAGTTTATGCATCCATTCACCTACTGAAGGATATCTTGGTTGCTTCCAAGTTTTGGCAATTATGAATAAAGATGCTATAAACATTCATGTGCAGGTTTTTGTGAGGACATGAGTTTCCAATTTATTTGGGTAAATACCAAGGAGCACAGTTGCTGGATTGTATCATAAGAGTATGTCTAGTCTTGTAAACAAGTACCAAACTATCTTCCAAAGTAGCTATACCATTTTGTATTTCCACCAGCAATGAATGAGAGTTCCTGTTGCTCCACAACCTCACCAACATTTGGTGTTGTTAGTTTTCTGGATTTTGGCCATTTTAATAAGAATGTAGTAGTATCTTGCTGTTGTTTTAATTTGTATTTCCCTGATGACATATCATGTGGAACATTTTTTCATATGCTTATTTGCCATCTGTATATCTTCTTTGGTTAGGTGTTTGCCAAGGTCTTTGGCCATTTTTTAACTGGGTTGTTTGTTTTCTTATTGTGGAGTTTTAAAAGTTCTATATATATTTGGGTAACTGTCCTTTATCAGTTGTTTTTTGCAAAAGTTTTCTCCCAGTCTGTGACTTATCTTTTCATTCTCTTGACATTAACTTCCACAGGAGAAGTTTTCAATTTTAATGAGGTCAGATTATTAATTGTTTCTTTCATGGATCATGCTTTTGGTATTGTATCTAAAAAGTCATCACCACACCCATCTAGGTTTTCTCCTGTGTTATCTTCTAGGAGTTTTATAGTTTTATATCTATTTCTGGTGTAGGAGTTTATATTTTTAGGTCTGTGATCCATTTTGAGTTAATTATTGTGAAGGGTGTAAGGTCTGTCCAGATTAAATTTTTTGCATGTGGATATATACATAAGCACACATAATCAAGTGTGTTGTTGGTATTGTTTTTGTGAACATATTGTTATCTGTTAGATCAATAAAGAATAAGAAAAATAAAAGTTTTAATTTTACCTTTACTTGTTCTTTCTTTGATGCTCTCCCTTTCTTTATGTAGATGCAAGTTTTTGACATGTTTTTCCTTCTCTCTAAAGAACTTCTTTTAACATTTCTTGAAAGGCAGGTCTATTGGCAACAAATTGCTTCAATTTTTGTTTGTCTGAGAAAGTCTTTATTTCTTTTCACTTTTGAAGGTAATTTTACAGGGTACAGAATTCTGGGTTGGTGATTTTTTCTCTTAACACTTAAAGTATTTCACTCCACTTTCGTCTTTCTTACATGGTTTCTGAGGAGAAGTTGGATGTAATTCTTATCTTTGTTCCTCTATTGATAAAGAGTCTGGCTTCTTTCATGACTTTATCTTTGATTTTCTGTAGTTTGAAAATGATATGACTAGGTGTAGTTTTTTTGGGAACTTACCCTGCTTGGTGTTCTCTGAGCTTCTTGGAGCTGTGGTATGGTATCTGACATTAATTTGGGGAAATTCTCAGTTATATTCTCAAATATTTCTTTGTTCTTTTTCTCTCTTCTGATAATCCCATTTCACATACGTTACACCTTTTGTAGTTGTCCCACAGTCCTTGGATATTCTGTTCTTTTTTTCTTTCGGTTTTTGTTCTCTTTGCTTCAGTTTTTGAGGACTCTATTGATATATCCTCTAGCTCAGAGATTTCTTCCTCAGCCATTCAGCCATATCCAGTCTACTAATAAGTCCATCAAAGGTATTCTTCACTTCTGTTACACTGGTTTTTTTTGTTTGTTTTTTGTTTTTTTATCTCTAGCAGGATAGGATCTTTCTTAAGATTTCCCTTTTTCTGCTTCCTTTGCCTGTCTGTTCTTGCATGCTGTCTTCTTTATCCATTAGTCCTTAGTTTATTAATCACAGTTGTTTTAAATTCCCAGTCTGATATCCCTGCCATGTCTGGTTAGGGTGCTTGCTCTGTCTCTTCAAATTGTGTTTTTTGCCTTTTGGTATGCCATGTAATTTTTTCTTGATAGCCAGACATATGTATCAGGTAAAAGGAACTGCTATAAATAGGTATTTAGTAATGTGGTGATGAGGTATTGGGGGAGAGGAAGGATTCTATAATCCTGTGATTAGGTCTTAGTCTTTTTTTTAAGGTCTTAGTCTTTTAGTGAGCTTGTGCCTCTGTACTGTGAACTTTACAAGAGTTTCTCAGTTTTTTGTTTTTTGTTTTTTCTGTCCCCTTAAGTGGGACAGTATAGCTAGAGTGGGCTGGAGTTGGGTATTTTTCTTCCCCCAAGTCAGTAAGGCTCTGATAATACTCCAACAGTTTAGGGGCTGGTTAACTAGTTTTCCCTGAGTGCAGGCCTTGTTAAGAAGAACAGAGCGCTGTCATGTATTTAAAAATGGTTCCTTTTCCCCTTCTCCTGTCAGAAGCCTGAGGGGACTTTTCTCCTCTATTTACTTTGGAAACCTGGTGGAGCTCGTGAAGGTAAGTCGCAATGTTGTGGGAATTCTGCTTCTGACTGAGTGCCCCCTGAAGTTTTAAAATCTCAGACTTTTCCATACTGAGCCTCCAGCAGTTCATCAATTAACAGTTCAGGCTTTCCTCCCCCAGCACTGCTTCCCACCGCGGTTTCTGCTTGTGAGTCTCCGCTCCAGGAAGCCATGATTGTCTGTATTTGCCAGTCTGTGTCTCTAATCTTGGGGGTGGCAGTTTGACCTGTGTCCTCCTGTCTCTTATGGATCCAAGAAGAATTGTTGGATTTTCAGTCTGTTCAGCTTTTTACATGTTGTTAGCACCAAGTGGTAACTTCCAAATTCCTTTTATGTGGAAGCAGAACTCTCCGAGATTTTTTAGCCGATTAGAAGAGTAGGTATTTGAGAAACACCTCTATGGTTGTGATAGTCTTGTGACTACATTAAGCAGTGAAGGCAGTCAAGGAAGACATAGTTCTTCCTTTCTAGTCTGCTTTTGTGCTCTCCTCGGGAAGCCTGGTGAAAAAACCACCACCAGTGAACTCTAGAAGTAGTGCATCAGGTAGTTCTGTGTCCCTGTGTCTCCCTGGAATGAATACCTTGAGAGGGGATTAACGTGGCAACGTGATGCCAGCACATCTGCTGTCCACAGCTGGTGAGTTTCATACCCTTCAATCACAGTGGGAGAAGATCCCAGCAAAAGCTAAGTCTTAAGGTAAAGTTTCTTAAGAGCAGCATTCAGAGTATATTCTTATTGAATCCCGGTTCTGGATAGATGGTTAGGATGGAGGCAAATTTTGAAGTAGAGCCCCTGTAATTATGAAATGGGACAGGCTCCAGTGGGTGAACATAGAGGGAACATGATCGACACCAGTGCCTGGCAAATCTTGAGCGGTCTTGTAGCAAACCTGTGTCGACTCATCCTCAATGGTCTGCACTATCTTTTTATCTGAGTAGCTTAAGGGTAATAGGGCATGATGGTCTTGGTTCAGGTGGCTCTTGACTACAAATTAATCCACTTGGTTGTGATAATTGTCAGAAGCTACAGGACATTATTATCAGTGGGTTGCACTTGATCAGCAGCTAGGCTGAGTGTTGCAGCTGAGGTTTGAGATGGAACTAGGAGCACTTCCAGCCCTTCCGATGGTAAGATCTGGTATCAGCCTCCTACCTTTCTCATTTCATCTTGTATGATTTCTTCCCGGCTCACTCTGCTCCAGCCTGACCACCTTCTTTC
Source organism: Balaenoptera borealis (assembly GCF_965194805.1). NCBI lineage: Eukaryota > Metazoa > Chordata > Mammalia > Artiodactyla > Balaenopteridae > Balaenoptera > Balaenoptera borealis. The sequence goes on along the minus strand of NC_138864.1, from coordinate 56,235,976 downwards.
TGTTTCCTAAATGGAGCAAGATTGTGCCTGCTGCAGCTACTTTGCATCAGCTGTTTGCATTTCTCCCAGATTTTCCCGTGCGGAACTCACTCCATCCCATCAGTAACTCATCCCATCAGTAGCTCATCCCATCTCAACTCAAATCATCTTCTCAGAAAGGTCTTTTGCATGGCAGTCCTCCCATCTTTCACCCCCAGTTACGATCAAGTTACTCTGTTTTATTTTCTTCATAGCATTTGTCACTCTGGAAATTTTCTCTGTTATCTTTTTTTCTTTTTCTTTGATGGCATTCCCTACTAGAAAGTAAGCTCCATGGAAGCTGGACCTTACTTACTTAACACTGTATCCCTAGCACCCAAAACAGTACATGACACTTAGTAGGAACCTGATAAATAAGTATTTAATAAATGAATGAAACAAATTCTTATCCAGTGCCCCATTCTTGCTTTTCTCAGCTGTTACATTTGATCTTATATGCTCAAGCTCTCCATTTTCCAGACCAATCTAAACTAAAACAGGTATAAAGTAAACAGCCTCAGATCCCCCTTCAGATCAAGGCGGGGCCCGGGGTGCGGGTGTGCGGTGTTGGTGGTGCAGTGGTCACCAGCCCAGCACAGGGTTCTGCAGACCCCTCTCCTGATCAGGACAGAGAGTCTTGTAGGCTGCTTTTAGATCTGGAACTCTGTGTCCCCAAATGACCTTGAGACCCTGCAGTGGTCACAGTTACGCCCTCTTCCATTGGTTGTAGTTTTCAGGACTATCCTGCTGTTTGTTTTCTAACACCCCCTTGTCTCTTGGCAAGGATCCCCCTCCACATGGACAAAATGCCTAGATGACAACCATCTGCCATCCACTGGCTCACTTTCCTTCCTAGCAACCTCTGCCTATTCCCCCACCCCCACCCAAGTTAATTACTGCCTGACAGTCCAGAAAGTGCCTGTAGGCTGGGGAAAGCAATGCCATTACTCAACCTTGCTGAGAGTTGCTTGCCTTTGGAGAAAAGAAAAACAATTGATAGTAAATAGCTTCAGTGAAGCTTGAAGTTCTTGCTTTGCTTTTGGAGTAAGCATTTCTTATGTCACTTATACTTTATCTTAAATGCAGTGAATACATGCAGCATTGACGTGATCCGAAGAGTCTAACAAATTGATTGGAATTTCTGATGTCTCCTTTCTTTCTGCCTCTTGCTTGCTTTTATTTATGTTTGTACCTTAAGAATCTAAATGTAGGAATTCTGATACCTTTCCTAAAGTCCAGCTTGTCTTGATACCATGCCCTTTATGGACTACATGAACTAGCTTCTTTGGCCTCTAGTGACAGCAGGTAGGAGGGAAGAAAGTGAAGTTAAGGTATGTATTCTCCTAGTTCCTGCCCTGCTGGGTTGACAGGCAGGCCACAGCTCCTGCTGTGGGGACTTTCTGAGCTACAGCTGCTCCTTCTGGGCCCTAGTACCTGCTTTCCCTCTTGCCTCATTAGGACTAGGGGTGGTAACAGTGTCCCACTGTTGCTACTTTCTGGGTGCTTCACCCTTGTTGATTTTTCTTTTCTCCTCCTATACCCATAAATGATCACTTTATTAAGCTTTTTTCCAATTATCTGTTCAAGTGTGTCATTTGTTTCTGCTGAGACCCTAAGTACATGGGATATGAATTTGGATAAAAGTGTTAGTACATAGGGTATGGTATATGTGTAAACATTTAGAAGAAAACATAGGAGAAAATCTTCAGGACCTAGCACTCGATGAAGTGTTCTTAGACATGGCAGCAAAAGCACAATTCATATAAGAAAAAAATTAATAAATTGGGCTTCCTCAAAATCTTTTGCTCAATGAATGATCCTTTTAAGAGGATGAACAGGCAAGCTACAGACTGAAAGGAAACATTTGTAAACCATATATCTCATAAAGAACTCTCAAAACTCAACAGTAAAAAAAAAAAAAGCAAACAATCCAGTCGGAATCATAATGGCTAAAATAAAAAAAAAATTGATAACACCAAATACTGGGAAGGATGCAGATAAACTGAATCACTCGTGCATTGCCAGTGGGAATGAAAAGCGGTTCAGTCACTCTGGGATATATTTTGGCAGTTCCTTAAAAATGTAAACATTCTCTTACCATGCAACCCAGAAATGACACTCCTGGGCATTTATCCCAGAGAAAAGAAAACTTATGTCCATATTAAAATATCTATGTGACTCTTCCTAGCAACAGTAATAGCCAAAAACTGGAAATGACCCATATATCTTTCTATGGATGAATGACTGATTAAACGAACTGTGAGGGGTGGGATAGGGAGAGTGGGAGGGGGACACAAGAGGGAGGGGGTATGGGGATATATATACACATATAGTTGATTCACTTTGTTATGTAGCCGAAACTAACACAACAGTGTAAAGCAATTATACTCCAGTAAAGATGTTCAACAAAACAAAACAAAACTGTGTTGCATCCATACCATGGAAAATTACTCAGTAACAAAAAGAAATCAACTATTGAAATACATGCATAACTTGGGTGGGCCTCATGATAATTATGCTGAATGAAAAAATTTACAAACAAAAGGATATGTACTGAATTAAATAATTTATATAATATTATCAAAATAACAAAATTATAGAGATGGAAAATAGATTTAGTGGTTGTTAGGGGTTAGGGACAGTGCCTGGGAGGGAGAAACATGGGTGTGATTATAAAAGGTACCACTTGGGATCCTTGTGGTGATGAAACAGTTCTGTACCTTGACTATGTGGTAGTTACGTAAATCTGCATGTGGTACAATGGTATAGAATCTCACACACATGAGACTGCCTGTCAAAACTGGTAAAATCTGAACAAGGTTGTTTATTGTATCAGTGTCAGTTTTCTGGTTTTGATATTTATCATAGTTATGTAGGATGTTACCTTTGAGGGAAAATGGGTGAACAGTACATGGAACCTGGCTATATTATGTTTGTAACTTCCTGTGGTTCTATAATTATTGAAAAATAAAAAGTAAAAAAAAAATCAGTCCCATATTGGGACCATTAGCTTGGGAAACATGTTGTCTTGCTCTTTAGTGGGAGGGAGACGCGGAGATGAGGGTAACACCATAAGCACTTTGCTATTAGCTCTATGTCATCGCTAAGCTGTATCAATAATTGTTAAGTTGGCAAAAGGACTAAAATCAAGATCCCAATATTCCCAATGGGAAGATTTTATTTTCAATTGTTATTTAACTTAAAAACTTAAACTTGAAAAAATGGGTCTTCCATACATTATCTCTTCGTGGAAGCATTTCCAAGAAAGAATATAAAATTCATAGAAAATTCCTCTTGACAAATGTAAATTTTCTACTCTAAAATGCTAGTAGTTTGCTCCTACAGAATATTCAAACTTTTACAGAGTTTTCACCCATCTTCAAGGAGCTCTGAGCACACTTCCAGAGACTTTCTAAAAAGATGTCACCGTTCAGTTAAACACTCCCCTGCACAATGAAATCAGGGTTCTCTAGACACTGAGAAGCTAACTCTCTCCACCCAGCTCTAACCTTCTCCTAGGTCATGGCTGTTGTAGTTGCTATCTCTAATATTTCTCTATGATAATCAAAACCACAGCTACAAAATGCTGTGAAGATAACACAGGAGTGGTAGATATACCTACTGAGCAGTGTGGGGTTTGAGAGAGGCTGTATCTGGTGGCAATTTGATCTCATCCAGGGAGACAGGTTTCTCTCTTTGGTCACAGACCCAGGGAGCTTGGCTTTCAAGGCAGGTCACTGACCCAGGGTTTGGACACGGTAGAAGGTGGACAACATTTCAAACACCTCATTAATTCAAATATCGATAAAAAGGAGAGACATCAGTCTGTTTTCATTAAACCTTAGACTTACATACCATGCTTTCCAAAAGGCTAGCATAATATATCCATATAGATCTGTGTCCAAAAATAGATAAGAAAATATGTGATAGCATTTCAGGCACTTGTGTATGTTATTGTTATCTTGTAAGTAATTCCTTGACAATTTTTAGAGAGACCTCAAAAAATTCCCTAAGAAGTGTTCCCAAAGCCCGGGGTGCATGTTTTGCTGGTACTACCACATTTAGGGGTGCTTCTGCAGCACTTGATACTAATGTAATTTCCAAAGAACATTACATATTTCCTTTGTAATCTTTGTCTTCTAGAGACACATAAATCCTCTTTCTATATACCCATGTTTTGGTCCATCCAACTTATAAATAACATATTTTCTGAATGGATAAATGAAATCCAAAACTTGAGTTGCTATATTCTCATTTTATGGATTAAAAGCATTTTATTACATGGTGAAAGAATACCTGGATTTGGATAAAATCATCCTTATCATCTGTGGGACTTTAGGTAAGTCACAAAATCAGTGAGTCTTGGTTTTCTTCCTAGTAACACTTACTATGTCACAGATTTTTTGGAAGGATGAATGAGATCTTAACTGTTGAAATGATTTGAAATGTAAAGTACTTACATTAGGGCTGGAGTCAGTGGAGTAACTCAAAGATGGAAGTTAGTGGTATTAAAAGAGATTCGGGGGCTTCCCTGGTGGCGCAGTGGTTAAGAATCTGCCTGCCAATGCAGGGGACACGGGTTCGAGCCCTGGTCTGGGAGGATCCCACATGCCGCGGAGCAACTAGGCCCGTGAGCCACAATTACTGAGCCTGCGCATCTGGAGCCTGTGCTCCGCAGCAAGAGAGGCCGCGATAGTGAGAGGCCTGCGCACCGCGATGAAGAGTGGCCCCCACTTGCCGCAACTAGAGAAAGCCCTCGCACAGAAACGAAGACCCAACACAGCCATAAATAAATAAAATTTAACAAAACAAAACAAAACAAAAAAACCAAAAAAAACTTAAAAAAAAAAAGATTGGGGATTTAGGTCTTCACAAATTGGCTTCCATGTTTAATGTTGTCGCTCATCTTTCAACATTTTCTAAAGCTGGTTTGAGGACAGTGAGTATAGTTTTCTACAACATGACACAGAGAATACCAGAGCAAGATTATTATCTGTCACAGATGAAAATACTCTATGTGTCATAGTAATCTATTCATTGGTTTATGGACCCAGAATTCTCCAGGGGGACTCACAAATCCTCATAATGTTTCTAGGTGCCAGATTTTTCATTTGGAGCTCTGATTTAGTTGACAGATGTGTAAAAATCACGTGTAGCCAAATGACTCTTCAGTCCTATCAAGCTGGTTATTCTAGCTAAGAGTCACTGGAACCTCTACCCAGACTAGGCTTTTCAAATCTTATACTATAGTTTAATGTTATTGTATGCTAATGCCAGTGCTTTGCACTGTATCTTTAAAATACAATGCCTCTTTCTAATACAAACACTAACTTACAGAGAGAGCTCTCTTTGAGGACATCAGAAGAGATCAGTAACTGCATTCAGTTCCTCAAAGTTGTCAGTGAAACCTGTGGTTTGGAGATTCACACACAAGTCAGACTGGGAGAAAGTTTCTATTTAGAATAATAAATTATAAAATCTTAAAACATAAGAATTAGTTGGACGTTAAATATTGAGTCCCTAGCTGTGCCCTGCCACTAATAAAGAAGATCTGTGGAGGTAAATTGATTTGCCAGGTCTTGCAGACAGTAACTGGTAGAGCTGAGATTTGAATCCGGGTCTTCTGATTACTCCAATTTGAGTGCTTTTTCTGCTATTACTATCCTTTAGATTAAAAAGTTAATTTTATGTTAGAAAGACAATTCTGGTAAGCACAGAAGTCATATTAATGCCAGTAAGAGTGATATTAAATATTAAGAAGTTGTATTAGGGTTTTCCAGAGAAAGAGAACCAAAGGAGATCATATGCATATATGTTTGTATGTATATATATGTATGTATATACACACACACATCTAAAATGATAAGGAATTGGCTCACACAGTTATGGCGGCTGAGAAGTTCCAGGATCTGCCCCAGGATCTGCAGTCAGCAAGCTGGAGGCCCAGGAGAGCGGATGGTATAGTTCCAGTCTGAGTCCAAAGGCCTGAGAACCAGGAGAGCCAGTGGTGTAAGTTCTAGTCCAAGTCTGAGTCTGAAGGCAGGGGAAGAAAACTCCAATGTCCCAGTTTGAAGATAATCAGGCAGAGAGAGCAAATTCTCTGTTAATCCACCTTTTGTTCTGTTCAGGACTTAAATGGATTGGATTGGGAAGGGCAATCTGCTTTACTCAGTCTACCAAATTAAATGCTTATCTCATCCAAAAACACTCTCACAGACACCTCCAAATAATGTTTAACCAAATATTTGGGCACCCAGATATTTAAATTAACCATCACAGAAGTGGACAAATTCCTGGGTTATTTTTTTAGATTTTATAATGATAATGACCTCTAAGTAGGTTGGTTGTTTTATAGAAAAAACTCCACATATGTTGCATTTCTATCTTTTTGCCCTTTGCATAATTTCAGGATATTTTTTTCCCCTTTCATCTCTTCAACTGGAAAAAAATGGTACTACATAAAAAAGGTTTATTAGCTTGATTTTTTTCCTAAAAAGTCTATTACTCTAAATAAGTGAAATTAGCTATTTTTTTTTTGTGACAAGAACAAAGAAAAAGTTTCAATTTGTACTACATGTATTGTATATTAAACATGTACTACGATGTATATCAGAAAAGTCTGGTCTTAAATAGAGTAGACCTTTTATATTTATAAATCTTTACAAATGACATCTTCTAGTCACTTTAAAATCCCTGAATTTTAAAAAACCACTATGGGGGTAAAAAACTAAATTACTTCCAAAGGTCAGGTAGATAATGTAAATGAAGGAAGCATTCTAGAGTAAGTTCATAGAGAGCAGTAGGGACAACGGCAAGCTGGAATGCACATGCCCTGTCTGTAGGGGGTGGTCTATAATCAGCGCCAGTCTTGTGTTGCCATGTGGAAATGTGAGTCCAGTAGTGCAAGTTCCCATGATTTTTAAAAAAAGAATTCGAAGTGCTATGTTTTTATTTTTAAATGTAAAGTTGCAACTAATTCTAGTTCTAAAAAAAAAGTTCAGACCAAACTAAATCCATATCGTTGTATCTGGCCTATGGGTCTTTAGTTTTTGACATCTGATCTGAAGCATATAATTTCTTCCTAGAAAATTCATTCATGACAAGTAGAGGGCAACAAATCCTAATTGAGAGCAGATTCTGGACAATCAGCCAGGCTCAGTCTTTTTTTTTTAAGTTGAGGTAACGTTGGTTTATAAGTTTTATGTATACAACATTATAGTTCAACTTCTGTACGTAGCACAGCATGCTCACCACTGAAGTCTAGTTTCCATCCGTCACTACAGTTGACCTCCTTTATCTATTTCGCCCTCCCTCAGCCCCTCTTTCCCTTTGATGACTACCAATCTGTTCTCTGTATATTTGTGTTTGTTTTTATTTTGTTTTGTTTGTTCATTTATTATTTTTAAACATTCCATATATGAGTGAAATCATGGGTATTTGTCTTTCTTTCTCTGACTTATTTCACTTAGCATAGTACCCCCACGGTCTATCCATATCATTGCAAATGGCAATATTTCATCTTTTTATGGCTGAGTAATATTCCATTGTATTATATATCATGTCTTCACTTAGGTTGTTTCCATATCTTGGCTATTGTAAATAATGCTGCAGTGAACATAGGGGTGCATAAATCTTTTTTAATTAGTGTTTTTATATTCTTCGGATAAATACACAGAAGTGGAATAGCTGGATCGTATGGTAGTTCTATTCTTAATTTTTTGAGGAATCTCCATATTGTTTTCCATTGTAGTTGTACCAATTTATGTTTCTACGAACAGGGTATGACGGTTCCCTTTTTCTCCACATTCTCTCCAATTCTTGTTATTTCTTGTCTTTTTGATAATACAGGCTCAAACTTTAACACTCCTTTATATAATTATGTGATTCAAATTCACAATTTAGGAAGATGACACATCTCTACAAGTCATGGGTCTCAAGATCTCTAATGGAAACTTTGAATGAAATCTTTGAAACCAAGTATCTCCTGTACTTGGAAACTGGGTTAACCCTTGGTGATTTGGAGGACCATCTCTGGTCCTTTCTGTTCTTATCCAGTGCCAGCATGGCCTCCCTCTGAAAAAACAACCAATGAGTTTAACCCTCTCATGGTACAATTTCAGCTTCTATTTGGCCATAAATGGTAGGGTTTTGCACTGAGGACAGCTACTGACAAATTTACCAATACATATGGGTGGTTTGGTTAAAGTAAAACAATGGCATTGAAATTGTTTGTTTTTTCTTTCATTAATCAATTTTAGTCTATTTATTTACAATTTATTTGTTTGCAAGGATAAGACCAATGTCTTAGGAAAGAATGGTTGAAAAACTAATTATTACCATATAATTTAGTGTCATGAAAAAGAAGAATATTTTATATTACGTGTGTATATGTTTTTTGATATAGGGTTTTTACTCTTATCAGTAATGGCTAGTTTGATGCAAAAGTTATGTAACAACTTATTATGAATGCTGAAAACTGCTCTTACGTTAAATCTAACAGTCTTGGCTAGATTTATCACCTTATAAGAGCTGCTCTCAAATTTTAACTGTGAGATCATCTGTGTAAGAGCTTGTCTCCAGTGGTGGCCACCAACAGTTCTTCCTATCTCTGTACATGCATACTGCTCCTTCCATCAAAAGGTGGAGTCTTGTTGCCCTTCCACCTGAATCTGGGCAGGCCATGTGACTTGCATTGACCAATAGAATGCAACAGAAGAGTCTAAGTAAGTTCTGGAGCAAGCCCTTAAGAGATTTCTACTTCCATGGTCTTAGAAACCAGCTACCATGTCAGGAAGCTCAGGCTAGCCTACTGAATGATGAGGCATCATGGGAAAGAGAGATACCACAGGGAGGAGGACTGGGGTGCCCCATCCATGGTCAGCACCAGACTGCATGAGACCTCTGAGGATAATTCAGGCTGGTACAGTTCCCAGATGAATGCAGTTGTATAAATGAAATCTTCTGATACCATGTGGATCACAAGTCCTGCCAAAACACAGAATTGTAAGAAAAAAATAATTATTTTAAGCTACTATGTTTTGGGATGACTGTTTATACAGCAACAAGTAACTAAAACAGCCTGCTTGTTACTAATGCTAATATATAACTTGGCATCTTCTACAGAGTTTCTGACCTAGTAGGTTTGGATGAGGCCCAGAGATTTGCTATTTTGACAAGATCCTGGAATAATTCACATGGCAGGTAGTACTTTCAGAGTCACTGCTTGGAACCATTACTCTGAAGAACACCCAGGGGTTGCTCCAGAAAGTTATTTATTTCTAAGTATGCAGAAAATTTTAGAAATTTTATTTATATATTTCCCTAGTCTACAAAATTATAAAGAAATTAAGCTTAACTATACCCTGTATATTGGGTAGTCGTGATTCATAGCACATGCTTTTCTTCAAATACAGGGGACCTTCTAATGCAGGGAGAAGTTGCCGTTGTCTTTCATTTTTTTCAGAGTATTGCCGTTCGTGTGTCCCTCCTAAGCAGATTTATGGATTATAGTGTACTATCCTAAATAATAGAATCCTCATAATGTTCAGTACTGAGATGGGAAGTGACCACGGGCGTCTCTTATGCCTTACAGAAGTTCAGTGGTTATTTTGACATAAAACACTTGGAGGAGCTGTCAAATTTAAAGATGAATAGTGCATATTTCTTTTACAAAATACAAGGTTCCAAGTTCGCTAACCTTTCTGTGATAAGTAACTATAAGTAGACTGTTACCTAGTAGAAAATTAACATATACACACTTAACTCATTTACTCTGTACCAACAAAACAGAGACAGTTTTCATAATTAGTGAGAAAATTCCTTTCTTTTTTTAAAAAGGAGTTTTTTTGTTTTTTTGTTTTTGGCCATGCTGTGAGGCATGTGGGATCTTAGTTCCCTGACCAGGGATTGAAGCCGAACCCCCTGCAGTGGAAGTGCGGAGCCTTAACCACCGGACTGCCAGGGAAGGCCTCAAAAAGGAGTATTTTAAAAACAAATAGTGGGAAATGTTTCTACTGTCATATGGTATTGCATAAAATGATGTGTTTGTTACCTAAGAAATGCTTATTTTGGCATGTAAGAACTTTGAAAATTTAAAAAAATCCATTTAAAAATCTTCCAACTTAGTTTCTGTGTGTTTGAATACATTTCTGATTACTTTGCAACAACAGGAAATTTATTAGGTGAATTTCACCAAAAACTGTAAAATTTTTGGGTGGCATTGAAAAATGAGCATCATGATTTAGTAAGAGCAAACAAATGATGGCACTTATTCCATTTGGGAAGTACATATGTTTATGAGAAATCTTTTTCACTTATAAAAACCATGTATTTAAAAAAACAGCTTATAAACCTACCTAAGGAGACAAAAGACCTGTATGCAGAAAATTATAAGACACTGATGAAAGAAATTAAAGATGATACAAATAGATGGAGAGATATACCATGTTCTTGGATTGGAAGAATCAACACTGTGAAAATGACTCTACTACCCAAAGCAATCTATAGATTCAATGCAATCCCTATCAAACTACCACTGGCATTTTTCACAGAACTAGAACAAAAAATTTCACTATTTGTATGGAAACACAAAAGACCCCGAATAGCCAAAGCAATCTTGAGAAAGCAAAACGGAGCTGGAGGAATCAGGCTCCCTGACTTCAGACTATACTACAAAGCTACAGTAATCAAGACAGTATGGTACTGGCACAAAAACAGAAATATAGATCAATGGAACAGGATAGAAAGCCCAGAGATAAACCCACGCACATATGGTCACCTTATCTTTAATAAAGGAGACAAGAATATACAGTGGAAAAAAAAAATATACAGTGGAGAAAAGACAACCTCTTCAATAAATGGTGCTGGGAAAACTGGACAGGTACATGTAAAAGTATGAAATTAGAACACTCCCTAACACCATACACAAAAATAAACTCAAAATGGATTAAAGACCTAAATGTAAGGCCAGACACTATCAAACTCTGAGAGGAAAAAATAGGCAGAACATTCTATGACATAAATCACAGCAAGATCCTTTTTGACCCACCTCCTAGAGAAATGGAAATAAAAACACAAATAAACAAATGGGACCTAATGGAACTTAAAAGCTTTTGCACAGCAAAGGAAACCATAAACAAGACCAAAAGACAACCCTCAGAATGGGAGAAAAGATTTGCAAATGAAGCAACGGACAAAGGATTCATCTCCAAACTTTACAAGCAGCTCATGCAGCTCAATATCAAAAAAAAACAACCCAATCCAAAAATAGGCAGAAGACTTAAATACACATTTCTCCAAAGAAGATATACAGATTGCCAACAAACACATGAAAGGATGCTCAACATCACTAATCATTAGAGAAATGCAAATCAAAACTACAATGAGATATCATCTCACACCAGTCAGAATGGCCATCATCAAAAAATCTACAAACAATAAATGCTGGAGAGGGTGTGGGGAAAAGGGAATCCTCTTGCACTATGATGGGAATATAAATTGATACAGCCCCTATGGAGAACAGTATGGAGGTTCCTTAAAAAACTAAAAATAGAACTACCATACGACCCAGCAATCCCACTACTGGGCATATACCCTGAGAAAACCATAATTCAAAAAGAGTCATGTACCACAAATGTTCATTGCAGCTCTATTTACAATAGCCAGGACATGGAAGCAACCTAAGTATCCATCAACAGATGAATAGATAAAGAAGATGTGGCACATATATACAATGGAATATTACTCAGCCATAAAAAGAAACGAAATTGAGTTATTTGTAGTGAGGTAGATGGACCTAGGGCCTGTCATACAGAGTGCAGTAAGTCAGAAAGAGAAAAACAAATACCGTATGCTAACACATATATGGAATCTAAGAAAAAAAAAAAATGGTCATGAAGAACCTAGGGGTAAGATGGGAATAAAGACACAGACCTACTAGAGAATGGACTTGAGGATATGGGGAGGAGGAAGGGTAAGCTGTGACAAAGTGAGAGAGTGGCATGGACATATATACACTACCAAATGTAAAATAGATAGCTAGTGGGAAGCAGCCGCATAGCACAGGGAGATCAGCTGGGTGCTTTCTGACCACCTAGAGGGGTGGGATGGGGAGGGTGGGAGGGAGGGAGATGCAAGAGGGAAGAGATATGGGGACATATGTATATGTATAACCGATTTACTTTGTTATAAAGCAGAAACTAACACACCATTGTAAAGCAATTATACTCCAATAAAGATGTTAAAAAAAAAAAATTACAGGGAGAAAAGACAGGAAGGAAATGTATCAAATGTTAACAGTGTTATCTATAATAAATATTTATAAGAATTAAAAAAAGAAATAAATAAAAGAAATAACTTATAAGCAGGCTTTAAAATCCTGTCATCAGGTGTTAAACTAAAATTTGTGAAACAATTGAAGTGTATTATTATATTAATAACTTAATTAATATTATGTTTTTAGTGAGAATCATATTTTATAAAAATACAAATGACCAATAAAATACTTTAAAATATTGTGTGCTTCATTGTCTTATTCTAAAAATTTTTCAATTTTTGTGTTTTAGATGTATATTATTTAGATAATATAGTACATGTATATAATTTAAAAATAAGTAAATATTGGCTATTTGAGGTTCATGCTTGAACATTTTTTACTGTTGCACTGTGCTATCCAAATAGTTTGAGAACCAACATTCTAGAACCTCAGGGATAGTCTGTGGTATCTTCCATGCATATTATTATGTGGAAAATAATGTATTTCTTTTTTTTTTTTTAACACCTTTATTAGAGTATAATTGCTTTACAATGGTGTGTTAGTTTCTGCTTTATAACAAAGTGAATCAGCTATACATATACATATATCCCCATATCTCCTCCCACTTGCATCTCCCTCCCACCCTCCCTATCCCACCCTTCTAGGTGGTCACAAAGCACCGAGCTGATCTCCCTGTACTATGTGGCTGCTTCCCACTAGCTATCTATTTTACATTTGGTAGTATATGTATGTCCATGCCACTCTCTCACTTCATCCCAGCTTACCCTTCCCCCTCCGCCTGTCCTCAAGTCCATTCTCTATGTCTGCATCTTTATTCCTGTCCTGCCCCTAGGTTCTTCATGACCAGTATTATTTTCTTTAGATTCCATATATATGTGTTAGCATACGGTATTTGTTTTTCTATTTCTGACTTACTTCACTCTGTATGACAAGCTCTAGGTCCATCTGCCTCACTACAAATAACTCAATTTCGTTTCTTTTTATGGCTGAGTAATATTCCATTGTATATATGTGCCACATCTTCTTTATCCATTCATCTTTGGATGGACACTTAGGTTGCTTCCTTGTCTTGGCTTTTGTAAATAGAGCTGCAATGAACGTTGTGGGACATGACTCTTTTTGAATTATGGTTTTCTCAGGATATATGCCCAGTAGTGGGATTGCTGGGTCGTATGGTAGTTCAATCTTTAGTTTTTTAAGGAACTTCCATACTGTTCTCCATAGTGGCTGTATCAATTTGCATTCCCACCAACACTGCAAGAGGGTTGACTTTTTGCCCCACTCGCACCAGCATTTATTGTAGGCAGATTTTTTGATGATGGCCATTCTGACTGGTGTGAGGTGATACCTCATTGTAGTTTTGATTTGCATTTCTCTAATGATTAGTGATGTTGAGCATCCTTTCATGTGTTTGTTGGCAATCTGTATATCTTCTTTGGAGAAATGTGTATTTAAGTCTTCTGCCTATTTTTGGATTGGGTTGTTTTTTTTTTGATATTGAGCTGCATGAGCTGCTTGTAAAGTTTGGAGATGAATCCTTTGTCAGTTGCTTCATTTGCAAATATTTTCTCCCATTCTGAGGGTTGTCTTTTCGTCTTGTTTATGGTTTCCTTTGCTGTGCAAAAGCTTTTAAGTTTCATTAGTTCCCATTTGTTTATTTGTGTTTTTATTTCCATTTCTCTAGGAGGTGGGTCAAAAAGGATCTTGCTGTGATTTATGTCATAGAATGTTCTGCCTATTTTTTCCTCTCAGAGTTTGATAGTGTCTGGCCTTACATTTAGGTCTTTAATCCACTTTGAGTTTATTTTTGTGTATGGTATTAGGGAGTGTTCTAATTTCATTCTTTTACATGTACCTGTCCAGTTTTCCCAGCACCACTTATTGAAGAGGCTGTCTTTTCTCCATTGTATATTCTTGCCTCCTTTATCAAAGATAAGGTGACCATATGTGTGTGGATTTATCTCTGGGCTTTCTATCCTGTTCCATTGATCTATATTTCTGTTTTTGTGCTACTACCATACTGTGTTGATTACTGTAGCTTTGTAGTATAGTCTGAAGTCTGGAAGCCTGATTCCTCCAGCTCCATTTTTCTTTCTCAAGATTGCTTTGACTATTCGGGGTCTTTTGTATTTCCATGCAAATTGTGAAATTTTTGTTCTAGTTCTGTGAAAAATGCCAGTGGTAGTTTCATAGGGATTGCATTGAATCTATAGGTTGCTTTGGGTAGTATAGTCATTTTCACAATGTTGATTCTTCTAATCCAAGAACGTGGTATATCTCTCCATCTATTTGTATCATCTTTAATTTCTTTCATCAGTGTCTTATAATTTTCTGCATACAGGTCTTCTGTCTCCTTAGGTAGGTTTATTCCTAGGTATTTTCTTTTTGTTGCAATGGTAAATGGGAGTGTTTCCTTAATTTCTCTTTTAGGTTTTTCATCATTAGTGTATAGGAATGCAAGAGATTTCTGTGCACTAACTTTGTATCCTGCTACTTTACCAAATTCATTGATTAGCTCTACTAGTTTTCTGGTAGCATCTTTAGGATTCTCTGTGTATAGTATCATGTTATCTGCAAATAGTGACAGCTTTACTTCTTCTTTTCTGATTTGGATTCCTTTTATTTGTTTTTCTTCTCTGATTTCTGTGGCTAAAACTTCTAAAACTATGTTGAATAATAGTGGTGAGAGTAGACAACCTTGTCTTCTTCCTGATCTTAGAGGAAATGGTTTGTTTTTTCACCATTGAGAAGAATGTTGGCTGTGGGTTTGTCATATATGGGCTTTATTATGTTGAGGTAAGTTCCCTGTATGCCTACTATCTAGAGGGTTTTTATCATAAATGGGTGTTGAATTTTGTCAAAAGCATTTCTGCATCTATTGAGATGATCATATGGTTTTTCTCTTTCACTTTGTTAATATGGTTTATCACATTGATTGATTTGCGTATATTGAAGAATCTTTGCATTCCTGGGATAAACCCCACTTGATCATGGTGTATGTTCCTTTTAATGTGCTGTTGGACTCTGTTGAGGATTTTTGCGTCTGTGTTCATCAGTGATATTGGCCTGTGGTTTTCTTTCTTTGTGACATCTTTGTCTGGTTTTGGTTTCAGGGTGATGGTGGCCTCGTAGAATGAGTTTTGGAGTGTTCCTCCCTCTGCTGTATTTTGGAAGAGTTTGAGAAGGATAGGTGTTAACTCTTCTCTAAATATTTGATAGAATTCACCTGTGAAGCCATCTGGTCCTGGGCTTTTGTTTGTTGGAAGATTTTTAATCACAGTTTCAATTCCAGTGCTTGTGATTGGTCTCTTTATATTTTCTATTTCTTCCTAGTTCAGTCTTGGAAGGTTGTGCTTTTCTAAGAATTTGTCCATTTCTTCCAGGTTGTCCATTTTATTGGCATAGAGGTGCTTGTAGTAATCTCTCATGATCCTTTGTATTTCTGCAGTGTCAGTTGTTACTTCTCCTTTTTCATGTCTAATTCTGTTGACTTGAGCCTTCTCCCTTTTTTTTTTTTGATGAGTCTCGCTAATGGTTTATCAATTTCGTTTATCTACTCAAAGAACCACCTTTTAGTTTTATTGATATTTGCTATCGTTTCCTTCATTTCTTTTTCATTTATTTCTGAGCTGATCTTTATGATTTCTTTCCTTCTGCTAACTTTGGGGGTTTTTTGATCTTCTTTCTCTAATTGCTTTAGGTGTAAGGTTAGGTTTTTTATTTGAGATATTTCTTGTTTCTTGAGGTAGGATTGTATTGCTATAAATTTCCCTCTTAGAATGGCTTTTGCTGCATCCCATAAGTTTTGGGTCGTCGTGTTTTCATTTTCATTTCTTTCTAGGTATTTTTTGATTTCCTCTTTGATTTCTTCAGTGATCTCTTGATTATTTAGTAGTGTATTGTTTAGCCTCCATGTGTTTGTATTTTTTACAGATTTTTTCCTGTAATTGATATCTAGTCTCATAGCATTATGGTTGGAAAAGATACTTGATACGATTTCAGTTTTCTTAAATTTACCAAGGCTTGATTTATGACCCAAGATATGATCTGTCCTGGAGAATGTGCCATGAGCACTTGAGAACAATGTGTATTCTGTTGTATTTGGATGGAATGTCCTATAAATATCAGTTAAGTCCATCTTGTTTAATGTATCATTTAAAGCTTGTGTTTCCTTATTTATTTTCATTTTGGATGATCTGTCCATTGGTGAAAGTGGGGTGTTAAAGTCCCCTACTATGATTGTGTTACTGTCGATTTCTCCTTTTATGGCTGTTAGTATTTGCCTTATGTATTGAGGTGCTCCTATGTTGGGTGCATAAATATTTACAATGGTTATGTCTTATTCTTGGATCGATCCCTTGATCATTATGTAGTGTCCTTCTTTTTCTCTTGTAATAGTCTTTATTTTAAAGTCTATTTTGTCTCTTATGAGAATTGCTACTCCAGCTTTCTTTTGATTTCCATTTGCATGGAATATCTTTTTGCATCCCCTCACTTTCAGTCTTTATGTGTCCCTAGGTATGAAGTGGGTCTCTTGTAGACAGCATATATACATGTCTTGTTTTTGTATCCATTCAGCCAGTCTATGTTTTTTGGTGGGAGCATTTAAACCATTTACATTTAAGGTAATTATCGATATGTATGTTCCTATTACCATTTTCTTAATTGTTTTGGGTTTGTTATTGTAGGTCTTTTCCTTCTCTTGTGTTTCCTCCCTAGAGAAGTTCCTTTAGCATTTGTTGTCAAGCTGGTTTGGTGGTGCTGAAATCTCTTAGCTTTTGCTTGTCTGTAATAAAGGTTTTAATTTTTCCGTGAATCTGAGTGAGATCCTTGCTGGCTAGAGTAATCTTGGTTGTAGGTTTTTCCCTTTCATCACTTTAAATATGTCCTGCCACTCCCTTCTGGCTTGCAGAGTTTCTGTTGAAAGATCAGCTGTTAACCTTATGGGGATTCCCTGGTATGTTTTTTGTTGTTTTTCCCTTGCTGCTTTTAATATTTTTTCTTTGTATTTAATTTTTGATAGTTTGATTAATATGTGTCTTGCCGTGTTTCTCCTTGGATTTATCCTGTATGAGACTCTCTGCGCTTCCTGGACTTGATTGACTATTTCCTTTCCCATATTAGGGAAGTTTTCAACTATAATCTCTTCAGATATTTTCTCAGTCCCTTTCTTTCTCTGTTCTTCTTCTGGGACCCCTATAAATCGAATGTTCGTGTGTTTAATGTTGTCCCAGAGGTCTCTGAGACTGTTCTAAATTCTTTTCATTCTTTTTTCTTTATTCTGCTCTGCGGTAGTTATTTCCACTGTTTTATCTTCCAGGTCACTTATCCGTTTTTCTGCCTCAATTACTGTGCTATTGATTCCTTCTAGAGAATTTTTAATATCATTTATTGTGTTGTTCATCGTTGTTTGTTTGCTCTTTAGTTCTTCTAGGTCCTTTTTAAACATTTCTTGTATTTTCTCCATTCTATTTCCAAGATTTTAGATCATCTTTACTATCATTACTCTGAATTCTTTTTCAGGTAGATTGCCTGTTTCCTCTTCATTTGTTTCATCTGGTGGATTTTTACTTTGCTCCTTCGTCTGCTGTTTGTTTCTCTGTCTTCTTATTTTGCTTAACTTACGTGTTTGGGGGTCTCCTCTTCACAGGCTGCAAGTTCGTAGTTTCCTTTGTTTTTGGTGTCTAGTCCCAGTGGACAAGGTTGGTTCAATGGGTTGTGTAGGCTTCCTTGTGGAGAGGACTGGTGCCTGTGTTCTGGTGGATGAGGCTGGATCTTGTCTTTCTGGTTGGCAGGACAGCATCTGGTGGTGTGTTTTGGGCTGTCTGTGACCTTATTATGATGTTAGGCAGCCTCTCTGCTAATGGGTGTGGTTGTGTTCCTCTCTTGCTAGTTGTTTGGCACAGGGTGTCCAGCACTGTAGCTTGTTGGTCGTTGAGTGGAGCTGGATCTTAGTGTTGAGTTGGTGATCTCTGGGAGACCTTTTGCCATTTGGTATTACATGGAACCGGGAGGTCTCTGGTGGACGAATGTCCTGAACTGGGCTCTCCCAGTTTAGAGGCACAGGCCTTACACCTGGCCGGAGCACCAAGACCCTGTCAGCCAGATGGCTCAGAAGAAAAGGGAGAAAAAAAGAAAGAAAGAAAGAAAAAAATAAAGTCATTAAAATGAAAAAATAAAAAAATTAATTAAAAAGTTAAAAAAGTTAAAAGGTAAGAAAAAAAAGAAAGAAAGAAAAGAAGAAGAGAGCAACCAATCCAAAACAGAACAAATTCACCAATGATAACAAGCGCTAAAAACTATACTAAGAAAAACCCAGACAGACAGAACCCTAGGACAAATGGTAAAAGCGAAGCTATACAGGCAAAATCACACAAAGAAGCAGTCGCATACACACTCACAAAAAGAGAAAAAGGGAAAAAAAATCTATCTATTAAAAGAAGAAAAATTGAAGAGAGCAACCAAATCAATAAACAAATCTACCAATGGTAATAAACTCTAAATACGAAACTAAGAGAAACCTAAAACCAGAAACAAATTAGATGCAGAAAGCAACCCCCAAGTGTACAGTTGCTCCCAAAGTGCACCGCCTGAATTTTTGGATGATTCATTGTCTATTTAGGTATTCAGAGATGCAGGGTACATCAAGTTGGTTGTGAAGATTTAATCTGCTGTTCCTGAGGCTGCTGGGAGCGCTTTCCCTTTCTCTACTTTGTTCACAGTGCTCCTGGGGTTCAGCTTTGGATTTGGCCCTGTCTCTGCGTGTAGGTCACCTGAGGGCGTCTCTTCCCCCCACCCCCAGACAGGACGGGGTTAAAGGAGCTGCTGATTAGGTGGCTCTGGCTCACTCAGGCCGGGGGGAGGGAGGGGTACGGAATGCCGGGTGAACCTAAGGCGGCAGAGGCTGGCGTGTTGTTGCAACAGCCTGAGGTGCGCCATGTGTTCTCCCAGGAAGTTGTCCCTGGATCATGGGACCCTGGCAGTGGCGGGCTGCACAGGCTTCTGGGGGGGGAGGTGTGGATAGTGACCTGTGCTTGCTCACAGGCTTCTTGGTGGCTGCAGCCGCAGCCTTAGCGTTTCATGACCGTCTCTGGGGTCTGCACTGATAGCCGCGGCTCGCGCCTGTCTCTGGAGCTTGTTTAGGTGGTGCTCTGAATCCCCTCTCCTTGTGCACCCCGTAACAATGGTCTCTTGCCTCTTAGGCAGTTCCAGACTTTTTCCCAGACTCCCTCCCGGCTAGCTGTGGCGCACTAGCCTCTTCGGGCTGTTTTCACACTGCCAACCCCAGTCCTCTCCCTGGGATCCGACCTCCGAAGCCTGAGCCTCAGCTCCCAGCCCCTGCCCGCCCCGGCGGGTGAGCAGACAAGCCTCTGAGGCTGGTGAGTGCTGGTCGGCACCGATCCTCTGTGCTGGAATCTCTCTGCTTTGCCCTCCGCACCCCTGTTGCTGTGCTCTCCTCTGTGGCTCCAAAGCTTCTCCCTGCCACCCCCCGTATCCACCAGTGAAGGGGCTTCCTAGTGTGTGGAAACTTTTCCTCCTTCACAGCTCCCTCCCCAAGGTGCAGGTCCCGTCCCTATTCTTTTATCTGTGTTTTTTCTTTTTTCTTTTGCCCTACCCAGGTACATGGTGAGTTTCTTGCGTTTTGGGAAGTCTGAGTTCTTCTGCCAGCGTTCAGTAGGTGTTCTGTAGGAGTTGTTCCACATGTAGATGTATTTTTGATGTATTTGTGGGGAGGAAGGTGATCTCCACGTGTTACTCCTCCGCCATCCTGAAGGTCTCCCAGTAATGTATTTCTGATTGTCGGTTGATGAAAACTCTACAGAGCAGGAACATATTTTTAGACCTTTCATATATAAAAGACTGGGGTTCTGAGTTAGATTTATCTTTTGGCAGATCACTTGGATTTGATAATTTTAGCATCTATTCTAAAATAACATAGATATGCATATATGGCACCTTATGAGAATTCTATTTCGCATACACTACAAGGGATAACACATTTCCAAATGGGTCAGCTACTACTTCTATAGTCTAGAATTGATGTTTTGTTTTCTATCTTGAAAATAGACCAAGTGTTGATGAAAACCTGGCAAAACGGACTTTTTAATTCTATTTTTTTTTCTCTTTTTTTTTAGCCTGATGCTGGGTAGGGGTTTGGGGGGAGGGAAGCATTATCAGGGGAAGCTAAACTTCATCCAGCAGAGTTTTCTGGTCATTTTAACCCTTGGGAAGGGAACCCAGTTTTATTTCCCATTCTTGTACTCCGGGAGAGCAGAAAGGGAGCATTTCAGTATAAGTACTTTTCACCCATGCGGTGCATGACAAGTACATCACTTAACACTGGCACATACTTGTAGGTAAAAGTATACTTCAGTAAGTGTAATGAAACCTTGCTGAACTGTGCTGAAGCAATTTAGACCATTTATTCCACTTCACTACTGAAGAATTTCACTATAAGCAACTTTACAAAGAGGGAGAATATAGAAGAACACACTCTGTGGCAAGCACTTTAGATGGCTTATATAATGTCAAAATGCAAGTCTTCTTTCAATTTATCAGGAATTTTCCCTTGATATTATAGATGTTATTAAATTGAAAACCACAAATGCTAAACTAATTTGGGTAAAATATATGTTATCTTCATAGCAGAAGGTGTAATATAAATTTAAAAAATACCCTTAGAAAATACTTCCCATTCATACTTTATTACTTCTGTGTTTTTCTGTAATGTATTTAAACAGCTGTTGCAGTTTGCCCTATACATATTTTAAACTGTAGTCACCCACACTGTTATTTTATCAACTAGATGGTTTAGATTAGTATTAGTTATTTACAACCTCTTCCTACCTGGTCCTTTCTTAGGCTAAGGAGAGAATCCCAGGAGCATGTTTATTATTTGTTTTGTGGAGGGGCTAATGGGTGAATATATAAATTGGATAAATTTCTTTAAATAAGAAAAGAACAGAGACACTAAAGGGGGATTGGAGTTTGAGGAGAAAAAAGAAGGAGTTTCAGGTGATAGGAAAAGGGAGGATAATCTGAGGGATTTCAAAGAAAGATAAAAGGGATCGGGGTAGGAGGGAAAGAGTTTTAAAGATTTGTTGTGTCATCTATTATGTAACTCCTTTCTCAGCCACCCCAGAAAACCTCTAGTAAAATTCAGTTGTTGGTCCATGCTTTTGGAGTGTTTATGTTTGTTTACGATTTTGGATGTATGTGTGAGGCTGGCTTTAAAGTGTCAGTGGCTATGAAAAGAGTGGAAACCTTTTAGAATTTTGGGTAAAATAAGCAGTAGTATACTAAGAAGTAGAATACAGTTTGCTTGGGTAGGAAGGACTATTTTATCATTTATTTAGAATCATTTAGAATTTTCTGTGCCGGGTGATAATAAAAAGCAGATTTTTTTTTTTCACTCTTATTTTGTTTTTGAATTTGCTACGAACGAGTCTCCTGGTTACAGGCATCCAGGCAGACTGCTCCTCCCACCCTCCTACCTCGGTCTGTCATTAGAAATAAGCAAAAACTCTAATTTAAAATAAGGCAAATGTTGTAGGAATTTCAATCAGTAGCTTACCCCTCTTTTTTTTTTTTCAGATGTTCTGTACCAACTCAGAGGACGCTTCAGGAACCTAAGTGACCAATACGCTTTGAAGTCCCTGGTGAGTTTGGTCCTAATTTGTAGCCATTCTATTGTACTTGTAGATCGGAGGCAGTTCCCAAAATAGGGAATGTGGAGAACGATGTTCCTGTCTTCCTGATAGCTGAAATTCCTTTGTATGTCTATTTCTTAGCACACGTAAAGGGGTCAGAATAGATTCTTGGGTTTGTTTTTTAGTTTTTGTCCTTTCTTTCTCATTTCCCTCCTGTTTTTCTTTCTCTTATTTTATGTCTACCTGTTCTCTTTCTGGCTCTGTTTTCCATACATAAAATAGTGGATCATCAGTGACCAGTGAAGTTATGAAGGGATATAGTTAGAGCACCCACTGGTAACTTTTCTGGTTTCTTCATCGCTGGTCAAACTCAAGTTTAATGAGTTTCAATTACCAGTTTTCTTTTGTTGGGGCAATCAAAAGGAAGAGCCAGGGAAAAAGAACATGAGGGAAAATGAGTAAGCAAAGATACTACCATGGAAATAATGAGGGTAAGACCATAAAAGTTACATTAGTCATTTGTTTCCAATCCACTGCCCTCTCTTTCACCATGTCTGTACTTGCAGAATATTTATAATTTATTATAAATTATAATTTATAAATGTATTTATTATAAATTTATAATTTATTATAATATTTAGAAATCTTAGTTGCTTGCTTTTTTTGATGTAAACTTAGATTTCCTCTCACAGTAAATAACTGTGCTGAATTGTTAAAGTTGGAGTTTTGTTGCTAGTTGTGTTGCTTCAGCTATATTGTAAGGAGGCGAAAAAAGCTGGTGACAGCAAACACAGATTCCTCTCATGGTCTCTTAGGTCACTTGTGCCTTGTTTCCTTTTCTCCTTCTACTTTCACTTACTGCTGAAGGGTTCTGGTCATTTGTGGTGTACCCTTGCTCTTCTGATAGGATCTCACTGAACTCCACCTATGGGTGGTGTCCTGTGGGTGTGGGTGGTAGCGTGAAGCTTGTGCCTGGGCTGCCAAGACATGGAACAGTCACCTTCCGTCTTAATGCCAAACTTTCGCAGTGTTATTTTTGACCATGTGTAAACAACTGAACTATAGCTAAAACAGGGGTCATCAAACTTTTTCTGTAAAGGGCCAGATAGTAAATATTTTAGGCTTGCAGGTATCTAGTGGGAACAAAAATGTGCAACCTAAAAGTTGAGAATTATGTTTTATTCAGTGGACATACTGAGGACTTAAGCCTGGGAGACAGCCTCTCAGCTAGTTCTGAGGGACTGTTCCGAAGAAGTAAGGGAGGAGCCAGGATATACAGGAGTTTTTGCAAAAACAAAACAAAGCAAGACAAAACAGGTAGTCAGAACATCAAAAGATTGCTGTTAATCTTTTGAAAAAAATTTGAAGAAAAACAGACACCACAAGATAGTGAATTTAGCATCTTTCTATGCCTGGGAAGATGCAAGAGTCTGGGCTCATTGAAATCCTTCCTTTGATATGTACCTTAACTATTTAGGACCTGTATCCTGCTTTTATTTACCCTGAATCCCCTCAGGGTGCACGGTTGGGGGTGGCTGCAGTGGCTGAGGGCTTGATGGCTGCAACATCCTTTGTTTACTGATATGGCAGGGGACATTCTTCCTCAACACAGGCAATATAGTCTCTGTCTATTTAACTTTGCTGTTGCAGTGCAAAAGAAGCCATAGATAATGATAAACAAATGGGTGTGGCTACATTCCAATAAAATTTAATTATGGACACTGAAGTTTGAGTTTCCCAAACTTTTACATGTCATGAAATATATTCTTCCTTTGATTTTTTTCAACCATTTACAAATGTAAAAACCATTCTTAATTTGTAGGCTGTACCAAAACAGGGAGCAGGCTAGATTTGGCCTGCAGACTGTAATTTGCTGGATGTGAACTAGAACATTATTCTTTGCCATGTTATTCTGCACCACAAATTTAGTGGTTTAAAACAAAAACTGTTTATTTATTTAGCTTGACATTTGTTGGTCGGCAATTTGGATGGGCTCCACTGGGTGGTTCTTGACTAGTTTCATGTATGTGTCTGTGGTCAGCTGTTGGTCATATAGTTGGCTCTGTTTCTAGGGGTTACTGGCTATTGGCTGGGGTAATCAAGGCGATTGAAGGTCATGTATCTTTCATCAGCTAGCAGGCTAGCCTATGCTTGTTCACATGGTGGTTCTAAGAGAAGCCAAAATAGCCAAGCCGCTATGTCTGAGTACTTTTCGAGGTTCTGTGCTGTCCATTTTGCTACTGTCTCATTGGCTAAAACAAGTCACATGGCCAAGTCCAGCATGTGGGAGAGGACTAACTAACTAAGGTATGGATACAGGCAAGTGTGAACAGTTAGAGTCTTACTGCCATAACCTACCATAGAAGGCCCCTGTCATGATGATTTATATCCCTTCCATAGGCAAAATACATTTCCTCCCTCCTAAAACCCCCTAAATTTCATCTAGTCACAACATCAGGCTCACAGTCCAGGATCTCTTGATATATAATGATGTCCGAAGTAAGTTTTTGGATGCAGCTCTTCTTTATCTCGTTGCACTACAAAGATAAGTTACAACATACAGTGTTAAGTTAAGAACATGATAACTACAATAGGGAGAACCATTTGAAAGGGGAAGAGTGGGGGACATACAGCAGCCACTGGTCCAGAGAAATTCTGAAATCCTGCCAGGTGTGTGCCGCCAGAGCCCGCCAGATCCCCTGTACTCCAGGATCAGGAAATTTTCCCTGATTAGGCTGAGCCTCAGCTTCCTGGGAGTGTTTCTCCAGTCTGTTGTTTTTTTCACAGCTCTCTGGGAGTGGTACCCTCGTCCATTGTTCTTCACAGTTCTTTACTCTGACCTCTGAGATGTCATACCTTATTTATAAAAAATGGATTGTGTGTGCAGCTGAATATCGTCCTCAGCCTTCTTCATTCTTATGGAGTTTGAGGGGCCCAGAGGCTCTTTTTAGTTTGAGCTGACGTGGTCTCTTTCAACCCAGGATTGCTGTGCTTTTATCAGTGTAATTGACTTCAACATTTTGAGAGCTTCCTATGAATCTGATTCAGGTCTAGAAGCCACATTCACAATTCTTATAGATACAGTTTTCGTTCTTTCTTGGGTGTGTCAAGCTGCTGGGGAAGCACCCTGAAGAATTTTGAAAGTCATTGTTTTTTTTTTTGATCTGTGAGTATCTACTATAAATGTCCTTAAAAATTTTAGAGTTCTTAACAAAGGACTTATAGTCACACTTTGATTTGATCTTTATCCTGAAGCTATTTATTACTCTGACAATTTTTTACTGACTGGGGAGATTGAAGATAAAGAACAGTTAACTCTTTGCCCAGCATGTCCTGGCCCCTCTATAGTCCCCCTAAGTTCTGCTTCCAGAAAGAATTTTCTTGAGCTCATCTCTCCTTTCCAGTACCTTGCCATAGGCAGCTAAAAGAAGCCAATTGACAAGTTTAGCTTTTTGTGAGGTGATCTCCCTAGCCAAATCCAGAAGTTTATGAGCTACTACGGGCAAAGTTTTTATTAATTATTTCACAACTACGTAACTTAGGTCACTATTTTTCTAGCCTGCTATAGCGGTTTCCTTATCCCTTTCATAGCCTCTGCTAACTGCGCTCACCACTTTTCCAGTCGGCATAGTTTCTTTGCAGCTTTTCCAGCCTCCACTAGCCACCTATTCCAAAGCTAATGCCACATGTTTTGGGCTTTTGTTACAGAAGCACCATACTTCTTTGTACTAATTTCTTTATCAGTTCTTGTTGCAGCAAAACAAAGCATTCCAAAACTTAGTGGCTTAAAACAATCATTTGTGTCACTCATGTGCTCACTCACTTAGTGGCTTAAAACCATCATTTGTGACACGTGTACTGGAAAATCTGAGCAGGTTCAGCAGGGCAGAACTTGGCTGGTCTTGGCTGGACTCACTCATACATCTGCAGTCATTGACAGTTAGAGAAGAGGCTTGACTTCAGGTGTTGGCTGGCTGCTGAGGGGCAACAGGGAGACTGGGCCACGTGTCTCTCATTATCAAGCTGGCTAGCCTGGGCTTGTTCAAGCAGTGGTGATGGCAGGGGTTCCAAGATCAGCCAGAGAGGGCCAGTCCCAATGTGCAAGCAATTTTTAAGTCTCTGCTGTGTCACATTTACTGCTGTCACATTGGTTAAAGCAAATCACATGGCCAAGTCCAGACCAAAGTGAGTGTGGAATTACCCGAGGGCTTACACTGAAGGAAGGGGTGAGTACAGAAAGGTGGGAACAAATTCGGAGCTATTATGGCAACAGTCTGCTAGTCTTATGCGAAACAGAACAGACTACAATCTGACACATAGAAAGCCTGCCAAGTTTCTATGCTAGCAAAAGAGCTAAACGGTCACTAAGTTTGCTGAAATTGCAAGTTTTGGGTGACTAGTTATGCAGCTTGTTGATACAGACGTGGAAAATTCAAGTTATGGCTCCAAATTTGGTAAATGATACTTGCTGAATATCAGGACTATATAGATTTCTCTGCTTTTGGTGCTTGAGCTATCAAAAATGCAAGGGGATAGAAAGAAAAATGCTTCTGAGGGTAGACAGCGTGAAAAATAACAAAAATTAATACTCTCTAACATTTACAGGGTGTTGGTCACGTGCCAGATACTGTGCTAGTAGCTTTCATGGATTATGTCATTATATCTCTTTTAACAACAGAAAAATTAACATTGAGAATTTGAAAAGAACTTTTTTCTTTTTTTAGATCTAGGGAGCATGACCTCCTCTCAGTATAATGAGAAAGCTTTTACATTATGGTGCTAAGGATTAGGGGATCTCTTTTCAAACATCACTGGTTGGAGGTTGGAGTTTATAGAAAAGTGTAGGGGTCTACACTTTACTTTGGGGTCTACTGGTCATTTGTTCCATCTCCTAATTGCATGAGTATTACTGTTTGGGGCAGTTTTCATCTTTATAATGAATCCAGCTGAAACTGAAGTCCTTTCCTTTTGCCTTTATCAAGTAAAACATTCTAGTATAATAATTGGCTCTTGGGAAGAGAGCATATTGCGATTCTCTTTGCATATTTCTCATCCATTCTTTATTGACCCCAAAATGCGAAAGAAGAAAATAACAGAGATTTTCCCGGAATGAAATATTTGCTTTTCATGATTAACGTAATTTATAAGGATTCACAGAAAAGTTAGCAAAGAAGTGACAAGGAGTTAGACTTGAGTAGAAGAGTAAAGAAGTAGAATTATTAAAGGTGTTTTTCTTCAGAAACTTAGGTCAAAGTGAAGATTAGGATGGAGGAAGCGGACCAGGAATATATCAACAGATCAAGAATATAGCAATATATCAACGGCTTCCCTTTAAATGGATAGAAACTGACATACACACACGCAATTGGAATTGAGAGATGGATGGGTGGGGGTAAAAGAAGATTCTGTAAAGACATAAAACTGATAACCAAACTTTATTTTTGTATTTAAAAAGCAGTACTTTCTCCATGAGAGAAAAAGGTTTTTTTAAAAAAAAATTAAGCTGAGTTATAAGCAAGAAAAAAAATTTGAAAAGTGTCTCAAGTGTTCAAGTTTGTGACTCTAAAGTACAATCTATAACTGGCTAACTATGGCAAAAGTAGAAGAAATTTCAGCAGTTAAGAAGGTACCTTACTTTAGACTGATAGACATATATACCAGACTGAACAAATGGAAAATTCTTAAACCCTTACAGAAAAACAAGCGCGTTGACAATATAGTTCAATGTTGAAGGAAGGTAATAAGTCCACTCGATTGTGGAATGCTTAATTTTTTTAAACCTTGATTTCCTCCTTTTTTTTTTAAAGAATATTGATGCTTTTGTCGTTGTGATATGACTTGCAGAAATTCTTATTAGTTTTACTTTTTAATTTTGAAAAATTTCAAACCTTCAGAAAAATTAAAGAAGCTTTACTGAATTCTAGAATACCCGTGTACATTTCACCTAGATTTATCAATATTTTCTCACATTTTATCTCTTTATGAATATGCATAATTATCATCTATCTATATGTATCTACCTAATCATGCTGAATTATTTGAGAGTAAGTTGAAGATGTCATGACTCTTCACCCCTAAATACTTGAAGCATATATGTCCTTACAGCCTCATGTATTCATTTCATTTAATACAGATTAATTATAAAATTCAGGAAATTTAACATTAATACAGCACAAATTACCTAATATACAGTCCATATTCAGATTTTTCCAATAGTTCTAATAGAACTATTTTTAGAGAAAAACAAACAAATAGAACAAAATACCCTTTTTCCCTTCTCGGCATCAATCCAGAATTACATATTGCGCTTAGTTATTGTGTCTCTTTAGTCTCTTTTAATCTGGACCAGCCCATCAATCCTTTTGTTTTTTTCATGACGTTTTGAAAATAACAGGCCAGTTATTTTGTATAACATCCCTGAATTTGTGTTTGATTGTTTCCTCATGATTAGATTCAGGTTGTGCATTCCTGTCAGGTGTACTGTCTACATGGTGTTGTCCTTCTCAAGGATATGACCTCATGTCACACAATGTCAGTTTATCTCATTATTGGTGATGCTAACTTTACTACTTTCATTAGGAGGTGTCTGCAACTGTCTCTACTTAAAGATGCCATTCCCTTTGCTAACTAATATGTAAACCAAGAGGAGATACTTAGGTCCTATTCCCCAACTAACTTTTGCCCAGAGGCTGTAACGTTTACTGATAATTTTTGCTTAAATCAGTTATTACTATGTTAGTTACCAAATATTTTATTTTTACCAATTTTGATCAAGCAGAAATTTTTACCAGTGATTTTTTTAAAAAAAGAGTGTAAAACAGGTTATCATAGGGATGAATACATCTGTAGACAACCAGAAGGGCCCAGTATTACTACAGGTAATTAATCTGGAAAGGCAAAAAAAAAGAATAACTCCATTGAAGAATGAAGCTATTGCAACAAATACTCTGAATTTTTCGTTAAGCAGCAGAATGGTCGTAAGCTAGGTCTATGAAGTGTAATGCGTGCATCAACCATTTCCCCCTGCATAATCTTAAACTGCTTTGCATTTATTCATAATCATGCACGGTAATAATCAGGAAAATGTTTGGACTATACGAAAAAAAGAGCTTGGCACCAAGTACAATAGAACAGAAATATGAGAACAAGGGAACCAGGTAAGTCGTTTAAGATTGGAAGATGTTTACATAAAATTTCTAAAGCAATTGATAAATGATACTACGTATATTACTAGTTTTTCTTTCTCTATTTCTGGCTAATTTTATTAATAAACTGTAGCTTTAGATTAGTCTCAGGTGCATCTAGTGAATTCAAAAAAGAATGACTCTGCAATCAAGTATCATGTCTTGCTGAATAAAATGTGTATTTTGTGCAACCTGAGACCGAAGGCTTTCTCAGCTTCTTGGAGTTTTAAATTAGACAGCCCCCACTTCTTGCAGACACAGTTGCTTATTTGTCAGTTTGAGTTTGATTTATCTCAAGCAGGAGCTAAAACTGTATTAAAATCTTCTGTTAAGCATGTAAAATTCCACCTATATACAGTCAGTAAGCTAAACATCTCTAATAAAAGACAGCTGTGTTCTCATTGGAAGCAAAAATAAGATAGTAAGAGATTTGTTTCTGTGAAGGAGGATATGAAAAGTATTAGAAACCAAGTGTCTTCTCTTTATAAAGTGGCGCTGATATAGAAGGCAGTAAAAATATTTTTCATGATTTTTTTAAAGTACACATAAAATAACCAGTGAATCTGTGTATTCAGCTGTTGATCAGTTTAGTGATGGGCTGAAAAATTAGTGAATTAGTGAGTGTCCTCTGCTTTATTCATTATTTCACTATATTTTTTTCCTTTCTGATTGCATCTCTGTGAGAATAAACCCAGAATATAAAGTTATATAAAATTGATGGTTTTTTTTTTTTTTAATTTTTTAAATTAATTAATTAATTTATTTTTGGCTGTGTTGGGTCTTCGTTTCTGTGCAAGGGCTTTCTCTAGTTGCGGCAAGCGGGGGCCTCTCTTCATCGCGGTGCGCAGGCCTCTCACTGTCGCGGCCTCTTGTTGCGGAGCACAAGCTCCAGACGCGCAGGCTCAGTAGCTGTGGCTCACGGGCGTAGTTGCTCCGCGGCATGTGGGATCCTCCCAGACCAGGGCTCGAACCCGTGTCCCCTGCGTTGGCAGGCAGATTCTCAACCACTGCGCCACCAGGGAAGCCCCATTGATGGTTTTATAATTACTGTTTCCATATAATTTCAGAGATTATTTTTGGCTTCTTGACATTTTTGTTTTGCTCATTTATTTGTACATGTTAAAATTTAAAAATTCTATTAGATAAATTAAAAATGTTATGAGTATGGATTTTTAGCCTTAAAAATATGCAACCAAAGAGAATGGCCCATTCACCCTAGAGTTGATTAGCTATCTGATTAACTATCTTGTAAATTTTTGTCCATATGTATAGCATAATGTACATGAAAGGAAACAAAGGTTAAAACTGATGACTTCATGTTAAGAAACTTAAGCCGAAATTAAGGCAATGTGGTTTGATTACAGCTTAGTCTTTAGAATTCTGTTTTGGTTCACCTGATTATGGTGGTGCACTGAAATTCTAGGATTCATTCATTTATTCATCTTGAACATTTATTTAGTGCTGACACATAGAAATTGTTTAATAAACAGTCATTATAATGCTTTTAATGCATTATACACATCGCACACATCCACACGTGCATTTTGCTGACATGGATTCCTCACAGATTGCATATATTATAAAAACAAAATTTAAATTTCAATGTGGTTTTATGTTTATCTCATACATTTAATAAATATTTGAGGGCCGTCCATCAGCCAGGCACTGTACCAGTCTCCAGCAATACATCTCTGGGTAAGATATATGGACCCTCAGCCTTCAGGGAGCTTATATTTCTGTAGGAAAGACAGAAAAGAAATAAGTACACAGGTAAACAACATAATTAAATATTTTCATGAACCATGAAGGAAAAGTGCCCAGAGTAACTGGTCTTGGCAATTAAGTGTGTGCATATGTGTGTGTGCATGTCCCTGTGTGTTTGTGTGTATGTATATGTATGGATGTGTTCTGTGTGTGCATGTGTATGTAGTTGACCCCTGAACAATGAGGAGGTTAGGGGCACTGACCTCTGCCACAGTCAGAAATCTGCATATAACTTTTGACTACCCCAGATCTTAACTACTAATAGCCTACTGTTGACCAGAAGCCTTACCTGTAACATAAACTGTTAACACACATTTTGTATGTTACATGTATTATATACTGTATTCTTATAATAAAGTATGCTAGAGAAAATAAAATGTTATTACAAAAATCATAAAAAAATACATTTATAGTACTGTACTGTATTTATTGATACAATAAGTTTATATCATCTGTTTAAGAAGATGAATATTCTGTCATTACCTATGTCAATGCTGTCTTATAAGATAAAAAACACTGTAGATGTTATACATATTACTAATACTAGACATCAAAAAATGGTAATGTAAAAAAGAAATTCATACTTATTTACAGGTATACCGTTATTCACGCATTGATAACGAAGAAGCAGCAATATGATTGCTAGTATAATCGATACAACTTCTTCACAGTAGCCTAGCCTATACATTAATGAAATAATTGAATACAGTTTTTATGGGATACATTATTACCATGTTCATAGTACATTTTTGGAAACATTGTTACATTTTTCAAAAAACCACTTACCTGTGATGATAGGCTGACATGCAGTTTCTCTAATTATAAGAGAGAGAGGCATACTGTATGGTAATGTAATTCTTTGAAAGTTGTAAAACAGTGTTAGAAAACTAACATGTTAATTTTATATTAAACATCACTCACCTTATGCCTATGTCAAGTTAGGCTATCCACTTCAATACAGGTCTTGCACATGATGTTCTACATGATGAA
This sequence comes from Balaenoptera borealis, assembly GCF_965194805.1. NCBI lineage: Eukaryota > Metazoa > Chordata > Mammalia > Artiodactyla > Balaenopteridae > Balaenoptera > Balaenoptera borealis. The sequence continues at coordinate 56,204,096 of NC_138864.1, read as the reverse complement.
TACTTAGGCAATGATGATGACGGCACAAAAATGTCTCATACAGTTCTTGCTGTACAGTTACTAGATTTTCACACGAAGACACACACGTACCCAACAGATACATTTATTAACTGTACGGCATGATAATTACTTACTCTTCATGAAGTGGAAGTGTATCATTTAAAATGTTTTCATCCTCATCATCTTCATGTTGAGTAGGCTGAGGAGGAGGAGGGAGAGGAGGGGCTGGTCTTGCTGTCTCAGGGGTGGCAGAGGCAGAAGAGGTGGAGGAGGTGGAAGGGGAGGAAGGAGAGGCAGGTACACTTGGTGTAACTTTATAGAAATACACTGTAATTTCTGCCTGACTTTTTTGCTTTTTCATTTCTCTAAAAATGTTTCTATATGGTACCAGTCCTTCTTCTACCATTTGCTTTAGTTTCAGCGCCTGTATCATGGAAGGGTCCATGTCATAAAAAGAAGTCAAAGCAGTCTTGGATAATTGGAACTCTTCCAATTATTGTCTAACATCAGTCTTTTTCTGGCACTGCTTCTTCTACGACTTCTTCATCCTCTGATATTGGTTCAGAAGCACTCATCTCCATCAAGTCATCTTCTGTTAATTCTTCTGGTGTGTTGTCTATAAGCTGTTGAATTTCTTCAAGATCCATACCTTGAAATCCTTGAAACAGGTTATGGCCACCTGTTTTGCCATAACCACAATCTCTTTCATGATTTCCTTGATAGGCTCTGTTGTAAATCTTGTGCTGTCATGCATAACCTCTGAACACAGTTTTCTCAAGCAGGAATTTATTATTTTGGGCTTGATGGCTTTCATAGCTCTTTCTATTAACAAAGATGGCATCTTCAATGGTGTAATCCTTCCAGACTTTTACGATGTTCTCTCTATCAGGGTTTTCTGCCACAGCATTGAAAAGCCTTTCCCTAGAATACCATGTGTAATGAGTCTTAAAACTCCTTATGACCCCCTGATCTGCAGGCTGAAATAAAGATGTGTTTGGGGGCAAGTAGACCACTTTGATGCCTTTGGTGTTGAACTCATGGGGTTCTGGGTGACCCAGGGCGTTGTCCAATATCAAAAGAACTTGAAAAGGCAATCCCTTACTGGTAAGATACTTCCTGTCTTTAGGGACAAAGCATCAATGCAACCAATCCAGAAAAAGGGTTCGCACTGTCTAGGCCTTCTTGTTGTACAACCAGAAGTCTGGCAGCTGGTGTTTATCTTTTCCCTTCAAGGCTCGGAGATTAGTAGCTTTACAGATAAAGGTAGACCTGATCACAAACGTGACTGCATTTACACAAAATAGTAGAGTTAGCCTATCCCTTATGCCTTAAATCCTGGTGCTTGCTTCTCTTCGTTACTAATAAATGTCCTTTGTGGCATTTTTTTCCAGAATAGGGCACTTTGGTCTGCATTAAAAACCTGTTCAGGCAGATAGCTTTTCTCCTCAGTGATTTTCTTAATGGCATCTGGAAACTCGTCTACTGCCTCTTGGTCTGCAGAAGCTGTTTATCCTGTTATCTTGACATTTTTTAAGCCAAACCTCTTTATAAAACTATCAAACCATCCTTTGTTGGCATTAAATTCTCCAGCTTTAGATCCTTCACCTTCATTTTGCTTTAAGTCGTCATATAATGATTTTGCTTTTCTAGAAACATATTAGTGTATATAGGTATACCTTTCTTATAGCAATCCTGCACCTGCATGTCTGCATTTTCAGTACAAGATTAGAAGGTATTTTTGCCAAAAGTGCAAGGTTTTTCATTGCTGCTGGCATAGCTGCAGTGATGGCTTCACAAGTTTCCTTTTTTTTTTTTTAAAAAAAAAAAAAAGGGCTTCCCTGATGGCTCAGTGGTTAAGAATCCTCCTGCCAATGCAGGGGACACAGGTGCGAGCCCTGGTCCGGGAAGATCCCACATGCCACGGAGCAACTAAGCCCATGCACCACAACTTCTGAGCCTGCGCTCCAGAGCCCAGGAGCCACAACTCCTGAAGCCCGGGTGCCTAGAGCCCGTGCTCTGCAACAAGAGAAGCCACTGCAATGAGAAGCCCGCTCACCGCAACTAGAGAAAGCCCGCGCACAGCAACAAAGACCCAATGCAGCCAAAAATAAATAAATAACATAAATAAATTTTAAAAAAATACACAAAAAAAACAGTGGTCCTTACGCTGGATTCATTTATCTTGAAATGGCAGGCAACCGCAGCTGCCGAGCTCACTCTACAGTACATATCAAGCAACTCAACTCTTTCTTGTAACATCATGACTTCTCTGCTTCTTGGGAGTACTTCCAGCATCACTAGTGGTGTGTCATATGGGTCCCATGGTGTTATCCAGGGCTTATGGTATTGGACTAAATAAAAAACAAGCAAGAACCATGAGAGATCACTTTTTACTGTGATCACTTTTTACTTTTTACTGTGGTAGGCAATTTACTGGAGAGACAAACTGCTCAGTTGGAGAGGATTAGTGTCATATGGCATTTTAAGCGGATTTTTAATAATGATTTTAATAATGACTTTATGTTTGTTTACATTTCTCTCAACTGCAAATGGCGCCATGTACGGTCTGTAAGTGTTTGTGTGCGTAAGTTTGATAAATTTTAGCTTTTTATAATAGATTTGTATATGTTTTATGTTAGTAAATTATAGACTAGTATCTATCTATATATTTTATACATTCATGACATACCTTTTTCCTAATTTTTGATATTTCTAGGCCATGTGCTTTGTCTGTGAGTTTTTTCAAATTGTCACAAATCTCCAAACATTTTTCTAATATACTTATTAAAAAAATTTGTGTGTAAGTAGACTTGTGAAATTCAAACCTGTGTTGTTCAGGGGTCATCTGTTATTTACGTATGTGATACTGTGGATTGGGTAGTCAGAGAAGTCCTCTCTGAAGGGCATCATATAGACCTGAAGAATGAGAAGAAATCAGTCACGTAAATGGGTGTGGAATGTTGTTCCAGAGGCAATCTTTAGGATTTAATATGATTTTATGATAGTTTTATGATTTTTAAGTTTGGAAATAACCAAATAACTCATCTAGTCCTCCTGAGGCCCCAGAAGTTCAAGTTACTTACCCAGTGTTGCACTAGCCAAGACTGGAATGCAGAGGTGGCTGCTACTCTGTAAAACAGAGTCAATTAAATACATAAAGACATAAAAGCAGAAAATTATCATGTGCGGTATTAAGGGAATGGCGTCGGAAGCTTAGAAAAAGCAGATCTCGTGCATCTTCACATTTTCCATTTCATCTAAACTCAGTGAAGAGTTTAAAATTGAATATAGGTAAGTTGGCTAAAAAACTATAATTCTGAGTCATCAGCAGCATATCTGAAAGGAACAACACAGCCAAGCCTGGCAGCTCCTATTTTTCAGATTAGAAATTAACTGCTATGTTGTCAGGATGAAATGGTATGTTTTATTATTGAAAAGGCAGCTCTATTAGCTTCTTTGGGCCACAAGGGCCCATTTATTTAATTACTTCTTCCAGGACACTAAGTGGATCCCTAGTGACCAGGCCAAATTATAGCACCTTAAAAGGTGAGCAACACATTCACTTTGATGGATAGTAGGTTTTCTTTACTTTCCTTCCATTTATTCATTTTTTTTTTCACTAAATATATAAATAATGGAGGAATCGAGTTTCTTTTCACCTCTGTTGAAAATAGCTTAGGGCCAGAGCATTTTTGATTCACTGTTAATAAAATAATATGATATAGAAATGAAAAGTAAGACAAATCTTCTAAATGAGGAACACAAGACTTGTTTTAGATTCCTTTAAAAAAATTCTTCAACAGACTTTATTTTTTAAAAAATAAATTTATTTATTTATTTATTTTTGGCTGCGTTGAGTCTTCGTTGCTGCACACACGCTTTGTCTAATTGCGGTGAGCGGAGGCTACTCTTTGTTGTGGTGCGCGGACTTATTGTAATGGCTTCTCTTGTTGTGGAGCACGGGCTGTAGGTGCGTGGGCTTCAGTAGTTGCGGCACGTGGGCTCAGTAGTTGTGGCTCGCGGGCTCTAGAGCACAGGCTCAGTAGTTGTGGCACATGAGCTTAGTTGCTCCCTGGCATATGGGATCTTCCTGGACCAGGGCTTGAACCCATGTACCCTGCGTTGGCAGGCGGACTCCCAACCACTGTGCCACCGGGGAAGTCCCCCAGACTTTATTTTATAGAGCAGTTTTAGGTTCATGGCAAAATTGAGAGGAAGGTACAGAGATTTCCCATATACCCCCTCCACAACCTCCCCCAGCCTCTCCTACTATGAACACCGCCCCCCCCACACCACCAGCCCCAGAGTAGTCCATTTGTTGAAATTGATGAACCAACATTGACACATCATTATTACTCTAAGTCCATACTTTACATTATGGTTCATTCTTGGTATTGTACATTCTATGGGTTTTGGCAAATGTATAATGACATGTACCCACCATAATCATATACTGAATAGTTTCTTTCACTGCCCTAAAAATCCTCTGCACTCTGCCTGTTCATCCCTCCCTCCTCCATAATCTTTGACAGCTACTGATCTTTTTACTGTCTCCATGATTTTGCTTTATCCAGAATGTCATATAGTTGGAATTGTACAGTAGGTAGTCTTTTCAGATTGGCTTTATTTACTTAGCAATATACATTTAAGTTTCCTCCATCTCTTTTCATGCCTTTGATAGATCATTTCTTTTTAGTGCTGAATTATATTCCATTGTCTTGGTGTAAGATTCCTTTTTTAGAGCTCTAAAGTTAACAGAGATTTTGAATGAGAAAATTTAAAATCAGAGAAGGAAAAATAAGTTATAATTATATTTAAAAATTATTTTACAACAAAGCATGAAAACATAGATGGATTCTTATAATTAAGCATGCAAGAACATAAATATAAGTATTGTTTTATAGAATGTCTTCCCTCTGTTAACAAAGTTGAGATTTTAATGCTAAAATCTCAATAGAGTCAATAGGAAAAAATAAAAATTAAGACATCTAATAATGTAAATGTAGGTCATGGGTAAATATCATAGTAGAACAAAATCTGTATCTTAAAGATATTTAATTGGACCAGCAGATAGCCAGCCTTTCAAGCAAATTTTCTTTCAGATTCTTTGAGTGTGGTTGATATTTAAGCTTTGCTAGCCTAGCATTGAGCATCTCTTACTAATGGGTTATGACTTTATCCTTTAATTTTTAATTCTTAGTTTCACATGCTATAAAGGGACAATTCTAACCCTTTTAAATGAATTTTCATTGGTACTCAATTTAGTTGTTTGGGATAAAAATATACAGTATCTCACAGCTTCTTTCTCAAGAGAAATTAAATCTTTTCAAACATTACTAATTTTCAGAACCTTCCTATATGGTAGGTGGGAGATATTTATCACAATTCCTATTGGATGAATTGAAAAGCGTATGCACAAGCTGTGAGTCAAGCTCTTTGAGATTAATTCATAAATCAGTAGGGATAAGTGAGAACAGAAATTCTATGTTTTGTGTGTGTTTTTAAAATTTTTATTGGAGTATAGTTGATTTACAGTGTTGTGTTAGTTTCTGCTGTACAGCAAAGTGAATTAGTTATACATATACATATATCCAAGAAATTCTATGTTTTGATTCTTGGGATCTGGTGTTTTGCCTTCTAAACTTTGCCTTGTTGATGCTAGTTATGTAGCAAATTGTCATGATTTGTATTTCATTAAATCATAATATATGACAACCTAGGAAGCCCTTTAAATTCTATTTGATTTTCTTTCTACTAGCACTGCTCCCCAATGGTGGAATGGAGGTGATTCAGTATGTTACTGCTTATGATGGAGAGGTCTGATTTTAGAGACAGGAGCTCAGGCTGAAATCATGGCTCTGAAACTTATTAAGAGTGTGCTCTTGGGAAAGTACTTAAACTGTCTAAAGATGTAAAAAACAAAGTGAGAAAGAGAGATATATCTACATAATATAATACCTACATCATAGAGTTCTTACGGAGATAACACCAAATATTGATTATAAAGTACCTGTAGAGTACAGTGCCTAACACACTGAAAATGCCCAGTGAAGATCAATTCTTATTAAAACCAGAAGTTAGAAACTTCTTGTTGTTATTTTATAGATCATAGGTTCCTCCAGCAATAGTGATTTAAATTTTAGCTTAAATTATTTAAATAAATATATTACTGTTATTTTTGGACTCAAATAAAAAAATTCCTTATCTTGCTTTCTCTATAGCGCAGATTTGTGAGGTTTCATCTTTGTGGAGAAGAAAAAAAACCCTCCCACAAACCCCTCTATGCTTCTAATACTATATCCAAGGAATGTAAGCTTTTGTATTGGAAAAAGTGTCTTTGTTTTCCCACTATCATGGTACAATTAACATTTTAACTATTGAGTATTTGTATAAACGTTGAAGTTTTTTTTTAAATAAATAAATTTATTTATTTATTTATTTATTTATTTATTTTTAGCTGCATTGGGTCTTCGTTGCTGTGTGCAGGCTTTCTCTAGTTGTGGCGAACGGAGGCTACTATTCATTGTGGTGCGTGGGCTTCTCATTGTGGTGGCTTCTCTTGTTGGGAGCACCGGCTCTAGGCACGTGGGCTTCAGTAGTTGCGGCACACGAATTCAGTAGCTGTGGCTCACAGGCTCTACAGTGCAGGTTCAGTAGTTGTGGTGCACGGGTTTAGTTGCTCCGCAGCTTGTGGGATCTTCCTGGACCAGGGCTTGAACCTGTGCCCCTGCATTGGCGGGAGGATTCTTAACCACTGCACCACCAGGGAAGTCCCCTAAACATCCAATTTTAGAACATTATATGTTATGACTTGATGCTTATCTGGCGTCAAATAAAAATCAAAATTATGATTCAAGTGACATGGGCTACAACTTATATTATTTTAAATTTATTTATTTACTTATTTATTAATGGCTTTGTTGGGTCTTCATTGCTGCACATGGGCTTTCTCTGGTTGTGGCCAGTGGGGGCTACTCTTTGTTGTGGTGCGTGTGCTTCTCATTGAGGTGGCTTCTCTTGTTGCAGAGCACAGGCTCTAGTCATGCAGGCTTCAGTAGTTGTGGCATGTGGGCTCAGTAGTTGTGGCACAGGGGCTCTAGAGCACAGACTCAGTAGTTGTGGTGCATAGGCTTAGTTGCTCTGCGTCATGTGGGATCTTCCCGGACCAGGGTTCAAACCCGTGTCCCCTGCATTGGCAGGCGGATTCTTAACCACTGCGCCACCAGGGAAGTCCCTTTATTTTTTTAAATATTGGAGTCAAGCAGAAAGCCCTCATCTAAGTGATAAAATTAACACATTAATTTTAACACCATATTGGTGGGATTTTTTGTTTTGTTGGGAAAAAAAGCACATCCATCCCTGTGCCCCCAAACATATTTATGTCCTACTTATAATATATTAACCTAAAGTCAGGATTTATTCACACCTTCCACTGACTATTATTTACTACAAACTCAGTGAATATTTGTTGAGTTGGTTTAATACCATTCTTTTGTAAATGGATGACCTTATTTTATGGATATTAGTCTTTACTTCCCTGTTCAAATCATTGTATGGGCTCTAGGAAGACCCTTCACTCTTTGTTTCTTTAAAATACAGCTTATTTGTTTATGCTTATTTCACTTAGCATAATATCCCTAGATGCATCCATGATGTCACAAATGACAAGATTTCACTTTTCTTAAGGCTGAGTAATATTCCATTATATATATATATATATATATATATATATATATACACACACACACACACACACACACACCACATCTTCTCTATCCATTCACCTGTCAGTGGGCACTTACATTGCTTCCATATCCTGGCTATTGTAAATAATGCTGCAGTGAATATTGGCATGCATATATCTTTTTGAATTAGTGCTTTTGTTTTCTTTAGGTAAATATTTAGAAGTGAAATTGCTGTATCATATGGCAGTTCTATTTTTAATTTTTTGAGGAACTTCCATACTGTTTCCCATAGTGGCTGTACCAATTTACAATCCCACCAACAGTGCACAAAGGTTCTTTTTTCTCCACATCCTTTCCAACACTTGTTATTTGTTGTCTTTTTGATGATAGCCATTCTGACAGGTGTGAGGTGATATCTCTTTGTGGTTTTGATTTGCATTTCCAGGATGAGTAGTGATGTTGAGCATCTTTTCATGTGTCTATTGGCCATGTGTATGTCTTCTTTGAAAAAAGTCTATTCAGGTTCTCTGCCCATTTTTTTAATCGTGTTGTTTGTTTTATTGATGTTGAGTTGTATGAGTTATTTGTATTTTTTGGATATTAACCCCTTATCAGATATATCGTTTGTGAATATCTTTTGCCATTCTGTAGGCAGCCTTTTCATTTTGTTGATAGTTTTCTTCATCAGGCAAAGCTTTTTAGTTTGATGTAGTCCCATTTGTTTACGTTTGCTTCTGTTTCCCTTCCCTGAGGAGACAGGTGTAAAAAAATATTGCTAAGGCTGATGTAAAAGAGCATACTGCCCATGTTTTTTTCTAGGAGTTTTATGTTTTCAGGTCTTATGTGTAAGTCTCTTAATCCATTTTGAGTTTATTTTTGTATATAGTGTGAGAAGGTAGTCCAGTTTGATTGTTTTGCATGTAGCTATCCAGTTTTCCCAAAGCCACTTATTAAAGAGGCTGTCTTTTCCCCACTGTATATTATTGCTTCCTTTGTCATAGATTAAATGACCATATAAGTGGGGTTAATTTCTGGACACTGTTCTGTTCCATTGATCTATGTGTCTGTTTTTGTGCCAGTACCATACTATTTTGATTACTGTAGCTTTGTAGTATAGTTGGAAATCAGGGCACATGATATCTCTAGCTTTGTTCTTCTTTCTCAAGATTGTTTGGACTATTCAGGGTCTTTGTGTTTCCATACAAATTTTAGAATTATATGTTATATTTATGTGAAAAATGCAATTGGTAGTTTGATAGGGATTGCTTTGAATCTGTAGATTGCCTTCAATAATATGGCCATTTAAACAATATTATTTTTTCCAGTTCATGAGCATTGTATATTTGTGTCACCTTCAGTCTTTCATCAGTGTCTTATAGTTTTCAGAGTACAAGACTTTTGCTTCTTCGGTTAGATTTATTCCTAGGTATTTTATTCTTTTTGATCCAAATGTAAATAGGATTGTTTTCTTAATTTTTCTTTCTGATAATTTGTTATTAGTGTATAGAAATGAATCAGATTTCTATATATTAATTTTGTATCCTGCAACTTTAATGAATTCATTTATTAGTTCTAATCATTTTTTGGTAGCATCTTTAGGGTTTTCTATATATAGTATAATGTCATCTGCAAATAATGGCAGTTTTACTTCTTCCTTTCCAACTTGGATTCCTTTTATTTCTTTTCCTTGTCTGATTGCTGTGGGTAGGACTTCCAGTACCATGTTGAAAAAAAGTGGCAAGAATAGGCATTTTTGTATTGTTCATAGAGGAAATGCTTTAAGCTTTTCACCATTGAGTATGAATGTTGGCTGTGGGTTTGTCATATATGGCCCTTATTATGTTGAGGTATGGTCCCCCTATACCTACTTTATTGAGAATTTTTAATTATAAATGAATGTTGAATTTTGTCCAAAGCTTTTTCTGCATCTACTGAGATGAGCATATGGTTTTTATTCTTCAGTTTCTTAATGTGATGTATCACATTGGTTGATTTGTGGATACTGAACTGTCCTTGCATCCCTGAGATAAATCCCACTTGATCATGGTATATGATCCTTTTAATATATTGTTGAACTTGATTTGCTAACATTTTGTTGAGGATTTTGCCATCTATGTTCATCAGTGATATTGACCTGTAATATTCTTTTCTTTTTTGTGTGTGATGTCTTTGCTGGTTTTGGTATCAAGATGTTGCTGGCCTCATAGAATGAGTTCAGAAGCATTATTTCCTCTTCAATTTTTGGATGGTTTGGGAAGGATAGGTATTAACTCTTCTTTAAATGTTTGTAGAATTCACCTACCAAAGCTCTCTGGTCCTGGACTTTTTTTGTTGGGAATTAAAAAAAAAAAATTACTGATTCAATTTCATTACTAGTAATCAGTCTGTTCATATTTTCTATTTCTTTCTGATTCAGTCTTGGGAGATTTTATGCTTCTAGGAATTTACCCCTTTCTTCTACATTGCCCAAATTGTTGGTGTGTAATGTTTCATAGTAATCTCCTGTGATTTTTTGTATTTCTATTGTGTTGATTGTAACTTCTCCCTTTTCACATCTGATTTCATTTATTTGGGCCCTCTCTCTTTTTTTCTTGATGACTCTGGCTAAAGCTTTATCAATTTTGTTTATCTTTTCAAAGAACCAGCTCTTAGTTTCATTGATTTATTCTATTATTCTTTTAGTCTCTATTTCATTTATTTCTTTTACAATCTTTATTATGTGTTTACTTCTACTAACTTTGCATTTTGTTTATTCTTCTTTTCCTAGTTTAGGTGTAAGGTTAGGTTGTTTATTTGAGATTTTTCTTGTTTCCTGAGATAGGCTTGTATTGCTATTAAATTCCCTCTTAGAACTGCTTTTATTGCATCCCATAGATTTTGGATTGCTGTGTTTCCATTTTCATTTGTTTCCCACTTTTTAAAAATTTCTTTTTAATTTCTTCAGTGACCCATTGGTTGTTTAGTAACATATTGTTTAGACTCCACTTGTTTGGGATTTTGCAAGGTTTTTTTTTTTTTTTTTTCCAGTTGATTTCTGGTCTCATACCATTGTGGTCAGGAAAGATGCTTGATATGATTTCAATCTTCTTAAATCTGTTGAGTCTCGTTTTGTGGCCTAGCATATGATCTATCCTGGAGACCATTCCATGTGCCTCAAGTGCCCTAATTTTTAATCCAAACCTTTTCCACTATGGCTTACTGATCCCCAAATAACCAAATTCTTATATCAGCATTACAAAAGGAAAAAACTTGTTAAACACAAAGCAAAGTGATTCCTAAGGTTATGTCTAATCTGGGGTACCTTATTAAAAATGTCTCTTGAACACATGCAATGCAATTTGTAGACACTGATGCCAATTTTCAGATTTTTGAAAATAGTAGTCACATCACACTGACGATCAGGAGTATTTTCTCATAAAATAGAGGATTGTATATGTGTGTGACCCCATCTGTACCTTTACTGTGCCTCCCTGCTCCCCATCCTGTTCACTCTTGTACCTCTTGGCTCATTAATTTTCTCCTTTTGTTCAGAGGGAAAGAAATTCTGCTATGATGAGCCTTGGCTCCTTACTCTTAATCTCACCCTCTACTGGTATCAGAGATGTTATGAACTCTCAAAATAAAACCTCACATCTGAAAACTCCACATAATCTAATGTCAAGTGAATTGACTTGGTGGAAGTGTCTTAGCATTATGTATGGATCATCATGTGTAAAGAAAATCACCTCATAATATTCTTCATCCAGCTATTGTCTTTAAAATTTAGGAAATTGACCAGCCATCAGATATATTTAGCAAACAAATACATTTAAGTTATAGGAAGGAAATTGAAATGGTGGTTTTGTTTTAATTAGCAATGCATTCTTAGTTGAATTAAGTCATAGTATGTGACTACTACATGTGCAGTTTTTTTTCATTGCTTGAATATTTATTTATTTAAATTAAAGTATAGTTGATTTACAATATTAGTTTCAGGTGTACAATATAGTGATTCAGTATTTTTATAGATTATATTCCATATAAAGTTATTATAAAATAATGGTTATATTTCCCTGTGCTGTACAATATATCCTTGTTGCTTATCTATTTTATGCATAGTAGTTTGTATCTCTTAATACCATACCCCTATCTTGCCCCTCCCCACTACATGTGAAGTTTTAAAGAAGGGAAGGCATCACTTACTTCCTAATTGGACCTGGTGGGAAGATCTTCCCATTTGTTCCCAAGTACCTGGAGGGTGTATCTTGGGACATACAATAGACAGTTGGGGAGATTTGCTTGAAGGTTAACTTCAACTTTGAATTTCTTTCTTTTGTTGTTTCTGTCCAGGGCAAGGGTTATTTGAAAGAAGTAAAGCAAATGCACCAATAAACATGCTCATAAATATGTTATTAATTAATATTTTATAATATAGCATGGCAAGTCTAAACTTCAGATTAGTGCAAGTCTTTACACATCTCAGCATGTTTAGCATATTTTATGCAAATAGTTGTTAAGAATAAAAATTCTAATTTCAAATGAAGAAAATTCATGACATGCACCTTGTGTTGCGGTTTAATCACTGTATACCCAGGAAGGTATCGACAGTTGTCCCGTGGAAGCTATTAAAGTTGCTGTCCAAGGTTAAATGAAATTGCAGTTTATCAGAACAGCATTGAGAAAATAAGGGAATCTGTTCATGGCTCTTGATTAATGCCAAGCGTGATCAACACAAGGGGGTTCATTAAGCCATACATCATGTGGGTAATTTAACATGTCATTGTGCCGGCTGTCTGCTTTGACGACGCACAGCCCTGAGTTTCAAAGTTGTATCTCTGACTCACTGAGTTCTACACAGAAGCATCCCTCATACTTCTTTTGCTGCACATTTTCTATTATGCATACTTAATTTTTTAGACATGTTAAACATTTCATATAAATTATTTAATATGTTTTGGGACAAAAATATATTTTGTTTTTGTAATGGGTTCCCCTCACACTATATATGGTAAAACTTATTAGGAAATTCTTCACCTTTTGAATTTTTCTTTTCCCTTAATCATATATATGTCTTAAAATCTGATGTGACTTGGAAAAAGCTATTGAAATTATTAACTCAATCCGTGTTACTTAATTTTTAGTACTCGTATTTGTGTGCTATAGTTAATACCACTTTCACAGTACAAATTTACAAGAAATGTTTTCTCATCATTCTTTTCTCAGTGGTTTTCTCATTATTCTTTGCTTATTATATAGCACCCATTATTAAAATTTGATTAGGTTTGGGCAAATGTTACTGCCAAACTATGACATGAGGTACATTATTAGTAATTTTGTTATGTATTAGAATGTTATTTAAAACATAACTGTCGGACTTCCCTGGTGGCGCAGTGGTTAAGAATCCGCCTGCCAATGCAGGGGACACGGGTTTGAGCCCTCGTCCGGGAAGATCCCACATGCCGCGGAGCAACTAAGCCCATGTGCCACAACTGCTGAGCCTGCGCTCTAGAGCCAGCGAGCCACAACTACTTGAGCTCACGTGTCACAACTATTGAAGCCTGTGCACCTAGAGCCTGTGCTCGCAACAGGAGAGGCCACCTCAATGAGAAGCCCACGCACCACAACGAAGAGTAGTCCCTGCTCAGCAACGAAGACCCAACACAGTCAAAAATAAATAAATTTAAAAAAAAACAAAAAACAAAACAAACAAACAAAAAAAACCCATAATTGTCATTGCAAATATTTCCATGTCATTTTAGGAAATATACCAAGCATGGTAAATGATGGAATGCTTTGTGTTTATATGTTTCAGAGATTTTTTTCAATGATCTTAATCTTTCTAGGCATGATGAGTCCTTTATTTAAAAGTATAAGAGCTATAATTTTGCCTTCTGGTTTTATTTAATTTTTTTCAAAATTAAATTTGCTAATTTTATTAGTACTGAATATAATTTGATAGCTTATAAAAGAAGTAAAATATTTCCAGGTAAAAGACTAAAAAACCTGTGATTTATCATTTCACGTTATTTATTTGTAATCTAATACGTGGAATTCAATACAATCATGCTTCATCACTCTCACTTCAAAGTAGACTCTCCTGGTCACCAAAGATTTATGGGATACAGTGAATTAGAGGCCAAGATCTCAGCCATAACATCAGTGTCTGTTGCAGGGAAGGACATGGCCAGGGAAATATGACCATGGTTGGAAGCAATCTTAATATTAAAATTTTTGGCTACTGGAATTTAGTGAATGGGTTCCACGTTGTGCTTCTTTTAGAATCCTGTGAGTGCATATGCAAATTAGTAATCTGGACAGAGACCTAAAACTTCCTAAAATATCCCAGTATGACAGTTGTATACTGATGACCATGGTTTGGAATTTCCCTATGTTTCGATTTGTATGTCTAATATCTTATAAATTGGAAGCTTTATGGGTTCTTTAAAAAATGATCTCCCATATGATATTGTAATGCTTTTAAGGATCCAAAAACAAACAAACAAAAAACAGGTAAATTATTTATAAGATCTAAATATACATATGAAAGAAACTATCATCACTGATGTGCAAAATCTTGAGCTATGTTTGTGTGGGGTGATAACCTTGTTGACATCTACCGTTCTTGGAAGGAGATTAGAATGCCATTTAAGAGCTGATGAGACCAGAGGCCAGCTTTTAAAGGCACACCTGAATAATGGAATGCTATTTCCATTTCAGTCTCTCTTTCTTTCTCTCTCTCTCTCTTTTTTTTTTTTCCCTGTTGGGCTGTGAATGCACTATCTATAATACCCTCAAAATAAACTATTTGATTATTTATAATTGGGTGTTTGAAAATGTATTTTAATTAGGTCCAAGACCAAATTAGAATGGTGTCTAGTGAATACCAAACATTTTCAAAGGCAACACAACATAAAGTGTTTTCTTTTCTGATATGTAAAGTGGGGAGGATGATTTCACTTGTCAGCTCTCAGTCACAACTCCCAGCCATTTACTGTAACTATATGATGGGTTCCTCCTGAAAAATGCTGCAAAAGTCATTCACATACTCACGGTCTTTTCCTTGAATACTTTTTTAAAAAAAGGTACTGTAGTGTTTTCTGCCACCATTAATTACCAAGGGTTTATTTACAAGACAATAATTAATTATACCTCTGGGAAGCTCAAGAGTCAACATGAATCAAAGCAGGCTTGGTAAGGAACATGGTAAGTCTCACATAATTAAGCAGGGCACTGGAGACCAATTGTTTATAGAATGATTTTGCTAGAGCTAATTGACACTAATTATTTAATCTGATTTTCTTCTTCCTAGTTATTCTTCTACAGAGTCACTGCTTTCTGCTAATGATGCACAGGGAACTATCAAGGTGTGCTATGCCTGCATTCAGTGTAGCCTCCCGTGTAGGAAATCGATAATGCTTAGATCATTTCCTAACGTGCTACAGAGTATTATATAAAACAAATCACAGAAGAAGTCAACAAATCATCAATGGTAAAATACATACCAGGCAATCACTTGTATTGATGGCTGTTACCTTTTTCTCATATAAGACTGATCCAGTTTTCACTCAGGTTTAAGTTTAAATCATTTAAAATTTAAAAATAGGTATAAGCAATGAACTCATAGTTTCCACACAATTTTTTTAATGTGTAGGATGAGGTGAGGACTGTGGTGTGATTGAAAAGAAAAACAAAGTTTATATAGCTGTTTAAGTACAAAGAAATGTTCCAGTTGAGCGTATAGTGAAACTTAGGGAACAAATCATCTATCTGCAAACATGCCACATTTTACGCAGGATCTTTGCTGATGGGTAGATGAAAGCTGGATACCTACGGTAGCTGACTAAAAAGCATACGATGTGAATTGTGTTTTATGGTACCAGTGTCTCTGTGGTTTCTGCTTATGGATTGCTCCCTCCTCTGAATATCAGTGTTTGATGACAGTGTTCATAGTTAAGATAATCAAAGATGGGGATTAATTTACTGGTTGCATGTTTTGATTCATTCACTTCTTAACCCTCCACCATATTCAGGCTGTTGTATTTTGTATAAGATTCAGGTTCTAAGTATCCTTCTGGCTAAAAAATTAGGAAAACTGGAATCTCTAACACCTTTGTAGTACTGTGAAGAATAATAGGTTTATCTTTGGATCCCTGTCACCCACTTCATCCTGTGTATCCCCCTCCTCACCTTTCTGGTGATGTCCTAAGCTCGGCTGTACTAGTCTCTTTACCAGATCATTCTGTCCTCCCCCTTTATTTTCTTTCTCTGCCATTAAAAGTTACATGTTCTGTAATTTATCCCTCAGTCTCTCATTCTTTGTTTTCCAGAGTGACAGTCAGCTAAGGAGTCCATGATTGTTTTTAAAGTGCTCATTTTCCCACATCATTGCCTGTTCTGGATTTTATCAATATTTTGTTCACCGTAGAGTGCCCTGGAGAACTTAGTGTAGTGGGAGGATTTAGATGTGAAAAGACATATTCTGGGATATTGTAAGAAATGTAAATGGCAGATTGCAAAGATCAAAGTATGAGGACATTTACCCAACCTGGGGATCAGTTAAAGCATCCTAGAAAGAGTAGTTAGTCTCACTGGTTACATCAGAGAATTCAGTAAGCATGATTGAAATCCATCCCTGAGTTAAGTACCTCACTAAGCCAAAGAGACTTTAAAGGCAGTTCTCTTTTAGAAGATACTGTGAGATATAATAATCATCTTTATTTAATGCTGGGCTCTCTTCTAAATGCTTTACATGACTAAATCAATTAATCTTCCCAACAGTCATATGAGGAACACAATTTTATGTATTTAGTTATCCTCATCTTACAGATAAGAAAGCTGAGGCATTGAGGTTATATAACTTGTACAAGATCATATAACTGTTCAACAGCAGAGCTGGAATTCAAGCTGAAGTGATCTGGCCCCAAAGCTGAGCTCTTAACCGTGGTGTCTGAAGAGGACTGGCTGATATTTTTATGCCCATGTCTTTGGTCAGTATGGTTCTCAATCCTGGATTCTCATTAGAATCACTTGATATGGGAGGGGGACAGAGGTTGGGTTTTAAAAGAAAACATTAATGTCTGAGGGGTGGGGTCCAGGCAAGGACACTTTTCAAAGTGTCCCCACCTCTCCCACCCTGCTACCCGCCCTCAGTGATTCTAACGTGCAGCCAAGGTTAACAAGTCCTGCTCCAGGCCCTGGGGTGGGAGCTGTTCTCCACCTGCCTCCTGTCTATGCCCATCACCCACAGTTTCTCAAGGTTGTAAAAGCGTGTCACTAATCCTCTGGCAGGAAGCAGTTCCTCAGGTGCCGATTCTCAGTGTCCATGAGTCAAACTCTACAGACCCCAGGTCTCTGTGTTTGTGAATAGATCAAAATTGTGGTAACAGTTGGCCTAGGACAGACCCAGACAGAAGGCTTCCTGGATGCCCAGCCCGATTCACCAGTGGTGTAATTTTAACAACCTAGTGACCCTGGGATCCCTGGGCCCTACTCGCTTTCATACCCAGTCATTCTCCAATATATCCCAACCATTTAATATACTTTGCACATGTCTATGAAGAAACCTTAGGGCAAGACCTTTCTAGGTAGGTAAATTTAAGTAAACCCTCATAACTCGATTTATTAATTTTAGAGGACTCTTTAAAAAACAAAACCACAAGCTATTATCACAAGCAACATAATTTTAAAGATTCCTTATTAATATGATTATCAAATTGTGTCAAAAATGTCTTTTTAGAGCTAGTTTGTTAGAATCAGGATCCAAATAAGGTCTTTGCATTACATTTGGTCTAAGTGACTCTGATATATAGTAGCCCTCTCCCCCTTATCAGGCTGTTTATTTGTTGAAAAACTTGGGGGTCATTTCTCCTATAGAATAACCTATGCTTTAAATTTGGCTGATTGTATTCTTCTGTCGTTTAGCACGCTTTCTATTCACTGTGTTTCGTGTAAATTGTTGATAAGATCTAGACCCTTGATTGCATGTGGATTCTGATTTTTTGCAAGCATACTTCATAAATATGTTTATTTCCTACTGCAGCACAGCAGGATGCGCATAATACCTGGTTGTCCTGCTTTTAGTGGATGATGAGATTGATCAGTGAGTTCAAATGTTGCCAGTCTGAAACCTCCATTATAAAGTTCCCCATGAACCTTTTGCCTAATGGCTTTTAGCCACTGAAGATGGTTGCAATATCAGTTATTTCATCAGGGGTTGCAAATGGTGATATTCCAGTTAAACCATTCCTTCTTCATTTATTAGCCACGTTTCTTCTTTATATAAAGGAGAACTTTTGCTCATCAACTGTTTAATTAATCTGAAATCAATTTGTACAGAAAATGCAGTAAAATTTTTGATTTTTTTGCCCATCAGTTTTCAGATTAGTGAATTTGGCGTCCTGGCAACTTTTAAAAGAAACTCAGGGCTTTGTTTTGTTTTGTTTTCGGCGCCGTTATAAACTTAACAGCTTTCAATGCATTGCAGTCATATTCTTCTTGGTACTTACATTATCCCATTTCCTAATGGAAGAACCACTTGAAGTTGATTGTTATGCCCATTTGATGTGACTCTAGTAAACCTTGATAGCATACTTGCTATCAGGTATCCTAGGTACATTCTGTTTAGTTTCTCCTGTGTCTCTGGAATTAGCAGTGGTTTCTTTTTAGTGAGAAATGGTATTAAAGGTCATATTCTGGGCCCTAGGAGTGCTCATTGCTACTGGGTTGTCAATGGTTTAAAATTTTTTTATTTGGCAGTTATGATATGTTTTTAAGAAAGAGAAATAAATTATGAAGGTGTACTGATATTTCCAATTCAAATATAAAATTGCAGCTTATTTTACTTAATCCTTTTGATTTTATATTTGTTTCTCTTTTCTCTTAACTGAAAATCTGGTTTTCTAATTAACATTAACATAATCTATAATCATTTTATTTGCTTTATCCTTCTCTCTCCACTTGTGTGTGTATTTATATGTGTGTGTGTATATATATATATACACACACACATATATACATATATATCTACATATATAGTAATTTTACTAACAGCTCTTAGTAAGGAACTCTTAAACTGAATGCAGTTTAATATTTCATTGTGGTTCTTTTTGCCTTTTTGATCTCTACTATCAGACTGTACAAATACTTTGTTTTAAAGTGATTTTTTTTTAATGAATTTTTTTTTTGATGTGGACAATTTTTAAAGTCTTTATTTAATTTGTTACAATATTGCTTCTGTTTTATGTTTTGGTTTTTTGGCCACGAGGCATGTGGGCTCTTAGCTCCCTGACCAGGGATTGAACCTGCACCCCCTGCATTGGAAGGTGAAGTCTTAACCACTGGACCACCAGGGAAGTACCTAAAGTGATTTTAAATAATTAATATGGCTATTCCACCATATTAATAAATGGCTAGATTCACTTTCAGTATGTTTTCAATTTTAAAGGATTCCCTTTTTAAAAAATTTTATTTTAAATTATGTAAGACAGTTACACAGTTCCTGAGTCAAAACCATAAGATAATTTAGAGAGATTTAACTCCTGTCTTTGTTCCCTTCTTTCTCTTCCCATGTAGGTACCTTTTAAATTTGTTTTTTGGGTTATCCTTTCACCGTTTCTTTAGTAAATATACACATACATATGTGTGCATACACACACACACACAACACGCACACTCACCACACAGAATGCCCCTTTCTCCATCTTACTTAAAGATAGCCTGTAATACACATACACTTCTGTCTCTTGCTTATTCCACCTAAGGATACATCCCAGGGCTCACTCATTCCTCTGCAGTGTTTACAGGTCTTCCTCATCACGTTTCATAGATGTGTGGTATGGGTGGCTACATCAGGCTAAGTCTCCTAGTTTTTTTGGTTCCAGCATGATCTCTCACATTCAGTTCTTTTAGCCTCTGAAGAAGCCCAGCCTTTCTGGTTCACCTCCCCACTTCTTGTCCAAATTGCCTTCCACCACAATATACAAAGCTTCAACATTTGACCTTGCTTGGAGCAGGCATTCCATAAATGTTGAGTGCAACAGTGAAGTTTCTTTCATTTCACTCAGAGGGTCCCTGAAGTAAAGACTCACCTTTCCTTCCTTGAGCTGCCCCTTACTTGAAAGCCTGGATGACCTTACAATAATCTTATCTTTTCCTGCTCTCAGTCTTGCCTCTTTCTGAATCCAGCTTCTCTCTGAGCTCCCTTTCTCAACAGGCTAATGGATCTGATCCCCCTTCCCCCTACTCCTGGGTGGTAACAGATTTCAGAATATGGAGATTTTTCTATCTTGAATATTTCCCCACTTCTCTAGAATCACCCCTCTCAGGAACTCATCCCTTCTCAGTTACAACATGAGGCTGTTTTTTAAAAAATTGTTATTTATTTATACTCTAGTTCATTTCAGAGGAGATTCTAGGCACTTAACTGTGACTATATTAAAGTTATTTAGTGACTGGCCAGAATATTGGATGAGGGTTTTAAATTAATGGACACACAAACTCACACATATACACCAGACAAATTTATCAGAAGTACTTTGATATTGAAATAGTTGCTAAGATACTAGGTGTGCAATAAGTAAATTAAAAAGTCATGTTCAATAGTATAGATAATCGCAGGGTATAGCTTCTAAACTTTTACATATATCTTTAGAGGAATGTGATTCCTAAGGTTAATCAGAAGCTCCTGCAGTCTGTGTTCGCCTTATCATAGTTACTCATCCATCTGAGTTTGGGAATTTGAATTATCTCAAAAGCTAAACTTTAACTAAATTCTTCAGTGGACTTATAAAAGACATTCTTGAGGGTAATTTAAATTTATTTTTTCAAAGGAAGCTGCTTTTATGGTGGATATGGAGACATGAAAGTTGACAGTACATTTGCTTTATTTTCCTGTGAGTAAGGAAATTTAACAAGACACCGATATAAGAATAATTGCTCACATTTTCTCCCTCCCAAGTTTTTTATTCTGAATATAAATGTAATACAGGCTCAGATTATAAAATATAGAGTATACATACATGTAGTAAGAAGAAAATAAAATCTTTATTTTCCTAAACAACTGTGATTAGTGCTATTAATATTTTGATATATTTCTTTCCAGGATTTTTCTAAATATAAAACAGAAATTTATATAATTTAAAATGTAGTTGAAATTGTATTATGTATAGTCTTTTATATCCTGCTTTTCTTCACTTGTCATTATGCTTAAACATGTTTAAGTTATATCATGAAAAATTCTTTATAATATAATTTTAATACTTTCATAGCATTCCGTCATACAGAAATTGCAAAATTTGTGCAACAATTCCTCTGTTGTCTAACAATTATGCTCTTTACAATTTTTAAAAGTATAAACCACTGTTTATATTTTGGATAATTTTCTCAGGCTCTACTTCCGAAAGTGAAATTACTAAGGACCAATTGGCTCAGTGTTTGGTCTGTTACCCCCACTCTTATCAAGATGGTCAAGTCAATCAGGAAATGTAGGAGGTATAACTTTTGTCTTAATTTCAATCATGACACGTAGGATGCCCGTCAAGAACAGTTGTCATTAGTTAAGAACATCTCTCAGCATGAGTAGATTTGTGTCCTGGCAGGTCTCAGGTGGTTCAGCACAGAGTAATGCAAGGACGCTGAATAGAAGACAGGATTCCTGGGTTCTAGTCTCAGCTTTTCCATCATCATCTTGTATGACATCAGCAACATTAACATCTGTGTGCCTTAGTTTCCCAGCCTATAAAGTGAGAGAATCTATAAAATTATATTTATGAAGATTCCTTCTGATCCCCAAATTCTCTGTTTGAATATTTGGAAGATTTTATGTTTGGAAATTGGACAAAGGCTACTGTCTAAAGATGTGGCTGATTGGATTTCTGCTATCAGCAGCCCATCAAAACCATCCTTTATTTGCAAATGAGGAGAGTACAGCTTTACTTGTTCTTAGGCTCAGTCCTAGCTGTGCTAGTTCATACAGCTTGTACTTGAGGAAGTACTGAGTTACCTGGCAGTCTTCTTTAACTCCACCTCCCATCCTCTGGCAAACTCTTCCAGCTCTATGTATCACAGTCTTCAAGAAAAGTTCTAGAGAAAATTATCTGGAAGCTTCTGTGCATTAATAACCCAAACCTTCCATCTACCAATACAGGGAAACATGCAGCTTTCCACTAAGGCCCACTCATCAGTCACTTTTCCATTCTGTGACAAATGATATCTAATAGATAAAGCCAAAACTGATCAAGAAGTTCAAAACGTCTCTGGGAGCATGAGGTAGAGGAATATAGAATTAATTTGCCATTGATCTTCAGCCTAAAGTAAAGATTTACCGAGTGGCAATTGTAGCCAAGTTATCATGTAGCTATGACATTAGAGAACTGCTAACGACATCTCTTCTAAGAACAAGAGCAGTACTTACCAGCCATCTACTCTCACCCTCTAATGGAAAGGGACAACCCTCTGAGAAAGATCTCAGAGCAAAGTTTGTTTTACCACAGTGGTGGTTCTCAAATTTTAGCATGTATCAGAACCATGTGTGTGTGTGTTTTAATTTTATTGAAGTATACTTGATCTACAATGTTGTGTTAATTTCTTCTGTACAGCAAAGTGATTCAGTTATACATATATATATATATACACAGAACCATGTGTTAAAAGGCAGATTACTGGACCCTCTCCCCAGTGTTTCTGATTCAGTGGGTCTAAGATGGAGCACAAGAATTTGCATTTCTTTCTAATTCCCAGATATGCTGATAACACTGGTCCAAAGACCAGACTTTGAGAATCACTGGCCTACTGGATTTGAAGCACTCTTCGCTGCAATCACACTGATGCCTTCCATTTGAATGAAAGGTGAGCTAGCAACAGGATGTTAAGTAGCTTTTATAAGGAGAGGTGAAGGGTGGTGATTACAGGTAGGGCTGGCAATAGATATTCTACAGAGACTAACCCAGGGAGCGGCAAAGTAACGCAATAGAGAATGTGGAAGTTAAAGCTAATAGCTGAAGGTGGTCCTTGTGGAAATTGGCTGTCAGAGACGTAGTAGCTAAGCCTAGAGAAGCAGCCACCCGGATAAGAGGCTAAATCGGCAGCAGCAATAGGCTCTTTACAGGATAATAATCTGGAGGTGAGTTATTACATTAAACTAGTCAACTATCAGCTCTTATCAATTTACACCTTTTTCAACTAGTAATGCTCCCTCTAGCTTTCTCTAATAGGAATAACAGTGATAGATTACTAATAGAATGGGCTATTGTGGAATATTGGCTGGCAGGAAACATCTCCTTTTCTTGCATTTTTTTTCCGCATAAGAGTTTTTCACATTTAAATGATCTGCATCTTGAAGTACCTGCCACTTAGAAAAGAAGTTCGATATACCGCAGCATGCAAGGATATGAACAGGAGGAACTCTGCTTTATAGTTTTTGTCTTCTAGAAGCACTCCCTTTTGTTCAAGTTGCAGCCAGAGAATCAATGGGGAGCAAACCAGAATCAATTTTAATTGATTGTTCAGGTTTTTTAATAATCGGCATTCTTCCCTAATGCTTGACAGAATAACAACTAGAGTCTGATGCCCTGTAATTTTAACTCCCATTCTAAATGCATATTACTGTCCAGCAACTATTGCACCTACAAACAGCACACTGCCCGATGGTATGTCAGAGGAAATAGGGGTGCAGAATAAAGGAGAAATGGAAAATTGTGCTTATATGTGTTTATTTACATGCATGCACACAAACATGTGGGCTCCAGCTGCCATGGTTGTGGCCAAGTTGTCCATTTTTGGTAATAAAATAGCATGTAGGGAAAAGACTTTTGCAAATATTAAATTGATATGCTTTAATTTCCTCCTTATTTCATGTTTGCAAACTTCTACCTCCAAGATTATGTCATGAGGTTAATTGTTCCAAACAGGAGAGAACAGGATTAGCAATAATCTTGAAACCAGTTTTGGATACTAAAGGACATTGGAAATCTCTTTAGCAAATGTGACCGACAGCATTGTTGCTTAACCAATAGCTATCTCCCCACCCCCCCTTTCTAATCTTCCTAACAGAATCCAACCATTGTACCAGCTTCAAGGGATGAATTTTGAGTGTTTAAGTAAATTATAGTTATCCAAAATGACTGAAAAGTGCCCAAAAGAGACTCTGTAAACCAATGGTTCTCCATCTTGCTGATGTACAGAAGCCTGGGATCTACCCCCGTAAATACTGATTTAATTGGTGAAGCATGAGACAGAGCACTGGTGTTTATAATAGCTCAACAGCAGCTATGGATGAGAATCACTGGCTTAAATTTTTGGAATCACCAAATTTTAAAACAAATTGGACTATGTATTTAGTTCCCCATCGCACTTCCTACTATAAGAGTATTTAAAGACTAAATAATGAAACCTGTACCGCTGAGTTATAATATGAGAAAACACGTGGACCTTCCTAAATAATACCCATTTTGAGCCCTGTCATGGATATTTTCCATATGCTCTCATTAAATTCTTATGATACTACAGCAAAGTGTAATTAATATCCCCAGTTTTATAGATGCGAATATTGAGGCTAGGCAGGGATGTAGCTAGTGGAGTCAAACCCAGATTTCTTGGGCTCCAAAGTTCATAATCTTTCATCTCTACTGAACTGCTTTTCAAAAGCTTTCTCTTTTCATTTGCTTCCCAATACCTGATTATTATTCCCGGTTGATACAGAGCAAAGCCAAGACAGTAACTTTGGATTTCTGTCTCTCCGGTCTAAAGCTCCAGCTCCTAAATTTAAGACTCAATCCAGTCATGACCCAGCCTTACTGGTCTACTTTTTGGAATCAAGACTGTATCAATCAGCCTAAATCCTCAAGCCCCGTTGTACTGAAGGTACAATAATATAGTACCTTCAGCTCCTAGGAGCTTTCCGGTGCCTTCAGTCCTAGAGGAACAACAGAGATTCCCATGAGCTTCTTGATAAGCATTTTCAGATGCTGCTTTTTGCTTCTGGAAACATTTGTTATGAATCAACAGGAATTAAATTCAATAGCACATTTTGTCTCAATCCACTTTGGGATATTAATGATTAGGATTGGCTGTCTACATTCAGTAGTCTGACCGGATAAAAATCAGATTTCAATTTTAATGAACTGTAATTGTTAATGCATCTTGCAAGAGAGCCCTTGTTGTTCCAGGGCAAATTTGGTTCGATGTCTGAATTTCTTCTCTTAACCACCAGTGGCCAAAAACCACTAAGCCATTTGTTGCTAGTGTTTTGCTTAGCTGTCAACCAAATATTTTTTACCCATGATAAGTGTATACTTCTTGGGAAAAAAATTCAAGCCAATATTAACTGACATGATTTATTTTGTTTCTGATATTTCTCTTACTTCACTCATGTTTCAGTCCATTGCTTCTAAGCTGTTGAATTCTATTAAGCAGGCCTATTTTCCAAATCATCAGAGTAGTTGTGAAAAATATTAGTTAACTTTCTGAATAGTATAGTACCTCAATTCATGTTGGTTTGCACTCACTGAACATGCCGTTTTTTTACTGTGTAAATATGACAGAGGTATATTGATCTCTTCTCTTAAGTGCTTAATCAAACTCTGTTAATACTGCTAGCCATAAACTATCTATCAGAAAGGCATCGCTTTGAAATGTTTGCATCTGTGAA
The DNA here is from genome assembly GCF_965194805.1 of Balaenoptera borealis. Lineage (NCBI taxonomy): Eukaryota > Metazoa > Chordata > Mammalia > Artiodactyla > Balaenopteridae > Balaenoptera > Balaenoptera borealis. The sequence goes on along the minus strand of NC_138864.1, from coordinate 56,178,788 downwards.
TTAAATGAAATAATTTATCATGAGACTTTTTTCTGGACCTACTGAGAGTTGATCCTAGATTTTTCATGCTGTGTTATTAACTTCCATGTTGGCTTTGTCTAATTCTATGTAAAGTATGCTGATTTATTAGAAGGCTCACTTTACTGTGAAGTATAATTGGATACTCTTGAAAGAATGAGTTTCATTGATTTAGTCAATGACCACAAATATTACTGAAGTAAGCCTCTTTAACAGTGTAGGGATGTATTTTGGCCATGATCAATGTTTCTGAATCTTCCCTTGTATTTTTTTGTTTTGTTTTGTTTTGTTTTATTTAGTGCTATCTGCATTGATTTAAATCTACAGCAGTGTTAAGTGCTAAATTTATCTTGACACAAAGTTTCATTACTTTCCTGGAGATGCAAACTTTTCTTTGTTTATTATAGATTAAAAATATTCCCTGACAGTCTTTGAAAATAATCTATTTGTACTTATGTCAATATGTGTCAGCAATAGACGATAAGTAAAGTGAAAAATTAAAGACATTGCCCTTAAAATAATTGAATTAAGTTTATTCTTTTTTAAAACCATTGCAATTATCTACCTTTGTGCCTCCTAAAGGAATTTTGAACTTTCTGAAAAGAAAAGGTAAAGTTCAACAGGTTTGAATCTTTTCTGTATACCTGTGAGTGAGTAGACATTGACAAGTGATGTGCTAAAGGATGAATAATGAGCGTGATCTTGACTCACAGTCCCTAAGAACCAGCTTTTATCAAAAAAGTGTGCTGGCTCTGCAAACAACTTCTATTCTACTTAACAACATTAAGCCCAAAGAAAAAAATCAGGAACTAGACCTAAAGTACATGTGGGTTGTGTATCAGTCTTCTGAATTATACATCATGGAAAAATGTAAAATATAAAGCTTAGTAGCATTTTATTAGAATTATAAGACAAAGAGGGAAAAAATCCCCACAGCATATGTATGCATGGTATACCTTCTGGTTAGAGTAGAAGTTACTTGACAGTGTTTGATTTTTATATCCCTCATTTTATTTATTTATTTTTTGAGTTTTTTTAAATTGAAGTACAGTTGATTGATTTACAGTGTTGTGCCAATCTCTGCTGTACAGTAAAGTGACTCAGACACATACAGACAGTTTTTAAAAAATAAATTTATTTATTTATTTTTGGCTGTGTTGGGTCTTCGTTGCTGCATGCGGGCTTTCTCTAGTTGCGGCAAGTGGGGGCTACTCTTCGTTGCGGTGCGCGGGCTTCTTATTGTGGTGGCTTTTCTTGTTGCGGAGCACAGGCTCTAGGCACGAGGGCTTCAGTAGTTGTGCCACACGGGCTCAGTAGTTGTGGCTTGTGGGCTCTAGAGTGCAGGCTCAGTAGTTGTGGCCTGTGGGCTCAGTAGTTGTAGCTCGCGGGCTCTAGAGTGCAGGCTCAGTAGTTGTGGCACCTGGGCTTAGTTGCTCCGCGGCATGTGGGATCTTCCCGGACCAGGGCTCGAACCCGTGTCCCCTGCATTGGCAGGCGGATTCTTAACCACTGCACCACCAGGGAGGCCTATTTGGTTTTCTTTCAAAAAATAATGTAAGCAGGCTCTACATGCACATAGTATAAAATTCAAAAGGTAGCAAAGAGATTTGAGGTAAAAGTAAACCTCCCCTCTACCATCTAGTAGCTAAGCTACCTAATCCCTCCCTGCAGGCCACTAGTTACCTGTTGTTTGTATATACCACCAGAGACACTTTCAATGAACCATAAGTGTGTATCTGTATGTGTGGATGTATACACAAACAGTAGCACATTGCAGAGTGTTTCTACCTTGATTTTCTCCTTTAACAATGCATTTTAGAGAGTTTTCCATATCGTTACACCCAGAGTTGTCTCATACTTTACAAAACTGCATAATAATCCATTCTATGGATGTACCACAATTTATTTAACCAGACCTCTGTTGATGGACATTTAGGTCATTTCCAATCCCTTGCTATATTGAATAATATTATAATGACTGTCCTTTTACATGCATTATTTCTTACATGTGCAAGTAAGAAATACTTCTTACATGTAGGTTGTACTCATGAGTGGAATTGTTGGGTCAAAGGGCATATTTAACCAAAATTTTGGGAAGCATTGCCAGGGTGATATTTGAATGTTTAACAATTTACTACAGCACAGGCTCCAATCAATCAGGATGGATGCCAGCCATAGACAACCGGTAAAGGCTGGATATCAGATGTGAACACTGTCAAATTGCCCTCCAAAGACATACTAATTGATTGGTCTGCTTTAAATCATCTTTATGAGAATAGATACCATGCTCTTCCATTATTATTTCCATTTACAGAATTTGCTAAATCTCAATGGTTTTTGTATGAACATTATTGCCAATAAAACGTTACCTGGAGACACTGGTGGATTGGAGTGGTACAGGTGCTATATTCAGACTGCATATTAAATGTAGTATATAACAAAGCCAAGTTCAGAATTGTCTATCAATGTTTACACCATGCAGAGCTGCCCATGTGACTGAGTAGGTGACTAGAGCAGAGGGCTTATCTGCCTCTCTCATTAGAAGGTAAGCTTCATTGGAGCAGGGAGTTGTTTTTTATTTCCCACAACAATATCTTCAACACCTAGAAAAATGCCTGGTGGTAGTTGGAGCTCAAATCCAACGGATCCCTACTGATTAAATAAATTAATATTGAACTGAGTATCAGGAAGATAGAGAATCTTCCCTACAAGGACAGTGAAAAGTTGTGAATATTCACATAGTAACAGTTATTTTTCTCGTTATACCTATTTTCTGATTCCTAAGGTTTGGAGATTGGTCACTTATTAAAGGTGTATCCTGAAGTCAAAATTATTGAAGGTACATAGGTTTTACCTTCAAAATTATTGAAGGTAAAACCTAGATTTCACCAGTAGGTCTTTTAATTCAGCTCCTTGAGGAAGAGTGTCTGTGTCTGAATATTCTTAGACCATGATTATTGCTAAAGTTTGCACATTTTGTAATGTGGTAATTGTATTTAGCTAGCTGATGTCTTTTGTTTTGGAGGGCTGGGGTGTAGATACTTGCGAATGTAGAATTTAACACCTGAAGTAGTAATTATGTGTACTTGGAAATTACAGGGTAGGCATTGGCAATTGGAATGGAAAAGGCAGGTTATAGAAAATAATATGCAATATATATAGATTTATGTGTTGAGTGCTGTGGGGACACATAGCAAAAAATGCTTGCTATACCTTAAAACAAAGTTGCTAACTTTCTTAATTCTCTCCCACCTCCCTTCCACCTCCAATTCATGAGGAACAAAGAGGCAAAGTCACGTGACGAGATGATGATTCCAAAACACTACAATATTAGCATGGAATTCAATGCTGTCTCATAAATTTAGGTTGTCTTGGAAAAGCATGGTTAGAAATACGGTGTCACATATAATATAATGTCTTCCCAACAAACTGAATTATTTGGACTTCTTCAGCTTTTCTCCCATGTAAATATAATGCACAGGGACTTGAGATGACTTAAAAAAAAAAAAAGAAAAGCCCAGAATTTCAGATGAGCAAGAACTAGCTAAATGTAGTAGTAAGAGTATATAGATACCTTTAAAGAGCATGAATACTATGCAGTTTTCTGGAAGGGCTCTCACCATAAGCTCCATGAGGACTGGGTTTATTTGGTTCACCATCAGATTTCAGCACCTAGCACCTGGCACATGGTAGGTACTCAACAAATCTTTGTTAAATGAATAGGAAGAATATTCTTTGTGAGGCTAAAAGAGGGGATTCTCAGCAAAAGCAGCAAGTGGTCAGCATTTGTTAAAGTGTTAAACTTCATGAAGCAAAGGGGTTGAGTGTTGGGTTATTAAATAATGCCCATGATATCAAGCCTGGATCCCATTAAGCCCCAGGCTAAGGGGTGAACAGTTAATTTCATAGCTGTACTAAATAGTTATATCACATATCAGTCAAGGTGATATATTCCTCTAAATCCCTTGGAAAGCACCCAAGGGCAGAGGCCAGAAATCATTATAAGCTTGATTTGGAAAACTGCTAATAAAGTGGGTCATGGAACTTTTTTTCAATGCCAAGAAAATAATGTAATAATGGGACTGTGTCTTTCCCCTTTTCCTTTGAAAATGCTTTTAGTATTAGGATCTATTCAATCAAAGGATTTAGGAATATTCCAACCATAAATGTTTCTGTGTTTTACATTTAGTAGTTATTAAAGTGGATACCTGATGAGTTGTATTATCAGATTAAAATCTCTGTGAATCAAAGGGGAGAGAGAGGAGTTTATTGGGATGTGTAAAGATCTTTATATTAGGAAAACTCACAATTAAAGTTTTGTTTGAGGGAAGTAAATGGGAAGATTTTCTGTGTGAGGGTTGAACGCAGATATATAATGGAAAAACGTTTAATAGATAAGGTTTTAGAATTTTACAAAGAGCTTTCTGTTATAATATGCAATTAAGCATATTGGGAAAGCTATTGAAAATAAAGCATAGCTCTACATTGTTAAAAAATGAGGCCTGGAAGCAGTATTCACAATTAACAGCAGGTTAGTTCATCATCCCTTGATTTACAGTGATTTAACAATGTAGCATGGCACACATTTTTCAAAAATCCAATTGCTAATCTATTTAAGGCCGAAATGAATTGGAACACTATTAGAACTTCATTTTGGTGTTCTGACCTAAAATGGAAATGCATGTACGAGTGCTCTCAAGTTTGCATTACTTCTGGGTATTACATCATGTTTCTCAGACTGTTTTTCATCATGACTGGGCCGCATTGCTTTATGCCCTTTTATTCCTGGAAAAGGGAGTTCCACCTTGAATCAGGGAATCAGATTTTCTCCTCCTTAGCAGGAGAGATGTCAGTCAAAAGGTGATTTAGCAGTTTCCAAGGATTCTTGGACTTTTGCAGAATGCGTTGAGGAAAGTATTGCATTCCCCACCTGGAGATCATGTAGTGAAGCTGCAGCCTCATTAACTGGTGAATGAGGCTGATTGACTGGGATCTCCTTGGAGTACTGCATCCAAATTTGACTCCATAGCCCCAACCTACGGTTACTGGTTTGTGTGATGTTAAATTGTGACAAGTAAAGGGAGATAAAGACTGAACAGCTGGCCCCCAAATGCCTTCTTAGATATTTTTTTGATGGCGCCCATACATGTTCCTTTGATAAGCAGAAAGAACTATGTAAGCACATCTTATCGATCTCTCCTCACAGCTGCTGTGCAGATGTAACCTGCTTTAAGACAATCCAGTTTATGAAAATCCACATTTAACCTACTCTTTACAAAGGAATAATCCCTTGAGCGTCTGTGCGGAATTTAATAATCTGAAGAACCTATATCCATTTGCTTAGTTCTGAAGGGTTTTCTACATTTTAAAATGTCTAGGCGTACTCTGAAGCGCACGGAGTGAGGTATGTTTCAGTTCGTTTAAGCTGAGTGCTTGCAACCACAAGCAAATGTGTGGCTTTTCCACACAACTGTGGAAATCCAGCACTTCTTGTCAGATGGTGTTGGTAATTTTGGGGGTAGGGGAGGGGAATGGCAGTTGTGCAGATTTGAGAATGAGCTAGAAACAGATTCCCTGGGTTGGGTCGTGAACCAGAAGGGATTCCACAGCCCTTTCTGCTATGTAACAAGACCAATAGTAGTACTTCCTAAGTGGGATAAGACAACTCTTAAGAGGCCTGGAAGCTGAAAAGGCAACTTCTCTGTGGGTCACTTTACTTTTCATTTTGTGGGAATCAGTGAAGCACGTTCATGAAACTCAGAGGCAAGGACACCAAGTACGGAGGTAAATGATTAAAGAGCTACAACTTCATGAGGGAGAGCAAGGGCAAGGTTAGGGCCACAAGAGTCCATAGGCCGTGAAAGTAGAGCCAAGTCAGCTTGCCCAGGCTTTTCCTGGAAACACAGCAAGACCCAAAGGTGGAAACTTCAAACTTTTCAGAGGCAAGAGTGGATCATGGTTTTGTGGGGACTGAAGCTTATATTGATACAATTTTAGAAATACAAGGTGAGATGTAACATAGGGCCTCTAAAGTGGTCTTTGCTAAAGAAAGGCCCTGAAGCTTATGATATGATTTATAACATAATGTATGATTTATCCATCTTTGTATAAAACAAAGTACACATCACTCTTGAGAAATAATAATAATATATTGAGCTCTTGCTATGTGCCAAGCATTATGTTAAAACCTTATTATATTAGTTTCCTAGGACTGCTGTGACCAAGTACCACAACTGGATGGCTTAAAACGACAATTTTTTTTTTTTTTTTTTACAGTTTAGAGAATAGAAGTCCAAAATCAAGTTATTGCCAGGGTCTAGTTCCCTCCAAAGCCAGCTTCTGGTATCTCCAGGCATTTTAGTTTGTGGCAACATAACTCCAATCTCTGCTTCTGTCTTTACACGGCTGTCTTCCCTCTGCTTCTTTTCTTCTTATAAGGACACCAGTCAAATTGGATTAAAACCCACACTAATTCAGTATGACCTCATCTTAAAATTTTATTGTATTTGCAATGACCCTATTTTTCTAAATTAGGTCACATTCACAGGTTTTAGGAGTTAGAACATCAACCTATTTTGGGGGGAAACAAAGTCCAACCCATAGCACTTACAAATGACCCCTTTAATGCTCACAGTAATCCTGGGAAGAAGTTACTATTATCATCCCCATTTTACAGTGGAAGAAATTGAGACTCAGAGAAGTGGTATTACTTGCCTGAGGTCACTGAGCTAATCTAGCACTGGGTTTCCATAATTCCAGCCAAAGCCGACTCCTCCTGTTGCCACACAGTTAATTCTGATGGAAGTGAGTTAATCCATGTTCTTCTGCCTGTAGCTATAATTACAGCTAGAGCTTTATTTAATAGGAATCAAGAAAAGTGGCTTCCATCACCCATTTCTTTTTTTTTTTTTTAATTTTACACTTTATTTTTTAATTTTATTTATTTATTTATGGCTGTGTTGGGTCTTCGTTTCTGTGCATGGGCTTTCTCTAGTTGCAGCGAGTGGGGACCACTCTTCATCGCGGTGCGCGGGCCTCTCACTATCGCGGCCTCTCTTGTTGCGGAGCGCAGGCTCCAGACGCGCAGGCTCAGTAGTTGTGGCTCACGGGCCTAGTTGCTCCGCGGCATGTGGGATCTTCCCAGACTAGGGCTCGAACCCGTGTCCCCTGCATTGGCAGGCAGATTCTCAACCACTGTGCCACCAGGGAAGCCCCATCACCCACTTCTTAATTCTCCTTGAAGATGTTCTTGAACTGCTTTAAGGACATTATCCTTTAAACTTTATTTGGTAATGAGTGACACTTAGAGGGTCCATTCTAGAGTGTTGGGCAGGGGGAGTCACATTCTGGTGGTTCTAATCATCTTTTTAATTCCCTGCTTAAAACTGCCCAAAATTTCCTGGTTCTGAGTTCTTACACACACACTTTTTTTTTTTTTAATATATATAACTGGAATCAAAGCAACACAACTAGAATGTTTTTAGATGTTCAATGGTCATGTGGTGCTACCATGTATTTTTGAAAGTAGTGAAGGAATTGCTTTTTTTTCCTCTCATGATTTACCCAGGTCATGGAAGATAGAGATGGCTTGATGAGTTCAATGAGAATTAAAATATTATTCATAGTCAGAAATTTTCCAGCTGTTTGGAGAATCCCACAGCTTTATTTCCTGGGCAATAGAAGAACTCCTGGCCAGAGAAATGGTCAAGTATATGGTGAAAGGGAGAATGGAGCTCCCAAATATCACAACTTATTTAACGTTGCTACACCCCTGTTTCTCATTCATAAAATGTAGAAATGAGTAAAGATTCTTAAGAATCTTTCCAGGTCAAATTATTACTCTAAAAAGCTTTCATACAATGTTGAAATTTTTAAAAATGTGGGCTACAATTAGCCATAAAATCAAGTAAACAATTTAGACTAAACACCCACCATTATTCTGTTTTGCTAATTGTTCATTTTTTGGTGGTAGAAAATTTTGCTTAATAATATGTGTTAAATGTCAATCAGTGTTGAATGGATATGTAGAGTTTCTATGGCTGTGTGTCCTTTTTTTGCTTTGAAACACATAGTATACATTATCTGTTGAAGTATCTCAGATCTAGAAACTCTAATGTAACTGGGATGGGGATTCCCTAACAGCTGGTCCCACCTAGTACCTGGAGTGTAGGTTGAAACGCCACACTACCCCAACTTCTCCTGTAGGGTACTTGCTAATTGTATTCTGGGCAGTTAGGATGGGCTCAGCAAAGTCTCAGGGGAGGGATGCAAGTCCTTCTGTTAGACAATGCTGATGTAGGTGGGCAGCTGGAAAAGCAGGCCCTCACCCCACAGTGGTGAAAACTGCTAAAGAGGACAATTACTACTCCCCAATTATGGCCTGAAGATATGCAGACATCTACGTGACACTGAGAGTGCTTATCTGTGCCTCTATAGTAATAGTACTTAGTTCCGTGCAGCTCTCCCAGGTAGGCTGTCTCTTAATAATATCCCTTCTCCTCCAATCCCCCAAAATTATGCTCTACCTTCCAGTTTCTCTCCAGGTCAGGCTGGAGAAGCATGACTTATTAATAACAAACACACAATCAAAAGCACAAAATAAGAGCCCGTTAAGGTAGTGCTCTGGACCACACAATTCATATGTTGAAACCCTAATCCCTAATGTGATGGTATTTGCAGATGGGCCTATGGGAGGTGATTAGGTCTCTTGAGGGTGAAGCCCTCATGATGGGATTAGTGCTCTCACAAAACAGATGTGAGAGAGCTTACTACCTCTCTCTGCTTTTCACCGTGTGTGTTTACAGGGAGAAGGTGGCAATTCAGGAAAAGTGTCCTCACCAAGAATCAAATTTGTCAGGATCTTCATCTTGGACTTTCTAGCCTCCAGAACAATGAGAAATTAATTAGTTTGTTGTTTAAGCCACCCAGTCTATCGTATTTTGTAATGGACTAAGACAGATGGGTATTATCTCCCTTATACTGTATAAGTAAATGAACAGATGTAAAACTCAATCTTTTAACCTCTGTAAACTAACGTCAGTAATTTATACTTTGACTCTTTCCTGCTGCATAGGCCCTAAGAGGTACTGAAGTGAGATATAAAGGATCTTGTTATTTTGTTTATCTTTTAAAAATATTTTCATAAAATTAATTAATTAATTAATTAATTAATTTTAATTTTGGCCGCGTCAGGTCTTAGTTGCGGCATGTGGGATCTTTTGTTGTGGCACACGGGCTCTTCGTTGTGGTGTGTGGGCTTCTCTCTAGTTGTGGTGTGCAGGTTCCAGAGTACGTGGGCTCTGTAGTTGCGGTACATGGGCTCTCTCGTTGTGGCGTGGGTCAGTAGTTGCAGCACATGGGCTTAGTTGCCCCATGGCATGTGGGATCTTATTTCCCTGACCAGGGATTGAACCTGTGTCCCCTGCATTGAAAGGCAGATTCTTAACCACCTGGACCACCAGGGAAGTCCTTGTTTACTTTGATAATTGATATTTTATTGGTTATTTTGAGAATCAGTACGTAGACATTTCAATTTACACACAATTTTAAACATATACACTGAAAATCTAAAAAGCTCTGTAGTTTTGATTCTTTGCTAAACTGTTATTCCAGTGACTTCCCAGATCAAAATTTGGAGGCTAATTTTCCTTAAGAGGATACCAAGTATCAATATCTTCCTGTATTCATAAGCTGTTACATTATAAGTCCCACTGACTCACAATATAATATCAACTACGCTACACACCCCAAATTTCAATCTTTCATCACACATTAACAAAGTTATTAGGCAAACTGGACTACTACTACTACCATTATGTGACAGAGGACACATAATTCTAATAAGGAAAGCCAAGGTCAAGGAGTGTTTTTCTTTAGGGAACAATTCTACTACATGGGAATAGAATTAATTTAAAATGTTCAGGACATATTAAACGTACAACTGTGACTACAAATTGCCATTTGGTATGCTTTGTATTATAGAGTATAAAATGCCCCGCCTCGTTCTATAGAATGTTAGGCTGACACTGAAGACCGTCAAAGCTTCGCATAATTCAGTACTTCACTATTCTCTGGTTGTACCAAGAAATAAACAATGAGCAAATTATTTCACTTCTTAAAAAAAGCATTTACACTTAAAAAATGGGATGAGATGGGATTCTCTCTTTTTTAAAAGTGTGTCTGTTAAAAAACTCCCACTTAGAAAATAGTTGACTAAAAATATTTCTCTGGGTTGTACAAAAAGGGAAATAGGAACCACAGGTAAGATCTGGCATATGATATCAGTCGTACTTAGCTCCTTTCTCTTTGTCATCAGAGGCTGGACTCTCCTCATTTTTAATTTCTCCATTTTCTGCAAGTTAATCTTTAGTTTCTTGTTTACACACTTCAGCTTGTTTTCCGTTTTTCCTCCTCTTCCCTTTTGTTTTTGTCTGAAGATTTAACCTTTCCTGTTGCCATTTTAGGTTTTGTTTCCACTCTTGCAGAAGTAGGTTTAGCTGATCTAAACCTTGTGATCTTCTCTTGGGCTCCTCCTTCACCTCCCCTTGGCTGAGCTGCCCTTCCTATTGGGCACCCCCCTCCCCCGTTGTTTGATGATGCCCATTCATTCATTTATTTGTCTAGGCAACAAATATTTTTTGATGTGAATCACAATTCTAGGTAAACAATGAGGAGGAGCAAACCATTTCTTGCCCTCATGGGGCTTACAGTCTTGTTTGTTAAAAACAAGGCAATTTGTCAATGTATGCTGAAAGTAGAATTATAATTCACATTTTCCAGTATTTATTTGTACATTTAGCATTCACTAGGTTTTAAAGGTATATCGTATATTTTTTTGCTCTCTATTTCATCGTCTGTATTTGTGACATTGGTATTTGTTTTAGATTATTGGATCCTCGAGATCCAATAAATAGGGATTTATTAAATCCTATAATAGGATATAAATAGGGATTTATTTATAAATAGGGATTTTTCTTTTTCTATCTCTGGTGGAGGCCTGCTTATAACAAATGTATCTTAATCAGCACTTGTTAATGATTTTGTCGTTTAGACTCACACAATTTTAGCCTTGGAAGACGCCTTAGAGATCATCTAATTTAATTTTCCTATTGTATAGGTGAGACAAAGGAGGCTTAAGGTGATAGAATTTTTTAAAATAAAGTACTGGAAAGAGCTGTGATCATTAATATTGTTGCCAGGTTCACATAGCTTATTTGTTCAAAACTAGAACTAGTATCTAGTTTTTCTGGATTTGAATTTAAGATCTGTTATTTCCTAGCTGCACAATTTTCGCCAATTTCTTAATTTCTCTGAGCCTCAGTTTTGTCACAGGTGAATTGGAGATAAAAATAATGCATTCCTCTGAGGATTTTTATGAGGATTAAATAAAATATGATATGTAAAGTTCTTGGCATACAATAATTCAAAACAGACAGCCTCTGATTATACGGATGACCTGTTTTTAATATGGCTGCCAAATATTGGCGACAGAAGACTTGGGGAGGTGAACAAGGATCTGAGGCGGGCTCAGCATATTCTCCAGCTCTCTCTAAGAGACAGTTGGAAATAGTCTTCCATCTTCAAACTAAGCAAGTTCACCTGATTGTTGTGAGCCGCAGGGAGGTGGCAGAGTCTAACCCGGATACTACAAGAACCCTAGTGACTAGCTTGAATACTAAAAAGAAATATGTCACCTTTTTTTGTTCCCCAAGAAGGTGAGTTGGATCACACTGATTATAGGATGATTTCTCCTTAAGCCTGCCATCAGTGGCTCATTCTAGCATCTTTCACCACATGGCAGAGATCATATTCCCATCCTCTAGCAGGTCAAAAATAAGTGTAAGAAGTATCATTTAAAACTATGAAAAGATAATATTATCAATTCTGTCTTTTCACTGAGAGTTTTCATTATCTTCTACCTTAATCTCTGCAATTATTTGCTTTCTTTGAAGTAAACAGTATCTAGGGAAGAGAAACACGGAAGCCTTTATGTTTAATAGTACCTGATTACCCAGGCCTTTATTTGGTAGAGGGGATTTGGCTGTGAGGAATAAGAGAGTAGAATATACTTGTCAAATGAAATAGTAATTTTTATTCCATTATCTTTTTCTATACTGATTACCTAATCAATGGCTATTTCTGAGAAGGGAAATATTTTTAAAATATATATGAGGTGAAATATGACTGAATAATAGAGTATATTCATTCAATGGAATCAAAAATTACCTGAGACTTACCTGCAATGGAATACTAAACAACCTATTAACATGTGAACATTTTTAAATTAAAATTTTGAGTGAAAATTTTTAATTGGATTGTTATTAATATAAAATAAAATGCTGCTATACTCTAATTTAGGAAAAATATATTTAAAAAATGTGTGGAAGAGATGCTCATCAACTTCAGGATAGTGGTTCCCTCTGGGGATGAAGGGAATTTTGTTGAGGAAAGAAAGGATGCTTCAACATACTTTTTTTACTTAAAGAAAAAAATACAATAAAAAGTGTCTTAAAATACAGTTGGAAGTAATACCCTTAGAATAAAAAAAATGGAGGTGTTTAGACTAGACTAATGGTCATTTTCTATGTTATTCAGATTAGTATTGTCTTATAGAACTTCCTGCAATGATAGAAATGTTCTATCTCTGTGACGTACAATCAGGTAGCCACTAACCACATATGGCTATTGAGAATATGAGATGTGGCTAGTGTGACTGAGAAGCAGAATTTTAAGTTTTGTATAATTTTAATTAATCTCAATCTTAAATTAATTTAAATTTTAATGTGGCCAGTAGCTACCATATTGGACAGCACAGATTTAGACCATAAACCTTCCATTTAACTTCACTTTGTGAAGACCCTATCTCACTGTTCTTTTAATGCCAATGTGAGTGTGAATATTTAAAGAAAACTCAATAATCTCTTGTTAATAGCAAGTATGGCAAAGGGCAACTGAAAGTTATTGGGGTATTGGGGGAAGTTAGAAAAAGAAACCTTCCTGACTGTGTTTACATTTGTAAAGTGTAATGAGAAAGGTCACTCTAAGGTTCCATTGGGTGTCTATAGAAAATAAAGAATCAAAGCCCTCCAGGTACTCATGGGGCGTACTTCAGATTTGGTAACAGATTTGATAACTGAAGACTTAATTTCCCTAGTGACTCAACTGATACAGGAGGTTTTATCTTTTTCAGAAAATTAAGAGTAAATTGGCTGGCTCAATAGACTTACTGACTCCAGTTAGATAAGTATTTGCCGTGTTTATTAAGTTGTTTATGTAGTGTAATAATACAAGTGATTTAATAAAGATAAGACTTCAGATAAATGTCAGCACACTTCCCACTCTGCAGCTGGTCCATTTCAGGCAGTTAAAATAAATTAAAAGATAAAATGCCACTCACAAAAAAATTGATCATTGTCCAAGGGAAACATTTAAAATGGAAAGAAATCTTCCACTTTCAGTGCACAAAGAAATATGCATATGTGTAGGAAATGAACCTCTCAAAATCTAGAGATTCTTCACCCCGAAGGAAAGGGACAGGAAGCTATGTTTTGTAGTTGTTTGCCATAATGAGATATAATTAAAATGTACTTACAGTTTGTAGACAAGTATTAATGACTAGTGTTATTTATAGCACAAATAATGGAGATCTTTGAATTAGATAAAATAAATGCTATTAATTCTGTTATTTATCTATCTTTATATACATCAAGGTGAAAGCTTACTAGGGTATAAAATGTAGATGCTGTCACTGGAATTTAAATAACATAAAGGGGATGTGAATTTTACCCAACCTTCACTGTTGACATTGCTTTGAAAAAAAATTTATGCTTTTAACTATAGTTTCTCTAGGAGATAATCTGATATTTGAAAAATATGGTAAAAAGGGTGATAACAAAGAAAGAGGATATATCTTTTATAGTGATCAAATCATTATTTCTGTTGTCTTCCGGATAAGGATGGATGAGATTCCTTTCCTCTGTTCTCTCAAAGTACCCAGGACAAATCTCTACCATTTCTGTATGCCCTTACCTATATTTTCCATCCAAGGCCTATATCACAATTCTGTGCATATAGTACCGGTTCAAAAGAGTATTTAAAGCACGGTTTAGTTTAGAAATGGTGGCCCAGTAGGCCCATGGTGAGCGCTTGCTGAGTTCTGAGCCAGTGACCTTTCTTACAAGACACCACGGTGGCTGTCACACAACAGGAAATGTTGGATTGGAGCATGAAACCTGAGGCTGATGACATCAGTTCTTGGTTTGATCAGGAAAAAAGTATTTACCAAAGTTCTAGATTACTCCTTCTTTCTTCTTCAAAATTGTATGGAATGTTTACTATTTCTAGTATTGCACTCAGTGTTTTTCAAATGCTTGACACACAGAGACATCAGACATTTGCCATTTCAAATACCGGGGATGAGATGTCCACCTGCCCTGTGAACTGAGAAGCTGGCCTTTGTAACCAGGTGTGGTAGATTGTTTAATGGCCACAAATACCTCCAATTTCTGTACCAGGCCCCTTTTCAATATGACTTTGCTGTTCCTTCCATCCAGAAATGGAGTCTTTTTCTATACCTTGAATCTGGGCTGATCATGAGATTTGTTTGACCAATAGAATGTGCCAGAAGCAACATGTGTGAATTCTAGGGGCTAGGACTCTAGAGGATTTGCTGTTTCTGCCTTTGCATTCCTGGAATGCCCCCCTGAGACCTCCATGTGAAGCAACTTTTGCTTGCTGGAGGACGAGAAGCCATTTGGTGAACTGAGGCTTCCCAGGTCACATATAGAACCAAGTATCAGACATGCGAGTACAGTCACCTTGGATCTTCCAGCCTCTCTGATCTTTCACCTGATGCAGCCACATGGGTAAGCCCAGGCACAGCCAGCAGAGGAATTGTTGTTTTAATCCATTAAGTCTTGTGGTAGTTAGTTGTGCAGCAAAGGGTAACTGAGACAATGAGGAAACAGCTTCTCAAGTGAGATTGTTGAGATAGCATTTAAAAAGATAAAGAACAGGGCTGCATTATTAATTTCCAGGTCCTTTAGGGAAAGGATCTGAATTCCCTGGTATAGAGAGTGACATGAGTCACTTAGTAGTGGATGACAGCTATTTTCATTAGTACAGTACATAAATGTAAAAAGCAAATTACAAGATTAATGTCCATACCTTATTACTAACTTGTCCATTTTGTTCATGCAAATATATTTTGTCCAACATCTTTTTTAGTGGTAGAAATTAAAATGATTTTCTTTGGCAGTTATGAGAATTAAATCACTTGATGACTGACAATAATAGTGATTGGTATTTCCAGAGATTCTATACATAGGAATGACCCATCTCAATTTCCCAACTTATACATGTGCTGTTCACTTGTGTATTTGTTAACCACAGGAAAGTAAGTGTGCTTGAAATGCTTGAAATACATTGATACCTACCCACATTTTTTGTCATTTTTCTGTAGTTGTTTTGTTCCAGTGGTGGTGGTTTCAGATTGCTTTGGGCCTCTAAATGTAAGAATTTAAGTGTTTTTAAAAGTAAAAAAAAATTTTTTTAAGTTTTGTAAGTAGAAAAGATTTTTTTTAAGTGGAGGAAAGAAGAGGAAGTAGTAGCAAAAACTACTCCTTAGTGCATCTTGCTATGGGAGTGCAACCTAAAGAAAGGCTGAAAGTTGACTGGTGAACCTTAAGTAAACAGTTTTAACATATACTCATATTAATCAATATTTCTTCAAACACCATAACAGTACAAAATTTCAACAACAGGAGTAAGTATCTTTTCACCAAGTTACAGGCAACTGAAAATGCTTCTCGATAAAACATTTTCCTCTCTCAGCTCAGAGAAATAATAATCTTATAAAAATACAGTGTTCGGAAGGTTGGAAGAAAGAGCAGAAGATTGCAAAACTCGGCAGAAGAAGTCTAGAAGCTGTTAGAAAGTTCAGAAAGTCAATAAATGAAGCTAAATAGTAGTCTTCTAAAATCATGTTTCAGGTAAGATAAATAAGATCCTTTTCACCTTAAATTCTCATTTGACAGTATCCCAGCACATGTCTTAGCTATTAATATACTTGGGTAGCCTCAGGGAGACTTTCAAAAAGTGGTTCTTAATATACTGATATTCTTGTCTCCAGACTCATGAGTCATTTGGACACAAGCATTGAATTTAAGAGGTATTCACTTCCTCACCGTTGAGGAGCTGGTAGAAAAAACATAATTATTATATTGAAGATTCAATAAACATTCTTTCCTTTTCAAGGTAGATTCTCACAACACCATTCTAAAATCTTTTGTGCCTAGATCTTCTGTGAGGAAGGAATAACCTGTCTTCAATTTGTCCCTAGACCTGTGGCTCTGGTCATCCCTCCTCAAATAAAAAGGCTGTGTGGTAAAATATGGAATAACCAGAGGTGCTCTGCCTTCAGAAAAGATAAGAAAGTCTATTCACTAGGAAATGGGCTCTGTTAATCTTTTTTCCTGTCAAGATTTCTGTGGCCTTGGGGCTATTTTAATGGGTATTCGTTGCTTGGAGAATTCTGCACTCACTCTTTAAAAGATGGACGTGGGGGAGTTGAATTTTTACAAATTGCTGAGATATTCCTCAGTCTTGGTTTAGTTTTGGAAGATTAGCTGAGATTGGGACAGGAAATTGAAGGATATCTTATTTCTCTTCAAAAGGGGCGTACCGGTGTGTGTACGCCTGTGCGGGCAGCTGTACACACACTCATGTGCATGTACATGGTGAGCTTTAGAGAACTGGTTCTTCTGTAGTAAGCATCACATAATTTGTTAAGCTTATACGCATTACATGTCCACTGTGTGTAAGGCACTGTGCTGAGAGTGGCCAAGGAAGCTCAGTCTGAGCCCTCAAGGATCTCACAGTGTAGCAGATTTATGTTGTCTGTTCTTGCCTTTTACATCAAGCTAGCTGTATCCTAAAAATAGTACTCCTTATCTGAATGTACATATAGGTTTGAACAGTCACTAACTATAGAAGTGGCTTGGTAACATGGAAATGCCACATCTGTGTCCAGTTCATAGACAGTTGGTACATAACTTCCTTCAGCACAAAAGGATAAGTTAGTGTACAAACCAATATTTAATGAGTGAACAAAGAGAATAAAATATCCTATTAAACTAGCATGTAATTTCTGCCTGTTATGTATAAATGATTTTTCATTTATGTGAGAATAGGTAAGAGGAAATTTTTTTTAATCTTCTGAAGCAAAGTTATGTTAGGTTTCCAATGTTGCCATTAGGGAAGAAAAATTGGCACACAACTGTGGCATTTTAATTAGTTTTTTACTTCCTATTGTAATGACTCCTGTTATGTGTCCGTGGATTTTATGCTGGGTGGTTAAGTGATTCAAGAAACAGTTTTGTGGTGGTATAATAGTTTTGTTTAAACTATAGTATATATAATATACTATATTGCCTAGACAGTGCCAGGCAATGTCCAGTTTAATGAAATATACTTTATGGGTGAAAGAATTCATGTAATATCCTAAGGTGCCTTAGTCAAATTTATGATAGCCAATTCATAGGCAGGCACAATATTACCCAATTAGCAATCTTGGCTTTATGAATCAATTGTATTATGTATTTTAAATTTCAGCGTCTCTAGTGGTCAGTCATCTTTCCACATTGAGTACTCAAATGCAGTTTCAAAATGAAGGAGCCAGAATCATTGAACAGCATAGCTACTTGGCCAGTTGTTTTATGATGCTGGTTATTGAGTATGTTAATATGTCTCTGTTGATGGCAGTCATGTATTTCTAACAATGTTTTCATCAAATTAAATATTATAGAAGCTAGATGATTTGTGTGAAATATTTTTAGGCAATAATTATCAGATATGTAAGGCAAAGGAAAGTAAAATACTTCAATTGTTTTATTAATATCTCCTTGTGGGGTTTCTCAAGTATCGTATTTGGTGAAGAAAATGACACTTTTATTCAATAGAAAGTGAGCCAGGACCACATGTCATTCAGCTCACGTTAATTGTACAAATTCATTTAAAAAAAAATAAACTAAGATAAAAGTACATGTAAAAAGAAGATGCAACGGAGGCCTAGAACAGCTGTCATTTCATGAACAGCCATATTATCCACAATGAGTTTACCTTATGATCAATTTATCTATTGAACAGGTTATTTTAGAACTCAATTCCTTATTGAGTGGCTTTGTGATTGAGTGTTCTCTCTTTCTCTTTCTCTCTTTTCATCTTTATAGCTTTCTTAGAATTAAAACCAAATAAATACAATCTAACTTGACTTAGGTGATTCTGCTTCACTTTATGACTTTTATAATAGAACTGTTTTGTACAATTGTGGGTATCTTATTTTTAAAAATATCTACTATACTTTTGAATGTAAGAGGCGTTTAAAGTCTAAAGACCCTTCTGTCAAAGTTTAATTTTAAGGGGGTCTACTTAAGGTGGGCTGAATATTCAGATAAATTTTCTCAGTACAGAACTTTTAAGAATGCTTGGATAAAATTTTTAAAATAATAATTTAAATACGTTACTGAATTGAATGGAAAGTAAGGAGAATTCTTGGAGGCCAGAAACAAGGAGAAAGTGAGAATGGGGAGAGTTAAGCAAACATTGAAACCCTAAAGCTTGGACTACATCTGCAGGTAGACAGGAAGCAAAGTCTGAGGCTGGAATAGTGTGGGAATTTGTATGGAGATTGATGAAGAAGGGACACCGAAAAGATGCTCGGAGATTGACCTGGAACTGCTTCCCCGCAGAGGGAGAGAGCGTGCAGATACTTGCCCATATTGACACTGGCTCTGGGTAAAGAGTTTAAAAAGAAAGCCTCCTCTGAGGATTGGTTCTCAAAGCCTATTCTCCCAAGAGTTTGGTCCAGGATTCATTCTACCATACTGCTATGTGGAAAAAACAAAAACGAAAACTCAGACTGATACTGTACATTATAGGTATCCGGGGTGAGATGGTCTGTGGCTCCTGGAAGAGGCGAATACAGACACAGTTTGGAGCAACACAGTTGAAATGTAGAGGCTGAAGTGATAAGCTTTGAAGATGGAAGAAGGGAACATGAGTCAAGGAACGCAGGCAGCCTTTAGATGGAAAAGTCAAGGAAATGAATTCTCTCCTGGAGCCTCCAGAAAGAAATGTAGCACTACTAACACCTTGAGTTTAGCCCCCTAAAACTCATTTCAGGCTTTAAATTTCCAGAACTGTAAGCTATTTACAGTTAAGATTACAAGTTATTGTTAAGTTATTGTTATTGTTAAAAGTTACTGTTAAGATAAACAACTTGTTTTGTTTGAAGCCACTAGGTTTTTGGTAATTTATTGCAACATAATAGGAAACTACTACATGGTGATTAGATGAACTGGCTTCAGGAGAAAGTGTTTTAAGTAAAGATCTGATACCAGTTAGAACCACCAGAAGACCAGGAAGGGAATTTGTAGTTGGATTGAGAGACTGAAATATCTGTTTAGAACGTCACATTTATAAGGTATCACTGATTTCTCTAACTCATTTGGAGGCCAAATGTTTAAAATTTTGTGCATACAAAACACAAAGCTTGAATTTTAGGACTCTGCCCATGTATATACACATTTAGGCTGACAAACCCAGACTTACAACCTAGAATTTGCTGCCTAATAACTATGTGATATTTTTTCTGAAAATCAAAGTGTTCTAAATTGTTGACCAGAACTTTGATCTTAATACTTCAGTGTTTAAAAGAACTTCCCAAAGCAAGTATAGGAAGGGCTAATTGAGGAAACTGAGCCCCAAATTATGGTTTTCTATCTGATTTCTAAAGTACATACCAAGAGACAGACAAAACAAAATGAAAAAATTAATAAAAGGGAAAGAGTTGAAATATAAGGACTCACATTTCAGTCTCTGACCCGAGATACTGTAACACAGTTATTTTTAGTGTGTTTGTACCCTTAATCAGCCACTTTGCTGTAAGATATAAGACCTCAGACAATACCAAGACATTTTTCTGGCAATTTTTACACATCAGTGCCAAAACGTATGTGAGACTGTTTCGACTATCCGTTGTTCAGGTGAAAGTCACAATTCATGAGACTTTCTGCTGGCTACACACATCCTAAATTAAGATTCTCAATGGTGAAGTGTGGTGAGTAAAAGTAAATATCTCTCCCAATCAATGCAATCCCATAATGTGATCTTGTGTGAAGAGTATTTCCACTTATCAGAAGACCATGTAGTATCAGTTGCTCATAGTGTTTTCTAAGTATTTATTATTTGTGTAGGTTTTGATTTTGGAATACATGAAATTCCCTGTGTGTTAGGGAGTTGAAGCTATCTCAAGACAAAAATATTCTGTAGAAAATTTGGGTGAAAATAAAAGGCTAGTTTCGAAAATCATTATTTCAAATCCCAGATTTTGGGTTTTCCTATAGAGTCTCTTTCTGGTTTATCTTTAGATCCCCAGGGAGTGTTTAAAACAATGTCTGAACCTTAGTAAGCATTCAGTATTTCCTCTATATATGCAGTCACTATGCCCACAGTCACTTGTTTTAATTCTGATTCCTCTTTAATATTCATGAGTAACTAACTTTTGGGAGTTGCCAAGATGTTTCCTTAAGAACTCCCAGGAAAACAAGAGTGGGAATATAAATGGGAGAAGAGCAGGACATTTCTCACTCCTTGGCCTCTTCACACTTGATTTCTCTGTCACACTGGGGATGGGTAGGGGGGGATGTTCCTTGGACCACCTAATGAGTATGCATGCGACCACTGCAAGAACAGTGCTTATGTGACTTAATAGCTGAACAGGTATGAGCTGAAGTACTAATGCAGCTACAGTTTGAGAAATATGGACAATCATTTCATCCAAGACTATAAACAATTCTCAAATACTACAAAAGAACTTTTAATGTGAGGTAGTATGTTCTCACTGAAACTTCTTAGGGTTCTAGCAAGCAGTGTTCAGCACCATCAGCATTTTAATCTTTTTTTTTAAAAAATTAATTAATTTATTTATTTTTGACTGTTGGGTCTTCGTTTCTGTGCGAGGGCTTTCTCTAGTTGCGGCAGGCGGGGGCCACTCTTCATCGCGGTGCGCGGGCCTCTCACTATCGCGGCCTCTCTTGTTGCGAAGCACAGACTCCAGACGCGCAGGCTCAGCAGTTGTGGCTCACGGGCCCAGTTGCTCCGCAGCATGTGAGATCTTCCCAGACCAGGGCTCGAACCCGTGTCCCCTGCATTGGCAGGCAGATTCTCAACCACTGCGCCACCAGGGAAGCCCAGTATTTTAATCTTCTGTACCAAAGTAACATTCTTTCTCAGCCTAAAAATATAATCCAGACCACAGAGCCTACCTTTTCTTCTATGGGTGTCTTAGTATTTAGATGAGCATAATATTAATGTGTAAAAGTAAGGCAATTTCAGGAAAGACTGAAAAGTGAGATTGAAGCTGAAAGTGCTATTATTATCTTCTTAATATTAAAAAAAACTCCTTACAAGGGACTTGTAATGAAAAAAGCTGTAACCACATCATAACAGACCACCTTCTAGCTACCCAATTCAATGTGATCTGCATATCCATGAAACTAAAACTGAACCATAAGAAAATAGCCAGAAACTTAGTCAAATTAATGAGTATTGTTTTTCTACATCCAATAACAAAAATGTGCCTGCCACATGTCAATATTTATCACACACAATCTCCTTAATCATCAACAAATTTGCAAGATGATCGAGAATGTAGTTAGACTGTAGCTCTTACGCAGTTCTACAATGGCTGTGTGCCTGAGCCAGGAACAGGAGTGGGGAATGTGTGTACATGTAGGTGTTGATGGGAGAGGGACGTGGTTTGCTTTTATATTAGTGATGTGTGTTTATTGAGAAATAGCTGTATAATATAGTACGACTTTTCCCAGCTTCCCCTTGTTGCACTAGACTCTGGGCATTTTATAAGAAAATGTTCATTTAACACATAGATACGTGAGTCTTATAGTCTGTATAAGTTTGTATAATTATGATATAGTTGGACATGACTATGAGAGATCCCCTAACCTTCATATGAATGACTAACTCATAAAGATTACCTTTAAAATTTTTTTAATTAAAAAAATTAAGAAATAGACACCTGGCAATCTTTGTGTTAGGGTAACACTTATTCTATTGTTTTATTGTCCTGTTGGCCAAGTCAGAGTTTCCTTATGTCTAGCAAAAATGACTATAAGGTTCATTTTAGACTGATATTTTTTCTCATTTGAACTGGCCAGAATTATCCTCAAAAACTGTAGATACTTGAAAATGGACTTCAAGTCACCCTGGAGCCTCTTTTTGAATATGTTTTCACCTTTCCTTGTCAGGCTCCTTTTCCGTCCCTTTAGCTAGTCAGCTTTCTCTTTGAGTACAGTTGGGTTCTGTACAGTTTTTTTTAGTGTGCTGTTCAAAACAGGATACTTTTCTCCCTCTGACTAATGGGGAGGAGAGAAGAAGAATTATGTTTCAGCCTTGCCTACTCTACTATTGATTTGTGCTGGTATCATATTGACTTTTAACACAATAGCACTGAATTGGTGATTCATATTTGGCTTCTGGCCATCCACCCACTCTCTTTCTGTTTTATTTGTTCTTATTTGCTTTTCCCCATCATGTCTTTGTGGTGCCTGATAATTTTTCCAGGGTATACTCTGTTCTTGCCGTATTAAATATTTTTTAGCTGTTCTTAATAGTCAAGTGTTAATTTCTTCTAACAGCAAAATAGGGGCATGCTTTATAAAACACTGATCTGAACACATGGCTAATTTTGCATAGCTTTTTTTTTCAAAAGCACATAATGTCTGTTCACCTGTGTATGCAAAATATCACCTTTCATAGTATGTTATGTACAGTAGATGCTGAATAAATATTTATTGATAGTTAATGCCCACAGACCATTGTACACAGTAACCATTTCAAGAGTTTGCAGGAAACACTGATTTTTTAAAAAGCATGCTTTGGCCTGTTTTTCTTTCCTGTTTACATTTTAACAATAAGGATGAAAAACTACAAACCAGAGGGCTTCTGTTGTTCTCAGTGAATAACTGAGATGGTGTTTGGTAGCATGCTCACAAGGTTTGTGGAAATTAACTTCACACCAGGAACTCTGTATTGAAATAGATTGTTTAAGAATAATTCTTCTCTTTGAGAAGGGTGAGAGATTAATCTGCAGAAATGTTCATGCTAGAGCTGTGCCTGTGTTGAAATTTGTCAGGGGGAAGATAAATGGGCCCTCCTTGAAAAGTAAATCGCACCATGGCTAATCCCTTGGGAAAGCTGGAGAATTGTTATGGTAGCAAAAGCAACCTCGAAAAAGGAGGCACCATCCCTGTTTACTTAGGAAGGAGGAAGATGGGGAGAAGACATGGATATAAAATGAGATGAAAGTGTACTTGACTTTAAAAATATATTTATTCAAATATATACATGGGATATAATTGTATCTGTATTTTGATTCTTTGGGGAATCATTTGCATACTTTAAATTGAGAGTCGTACTTAGGGCTGATATTAAAAACATTTAACAGCAGTGCATCTAGGCACTGACCATTCAGAATGGATGTCAGGGGAGGTACCTTAGCCAGGTCTTGGTGACCCTACCCAGTTGCCAGGTGTTAACCCTTTAGTTGCTGACTCAGAAGAAATTTGGGAGAGGTTGGAAGACCACTTAGGAGGCTCAGAGTAGTGCCCATTTTCTAACATGTATGGAAGATACTAATATTTTAGTAAACAGTATGGCTCTTCTGGGTATACGATCTAAAATATCAGCCCTCATTCTAGTAGAAAATTATCTAGTAATTTTACTGAAAAAAGAATGTAAATTTTCTTAAAAAGATGGCATATATTAAAGGAAAACTCATGAAATGTCTGTGAAATTTGAAATGTTCATGAAATTTGAATATCAGATAAACAACAAATTTTTTTAATGTAAGTATATCCCAAGAAATATTTGGGACAAACTTATACTAAAACATTATTTATTGTTTATCTGATATTCAAATTTAACTAAGAGCCTTGTATTTTATCTGGCAACCCTAAACAGAATGCATTTAGCAGGAAATGTATCAATATCCTATTGAAAATGTAAATGAAAGAGAACAGAAAGGAGCCCAGCACATTGAGATCACCTGAACATACTTGACAAAGAGCTGCTCTGGAATTCCCGTGATATGGCAAGAAATACATTAAATGCAGAATTATAGAACTACAGATACAAAGGTTACACATAATAAAATGCTTTTGAAATTATACTGAGATTAGGTGGTACTTGCATTTAAAAGAGTTGTCTTTCCCAACTAGGAAAAGCTAATTCAGTCATCATCAAATAGCATTAATCAAGCGCCTGTCTGCATGGGACACTGCAAGGTGTTTTACAAAGTGAGAAAACAGACGTGGCGGGTAGCCTTTGTCAGCCTGTAGTCTAGGCATCTACACTGAAATGCAGTCGTAAAGGAGATAACTGAAGAAATGTTGATAAAGGATCCAGAACCTCCACTCTAAATGGGGAGGAGAAAAACTTGTCTAATTTGTAGGAAAGAGTTTTGTAAATCATTTAAAAATGCAGTTTTATTACAGCCAGACCTTGGTATATACAATTACTGTATATAGTAGATTCAGAAATATAGGCTGTTGTGCAGGGTTTCTCAACCTTGGCAATATTGACATTTTGCACTAGATAATTCTTTGTTGTGAGGAGCTATCCTGTGCATTGTGGGATGTTTAGCAGCATCCCTGGCTTCTTCCCACTAGATGCCAGTTACATGCCTTCTCCCAGTCCTGCCAATCAAAACTGTCTGCTGACGTTGCCAGATGTACCCTGGGAGACAAAATTGCCTTGAGCTGAGAACTACCATTGTAGCAAAGTACGGGATGGAGATCCCCAGCAATGGGGGTGCGGGTGGGGGAGGGAGGAGGTCTCTTCACCCACAAATGTGTCCATAAAAGAGTTAGTTTTAAACATCTGCAGTGTCCAGAAAGCTCTCATATTCAGTCACTACCTCAGGTATAAAAAATACTGATACCTGGCCTCACCGCAGAGATTCTGGTCTTATTGGTCTGGAGGAAGGCCTGGACAGCCTGACGTTTTAAAAATGTCCCAGGTGATTCTAGGTTTAGAATGACTCTTTGGAGTAGTGGTCCTTCAACCTTAGTGAGCAGCAGAATCACCTGGAAGGCTTGTAAACACAGCTTTTCGGGCCTCAGTATTCCTGATTCAGTAGGTCAAGGGTGAGGCCTGAGAATCTGCGTTTCTCCCAAGTTCTCGGATGCCACTGGCGTTGCTGGTCCTCGGAACGCACTTGGAGAACTACTAGTTTAGAGATGCACTCCTGGCCGCTCTTCACCTTCACTTCCCGAGGGGAGGAAGTGTGGCAGAGCAGCAGACGTGGGGGTGGTGGGTTGTAGAGGAGGAGCAGGCCTGTGTGGCCCCATCCCTGCTGAGCCCTTTTTGATGTCTCCCTTCTGCAGGCTGAATACATCCAGCTGTTCTCTGCGGTGCAGTAAAGCAGTCAGCTCCTACACCAGGACCTAGGGGTAAGTCTAGCTGAATTCTAGTTTGCAATTTGGAATACACTTGTGCTCACACATCTAAGCATATTCTCCAGAGCTTGATCAGTCATGAAGCTGACAATTTGCTCCTCCCCTGCCAGGCTGACTTATCTGTCTCTTAATTGGTTCTGACCACGGATCGGGAAAGAGAATAATTCATTGGACCCTTTCCCTTACCATGCATACCCTAATTCAGTCCCTTGGACTTCTGTCTTGTTCTCCAGCATTGGAGAGAGAAGGTCGGACCAGAGGGCATACATATAATCCCTTCCTGAGGTCTGCCCACATAACTCTTTTTTTTTTTAACATCTTTATTGGAGTATAATTGCTTTACAATGGTGTGTTAGTTTCTGCTTTATAACAAAGTGAATCAGCTATACATATACATATATCCCCATATCTCTTCCCTCTTGCGTCTCCCTCCCACCCTCCCTATCCCACCCCTCTAGGTGGTCACAAATCACTGAGCTGATCTCCCTGTGCTATGCAGCTGCTTCCCACTAGCTATCTGTTTTACGTTTGGGTTTGGTAGTGTATATGTGTCCATGCCACTCTCTCACTTCATTCCAGCTTACCCTTCCCCTTCCCCGTGTCCTCAAGTCCATTCTCTACGTCTGCGTCTTTATTTCTGTCCTGCCCCTAGGTTCTTCAGAACCATTTTTTTTTTAAGATTCCATATATATGTGTTAGCATACGGTATTTGTTTTTCCTCTTTCTGACTTACTTCACTCTGTATGACAGCCTCTAGGTCGATCCACCTCACTACAAATAACTCAATTTCATTTCCTTTTAAGGCTGAGTAATATTCCATTGTATATATGTGCCACATCTTCTTTATCCACTCCTCTGTCGATGGACACTTAGGTTGCTTCCATGTCCTGGCTACTGTAAATAGAGTTGTAATGAATATTGTGCCCACGTAACTCTTGATAAAACATAATTGTTGGAAACATTATAAAAATACGAAAAATGTTGGGAAGCATAAATTTAGGCTTTTGGGGTTGTGGCAACATTAAGTTTGTAAGTGTTCATTAAGATAGAAAATGAAAACAAAGAAGTCCTGAGAATTCTCTGGAATAACCCATCAGTGTCAAGGCTGAGTTCGCTGTACCCCTCCCTTCTCTATCCTCCCCTCTGCTGAATCGGGTCTGCAAACCTCACTCTCTTAGTTACAGCAGTTGGCATTCTGGCGCATACTCATGTTTCTAACTCACTGTCTTAGTAATCTGACTTAAATTTTGTTTCCCCACTGTCGCTTGCCTGGTGATATTATAATTCCAATTAATCAGGTTAAAAGTTGGCCTAGAAGAGGGTCATGAGACCTCACTGATATTTGTTCACAGAACACTGCAGTAGTCTTTAAGGGAATTGCCTGCTAAAGTGCTATACATATTAGAGCTACACATAAATATTCATATATTCATTGATGATGGATTGCATGAATAGAATAATGGACAAAGGTGGTTAGGAGAGCTACTCTATTAGAAAAATTTAAAATACAACCCTACTGTCCTACAAGTAGAACTTGAAAATTGCTCCCCAAGGATATTTCTCATCTTCAGCCTTGTCATTCTATGCAAATTCTGGAAGACCCAAGGGGAATGCTAACCCTGCCTCTCCACAAGGGACACTAATTCAGTGTAAGTTTGATTGTGTGTTAAGTGTAAGGTGTCTTTGTCCGATGTTGTGAGGGATGCCAAGATCAGTTAGTCATTTTCATCCCTGGAGAGTGACTCTCCAGTTATAATCCTGGGCTGGAGTTTGGAGAAACTCCCTGGGATTGAATACGATCCCTTTTCATAGCCCATATAGTCCAGAATCTTTTGAGAGGACTGGCAAAATTTAGGCCACCCAATGGGTGTCCTCCTGCTCAGCCAAGTCTGGGAACTGTGCAGACAGTGAAAATAGCACAGGCTTTGGAGTTGGGACTGGGAATGAATTAGAGAACTTTTACTTGCCCGAAGTAAGTTATTTACCTGTCTGAGAGTCACTTTTCTCATCTGTGAAAGTGAGGTAATAAATTTTAACCATGTGAGATGACACTAAGTGAGATAATTATGTAAAATGTCTGGCACTGAGTAGGTATTCAATAAAGGGTAGCTGCAGTGTCACTATTGTTTTCATCAACAGCACCCAAATTAGATCCTAGGTCCAGATCTGAAACATGCAGTACTCTTGGGGCCATATGGAATGAAAGAGGAATCCTCAGGCTTGCAGAGGTTTGAAAGCAGACTAGTGGCCTCCCTCTGTGGCTGGCAGGAGCAAGGAGCAAGGACTGTTTCTCTCTCTGTGTTCGCAACTTCACCTTTGGTGGCAGGTTGTGTAAACAGGGATGTGCCTCTTCAGGGCTGGGAAGCGATCCCTCCTGCCTCTGAGCTGGGTCCAGTTGTCATCACATGCTGTGGTCAGTGTTAGTCTCCACATTTTAAGAAGATTGTGGAGATATTTGAGAGGTTCAGAGAGGACCATGCTGGTTTGAGGGTTGCAGTGTGTCATTGTGATGGTTCATTTTATGTCATCTTGACTGGGTTATGGGGTGTCCAGATATTTGGTTAAACTTTATTTCTGGATGTGTGTGTGATGGTGTTTCTGGATGAGATTTACACTTGAATCCATAGAGTGAGTAAAGTAGATTGTCCTCCCCAATGTAAGTGGACTACATTCAATCCATTGGAGGCCTGAATAGAATAAAATGCTGAGTAAGAAAGAATTCTTTCTCTCTGCTTGACTATCTTTGAGTTAGGATATTAGTCTTCTTCTGCCTTTGGACCGAGGCTCGGACTAGAATTACACCATTGGCTCTCCTGGGACTCTAGCTTATGGACTATAGATCTTGGTACTTCTCAGCCTCCTTAATTGTACGAGCCACTTTCTTACAGTAAATCTCTCTCTCTTCTATTGGTTCTGTTTCTCTGGAGAACTCAGACTAATACAGTCATCTATGAAAGATGTTAGATTACATATTACAGGAAACAAACAACAGGCGGGCTTGCCGTTCAGACACAGAAGGGGAAGGGGTACACATAGGAAGGTGCTGAGCAGTTAAATGCCATGTGGCAGAAAAAATGGGTTTAAATGCCACAGGCTAGCCAGAAGAAAGAGACTTGACAACAAGGCTGATTAAGTACTGCAACCAGATAACAAGGGTGAATGTGGGACCCAGTTCTGCAGAACCTGGAGAACAGGCTGAACATCCATGTTTCTTGAAACCTCGGGAGAAGGTCTTGTCTGGAGATAGAATTTGTGCTGAATCACTCCATGAATTTCCTTCTGAGACTGAGATAGGTTTATTTTGACCACTTGGAAGTCCAGAGGAACTTCTGGAAATTAGACTTTGATGGGATTTAATATAAGCAAAATTTTATTTATTTTTATAATTAAAAATCTAGGACTTGGACAATTGCTATTTTGCACTTAATATTTGCAATTAATATTAAATGACGTGGGGTAATTATGGCTTTTGCCTCTATTAGAAGTGAAGGTCACATTGACTGAGTGAGGACTTAGGATGTTGATTCTTCGCTGTTTCTTCAGCCCTTTTGGGCACTGACTTGTTTGAAAATTGATACTGAACTCAAGAAGGGGGAGGCGTCTTATGGGGTTTGAATTTAGGATCTCAACATTGGAATTATTTTTCCTTCCTTTGCCCATTCTTAATGCAATCAATAAACTTTTCTAATACACCAACTTTGTGCTAACTACTATGGAGGATAAAAAATGAAGATACTAACTATGCCATCAAAGACATAATCTTTATTTTTCCATTATCTGGCACAATGGGTTATTTAGTTAGTGAGTTACTTCTTAAATGGAGCACTTGAGCGCCTGATTCTAAGTGTTATGAGTTGAATTGTGTGCCCTCAAAAAGATAGGTTGAAGTCCTAACCCCCAGTACCTCAGAATGTGACTTTATTTGGAAATAGAGTCTTTGCAAATTTATCTAGGTTATAATGAGATAATTAGGGTGATCCCTAATCCAATATGGCTTGTGCCCTTTTTAATTTTTTTTTTTAAACTTTGGGTTTATTTATTTATTTATTTATTTATGGCTGTGTTGGGTCTTCATTTCTGTGCGTGGGCTTCCTCTAGTTGCAGCGAGCGGGGGCCACTCTTCATCGCGGTGCGTGGGCCTCTCACTATTGCAGCCTCTCTTGTTGCGGAGCACAGGCTCCAGACGCGCAGGCTCAGCAATTGTGGCTCATGGGCCCAGTTGCTCCGCGGCATGTGGGATCTTCCCAGACCAGGGCTCAAACCCGTGTCCCCTGCATTGGCAGGCGGATTCTCAACCACTGCACCACCAGGGAAGCCCCGCTTGTGTCCTTTTAAAAAGGAGAAATTCGGACACAGAGACAGGGAGAATGCCATGGGAAGACGGAGGATTGGAGTAATGCATCCAACAAGCCAAGGAATGCCAGTAATTACCAGCAAACCACCAGAAGCCAGGAAGAGGCAAGGGGGCATTCCCCTACAGGGTTTAGAGGGAGCATAGGTCTGCTGATACCTCAATTTCAGACTTCTAGTCTCCAGAACTGTGAGACAATAAATCTCTATTTTATGCCACACAGTTTTTGGTACTTTGTTATGGCAGCCCAAGGAAACTAATGCATTAGGTTAGGAGACAGATATAACTAAGGAAAATACAATGATGTGTGTGCACTGATAAAGATGTAAAGGGATAGAAAGGTGCCCTCAAAGGGGGCGTTGGAAGGATCCAGTGAATAAGGATAGAAAAGAACTTAAATGTGAGATGACATATAGGCTTGGTCTTCTAGTGGCCTTTGTGCTAATCCTGTCATGATGATCCTGATTCATTACTTCATCTCTGATTTAGGGTCCCCAAAATAGTCCGGCCAGGAAGAGTGTGGTGACATACACAGTGAAAATCAGAAGTGACACTTGAGCCATTTAAAAACACTTAAAGCATAAATACATTTCCACTAACCTTACACACATTTATGATTTTTAATTGTTGGACATTCTCTGTTTATCAGGCCCTGAAGTTGGTCGAAGTTTGGTTAGCATATTTGAATATTCATATTTCCTGGTATTTATATACCAGGATACAAAGGAGAGCCACATGAAATCCCTGGGCTCATGTACCCACCCAAAGATCAATCTGGAAAGGTCAAGGGTGGCTTTCTCTCTGCAGGCTTCAGTGGCTTTGATTTCTGAGTTTTTACAGGCAGGATAAGACCCATTCTAAACTCACTTCTTACATGACTTTTAAGCTTTCACATCTTCCTTTTCTGTAAGATTCTAGTGCAGTATCTACGTCCATACAAATGCAGCTACACAAGCTGATCTAGTACAAAAAGTCAGGGACACAGGGACATAGGTTTCAGGGTAGATGAGTTTTCTAACAAAAACTACAATATGTACAGAAAGTTACAGATTGTGACAAACGTCTTTTGCCTTTAGGATTAGCTGGTTTAAAAATCAATTTGATTAACCATGACATATAACAAGAATTTTCACAACAGTGCAAAAATAAAAAGTTACTTTGGGGTGGGAATATTTATCACAGCATATTTTTTGATAGAGATGACGGACTTCATTTTTAAACACATTCTATTTCTCCTATATTTTTCTTTGAGTCCTTAGAAGAAAGTTACTATACAAATTCTAGTTATTTTTATTGACTCCTATGTTACAGTGGAGCTAGATTGAATAGAGTTTCAAGTCAAGAGTTGCTAGATATTTTCAGGCCACTTGGCGCCTCAAACAGGTAAGCACTTTTTCTCAAAGAGAAGTGTCCTATGTGTTGATCTTACTCTGCTCCAGCATTTGGCAATTATCTGAAGTTTTAAACATCTCTTTAGAATTCCCAGCTTTTTCAGGGCCAATTTCTATTCAAGGTTTTTATAGCTATTCTCTTATGACGTTTATCATTCCAAGCATTTGAACATCCATATTAACACTCACATGTGTCTTTGCCATGCATTTTTTTCATTTGCCTGTCCAAGCTCATTCTTCAGATGGTAAATTTCCTAAGGTCAGTGAGTGTGTGTATATGTGATTCTCTTATATTACTGGGTTTTGTCCACAGGGCATGTTCAACTCATGTTGCTATGGTGAAAATAAAGCCCAGAACCAACCCTGCAGCTCCCTCTGCCAAGGAGGAGGGGTCTTCCCTTCTCCCTCTTCTTGCCCCACAGTGATGCAAAGATTCTAGATCTCCATTCTCATGGATCTATGAAATGCTTACTTCCTGTTTTACCCTCTCTTCTCTCCTAAGGAGTATGTGTGTTTTCATCATTTTCATCCTTTATCACAGAAGTAGAGAAGTGCTTGTCTCTTTGTGGAGTCACAGCCAACCCACCACACCTAGTCACCTAACCTCATTAGCATGTGTGCACAGGACACTAAGAAGAGGGGGGAAGAAGGTAAAGGGACATTCTGCCCAGTATCCTGACTTTTCAAATATTATCTCCCAAGGAAATAGACTATGAGACAGAACAGAGTTCTCATCTAGATATGCCATTTCCTCACTGGTGACCCTGAGTTAGTTACTTCATATCTGGGAGTTTTGGTTTCCTCATCTGTAAAATGGGAATAATGCACCCTGCTTGCCTTGTGGGTGTATTCATACAAATGCAAGGTAGAACTATTTGGGGGCCAGTTACAGCGATCATGAACCAGTCTTAAGATGGCCAACATATTTTTGTGTGTTCAGACCATTCTCTTTTGTTGACTGCCTCACACTTCAGCCGAGGGTGCACATCCCTCGCTCCTTGTTGACACTTCTAGGACTGTGATGGGGCCAGTTGCTTCTGGGAGAAGAAGGGCTGTGGTGGATTGAACAGATATCCAGTCGAATAGCAAAACACTTGCCAACCAAGTCTGTGCTGCATGAAATGACTTGGTAGACTATATTGAAACTAATAAATATTGTATTATGAAGTTTTACCAAATTTAGGAAATAGTTCCTGGGGAGCATTTCTCTAGCATGTTCCTGAAGGGGTCTATGTTGTGGAGCTTCCTTTGAGGAAAGAGCCTATATGCAGCAATTATTTGGTTGAACCACATGAAATTGCAATATTTAACCATTTTTGACCTACAAAACGACAATTATATGGAATTCAACCCGATACCTCTTGTTACAGCCCCGCATTCTGCTGGGGATTATGGAGTCACAGCCTGGTCCTGGGGCCCTGTAGTCATGATGACAAAAAAATTCTGCTGAAGAGAACTCCTAGCTGTTACCAAAAAAATGTTTTCCTCAGATTTTGCAAGTCTGCCGTATGTCTTTCTTTAATTGAAAACAAAGACATGAAGTGTAGCTGCTATGTGTCTGGCAGAAGTCTTTTTATGCCTGGAATTAGTAAATTTCAAGATGCTTCTTTACAGTGACTGGCAAAAGCTGCAAAAGTAAAATATGTAAACAGAAAAGAACTCCATGGCTAGGCGGGTGCATACTCCAAAGAGTATTAATTTGCATAATAAATAGTTCAATATTCAGGAGATTATAAAATAGCAATTACTGTTGAGTTGCTATATTAGGGCTTGCTAACAAACAAAGACACTTAAAATGCAATAGTTTGCTTTTACAAAGAAGTTCTCCTAAAATCTTTATCTTGAAACAAGATTCTATTTATTTTTTAAAGAGTTTTGACAGCCTTTGCACATTTCTTTGAAAGAGAAGCAGAAATATTCTAGCTAAAAACAAAACCAAAAAATACTAATAAACAATCTATCACAAAAAAATAATGAGCCATTAATTTTTTTTATCTGTTAAAAAAAAAAGAGTATGTGCTTCGTAGAGTGCTTTCCTCATGTGAGAAGAGTACAGGGAGACCAGTGGGGAAGTGTGGAGTCAGACCATGCAGTAGTAGGCGGTATACTCAGGCAGGGGGTAGAAACAGAAGTCATTACATGTGAAAAAATCCACAGCCTGCTTATGCTAGTAGAAGGGTCGATCCTTCTAAAACACCATCGGTGTTTTTGAAAATGACTCAAGTGTTCCAGACATTGTATATCCAAGTGCAGTTTCTACTTGCTTGACATACTGTAAGCATTTAATATTGGAAAAGAAATATAGCTTTTTAAGTTGGTGTATTTTTTCAATAAATGTCATAGTTTGAATGCCCTTACATAGAACTTAATTTTTCAATAACATTGGTTTTAGAGTTTTATATGTGTATATATTACATTAAGCCATTTGATTAAAAGTATATCTACACGTATAAACCTATTTTTATAAATCTTTGTTTCCTGCTATGAAGAGAACATGGTGACATCAAGGAAGTTTCTATTTACACTGGTTTGTCTGAGGAGATCCTTGTTAAAACGATGCTCTTGGAGTTGGGATGGCTTCATTTGTTAGGCTAGTGGTTGCCCCAGCATGGTTGAGAGCTGACAGGATGAGAAAGGAGAAGACCAAGAAAACGAACATTCATTGATTACCTGTTGGGTGCTGGGAGCTGTGCTGAACAGTGGAAGGCTCTGTTAAGTTTATATGACACCCCAAAGTTTATTACACAGTTATATTACAAAGTTATTATATTACAAAGTTATATTACACAGTGTTAGGTTTATATTATACCCCAAAGTTAGCCACATCATCACAATGTTCCCAACAGCTCCAGGGCTTAAAAACTCCCAGGATGCCAAACAAAGGGACGGTTTATCTTTTGGTGTGCAGAAGCCGTCTCTAATTAAGACACCAAAATTAAGCCCCCATCTCATTAGGAGATGCATTTCCAATAAAATTTTACTTCTTATATTTAATGATCTTTATCAAGCATTTTTGAAATATTTATATTGTTTTGTTAAACTGTGTACTACTAATGCTTAAAAAAAAAACCCTCTATGCAGAAGAATTTTTTTTAGTACTTAAGACCTCATGATAACAGGATGTTTTTTAAGTTAAAAAAATTCATTTTATATACTTTTTTGCTGCAGAGAAGTATGATAACATAATCAATAAAGGACTTTCAAATATTAAACACTTATTATAGTAAGATAAAACCGTATGAGAAAAGAGAAATGGAAACACAATTTCAGTGGGAAAAAATGATCATGTAAAATTTGCAACTATTTAAGAAAATTTGGTTGAATCTATTTTTCAATGGATGGTGATGAGTGTCAAATCACTATGGCATTTATGTCCCATTGAATTCATTGAAAAGAGTAATGTAAAGTTGTATTTTAAAATGTCAGTATTACATCCTTTACAACTATTTTCACTTATGATTAATTTAAGATGTCAACTTGAAATGTATGAGGGACACGTAGTTTTTCAAATTTATGGGCATTTTCTCCTGCCTCCTTATGTGTGTAGCCTCAAAGAAGATGCCCCTTGAAGGTTGAGACTTTAAAGAAGTTTAGACTTCAGTTTATCTTCTTTTGACTACTTAAAAAAAAGAACCTTCAATTTTTGGTACACTGCAAGGTAGAATATAGACAAACATGATTTCTTCACTCATTTCCACCACCAATCCCTGTCCTTGTTCTGTATTTGCTTATTGCCTTCCCATAGCACGTGAAGTCAAAGACAGTGTCTTGCTCAGTGGTGGCACTTTTGGAGTGTTTAATAGCTATATTTGAAAATTTGGCTCAAATATTCATTTCTTTATGGCCTGCAAAAACTTTTTTTCCTATGATAATTTACTTACTTAGAAGCTCAGCTCATGTGATCAAATATTTCTTTTAGATGTAGATGAATGACAGTCCAGGCTTGTGCATTGTGCAAACTGTGTGTCACGTTCTTCTGCCACCATGCCTCCTGGCTTTCCTCTTGGTGACTAGGTGTCTCCTTTTCTCTACTAGGATGGGCATTTCCTCCATATGTCACATGTGGGAAAAAAATTTAGAGAAGTCACTGCTTTTGTTACAGCTTCTTTGTCCTTACAGGTGCTCTTAAAATCTTAGCCACTGTCAGTTGAATCATCTTTAAGCGATCACATTTACTCCATATTAGACGATAACTAGGGACTTCCCTGGTGGTGCAGTGGTTAAGAATCCGCCTGCCAATGCAGGGGACACGGGTTCAAGCCCTGGTCTGGGAAGATCCCACATGCCGCTGAGCAACTAAGCCCCTGCGCCACAACTACTGAGCCTGCGCTCTAGAGCCCGCGAGCCACAACTACTGCCTGCCTAGAGCCCGTTCTCCACAACAAGAGAAGCCACTGCATGAGAAGCCCGTGTACAGCAACAAAGAGTAACCCCCGTCGCCACGATTAGAGAAAGCCCGCACTCAGCAACAAAGACCCAACGCAGCCAAAAGTGAATTAATAACTTAATTAATTTAAAAAAAAAGAAGATAACTAACATTTGGTCTTTGTATCCCTCTGACGTCTTGATACTTCCAAATCTTCATTCTATATCCCGTTTGCTAATATTTCACATTTTGTCCTTTAAAATTACTATAAGTACTAAACTGATACATGCTAAGTATAAATGCAAAGTTGTCAAATCCATAAATGTTGTTGCTAGGTCTGGTCTAACTTAGTCATAATTGCAATTCTGCTTTATTGCAAAAGAGAAGTCTAGGATGCCATCATAAAAATCTTTTGAGCTCCCACATAACGTTTCTGCAGAGGTTATATTGGGACTTGCCAGTATTCAATGCTACTTACTTTTCATGAACATGCCATATCAGGGTGGCCTGCCCTTGGAAATGTAGCAGAAGTTGAATATAAATGCCCAGGGGCTGTTCCTGGTGCAATAGCTTGTTTAGTTAATGCAACAATTCTTCCCATAAATATATTTATAACCCTGGTCTGTCAACATCAGTATAGTCTCAATGATATGTCAGTTTTTAGAGAAAATCAAAACGTAACTAAAAATTTTGCAGGCCCTGACTATGAAATATGTTACAGCTTTCATAACCAAACCTTCTACTTTTTGTTTTGCTTCACCTGAATTCTTGTGGCAATCAAATCACAAAAATAGTCTCCATAATTCAAAAAAAATATGCAACAGTATTAAATATATATTCAAGGTATCTTGTCACCTGAATCAAAATGTGTTCTCTTATCTTGACATTTTTCCATGAGAAATCAGCTAACATTACCCTAGAAGGTGTTGTCTAAGAATGTTAAATGAACTTTTCTTTCTGGATGCCTTTTTGGCAACTGAGAAAGATCAATAAATTATATGAAAACTCTGGCTGAAAGGAAAATATCTCAATATGATGTGAAGCTTGTGGCATGTTCAAATTGCAGTATCTGGTGAGGCAAAGAAAACTCATTAAATATTATTTCACTTTTTTCAGAAACATCTTCAAAATTATTATTTCAATTGATTTCTTTATGAATTTTTTACTAAATATTTGGAGTTTAAAAAAAAATCTTTTGAGCTCCTTGAATCATCAGATAACCATCATTATTATCCAGTGGAATAAGCTTCATTTTAAAAAATTTAATATTAATTATTTTATCTTTTTAAAACTTGTTTTATTCAAGTATAGTTAGTTTACAAGGTTGTGTTCATTTCTGCTGTGCAGCAAAGTGATTCAGCTTTACATACATATATATATATATATATATATATATATATATATACACATATACATTCTTTTTTGTCTTCTTTTCCATTATGGTTCATCACAGGATGTTGAATATAGTGCCCTGTGTTACACAGTAGGACCTTGTTGTTTATCCATTCTGTATATAGTAGTTTGCATCTGCTAGTCCCTAAACTTCATTAATTACGTTAGTGACTTTAGCACATCTCCTAATTCAGAAACTCCTGGGTTATGAATGTGACAATGATTTTGTAACATAATACTGAAGGGCACGAAATATGAAAGGGCCATCAGATATCAAAGACAGGTTTTCAATTAGCCCTGCTAATAAGCTACTCTTCCCTTTCTTTACACCACAGGATACCCTGTGAATAGGCAATGGCAGTAGACTGAGCAGGGTTAAGAGCAGCACTAATGCCTTGGGATACACTGGTAGCCTCTGCACTAGATGTTACAGTATTGAAATAATTTTGCATCAGTTGATAGACAATCACTGGCCCAGTCCCAACTGCACCTATCTCACCTGTTTTCGTGAGCTACCTTGGCTTCAGTCTGGACCTCTACACCCACCCAGGATCTAGGAATTAACTAGGTAGCCCCTGGCAGGACAGCTGGTCTCACGGATCCTGCTTCAGCACATTGACCAGCATCTGTTCTGATTGGTCAGTACCTAGAACTTCTAGTCGCTGAATATTTAAAATATTACCCATGGTTAAAAGTATCATTTTATACTCTTGAACTTGATTTTTGGCCCTTTGCCTTTTCCTTTCTTCGCAGAACTGTTGGGCCCAATTTTTCACAGTTTGAGAACAGGAATAAGCCCAGGGTTGATAGCATATACTTGATTTATGCACATTTGCGTGCATTTGCTACTTGTTCCTTGGTTCCGTGTTTCATGATGGTGGTGTCACTGTTCTCCTACACCGTAATTTCCCCGCGCACTTCACTGCTCCTTCGTCGCACAGGAAACTGTAAGGGTCAGTGATCTTCGGTGCCACCACTTCCATTTCCTCATTACAAAAATTGACCTTCTTTCTGTTGTTTGAAAGGGCTCAGGCCACTGTCATTCAGATCTCAGGACCGTTGAACAGTAATAACAGTATAGGAGGAACAGGCAACCACCGCAGCAGCTGGGCATTGCGCGCTCTTCCTGGAATCCATTTTGGATTTCTTAGTCTAGCCAGCAGGCGCTGTTTGCTGCCTTTTGCCAGCTTTATATTTTACAGTAATTCCCCACTTGTCATTAAACCATTTAGTTGTATTAAAGCATTGTGCTCTACTCTGAATATTTGCCAAGGTTCTTGTGCTTTCTAGGCAATTTCATGTTCATAACTCACATCAAGCAACTCAGTATGTACAACTAGCGTCACAGAAAAATTTAGTTAGTAATTCCTGTTAAACGACCAATTGCCTTCTCATCATCTATGAATTTGGTGCGAGTGTGTGTGTGTGTGTGTGTGTGTGTGTAAGAGGTACTGATGTGAAAGTGTAAGAGGTACTGATGTGAAACTAGTTCAGAAATGAAAAAATAAAAGCACCAACAAAAATTAAAACCAGACCTCTCAGGTTTTTCTGTAGGGTGTTTCATCTGTTTATTCTTTCATTTTGTATCTACTGCAATCCCACTGAGACCACTTTCTGTATATCTAGTTGCTCTTTGAATAGGAATGTTATTCATTGGAAGTAAGATATTAGGATTCAGAATTATCATTATTAACTTAAAAGTAATAACCTCTAAGTACTAGACAAAACTTTCTGTGTTAATAGTACAATTGATGTTCATGATAAAATCCTTTATTGTAACTTAGATATATTATCCCACTTGATCAGAAGAAGACAATTCACTAACTTTGTATTTTAAAAGGAGGTTGTATCATTTCTCCCATTCAGATCAATGTACAGTCATAAGCATATAGTTTACTACTATTCCTTTTAAAATAGGAGTTTCTTAGATTTTTAGAATCATGGAATCAGGAGCTATTATGTTCTTTTTTTTTTCAAAAACCATTTACTATATGCCACGGAGTGTGTCAAAGATAACACAGTAGAAGACAAATTCCCTACCCTTAAAGGATTTATAAAATAAGTTTATGTTTTGTAATAATCTTTTTCTTAAAGTGTTATTTTTAGAATTTAGTTTGAATGGAACACAATAGCTTTAGGATTTAATTAAATGACAAATAATTGTCTCCATCACAGGATGTTGTACATTTAAAAGTCAGTGGATGGCTAACCAGCTGAACAGCAAGGCTGTGATACTAAATGAAATATAATTCAATCAAAAATCAGTTTTGAAAGAATTCTAACTTTCTATAACTTTCTGAGACTTTAGTTGAAGGCTTAGAAAAAATGATTTTCCAATGAGTAATTGCAATCTGTATTTGTAGGTAACTAATTTCATTTCAGATTTTCTTCATAAAAAAATCTTAAAGTATAGCTTTATGGTGAAAAGAAACAAACTTTTGATCTATGATGTCATAAAAATGTATGATATTTTAAAATATAATCTTTAAGTTTCTAAACACGTGGAATTAATATATTAGTTTCTTTTTATTTAAAAAAGTTTAATAGTTTGTTAATGCAGTTTACTTTAATGGCACCCAGTATAATGATTTGGTAATAATTACTCAAATATTACCTCTAGCTGAGAAGCTCCTTTTATATATACGTTTTGTACTGCTTGCGGTAATGTGCACGAGAGCTTAGCTTAGGCAATTCTGAACAACATTAGCATCTCTTATTTGAAATGGAGCTTTAGAATACAAAAATATAATACTTTCCCTGAATAAAAAAAGAATTAATTATGCAGCCTAAGGAGAGAAATAAGGAGCAAGCAGGTGTAACACACACCCCAGAGGAAACAGGTCCGTGTGCAAACATACTGCAACTCTATGTGATTAAGGAAGAAAAAAGAAGTCATACATTTCATATTTCTAGGAGAGCAGTTCTTTTTATCAAGTCAAGGAAATCCAGTACGTGTCTGCATCCAGATTTTGTGCATGGCCTAACTGAGCCAAGGATTTAGAAATAGCTTATTCTGTGGTCAGAATCATGTGATTTTCACCAACCGATGCGCGCTGTTGGTGGAATTTCCTGACCAAGGCTTTTTATATGAACCAAGGGGTTTCACAGCTGAAGGAAAATTGAGGCAGTTAAACCTCCACATCTTAGTCACAGATGTTGTCATAATGACCATTGGCAGCAAACAAGATTTCAATGGGCTCCAGCAATGCCAATCAGAAGCTACTTCCCTTTGGGCTGATAGAAGCATGAGAAGGGATTCCCTGTAGAATAGAACTTGTACCTTTAATGCCATTCCTTATAAGAGGGGAAGAGCATCTGCTTGGGGAAGAGGGTCTCACTGATTTTTAGGTAAAGGTTGGTTCCACCCAATCTGAACATTTTGATTGCTTGGTTTTTTTGGAATAGAGGCATCCACCATCATTTATTTGTCATCAACAGTGTGTAAATTAGTTTGAATTTATTTAAGATAAGATTCTCTGCCATGGTTTTGTCTGTAAAACTGGTTATCAGTTGTGAACCAATAATACAACTTTCTAAAAAAATTCTGAAAACCAAGGTTGTTTTCAATTTACTGTAATTTTTCCATTGTGCCCCAAACTACTTGTAGGAGGGGAAAGTAGAATTGTCTGAACTACAGTGGGGATATTATGGTTGCAAAAATGGAGGAATTAACTACATTAAGTTAAAAGCACTTTAAAAATGGAAATGCAGATTAATCTTTTTTTCTGGGAGACATGCCCAGAAATTTGAAGTGATAGGAAGAAGTACCTTGGATTATATTATCAATTCTCTTGACATAGCAACTTTAATCTAGAGCTGGAAATACAATGCTGTAAGAAAAATACTTCTTTCAACTTACGCTGAATGGAAAGAGTACCCCACCCCCCAAAGCCACAGAGGTAAGAAAGCTGTCTCATTTTCTACACCTCACTATAAAAAGAACAGTTTTCCTCCTTTGTTTTAAGGCTGCTAATACCTTCCTTCCCAAAGGAGGACACTGTCCAGGAGAGAGAAGTTGGTCAATTTGCTTTCTTACATAATCAGACAAACTCAAATAGTTGTTTCTTCATTCTTGCTATTTCTGACCAGGAGTGTATATTAATTGCTGTAAAACAGTGATTCTCGAGTCTTTGTTAATCTGTAAATCAGCACAACAAAAGGTCTTATGCCACCCTATCCTTAGCTGCCATCATTAAAATATTTCTCTAGGATGAAAAAGAATAGTATTTCCTCTGATGGCTTTGCTCATAAATGAGGTAGTCCCTATTTTTTTCTTAAAACTTATGGCAAAGGTAATAGTACAATGACTGTTATAAAAAACTGCCTAGAGTCAAATCATACTTGAAACACTACTGTTCCAAAATAAATATTTCCTATTTATAGGTTCAGCCCATGGGTCACTGGCACCCTGCATGGCTTTTGTAGGAAAGCAGTGCCACTTTAAATAAATTAAAAATTCCCATGCAAAACAAACAAAATATTAGAAATGCTGCCTTCAGATAGATTTATCCAAGCATAAATACTGTTGGAATAAACACTGTTGTCTGAATAGAGAAGGGAAAATGAGTAGATGAAGAGAACATTCTTGAGTGATTTTTTTAGGTGCACTTGTATCATGTCATCTTATTTAAGCAGACTAACAAACTTACAAAGTTTCAGACAATGAATGAAATGTGATATTATGAAATATGCAAACTAATTTTTTACAGAAGTGTTGCATAAAAATGGGAGCAGGAGGTGGGGAGAGGGTAGAGAGAAGGATTACAAAGAGGCAGATGTGAGGAAACTTTTGGGGTTGATGCAGATGTTCATTATCTTGATTATGGCGATGGCTTCACAAGTATATACATAGGTTAAATCTTATTAAATTGTTTTCTTTAAATAAGTACAGTATATTTTTATGAAAATAATGCATTGATGGGACTTCCCTGGCGGTCCAGTGGTCAAGACTTCACCTTCCAATGCGGGGGTGCGGGTTCGATCAATAGTCGGGGAGCTAGGATCCCACATGCTTCACGGCCAAAAAACCAAAACATAAAATGGAAGCAATATTGTAACAGACTCAATAAAGACTTTAAAAATGGTCCACATCAAAAAAAAAAATCTTTAAAAAAAGAAAAAACAAAGAAGAAAATTATGCATTAGTAAAGCCATTAAAAAGCCAAAAAAAAAAGGGGGGCTTCCCTGGTGGTGCAGTGGTTGAGAATCCGCCTGCCAATGCAGGGAACACGGGTTCGAGCCCTGGTCTGGGAAGATCCCACATGCCGCGGAGGAACTAAGCCCGTGAGCCACAACTACTGAGCCTGCGCGCCTGGAGCCTGTGCCCCGCAACAAGAGAGGCCAGGACAGTGAAAGGCCCGCGCACAGCGATGAAGAGTGGCCCCCGCTCGCCGCAACTAGAGGAAGCCCACGCACAGAAATGAAGACCCAACACAGCCATAAATAAATAAATAAATTTATTTTTTTAAAAAAAAAGGCCAAAAAAAAAAAAAAGGCAAAACAAATGTTAGAGCTATTAAGAATGTTGCCCAGTGGTGGCAGTTGGGTCTAGTTCCATCTAAATATAATTGCCTTCCTCCTTTCATTTTTGTTTAGTACCTCTGGGACAGGGAGACTGGAAATAAGCAGAAAATGCAAGATTGCCATATAACAGATATTTGGGAAATG
This sequence comes from Balaenoptera borealis, assembly GCF_965194805.1. NCBI lineage: Eukaryota > Metazoa > Chordata > Mammalia > Artiodactyla > Balaenopteridae > Balaenoptera > Balaenoptera borealis. The sequence continues at coordinate 56,136,071 of NC_138864.1, read as the reverse complement.
ACAGCAAATATTTGGGAAGTGAAACAAACAAACACAAACAAAACCCAAAAAACCTACATTTCCTAACTTTTTGGAAAAAAATAAAACAGATAAGAATCCCAAGAGTTTATCCTTATAGAGATGATGAACAGTCTAGTCGATAATTTGCACATTTGTGAATTTGCTTTTTTCATCAAGTAAGAACAGATGAAACACACATTTTTAGCCTATCAGATGGTGTGCTGGGGGAAATAGTAAGTAGTATCAGTCCCTGCCTTTTAAGTGTTTATCATCAGTCTAAAGAGGCGACAAGCACAGGCTGGAGGAATGTCATCATAAGGAGGACTGTGAGGGATATTGAAACCAGAGAGCCACATGCTTTGCCGCGTTCAGGAAGCACAGCAGTGGTGGGGGAGCAGGCTGGTTGCCCAGTGTCCTGGCAGCCGTCCCACTCTAGCTTGGCTTCCTTGAGTAATGTGGGCACCATATCAACTGTCTCTGTACCTCATTTTTTTTTTTCAACCTTCTTCTTTTCTTGTTCATCAGTCACAGGAATATTGTGCAAACTGAGGAGATGTCTCTAAGTACTTCAGGATTCTTAAAAGATATAAACAGATGCAAAAATACTGTGAGGTTCTAAGAAGTCCATACTTTTCCTTTTACATCTGAATAATAATGAAAACAATCTCATTATTTAAGAGTAGATAGCAAAACATATTTGTGGTTTGGTTTCAGGTTCTCATGGAAAATGCAAATGAGAAATGTGTTGTATAAACAAATCAAAAACAAGCAATAGTTTTTCCCCAGTTAAACCAGAGTTTAGAATACATCTCTTTTAATTGTTTTGACCTGGGAGAATCTTATTTTGGGGACAAACTGCAAGATTCAAAAAGTGGGAAAGGTCTTCTAGGAAGTATTCCTATTCGAGGAGAAATAAGTTCAGGGTCAGATGGCCTCGTAACACATTACAGGGTGCTAGAGTGAGAGGATCTGACATTTACTAAGACCTGTGTTGTGCCGGGTAGTTTGTTAAATGTTTTAAATGTGGTATCTAATTTCATCCTGCTAACTGTGCTACAAGTTAGGTACTGTTATTAGCGACATTTTGGAAAGGAGGAATGGAGGTTTAGGTAGTTTACTGACTTGCTAAGGCCACACAGTAAAGTCAGAGACAGCTTTTAATCCCAGATCTGCCTGATTTTGGAACCTCTGCTCTTAAACACAGAAGGCTCGGCACCTCAGCCCTATGGCTTTCAACTCCAGAAGGAAAACAGATCTGTTTTGCTAAGGGCCAAGTTCCAAGTGCCTCATAAAATCTATGTCATTATATCTTTTACTTCCCTAGCCCTTATCTTTCCTCTCACCAAATACCATTATTTGATGTGTATTTTGAATGTGGTAACCAGATACATTTAGAAAAAAAATCTTGGTCTGGAAGCAGTGACAGGACACACTGTAAGCACAATTGGCAGCACTGTGTTCCCAACTCACCACGAAAAACATACGAACTCTTTGTGCCTAACGCGTTACACAATATGCTCCTTGGCTTTAAGAAAACATTATTTCATGTTCTTACTCTACTCAGTCTGCCAGCCTCGAGAACCGGGAGGTTCATTGTTATATGCAGCTGTCATTTGTTCCATCCCCTGGCTCTCTCTGCCTTCAATATCTTTGTAGTATTTAGTGAAAGTAATTTTCAGTTGGAAATCTTCTGCCCTTTCAGTAAGTGCAAGTATAACACTTCATCAATGGCCAAAGAATTCCGAGCTATCTGGGATGTATCAGGATGGTTGATAAAACCTCACCGAGCAACCTATGATAGTACATCCCATCATAAATTAAAAAAAAAAAAAAGGCAGAAAGGGCCTTTGTCAGTGTTTATCTGAAGCGCTTTTATTCTTTGCCCTTGATTTCCTCTTCAGAAAATTGATGCGCCCTTAAATTGAAGCAAGAGGGTTGACAGGTGATGGTTAGTGTGATAACTGCTCAGATTTCATCAGCCAGTGTTTTTCTGGTGGTGCAATTGTTGGAACTTTCAGCTAGATTACCTGTCATCCACTGCATCAGATAAAAGAGGCAGAGTTGAAAGATGCAGTTTTGCCACTGTACCTTATAGGAAATGAAAAGTGCAGGTGTGGTAACAGTAGCAAGAAAGAAGTACAATTATTTTCTAATCAGGCTATTTCTTTGAGAAAGTTGGTGCCTAAATTGGCAACCATTGGGCAAAAAACCATTGCTGAATTTGCATTGTTAAATTTACAAGAAATGAAAAGAACAGTCACACACACTGTAGGTAGTGCTATAAGCTCTCTCTTCTCGATCCATTTTATTCCATAAAATGAAGTAGTCGTAGTTTATTTTTAGATACAAGAAAAATGTTCCTATTTTGGGTACATCTCAATATGCTGATGTTGAGCCTATATTTTGATCTGCTGTTAAGCTGTTTGAAACTGTGAAAGGAGACATTATTCTGCACAAAGTTTTACGGAATAACTTTGTGGCAAGAAAGATTGGAAATAGCACATTTTGGAGGAATTGTGCTCAGTTAAGTCAGAATAATTTTGTGACAAATATTTTTTCCAGATTTTAAAAGCAACATAGGAATCAAAATAGGAAAGACTCTGGATAAATGTGTTTTTATTTGTGAGATTGTTATATTTTGCACAATTTCCTAAACATCTGATTATATGGAATGAACTAATTTTATCCCTTTCAATCTGTCACTTCTTCAGAAGAGAAACAGTATTTGAATACAGTTGTCTCATGACAAATGGAAATCTGTTTTACCTGAAAAGTAAAAGGGGCACCTTGTTTCCTGATAGGATGAGAGAGAGCTATACACTGTGATCTTACCGCATTAAATAAGGCCCCTTTGGATCCCCACTAGAAAAGACACATTTTCAGAGTTTCCTACAATTACCCATGATCATTTATTTTCCAGAGTCAAGCTTAACATCCAAATCTGGCTTTTAGACAAGGAACAATTGTTTGTTATGGGGACAAGTTAATGATTTTCCATAGCACAGTCACACAGACCTGCCTATTTCAATTTAGTTGCACATATTCATCAGAATAAATCTTACCAGAAAATGTTTATCCCCACATTTGTGGAGCCTCCAGGTGAGTTTAGTTTAGTTTGTTAAATATTAATCAAATATGGGCAGTTGATACTTATTTACCATGTCCTTTCTAAAGTTTCCCTTTCTTTCTCTCTCTTTTATTTGGAGGTAGTTTGCTATACTAGAAAGGAGGCAGAACTAGGGAGATTACGTAACATAATGGTTAAGCATTTGGGTATTGCTTGGAGAAGAGTCTAACGTCATATGCACCAAACTGGAAACCTTATTGACCCCAAGAAGAGTGGTTGGGGAGAGGAGAGAGGCAGATTATTAACTTTTTCTTTATATGTCTCTGTATTGTTGGACTCAAATTACCTTTGTAACTAAAAATTAATAATAAAATACATTTAAAACATTCTTAAAAACATACAGTCTTATAGATTGATAGTTTAGCTTTAAATCCTAGCTCCTTTATTCTCCAGCTGTGCAATTTGGGGCTAGTAATTTTTCTTCTTTGAGCCTCAATTTTCTCATCTGCATATGGTATTAATTAAAATACCCAGATTATAGAATTATTGTGAGGATTAAATTATATAATCCACATGAAGTTCTCTACACATGGAAACTAACCAATAAACATCACCTTTTTGGAATAAGGGTGCCTAAATATCTCACTAATTAGATATAGAAAGTTTTCTGAAGTAAAAAATTTGAACTTCTTTGACCCTGCTCTTTTTTTCTTTTCTTTTTCCATATAAAGTGGGTATATTAGAAGTGATGGTACCTGAGGCCCCTTTTCTAACATCTCATGATTCCATTTAAAATGTAGTTGGGGGCTTCCCTGGTGGCGCAGTGGTTAAGAATCTACCTGCCAATGCAGGGCACACGGGTTCGAGCCCTGGTCTGGGAAGATCCCACATGCTGCGGAGCAACTAAGCCAGGGTGCCACACCTACTGAGCCTGTGCTCTAGAGCCCCTGAGCCACAACTACTGAGCCCACGTGCCACAACTACCAAAGCCCACGTGCCTAGAGCCCGTGCTCCGCAACAAGAGAAGACGCCGCAATGAGAAGCCCGCGCACCGCATCAAAAAGTAGCCCCTGCTCCCCGCGACTAGAGAAAGGCTGTGAGCAGCAAAGAAGACCCAACGCAGTCAAAAATAAAATAAATAAAAAAAAAATCCGTTTAAGTATATACCTTAAAAAAAAAAAAGATAAACAAGTAATTTAAAAAATAAAATATAGTTGGAAGAGTGTATGCATGTTGATTCCACGGCAAAAGACTCCAGTTGAGATCTTAGTCTACCATGTATGTCCTCATTGCAACCATTAGGTTGAGTGTTATGTCTGGGAATAATATTCCTTTAGACAATCACAGCCTAGATGTGACCTAATAGGTGGCCCAGAGCTGGGAGGCACCTTGGGTGATACTTCCCCACAAAAAAATCTCTGCCTCAGTCAAGATGAACACCTCTGTATCTCTTCTTTGGCCAAGATCCCTACTTTCATGTCTTTAAAGCACAAAGCCTCTAACCATCTAAGAAACCTAAAGTGCACTTTTCACTCTGTGAAATCGTGCCTCACCTCTCCAGCCTATAAGAAAATTCTCCTCTTCCAAATTCAAGATCTTTAATCCTGGCTACGTACTGGTGAGGTCATCTGGATCAACCTCTCATGACAGTTATATTGACAGGGAGTTCACTATATTTTGAGCCAGATCATTCCTTGTGATTGACTAGTACAAGTATTAGAAAGATTTTCCTTACATTGAGCTGAAATCAAGCTTCTCATTATTTCCACTCTCTTTTCTTAGCTTGGCCTCCCCAAAGCTGTGCATAACCCTTCCTCTTCTTCTTCCATGAGATGGCCTGCCAAACGTTTCAAATTTGCTTCACGTCTTCTTTATGCTTACTGTTTTCCAACCCGACTAGCCACTATCTCACTGTCTGTTGAAAGCGAAATAAGCAATACATGGTCCTTCCGCAGTCCTCAAAAGTCATAATTGCAGACCTCATCATTTGGCCTTTCTTCTCCACAAATGCTTTGATGTACTCTTTTTTTTAAAAAAAAAAAAAGGAGTTTTTTTTAAAAATTATTTTTTTTAATTTATTTTTGGCTGCGTTGGGTCTTCGTTGCTGCATGCGGGCTTTCTCTAGTTGTGGCGAGTGGGGGCTACTCTTCGCTGCGGTGCACGGGCTTCTCATTGCAGTGGCTTCTCTTGTTGCGGAGCATGGGCTCTAGGCACGCGGGCTTCAGCAGTTGTGGCACATGGGCTCATATCACTCACAGTCGAAGCCTTACTCCAGAACTGCTCTGACAAGTATTAAATATAGTGGGGCTGTTATAGTTCCCTCCCTGAGTGCTGTATTTCCATCTAGGGGTATGTGTGTTAAGTTTGATTTATTTTGCCAACATTCTCCAAATCGCCCTAGAAATCTAATGTTTTAAAAACGAAAAGAAGTTGGTTTAGCCTAACTTGGTTTTAGTGAACCCATTCTGGCTCTTGTTAATCACCATTTTTAAAAAAATTTGTGGACAACCATCTGTTTAAAAATTCCTTTTAAAATATTTTCTTTCTGGAGCATCCATAGATCAAAAAAAAAAAAAAAAAGAAACTTGATCTAATTCTCATAACTTATATAAAAAATTAACTCAAAAATGGATTATAGACTTAAACATAAGATGCAAAACTATGAAACTTTTAGAAAAAAAAAAAACCAGCATAGTAAAAATCTTTCAGACCTAGGGAAAGGTTCTTAGATTTGACCCTAAAAGCATGATACAAAAGAGGAAAAATTAATAAATTGGAGCTAATCAAAATTAAAAACTTTTGTTCTGTGGAAGTCTCTATGATGAGGATGGAAAAACAAGCTGCAGACTGAGAGAAAACATTTGCAAACCACACATTTGACAAAGGGCGTGTGTCTAAAATACATCACAAACTCTGAAAACTCAACAGTAGAAAAAGAAACAAGACAGTTAGAAAATGGGCAAAAGACATCAAGTGACATTTCACTGAAGAGGATATACAGATGGAAAATAAGTACATGGAAGATGGTTGACATCATTAGCTGTTTGGAAAGTGCATATTAAAACCACAGTGAAATGTTACTATGCGTCTATCAGAATGGCTATAATAAAAAATAGTGATAACCTCAAAAGCTGGTTAGGATACAAAGAAACTACATCACTCATACTTTGCTGGTGGGAATGTGAAATGGTACAACTATGCTAGTTTTGACAGTTTCTTACAAAACTAAACAAGTACTTATGAGCCAGCAGTTGTAATCTGGGGCATTTATCCCAGGGAAATGAAAAGTTATGTTCACATTAAAACCTATGCATGAATATTCATAGCAGTTTTATTTGTAATAGCTAGAATCCAGAAGACACTCAAATGTTCTTCAATGAGTAAATGGTTAAACAATTGGTGGTGTATCTGTACCATGAAATACTACTCAGCAAAAAAGAACTATTGATACAGCTTCCCTTGAAAGGTGATGTGGCCACGTCACTCCGTTTTGGCCGGTGGGATAAAAATGTATATACCTTTAAAAGAGCAGAAGTATGCCTTTTAACCTTCCTGCTGGCTGGAATGTGAATGTGATGGCTGGAGCTCAAGCTAACATCTTAGACTATGTGGTTTAAGCCCTGTATAGAGAATAGTAGAACCACAAGATAGAAGAAGACTGGGACCCTGACAATTATGGAACTACCATACCAGCCTGAACTACTTACTCATGGATCTCTTTTATTTGAGAATAAAATAAGCAATACATGTAAGTTCTCTTTATTTGGGGTTTTCTGTCATTGCAGATGAATCCAAATTTAGCAGACACAGATGCTAAGAAGGAAGGAACAGAAAGAAGGATGGTATGACTGGGGGATAGTAGCAAGGACAGAGTTGTATAATATGAAGTCCAAGATGTAGCTGAGCCAGGGTAAGAGTCGAGTTTTATTCAGAGTATGATGGAAAGCCATTTTGGAAGGCCATGTTTTGAGGAGAGGGCATGATCTGATTTACATTTTTAAAATTTACTTTGTTTGCTGAATGTGGCAAGTGCGAAGCATGGCGTCTAGTTATAAGGCTGTTGACGTATTCTAAGCAAGGGAGACAGAGAGGAGTGGATAGATTTGGGATATTCTTTAGAGACAGGATTAATAGGACTTGTTGCAGGGTTATATTAAAGTGCTAAGTAATAACAAGAATAAAAATAAGATAAAATAATAGATTTGGACAAATAAATAGATAGTGATGGAGAAAGAATTCTGTTTTGGCTGTGTTAAGTTTGAATGAGGCCTGTTGGGCCTCCATGCAGAGAAGTCAAGTTGGCAGTCAGATATCTGAGGCTAGAGTTCAGGGAGAGATCACACAGAGATTAGGAGCCACTGGCACATGGCTGGACCTACTCACAGTGGGACCATGTATAGTGAGAAGGAAGAAGGAATCCTAGAGCATAGGCTTGCATAAAAGCAAAATAGAGCGTCCCCACAGCTAGATGTGGAGGCAAGAGGGGGTGATCAGGGAAGTCTTCCCTCAGAAAGGCCTATGGTGAAACATTAAGGGTGAATGGGGATAAGACAGGCAAATTGGGATGGAGTGATAATGAAAGTATTGTAGGCACAGAGAATAACATGTTTAAGAGCACAAAAGCATTCAAGGGACTGAAAGAAGTTCATTAGTGATGGAGCAAAGGATAAGGGTGGGGGATGTAGGGGTGGGAGTAGGGGTGAGGGTGGCTGTTGAGGTTGAAGATAAAGACAGAAGGATAAGCAAGATTCAGATTTTGGAGGGGTTAGTAAGGAATTTGATCATCATCCTTAGAGTAATAGGGAGGCATTAAAGTGTTTAAGCAAGGGTACGACTTAATGCAGAGTTAAATAAGATAATGGTAAACAGCATCGACTCTGGAGCCCGACTGCCTGGGTTTAAATTTCAGATCCATCACTTTCTAGTGGCAAGACTTTGAGACGTTACATAGACACTTCATGCCTTTGTTTATTTGTAAAATGAGAATAATGATGATAGAACTAATGGTATAGGATTATTGTGGGGTTTAAATGGATGTAAAGTGCATAGAACATGCCCAATAAAGTTAACTACCATGATCAGATTTAAATAACTAGAAAGAAAAGTGAGGCAGCTGTAGCAATATCCAAATGGGAGATAGTAATGGCTGAAATGGGGATGGTGGCAATGGCAAAAGTGAATGCTTCAAAAGATGTTGAGAAATGAGCATTAGTACCCCTTTGGGGTTGATTGGATAAGTTTGGGTGCGAAAAAGAAGTCAAGAATGACATTCTGATTTATGACTGAGGCAACTGGCAAGAATATCACATAGTTCTCTGAGAAAGGAAACTTAAAGAGTAGTTTTAAAGGAGAAGAGAATGAGTTCAGTATTAGACATGTTGAATTTGAGGTGCCTGTAAATTATCAGAATGGAAATGTCCAAAGATATTGAGATATACCCATCTAGAGTTCAGGAACCTCCAGCTCTGGGCTAGAGTTCCACTTGGATATCATTCAAATGTAGACTTTATAATATGGATGGAAATTGAATTCATGGTTGTAGATAAGACTATCCAAAAAGAAAGTGAGAAGAACTTTGGACCAAAGCCCAAACCCACCAGATCTCAGGACATGTTCTTTGATGGATCAGCAGTTTGCAAAACATAAGTAAATATAGTATTGTTTCCTGAAAGCTCAGTTTCACTTGATAAACTTAAGATGCTTTTGTTCTATGAGTCAACAAGTATTTACTGGATACCTAAGTTGTACCAGATTACCCCTTCCTTCATGCGCTTACATTCTAGTAGGGATAGACAAAATGATTTGGCACATTATATAGTATGTTAAAAGCTGATATGTACCATGAAGAGAAATAAAGCAAGGAAAGTAGATGGGAATGCCCGATCAGGGCTTAAGGACAGCTCGTAATTTTAAATAAGGCCTTGAAAGTGCTCTCTGGGGCTTGAGTGGGTTATGAGAGTCATGGAACAATCTGTGGAAAGAATGTTCCAGGCAGAAGAAGCAACAAATGCAAAGGCTCTACAAAAGTTGCATATCCACAGCATTGGAGGAACAGCCAGGAGACAATGTGAGTGGGGAAAAAAAGTATTTAGGGGAAGAAGAGTAAAAGAGGAGGTGAGAAGTGACAAGAAGCCAGATCACGCAGGGCCACACTGACCATTATAAGAATGTTGAATCATGCTCTATAAAAATTGGGTGCCATTGGCTGGAGGTGATGGGTGGGGATTGGACCAGAGGACAGATATGATCTGGCATACTTTTAACAAGATTACTCCAGCTGCCATATGTAGACTAGAAAGATTGGGAGTGGAGCGTGAGAGAAAGAAATCCCTGGACCATACACTTCAGCTCATGGCATACTCTCACCATTGGTCTGTGTAAGGTCACTTTTTATTTGCTCTATTTATTTACACTCCTATTCCCTTTCCCATTCCCCTTTTCCCAATAGGCACATTTTCTAATGTAATGTCCCTGAATGTCTTCCTCCCTTTCTCCCTCCGCTTCTTCTTTCCTTTCTTCTTCAAACATTTATTGTACACTTACTAAGTGACACTAATTGGTGTTCAGTGTCTGAACTCCAAAGATGAACAAGAAGCCAGCAGTTCAGTGGAGTGACAGGCAAATGATAACACCGTAATGCACAGTATGCTTCTATTATGAAGTTTTTATGATGTGCTATAGGAACATAGCAGAAGGAGCCTTTATTTGCTATAGAGAATAGAATAATGGTGAAGGATGCTTCACAATGGAGACGATGTATTATTAATTAAAAAAATTCTCTCATAGTCTTTTATTTACTATATTCTTATATTCTTAATTTCCTTGGACAACAAATTGTCTAATTATAATTCCTTGAACACGAAATTGTTCTTAATACATTCACATGGTAAAAACGCAAATGGTACCGAAGGAACTCAGGGAAAAGTGTATCCCCTTTTCATCCTAATCTAATAACTCTTCTTTCCAGAGCCAACTTCTCTCATCACCTCTTGTTTACATATACACATAGTATCCTCTCCCCTTTTTATTATAGTAGCATTTTCTGCTCTTCATTTCTTTGGAAGTGTTATAGTTTTTTCTGGGTCTTAAGAGACAAATCAAGGTTTACTAGGCAGACAAGGGCAAGGTGGGCATTCCATGCAGGGAGAGCAGCACAGGCAGAGGCATGGAGGTAACTGAGATGCTTCATTGTCGAAGAGCTTGGTGTGGAAGAGTGAGTATAGTTGACCCCTGAACAAGGAGGGGTGAGCTGGTTTAGCTCGTTAATCCATGTGTAACTTATATGTGGTCCTTCATATCATCAGTTCTTCCACATCAACGGATTCAGCCAACCATGGACTGTGTAGTACTGTAGTATTTGCTATTGAAAAATGGTAGTTCAAACTGACGTAGTTCAAGGGTCAACTGTAGTTCTGAGTGGCTAAAGCATGGATTATTAGAGAAGAGGCAAGGAAACTCTCTCTAGCTAAATCCAAAGTAGTTGTACAGACCGATAACACAGAAAGTCTAAAGACCCCCATTGAATAAGGAACTTATCATTTTCTAAAGGTGGAATCTCAAGTCATTGGGAGAAAAGGTGGACTATTCAATAAGTAATGCTGGGGCAATGGTAAAGCCATCTGAAAAATGTTAAATTTAATCCTTTCTTCATATCATACTCTAGGATTATCTCCAAAAGTTTCAAAGATTTAAAAAATGAAGCCATAATAATAGAGAGGACAGCATGAAAAATCTCTTCATAACTTTGGAGTGACAAGGGCCTTTTAAATTGTGACTAAAGCCTTTACACCAAAATAAAAAATTTAGATACATTTATAGAAAAATAATTTTTAAACTTCTGAATGTAAACAAAGCAAAAACAATGAGCAAATCCAGAGAAAAACAACAAAACAGGAAAATAATTTCTTGTCAACCAAATAGCTAATTGCCCTGATATGTAAAGACACTCTACAAATGATTTAAAACTCAATTTATAAAAAGAGAGTTGAATTGCATTTTATAGAAAAGGAATGGCCCTTGAACATGTGAAAAAATGCACACCCTCACTTAACATAAAAGTAAATTAAAACCACACCAAGATACGATAATTTACCAGAGTACATAATCCAAAATTCCAAATTTCTAAAATGCAGAAATTTATTAACATTTTGTTTTCAAGGCTGTGGAGGAACAGGCAATTTTATACATTGCTGACAGCAATATGAAGTGATCATCATCTATGGAAGAAAGTTTGGCACTATCTGTCAAAGTAACAAATCATATGTACTTTGACCTAGCAATCCCCCTTCTGGGAATTTTCCCTACAGATAAACTTATACATATGTGAAATCACATATGTTCAAGGTTATGTACTGCAGCATTGTTTTCTGTAGCAAAAGACCGGCATCAATTCAAATGTCCATCAATGGGGGACTGGTTAAATTAATCATGGTATATTTATGCAATGGAATAATATGCAATGAAGTTAAAAAAAAAAAAAAACACTGGGCAACCTCTCTGTGTATCAATATGGATAGAGTTCTGAGATATATGAAGTGAAAAAAAAGCAATGTGCTGAACAGTGTGTATAAACCTTTTGTTCCAGGAGAAAGAATATAAATGTATATTCTATCTTGCATAATATTATTTATACAAAGAATTATGCAAATGAACTATTAAAAATTGTACTCTGTATGGAAGGTTTTGGAAACTGACAAATGGGGACAGTGGTAGAAGCAAGTGCCTTTACTGTATATGTTTTAATATTTGTTAGTTTTTAAATTATGAAGATGTATTAATCATCCACAATTTTTTTTTAAAGAATCTGCCTCTATTTCATTCAGCATTTTGATACTTCAGTTATTAGGTACTTATTCATTTCAGGCACTGGGGTTTTGTATTTGCTTTTTTTTTTTTCTCCTTTGCCAGTGGTTAACTTTGTAAGCTATGGTCCAGAGTAAAATCACTAACAGAGCCTCCGCCCATAGTATTTTCCGTGCATTGCAGTATGGGGAGGATTGGAAATCACAGGAGGAATAGTATTTTTGACATGTTCTCTGCCCTATGGTCAAAGCTTTTTGGTAAACTGATACTTGCTGTGTGTGGAGGAAAGGTTCCAGGACATTAAAATGATTGAGTTCTTATTCAAGGTCGACATTGCTTTTGCTTTAAAAATGGGTTAGGTATTCCTAGAAGACACACAGAGAAATAACTCTGGAAGTGAATTTAAAAAGAGAAAGAGAGAAATACTTGAAGGAAATGAGAAGGAAGAATGAAATGCCAAAATTAGCACCCACATGCAGATAGACAGGATCTAGGAAAGTCCAAAGAAACTACATACCCAAAAGATAATAGGGGAAGGGAAAGGAGGAAACTCATCAGCAGGGAAATGCAAATGACAAGAGGCTGTTAACACTGATTTATCTGGAGGTCATGGCTGAGAAATATCCCAAAGATCCCCAAGGAGTAGACCTGAACCATTAGGGCTGCAATATTGAGATGCCCTCATTTTATAGTCAAGGAAGACAAGCCCTTAAGCTGTGAAGAGAACCATTTAGGATCACACCAAAATCATGTCTGAGACTTGAGCCTACTGTTTTTGTTTTTGTTTTGTTTTGTTCTGTTCTTCACTTGCTTGTTTACTTTCATTTAGTGTCTCTTGCTAATTCTCCATTTTATTTCATTTGGAGGCTCATTTTAACACGCGTAATCACCGTCTATGTTTCCAGAAAATAGGAGGAAAGTGGGGGACGGTGGGGAGAGAGAGAGATTAAATCTTGCAAATGAAAGTAAAGTGATAACAGCAAATAGTGGACATGCATATGAAATAAGTAAACAGAAAATATCATTTGTGCTGAAAGTGGGCCTAGAAAAGCTTGTTCTGGGAATCAAAGGGCAAGAGGTGCATGACCGTGGCTCTGTACCTTTCTCATTCCAAGGCTTTTTGGTAAAATGATTACAAAGCATTTAAAAAAATCATCCTCTTAATTGTCTATAAATCAAAAAAGAAGGAATTGCCCCTTCAGGGATTTTAGCTGTATAACGTATACTCTGCTACAGGTGTCTTACAAAAATTCTTCCAAAATATTCTTCAGTAAATTCTATTTAAGGCAGGTTTTTACCTCCAAATTGTTGTTTATTTATAAATAAATAAACAGCAATTTGTTTTTAATAAAGCTTAAGTTTATTCTTCATATATGTTTTTCTCTATGGTAGGCTAAGAAGTGTTTGAAATTTTGTTCCAGAAATAGGAGAATGTCACACGAATATGAACTCTTTCCTCCTGACAGTTAATACAAAAATATGTTTTCTATCCCAGTTCCTGGACCCACATCACACAAAGGTTCACCTCAAAGATGCTCACAATCTTTAAATGTGATTTAACAATAATATTGAGTCACTAATAACACTGACCAATTCCAAATAGTTATAACGTAGACCATTCTGTTTATTTTGGCTTAACTCTCAGAAAAAACAAACAAAACAGAAAAGATGCTACTTAATTTGCCATTCAAGAAAATATTTAACATCCTATATTTTCATTCTAAACTAAATAACTTTCAAATATCCTGAAGAATCAGGGATACTTAAGAGTGATCACTTTTAGGGCTTTAAGGCGGAATTTTCTCCTGCTCCTTCCCTGGAGCTCCTTCCCTGGGATAAGATTAAGCTCTAAAGTAACATGGGAATTATGAAGAAAGAAACTAAAAACAAAACCCCCAATCTTTTGGAAATGTAGGAAATCAGGTAAATACTAGTAATTAAAATTCTCATTTTATACTCATATTCTGATTTCAATCAGTCCTTTCCAAGTTTGTACCATCTACCAATTTTTTTTTTTTTTAAAGATTTATTGATTGATTGATTGATTGCTATGTTGGGACTTTGTTTCTGTGCTAGGGCTTTTTCTAGTTGCGGTAAGCGGGGGCCACTCTTCATCGCGGTGCACGGGCCTCTCACTATCGTGGCCTCTCTTGTTGCGGAGCACAGGCTCCAGACGCGCAGGCTCAGTAATTGTGGCTCACGGGCCTAGTTGCTCCGTGGCATGTGGGATCTTCCCAGACCAGGGCTCGAACCCATGTCCCCTGCATTAGCAGGCAGATTCTCAACCACTGCGCCACCAGGGAAGCCCCCAATTTTTTTTTATAAGCTTAAGAGCACATTGATTCTGATAACTGCAGACTGATCCTCCATAAACACTCTTCCTAAGGGGAACTCTAATAAAGGTTGTAGACTTTCATTGTCTCTGATGACATTATAAAATTGCCCTTTTTTTAAATCAACAGAAAAACACATAAAACTGGGATCTCCTCTCTGTTGATCTCCTAGGTTCCATTTTTTCTGCTTCCTAAGCTTAACAGCAGCTACCTCACTCTCTAAGTTAAGTGATGAAGTGGATACTGTATATAAATTATGTACTTATTGAGCCTTAGAAATCTTTTATACTTTCAGGGATTTTTTAAAAAATTTAAAACATGAGCTAGTCTGTTTTAGGAGCTGTCTGGTAAGCAGCTGTTTCTGTGTTTAGCATGTTCCCACAACCTTCATCCACAGCCCTAACTACTTTCCATCTCCCATTCTGAGTACAATGCTTATGACAAGCCTCTAAAAGTCATAACAGTGTTTATTTTGGGATAGGGCTTCAGTTCTAAAAATTTCTGAGTCGAAGAATAATGCCAGAAAAGGAGTGAAATAAGACAGACCAGGATTGCCAAAGACCTAATTGCTACCATGCCATTAATTCAAGTAGATTTATAATGATAGTTGCCATTTAATGTGAGTCTACTGTAAGCCAAGCATTCTCAAGACATCTAATCTTGGAATAACCCTGTGAAGTTGTATCATTTTTCCATTTTCCATTTCAGGCAAATGGGGTTCAGGGAGACTAGGTCAATTCCTCAGAATGATGATAATCATCATCATCATCATCATCTAGTAAATATCAGAGTTAGGATTTGAGCTTACATTTACCAGAGCTCAAACTCCTGCTCTTTCTACTTTTACATTAGCTGCGATCTAAAGCCTAAGGCTCCTTTGATTCTAAAGGGACCTTTTTTGGACTTCCCTGGTGGCGCAGTGGTTAAGAATCCACCTACCAGGGCTTCCCTGGTGGCGCAGTAGTTGAGAATCTGCCTGCCAATGCAGGGGACACGGGTTCGAGCCCTGATCTGGGAAGATCCCACATGCCGCGGAGCGACTAGGCCCGTGAGCCACAATTGCTGAGCCTGTGCATCAGGAGCCTGTGCTCTGCAAAAAGAGAGGCCACGATAGTGAGAGGCCTGCGCACCGTGATGAAGAGTGGCCCCCACTTGCCGCAACTAGAGAAAGCCCTAGCACAGAAACGAAGACCCAACACAGCCATAAATAAATAAATAAATAAAATTAAAAAAAAAAAAAAAAGAATCCACCTGCCAGTGCAGGGGACACGGGTTCGAGCCCTGGTCCGGGAAGATCCCACATGCCGCAGAGCAAGTAAGCCCTTGTGCCACAACTACTGAGCCTGCGCTCTAGAGCCCAGGAGCCACAACTACTGAGCCCGAATGCCACAGCTGCTGAAGCCCGCTCGCCCAGAGCCCATGCTCTGCAACAAGAGAAGCCACCCAATGAGAAGCCTGCGAACCGCAACGAAGAGTAGCCCCTGCTCACCGCAACTAGAGAAAAGCCCATGCGCAGCAACAAAGACCCAAGGCAGCCAAAAAATAAAAATAAGTAAATTAATTAAATAAAAAAAATAAAATAAAAATAAAATAAAGGGACCTTTGTTGGTCCTGTGGTTCTAGTTTGGTCAACATGGGAATTTCTTTCCTGAGTACTTTCAAAAAAAGATGAAATCATATTAGATATACCCTAGTGTCAGTATACTTTATCTCAGCCCATTAAAATAATTGATATTAGGAATAGAAGGTTAAATCAAAACCATACTATTATATTAGCTGGAATGTCATACTTCTCAATGATTATGTATAAATTGGAGTTCACTCATCCATCCACCCATCCATCCATCCATTCATCCATCCATCCATCCACCCATGCATTTAACTAATCAAGAACTATTATGGAAAGCCTTGGCCCAACACTTGTACCGGGTGAGGTAACACAGACCTTGGAGCCGGATTTGCTGGGTTTGTACCCCCGCCCCAACATTTAAGCACTCTATGACTTTGGGCAACTCAGGTAGCATGAACCTCTTCAGCACAGAGAGAAAGCTTCACTGAAAACTCACTGCAGAGCAGCGGGGGAAGCGGGATTCCACGACGGCAGCAGCAGGGCTTATGGCAAGAATCACGGCTTACAGGCCACCCTGGGCGGTCTCATCTTCCTGCAGTTTGTAGACACTTAGGCTTAGGAGCTGTTTCAAGCACACACCTTGAGAGAGTAAGGTGTTCTTGAAACTCTCTGTACCGAATCTGTGACTGAACCCAGTGAAAACCTCTATATAAACGTTTAAGATTCTGGCAGCACATGCAGAGACCTACTGTTTTACCCACCAGCTGCTGGAGACAACCTCGTAGACAAATTGCTACCAAGTCAGCTTGTTCTAGCTGAACAGCTATTGCAGACCCTCATAATCTGACTTCATAATGGAGACTGCCACATTCACTGCCGTGCAGCTAACAGAGTCTCGGTGCTCCGGCCAGCTATCAAGCCTGAGCCTCTGAGGTGGGAGAGCCGAATTTAGGACATTGGACCACCAGAGACCTCCCGGCCCCATGTAATATCAGTCGGCAAGAGCTCTCCCAGAGATCTCCATCTCAACGCTAAGACCCAGCTCCACTCAACGACCAGCAAGCTACAATGCTGGACACCCTATGCCAAACAACTAGCAAGACAGGACAACAAGCCCACCCATTAGCAGAGAGGCTGCCTAGGCTCATAATAATTTCACAGACACCCCAAAACACACCACCAGATATGGTCCTGCCCACCAGAAAGAAAATATCCAGCCTCATCCACCAGAACACAGGCACCAGTCCCCCCCACCACGAAACCTACACAACCCACTGAACCAACCTTACCCAATGGGGGCAGACACCAAAAACAAAGGAAACTACGAACCTGCAGCCTGCGAAAAGGAGACCCCAAACACACTAAGTTAGGCAAAATGAGAAGACAGACAAATGAGCAGCAGATGAAGGAGCAAGGTAAAAACCCACCAGACCAAACAAATGAAGAGGAAATGGGCAGTCTACCTGAAAAAGAATTCAGAATAATCATAGTAAAGATGATCCAAAATCTTGGAAATAGAATGGAGAAAATACAAGAAACGTTCAACAAGGCCCTAGAAGAACTAAAGAGCAAACAAACAATGATGAACAACACAATAAATGAAATTAAAAATTCTCTAGAAGGAATCAATAGCAGAATAACTGAGGCAGAAGAACAGATAAGTGACCTGGAAGATAAAATAGTGGAAATAACTACTGCAGAGCAGAATAAAGAAAAAAGAATGAAAAGAATTGAGGACAGTTTTAGAGACCTCTGGGACAACATTAAATGCACCAACATTCGAATTATAGGGGTCCCAGAAGAAGAAGAGAAAAAGAAAGGGACTGAGAAAATATTTGAAGAGATTATAGTTGAAAACTTCCCTAATATGGGAAAGGAAATAGTCAGTCAAGTCCAGGAAGCACAGAGAGTCCCATACAGGATAAAACCAAGGGGAAACACGCCAAGACACATATTAATCAAACTATCAAAAATTAAATACAAAGAAAAAATATTAAAAGCTGCAAGGGAAGAACAACAAATAACATACTAGAGAATCCCCATAAGGTTAACAGCTGATCTTTCAGCAGAAAATCTGCAAGCCAGAAGGGAGTGGCAGGACATATTTAAAGTAATGAAAGGGAAAAACCTAGCCAGCAAGGATCTCATTCAGATTCACCGGAGAAATTAAAACCTTTACAGACAAGCAAAAGCTAAGAGAATTCAGCACCACCAAACCAGCTTTACAACAAATGCTAAAGGAACTTCTCTAGGGAGGAAACACAAGAGAAGGAAAAGACCTCCAATAACAAACCCCAAACAATTAAGAAAATGGTAATAGGAACATATATATCGATTATTACCTTAAATGTAAATGGATTAAATGCTCCCACCAAAACACATAGACTGGCTGGATGGATACAAAAACAAGACCCGTATACATGCTGTCTACAAGAGACCCATTTCAGACCTAGGGACACATACAGACTGAAAGTGAGGGGATGGAAAAAGATATTCCATGCAAATGGAAATCAGAAGAAAGCTGGAGTAGCAATTCTCATAACAGACAAAATAGACTTTAAAATAAAGACTATTACAAGAGACAAAGAAGGACACTACATAATGATCAAGGGATCGATCCAAGAAGAAGATATAACCATTGTAAATATTTATGCACCCAACATAGGAGCACCTCAATACATAAGGCAAATGCTAACAGCCATAAAAGGGAAAATTGACAGTAACACAATCGTAGTAGGGGACTTTAACACCCTACTTTCACCAATGGACAGATCAGCCAAAATGAAAATAAATAAGGAAACACAAGCTTTAAATGATCCATTAAACAAGATGGACTTAATTGATATTTATAGGACATTCCATCCAAAAACAACAGAATACACTTTCTTCTCAAGTGCTCTTGGAACATTCTCCAGGATAGATCATATCTTGGGTCACAAATCAAGCCTTGGTATATTTAAGAAAATTGAAAGTGTGTCAAGTATCTTTTCCGACCACAACTCTATGAGACTAGATATCAATTACAGGAAAAATCTGTAAAAAATACAAACACATGGAAGCTAAACAATACACTACTAAATAACGAAGAGATCACTGAAGAAATCAAAGAGGAAATCAAAAAATACCTAGAAACAAATGACAATGAAAGCACGATGGCCCAAAACCTATGGGATGCAGCAAAAGCAGTTCTAAGAGGGAAGTTTATAACAATACAGTCCTACCTCAAGAAACAAGAAACATCTCAAATAAACAACCTACCCTTACACCTAAAGCAATTAGAGAAAGAAGAACAAAAAACCCCAAAGTTAGGAGACGGAAAGAAATCATAAAGATCAGATCAGAAGTAAATGAAAAAGAAATGAAGGAAATGATAGTAAAGATCAATAAAACTAAAAGCTGGTTCTCTGAGAAGACAAACAAACTTGATAAACCATTAACCAGACTCATCAAGAAAAAAAGGGAGAAGACTCAAATCAACAGAATTAGAAATGAAAAAGGAGAAGTAACAACTGACACTGCATAAATACAAAGGATCATGAGAGAGTACTACAAGCAACTATATGCCAATAAAATGGACAACCTGGAAGAAATGGACAAATTCTTAGAAAAGCACAACCTTCCAAGACTGAACCAGGAAGAAATAGAAAATATAAACAGACCAAACACAAGCACTGAAATTGAAAGTGTAATTAAAAATCTTCCAACAAACAAAAGCCCAGGACCAGATGGCTTCACTGGTGAATTCTATCAAACATTTAGAGAAGCGCTAACACCTATCCTTCTCAAACTCTTCCAAAATGTAGCAGAAGGAGGAACACTCCCAAACTCATTCTACGAGGCCACCAGCACCCTGATACCAAAACCAGGCAAGGATGTTACAAAAAAAGAAAACCGCAGGCCAATATTACCGATGAACATAGATGCAAAAATCCTCAACAAAATACTAGCAAACAGAATCCAGCAGCACATTAAAAGAATCATACACCATGATCAAGTGGGGTTTATCCCAGGAATGCAAGGATTCTTCAACATACGCAAATCAATCAATGTGATACACCATATCCACAAACTGAAGGATAAAAACCATATGATCATCTCAATAGATGCAGAAAAAGCTTTTGACAAAATTCAACACCAGTTTATGATAAAAACTCTCTAAAGTAGGCATAGAGTGAACTTACCTCAACATAATAAAGGCCGTATATGACAAACCCACAGCCAACGTCATTCTCAATGGTGAAAAACTGAAACCATTTCCACTAACATCAAGAGCAAGACAAGGTTGCCCACTCTCACCACTATTATTCAACATAGCTTTGGAAGTCCTAGCCACAGCAATCAGAGAAGAAAAAGAAATAAAAGGAATCCAAATAGGAAAAGAAGTAAAACTGTCACTGTTTGCAGATGACATGATACTGTACAGAGAGAATCCTAAAGATGCTACCAGAAAACTACTGGAGCTAATCAATGAATTTTATAGAGTAGCAGGATACAAAGTTAATGCACAGAAATCTCTTGCATTCCTATACACTAATGATGAAAAATCTGAAAGGGAAATTAAGGAAACACTCCCATTTACCACTGCAACAAAAAGAATAAAATACTTAGGAATAAACCTACCTAAGGAGACAAAAGACTTGTATGCAGAAAACTATAAGACACTGATGAAAGAAATTGAAGATGATACAAACAGATGGAGAGATATACCATGTTCTTGTACTGGAAGAATCAACATTGGGAAAATGACTATACTACCCAAAGCAATCTACAGATTCTGTGCAATCCCTATCAAACTACCAATGACATTTTTCACAGAACTAGAATAAAAAATTTAACAATCTTTATGGAAACCCAAAAGACCCCGAATAGCCAAAGCAATCTTGAGAAAGAAAAATGGAGCTGGAGGAATCAGGCTCCCTGACTTCAGACTGTACTACAAAGCTACAGTAATCAAGACAGTATGGTACTGGCCCAAAAACAGAAATATAGATCAATGGAACAGGATAGAAATCCCAGAGATAAACCCATGCACATATGGTCACCTTAGTTTTGATAAAGGAGGCAAGACTATACAATGGAGAAAAGACAGCCTCTTCAATAAGTGGTGCTGGGAAAACTGGATAGCTACATGTAAAAGAATGAAATTAGAACACTCCCTAACACCATACCCAAAAATAAATCCAAATGTATTAAAGACCTAAATGTAAGACACTATAAAAGTCTTAGAGGAAAACATGGGCAGAACACTCTATGACATAAATCACAGGAAGATCCTTTTTGACCCACCCCCTAGAGAAATGGAAATAAAAACAAAAATAAACAAATGGGACCTAATGAAACTTAAAAGCTTTTGTACAGCAAAGGAAACCATAAACAACATGAAAAGACAACCCTCAGAATGGGAGAAGATATTTTCAAACGAAGCAACTGACAAAGGAGTAATCTCCAAAATATGCAAGCAGCTCATGCAGCTCAATATCAAAAAACCAAACAACCCAATCCAAAAATGGGCAGAAGACCTAAATAGACATTTCTCCAAAGAAGATATACAGATTACCAACATACATATGAAAGGATACTCAACATCACTAATCATTAGAGAAATGCAAATCAAAACTACAATGATGTATCACCTCACACCGGTCAGAATGGCCATCATCAGAAAATCTACAAACAATAAATGCTGGAGACGGTGTGGAGAAAGGGAACACTCTTGCACTGTTGGTGGGAATGTATATTGATACAGCCACCATGGAGAACAGTATGGAGGTTCCTTAAAAAACTAAAAATATAACTACCATATGACCCAGCACTCCCACTACTGAGCATATACCCTGAGAAAACCATAATTCAAAAAGAGTCATGTACCACAATGTTTATTGCAGCACTGTTTACAATAGCCAGGACATAGAAGCAACCTAAGTGTCCATTGATAGATGAATGGATAAAGAAGATGTGATACATATATACAATGGAATATTACTCAGCCATAAAGAGAAGCAAAACTGAGTTATTTGTAGTGAGGTGGATGGACCTAGAGACTGTAATACAGAGTGAAGTAAGTCAGAAAGAGAAAAACAAATACCATATGCTAACACATATATATGGAATCTAAAAAAACGAAAGTTTCTGAAGAACCTAGGGGTGGGACAGGAATAAAGACGTAGACGTAGAGAATGGACTTGACACGGGAAGGGGGAAGGGTTAGCTGAGACAGAGTGAGAGAGTGGCATGGACATATATACACTACCAAATGTCAAATAGATAGCTAGTGGGAAGCAGCCGCATAGCATAGGGAGATCTGTTCGGTGCTTTGTGACCACCTAGAGGGGTGGGATAGGGAGGGTGGGAGGGAGAAGCAAGAGGGAGGGGATATGGACATATATGTGTATATTTAGCTTATTCACTTTGTTATACAGCAGCAACTAACACAACAATGTAAAGCAATTATACTCTAATAAAGATATTAAAAAAAAATAGAAAAGAACTATTACTCATCAGTTGCTGTTCTAGTCACTGATCAGAGCTTTCTTTTCCTCTCAAAGATTATATTCTAGATCACTACTGTCCAATAGAACGTTTTGTGTGATGAAAATGTTCTGTATCTGTGTTTTTGAGACCAGCTGAGGAATGGAATTTGATTTAATTTTATTTTAAAATTTTGTGTTTTATTTAATTTTAATTAATTTAAACTTAAATTACCAAATGTGGCTAGTGGTTATGGTGTTGGTCATCACAGTTCTAGAAGATTTGAGAAGGTGGGGAGACAGAAAATAAACAAATAAGCAAATTATTTTTCACTTGGATGAGTGCTATGGAAAAAAAGCAGGGTGATATGGTGGAGGTTGGAGGAGTGGCAACATTAATTAAGGTTGTCAGGGAAGTTTTCTTTGAATAAGTTCCATTTAAACTGATTCTTGAGTGAGGATAAGGAGCCGGGCATGCCAACAATAGGGGAAGGACATTCTAGACTGAAAGAAACAAGTGAAAAAAAACCCTGCAGAGAGAAGGATTTTGGTGTGTTCAAGTTACAGTAAGCAGATCAATGTTAGTTAGATCATGGTGAACAAAGAGCTAGTGACATGCAATGGTGTTGGGAGGTAGGAGGGGCCAGATAATGTGGAGTTTCATAGATTGTAGTAAAGAATATGGATTTTATTCTAAATGAAATCCAAATTTACAGATAATATTTAAAAAATTAAATCATCCTATAAAATACTTATGTGCAAAGTTGAATTATTAAAGAGGAAATGGGTGATATTTTGGAGCTTTATTATTTGTAAGAGCTTTTTCTACAGTTTAATTCAAAATGAGCCCCGTGTTCAAGAACTGCTGGTGGTTATGAAATTGTCTTAAAGATTCAAAGAATCATGTCCTCAATATACTGTAATTACCGATGGCAAACAATCTACTTACATAGAATATCCAAAAGAAGAGTAATAGAATCGAGGCATTTCATTTTTAATCTTTGGTGAAGTTAATTTTTAATATCTCTCAGGGCTAAACTGCACAATTATGAAACACAGATTTGAAAACTCTTTTCTAGGTGTGGCATGATTTGTCATCAGCTGGAAACATGACGTTTAAACATTTGGTCTATAGCCAGTTTCCAGTGGATAAGTCATCGCATTAGGAAAGCATATTATAAAAATAATAAACTCAAGTCATAGCAGAGACTCTTAGATGACCTTATCAGTCCTGAAAATAGTTCTTTACCTGAGACTGGATTTTAAAGATATTATTCTTGAATTTACCAGAAGATCTGAGCTACTGATACTACTAATTCAATATAGGGCCTTTTAGGAGTCACATATCCACTTGGGTCAGCACAGGGAGAAGGTGTCAACAGTACCCTAGTCAGCATAGAAACTACATTATTTACAGTAGTTCTCTTGCCAGATAAATCATAATTCATGATTCTGAATTCAACCAATATCACTATTGGTTGAAAAGAATGTAACCAAATTGTGTCATAAAATGGTTGGAAAAACTGCTAAAAATGTTACTAAAATAAGCAAATCACTAAATTATGTAGACAATACAAACAGATTATTATAGCCCTACACCCTGTCTTTATTGTGGAATTTGAAGTCACTGGCTTATATTTAACATCTCTTTCAAATACAGACTTTTAAGATTTACAAAGCCATATTTTTAAATGATGTGAACTTTTCAATATTCATAAGGTATTAAATGTTATTTTGCTTTATCATTTAGAAAATACAAATAAATTGTAAAACTAAACTGTCAAAGAAAACTAAACTGTCAAGTTCATATTTAGGACTTTTCTTATAATAGGTCAGTTAGTACTTAAGGTGTAAAGAGGGAGAGAGAAAGAGAGAGAGAAATCCCATTTCATTCTTAACCAAATTAATTTGTGCTTATGAAGATGTCAAACCTTCATTTTACCCAGTAAAACATTTTTGGAGTGGTAATGATGTTCCCCCTAGTGTATTTACATAAAACTAAAACGATAAAAAATATCCCGCTTTGTAACTAAATGTGGACCTGTAATTGTTTTAAACCTTTAAACCACAAGCAAGGCAGAGGCATGGTCTTAGTCTTAAATTTAGAATAAATTGAAAAAATACATTGATGTTCTTTGTTTCAAATACATTTTGGAACACAGCAGACCACATCCAACCTAGTTAAATTATCTGAATGGATTTTGGGGGAAGAGAAAGGAGTCTGTTCGTTTTAATGTACCTTCAGAAATATTTTACTTCTTGATGATGACAGCAGCTCTTGCTGACAACTATTAATACATTATAAACACCCCATCAGAGTTATATAAAAACATGTCAGTTTTAAAGAGAACATCTTTGACAGCAAATTTTCTGATTGTGAAACAGCTGTGCCTTCAGTACAATGCATTAAGTAGTTTATTCCTTTTAGATAGTTAAATTGTGCATGAAATGTTGCTGGCGCAAGGGCTCCAAATCTGGCCTGATTAGCGAACATCTGTTACATTGGAAAAATTCATGTCTACCCTAATTAGCTGTCAGGCTGATGTACATCAGGCCTGATGGTGAGGGATCCTGTGCTGTTTAAGTCAAACCAGGTTCCTCTCCTCTCCCGTCACCTGCCCTTTCAAATCTCTTCCTCTCGTGTGTTGCTGCAATTAGAGATGGCTGGACATACAATGGAGCAGGCTACGGTCAGTTATGGTCCCATCTGTGCAATATTTTTATTCCCACCCAACTTGGGAGCTGAGACATAAAGTAGTTCAATAGCAGTGAGGCTGTTAGACCTGTTAGGTCTATGACATTTGATCATCCTGGCCCCAAGATCTTCATTTGAAAGACTCGTAGAATCCTGAAGTCACCATCTGTGGTGACTGAAGGGTAACCTATAGCTTCTGAAGAGCTGATCTTTGTTTTGTTTGTTTTGAATAGGGGGAGCTCTCAGCTGATTTTGCAGAAGTGACATATACTGTATGATCAGGTACTAAAAAGGAACAAAAGAAAAAGGAGCAGGGTGTTCTGAAAGTGGGATTTTCATAGCTGAATATGTTGTGGCTCTAGACAGCTACAGGAGGCAAGTGAAACCAAAAGATCTGATTTTATCAGGTTTTATTAGGCCATTGTACACAGGGTTTTCCAATGTCAGTGAAAACTTTCATTGACCTGTGGGTGAGCACAAATCATAACTTCTTGTTCCAGCTCGCAGTAAACTGGAAAATGCAGTTTGAAGTGTTCTTGAGCTGGTAAAATCCTCATTTGCTCTGTTACAGCCGTTTATATGAGCTGCATTGCCTGGGGCCAAGTTCAGATTCAACCTGAAAGATTAAGAATCTATAAGATTACAACATCAGATTTTATTAGAGTGTGATTTGACCTAAGAAGAATGAAAAATCAGCCCTTTTCTGACTTAGTATCATCCTTTCAAGATAATTCAAGTACAGGATTATTATTATTCCCAAGCATACGTGAGGTGTAATTACAATGTATGCTAAAATTCAGTAATTGAGGACATGCTTTATGAAATGCTTGATGCGTGAAGTTATAAATGGGAAAACTTATTTACTCAGAGCATTCAGGATTTTTAGATGAACTCACACAGGATCACATGTAGAATTCTGAATGTTTTTGTTATAGAACTCTAGCCAAACTGGACTTGAATTTTCTGATCTAAGTTGGCTTCCTCCCTCCCTTCCTTTCCTTTCCTCCTTCCTTCTTTCCTTTGATCTTTCTTTCCCCTTGAAATACTTTCCCTATCCATCCAAGACTTACCTAATATAGCCTTTAAGTACGGTCTCAAACACCAACTTTTCTATAACACTATCAACCTAGTTTAAAGGAAAGAGCAAAACTTAGTGAAATTACTATGCTTTATACTTTATACTTACTTGCATCACCTACCTCTTCTCAACGACTGACATTTTGCATTTCTTTTATGGTACTTGCCGTTTCTAATCTTTTATTTAGATATTTGTATACTGTAGAGTACCTCTGATCTCTTATACTAGACTATAAGCTCCTTGGAGACAGGCAATTAATTATTTATGCACCCCATAAAGTGTAGTTCATAATAGGTGCACAGTTAATGTTTTTTGAATGAATATAATTTGGCTCAGATCAGAAATATTCGAAAGCAGTGATAGGTTTCTGGGTGAAAGTGTGCGCTAGGACTAAGCTCTGTGAACCCTGAGGACTCACTGGTATTTCCAGCTGCCGGGAAACAGCCACCACAGGTCAGCTGGGAGCTGAGAGAGGCTGGTTTCAGAGATTTAAGGTGTCTTGTAGGTATGGGATGATACTGGAAACATCTACCAGCATTCCACTAAAGTGAGGAATGGCTAAACTCCTTCTAATAGAGCCACCCAGACTTCCTAAAGCATTCAGAATTGTGATCCCAGGAGGACACTGAATCCTGCTGGTCTTGGGCTGGTCCCAGCTTGTTCAGGATTTGGATTTGGGTTGCCGTCCTGCTTGGAGGTTCAGAGATACTCTGGAACAGACTGGGCTTCAAGTCTGACTTCCTCTGTCCCCTTCTGTTTTCCAATGACATTCTCTAGAGCTTTCCACACGGATGTGTAGGTTTATCAAGAACGAAGAGTATAGGAAATACTATAAGAACAGAAATTTTATGCTTAGTTTTGTAGTTTTTGGAGAAACTAAACAATTTACATTTTTAAACATATGCCAAGCTTTTGGAATTTTGTTCATTCTATTTTGAAAACTACTTTGTAGTAAATCACCAAAAGACAAAGAATTGCAATGTGATTTCACTGACTTGATAAGTACCTTTTGAGTAATTTCTTTGCTTTTTGAAAAAAGACGTATTAAAAGTTTCTTGAATTTTATTGCACATTAAAAAAATTTTAATACAGGGTACATTGCTCATTTGAATATAGCAGCTACTTTCCATTTTTGCCCATGGGTACACTATCTGCCCTTGAAATGCATAGAAAAAACACTAAAATGGAGGCCCTTGGATGCTTACCAGGTTAGATTCTCAACCATTATCATCATCATCATCATCACACACCCAGAAATCAACAACCACAATCATAATAGCTGATGATCTTTATTTAAACCTCTAGTATAGGCCACTTCCCACGCAATATTCTTACTGCTCACAGGCTCTGGAAGATTTATTATCTCCACTTTACAGATGACAAAATTTAGACTCAGAGAGATTATGTGATTTGCCTAAGGCTACACAGCTAATAAATAACAGAGCCGAAATTCAACTCATACCTGACCTCAAAGTAGTCAGTTTCCTTGAGTAACTGCCGCTTGAGGAAATCTCTTTTCATGTTTTAAACCCTTATTATTTTATTTATAAATATTATTAATTAATTGTCTTTTTAAACTACTTTGAAGACTAAGAATATTTATTTGGATAAATGGCATTGTTTCCCAAAAAGGGCTATGGTTTTTATGCATCTTGCTTGCTTGATGGTGGCAAGTCCAATGGAGTGTTTTACAAGAATTTACATGGTATTTTATTCATGCTGTTACATTTGATTGGGCGAGTCTAATCAACGTATATATGTAGTTCAACCCAAACTAATAAAGATTCTGAAACCTCCTCTTTGGGAAATTTTATCTTTTAAATTAAAGTCTCTGAGGCCTGGATTCCAGTAAATGCTAATCTTTCTATGAGACAGACCATGAGGACTATAATAGGAGACTTTGAAATAGTTTTGATGATTCTGACACACTATGGTCATACGGTTGCTGTGTGTGTTTTTGACTAACTTGATAAATAAAATCAAAGGCTTTTTCTGCAGTTAATAAAGAGTGATACAACAGCAATATTTACTATGCACTATGCCAGCAACTAAATTAACCAGTAATAATTGTTTTCGGTGGTACCAATCAACAGCTGAGAAAAAAACCCACAGGTCATTACATTTATCAAAATTAACGATAGTTTCTCCCCACCCTCCTGTATACCACTCCCTTGATCACGCTGCATTTCACACACACACACACACACACACACACACACACACACACACAGGAAAAAAGAGCTAATTCTTCTCAACGTTTGTTTCTCTGGAAGCAGTCTTACAAACTTTTGAGTATTTTGTATTGGTGAGATAGCAAATGTCTTATTGCTATTCCAAGCCTGTAATTTACTCTGGAGACTGCTGATGCCATCCTTTCATAGAATCATCCCTGTCATGTTGCAGATGGCAACAGAAGGTCACTTCCTTCCTGGAGTGACTTATTCTCCAAGTCTGTCAGAGAATAGATATCAAATGCATGCATTCCTTCAGAAAACGGTTGCGTTCAGGCCACCTAAAACCAGGTAGGGAATAATTACCTCCTTCTGCAAGCTTCACTTTGCAGAAAATGTAAACCCTTTTAAGAGGATTGTGCAGCTCCTATGGAGGCTGACCCCTCAACTTTCAGCTGAGCAATGAATGGCATCCGGAAGAGCCAGCATGGCCATCATTGGGCCCCAGTGCTCTGGACAGTGTCTCGGTGTCTGGGGATGGCCTTCATTGGGCAGCATGAATGACAGCCCTGGAGACTCTGTCAGTGGAGTACTCCGTGTTGATGTTGATTAAGATGATCATAGCAAGAGGCAACTGATAAAACTTTTCCCTGGAGTTGACACTGTTGCTTAGTACAGAGTAGTAGGGAGTAAGGTACTCGGGGCAGGTCAGGGCGTGGGGGGGAAGTAACTCTTGACAAAATGAAATGCCTCATTAGTGATGACTTGAGGGGTCATCTGGGGGAAGAATCCCAGAGTCATGTGTCACCACAATGTATTAGGTCCATAGTTATGGACACATCTGGGTTCTACAGGCCAAGTCTCAATTTCTGTTTAAGAAATGATTTTCTACAGACCTAAGAGTAATAGATGAGCCTTGCTGTGCAGTGAAAGCTGATAGGGGATGGAGTGGCTGTTATCACAATGGATCTTTTCACTAAATTCATAATAGTTTACTCTTAACTTTGAGCATATCACATACATGTGTGTCTGATACTCTTCTTTCTTTGCTGCTGTGGAAATTATGGTGTCTAAACCCAAGCAAGGCAGGAATGTTCATGAGCAGAGAAATCCAACTTTGTTCTTAAGCCTAAATGATCAGTCAATTCACTCAAAACTAAAAGATGGGCCCTCTGTAGACACAGCCCTAAAATAACTCTCACAGTCAGCCAATATAGAGATGAAAATTAAACTTAGATTTTCTGACACTCCACTCTTGTTTGCTCACCACTAGATCCTCCCAGTTCACTGAGAAATCATTAGGTTTACACTATAAGCCAATCCTCCTCGAAGCCTGACAAATTTATAGCTTCTCAAAACATGGACGCCAAAGCAGAAGTTATCAATTATTGTCAAGGTGTCTAACTTTTAGCTGGGGAATACATTGATATAGATATGTGATGGCATCTGTAATTCCAGCCAGTCCTCAGGGGAATAGCCACGGATGCTTTTTTGGAGCCCTCTCTAAGATAATAAAATAGGCTTTGATCAGACACACTGTACCTCACACAGTATAACAGCTTTCGACATGAATCTGGAACATGATTTACATTTGAAAGCACCAGATCAATATTTGAGGAGGGATTATTTTTATCAACTTGGCTCTGATTCTCTGAGATATAAAGTTATTTTTTAAATGTCAAGACCAACTACACCCACACTGGCATGGAATGGCTTTGTCGAAAAAGTTGGAAAAAAATTAAACGTAAATTTTGTGTTGACATAATCCAGGTTAAGTCTAAAAAAGAAAAATACTTACTTTTGTAAAATGAGAGGCTATTTTATCACTCAGAGAATGTCACATCAATTGTAAAGCCATCAGCCCCAAGGTTTGGTGGTGATTGCTTCATATTTACTGTTAGTCCGGCAATGGGGATGGTACTTTTACAGTCTTTGGACAGACTAGTGAGTGTGACATTTAAAGTGTTGATTTTTGCAGCACTTATGTTAATTGTTGTAATTTTCCTGATGAACCACCATTCTGGTTTCCTGATGCAGCCAAGATAGTTTTACATTTTCTATGCAGGGCCTCTTTGCCATTTGGTCTGTGTAGTGTCAGCTTCGAGTGCTACTGAAAGCAGACAAAATTGCAAGCAAATTGCATCAGATTGCCAACATTGTGAAAAGGTAAATTGCTTGCAAATCTATTTAAACCACTGCCCTATTTTCATCAGCTTCAGTACTTGGTATTCATGATTGCTTAATTGGCGACCTTTCCTATTGTGTAGTGCTTTATGGTGTAATGGAAAGCGATCTTTACCAAACCAATTACCCTTTTTTTCTCAGCACTACATTATTGCTGTGATTGCAACTGCCAGTCCTTTGTAAATGAACTTTCTGATTTCAATGATGTTTTTAAAATGTAAGATAGAAAAAAGTGGCATTCATATTGTGTGATGTTCTATTTTGAAGCCTCTTTGTAGCCACTATTGTCTGGGAAAATGGACTGAAGGGTTACACAGTACCTACAAATATCCATGTAACTATTATTAATATTATTATAATGTCCTCCTTTGTACTGCAGCTCAATTAGGAAAGGATAGGAGAAATATTTTGTCACCCTGTCAAGTGCACAGGAAGTGCATTTGAGGCTTCTTTTTTGACACATACATTATCTCTAGTAATAAGAGGAGATTTTTTTATAAGGAGTGGTGATGAAGATATAAAATCAATTTAAATAAAATTTACATTGCTAGTTTTGTGGCTACTCAGCATTTAAAAAGGAACCTTAAATGACTCAAATATTAAGACTTGGAATAAAAGCTTAATTTTATAAGAGAAAATTATGAGCAAGCTGAGAAATAGTGAATTTTTATGATCTCAGGTTCTGAATATAGATGACAAAACACAGCAAAGCATGACTATGTTATTAGTTCAGAGCTAAAACTATGTATAATACAGATATGTAGCCTGAATTTTAACAGAACTAAGAAGGCCTCTTTTTAAAAATTCTCTTAAGATATATTCTATAAAGTTAGCATCCACATGAATTCTCATAAAAATGAGGCATAGAACGGTACTGAATCCTGTTTATGTATTTTATGTGATTTAGAAAATTATATCATTACTCATAAGTGTATGTGCAGAAAGGGAGCTACAAGTAATTTAGTCATTCCCTAATACAGTAAGTGGAAATGGATGCATCATTCTACCCCCTACAGTTAGAAACTCTATTGTATGAGGGACATTTTGCAAAGATTTCTTTTACTCTCTCCTCTCATTTAATTAGGAAAAAAATGGAGTTTAGACAAGGCTTGCCAATGATAATCAGGGGATTGTTGATTTTAGTACCTTTGATGTAATGTAATGATTTATTTACAGCACAGCATCTTATTCTTTGAAAGCAAAGAAATGTGTTTATTATCTGCTGCTTATGAAAGTGTTCATAACAACCAATTTCACTGTGATATTGAGGTCTAATACAGTTATTATTTTGTATAGGCAACATATATTCTTTTGGAACAATTAGACCCATGATTCAGTTTCCAAACTTTGAGTGTCCTGCTAATTGGGAGCAGGACCCAGAAAAACTCTTACTTTGAGGAGGGACTTTATTAAATAACTCTTGTGGAAAGACTTCTAAGACAATTTTATTTTCATTGATAGGGAAGAAACATAGAGTAGCACAGACGTTACTATAAGGGGTTGGTTGTGAATGATCATTCTCCTCATTCTTCTTTCTAGACCAGTACTGAGGCCTGTGATGGTGAAATGGGTAACAACAACAACAGCTAACAGAGCCCAGGCTTATCATGTGCCGGGCCCTGTGCTAAGCCCTTTAACTGACTCATCTCATTTTAACCCTCCCAACAATCCTATCGGGAAGGTACTATTATTATTCCCATTCTCTAGATGAGGCAACTGAGGCTGAGGAGATTCAGAGGCTGACACAGGACATGTAGGTCATAAGTGACGCATCTGGGATATGAACCTGGGCAGTATGGCTCTAGAGCCTGTGTTCTACTGCCTGAAGAGTTTAGTTTCCCAGTTTCTAATTTTTCTTTCTTGAACTAAGGAAGGAAAGCTGCTTGGCTTACATAGAATATAAATATCTGATTTTCCAGAATATTTAAAGTAGGTATTGAGGAAATAGATAGGGTGTACCCAGAAGTCATTTCATCTTTCCCTCTTTTCACCTCTTTGTACATGGTACAGATTTGGCACTGATATTCATGTTTTACGTGCAAAACTCTAAGAAACTCAGATGTTCAGATTCAGCTTCTGCGTGCAAAAGAATTCTTATGCATGCCAACGCTCGCAAAGGATCCTGCAACTATTTCTCCTTCTCCTCCTTCTTCTTCCTTTGGCAAGAGGGACCTGAATCCTGTCGAAATAGTAGATATCCAGCCAATCCATCTTATCACCTCTGTTAAATAATGTACGCTAGGATTATTGTTGGAGTTTGTTTGTTGATGTTTGCAAGTACCTCATTTTAGTCCAGAGTTCTTTCAGAGTAATTGCAGTAAGAATCATTAACAGATTTCTTCCTGTAATGAGTAGGGTTGGTGGAAGTGGGAGGTGGTGCTGGAATGAGGTTGGGGAAATGGGAGTTGTTTCCACTTCAGGTAATCTGCAAGTAAATTATAGCATGAAGGAAATGTTCTTTGAGATTGTACATGAGACATTTGTCAAATTGATGTAAGCAGAAACCTAGGTGTTTTCTTGTTTGATATTCCAATCCTTACTCTGCCATGGACAGCCAGTGGGAGCCTTGTGCATATTCTCTAATCTTTTAAATGGCAGGTAACCACATGTTCTATCCCAGAGGATCATATATTAGGCCCAGTGATGAAAATGTTGGGGAAACTTGGAAAAAAGCAGGAAGCTGGAGAGCACTCTGTCTATATCTTCCCCTTTACACAGACTCATATACCAGTTTCTGGATTTACCATAAAGATTAATACAGGGTTGAAGGATTGGTAAGGGGGGGGAATATTAACTTAGAAAAGGATCATTTATATTAGAATTTATGACATCTTTATTTAATAAAGATCCTGAGTAGATTTAATACCTTATTTCATTTATGAACAAAAAATGGTGTAATGTTTTCAGTTTGCTCACAATTGTAGGAATGTATCTCTTGTGTTGTGCCCTTCTGTGCTGCACTACTGCTGCAACTCCTTGCACTCTTGCAGGGCGTGGATCTGTGAGGATCATCTGTTTTCTCTCATCACATGTTCCTTCCTAACAAACAGCATCCATTTACTCCAAACAAGAATAAGGAATAAGCTAGATTGAACATGCAGGTACTTACTGACCACTCATGGATATTAAACTTTTCTTTGACTTATATGATGCAATGTGCTTTCATCATTTATAATGACATCATTCCTTCCTAGGAAGCAGAAATTCTCTGAGCTTACTTGCCTTCACTCTTCCTCTATAAGAAGATAAACTATGAAACACCTCCACAAGAAAAGTAACCCACAACTCTTATTTCTAATTAATAAATGATTTTTCTGAGGTGCACCGTCAGAAAGATCATAAAATTTAAAAACAAGTGGAAATGGTATGCTGTAGAGAAGATAATAAAATTTGTGGAACAGAATCAACAATCTGAGATATTCAGATTGATAATCATTGGTTCTGTATATTTTAGGGAGAATTATCTATTTGATATGCTAGTGAAAATAATCATGTTTAATATTTATTTAGGGTTTATTATGAGCCAGCTATTGCACTAAGTACTTGACATCTATTAATCCATTTGATAGTTCCAGTAATTCTATGAGGGAGATACTGTTACCACCCCTATTTAATAAATGATGAATCTGAGATTCAGAGAGGTTAAGCAACATTTCTAAGATGGTTTGTAAGTAGTGGATCTGGGATTCTAACAGGGACAGTCTGGAAGTCATTACTGGCTCCCAGCTGAACCAGAAGAAGGAGGAGGAGGAGGGGAAAGAGGAGGGAGGGAAGGAGAGAAGGGAAGGGAGGGGTGCATTTTAGAAATTAAGAAAACCGACAAGGGGCTGTGTTATCATTAACAAGCTCCCAAGTGCCTGATCATGCACAGTAAGATTTAGCATTCTCCATAGGTTTCTGTGAAGCCACTTCTTACTATACATCCCTGACTGGGAATCAGTAATAATTCCTGTCTTTACAATCTTTTTTTTCAGTTGACTCTTGACCAATGAAAGATCCATTACATTTCGGCTTCTGGGTGGCAAACCTTATTGTCAATCACATAATGGTGTAGCAGATGGTATTGGTATCTCAACATAAGCAAATTTCCACGCAGCAAGAAGCTATCGATGGAGACTGCTATGTAAAAATACTTCCTTTCTTTCTCTTAAGATGGATTTTTCCATCTTAAGGGCTCTTTTTTAAGGGCTCTTCTTAAGTTAGCTGAGCAGCAGAGAGAGAAAGGCAAGAGTCAGGAGAGAGAATGGTGTTAAAATCCAGGGAGATGGACCCCAAGACAAATTTAGCGTACTACTTCTGCCTGGGTCCCAAATGATACAGACACTCATTCTATTTAACGTGTACTGTATAAGAGGATATTTAAGGAGAGATGTTTTTGAGATGCCCTCCACTCATGCTTAGCTATTTGGGAAGTCATTCCAAAACCAAAATGGGCAATTACTTTTCTCACACCCAAAAATGTGTGTGAACCAGAGTGATGATTTCTCAGCGAGGAGAATCTTCAGTCTTGGAGACCTGGGTGGAGGAATGCATTCAGTCATTCAGTGAACATTTGCTGAGTACTTTTTATGAGTCCAACACTGTAGGGGCACATGGTGAGAGTCACAGCTCCTCTCTGAGAGCCTTGTATTCTGGTGGCATGCTTTGGAGTCAGCTACAAAGAAACTTGTTTTAGAATGCAGTGCTATCTGGAAGAAAGAATTTTCTTTTAATTAAATAAGTCAGTTTGAGAACCATGTATATTTAAATGGGAGTGGAAAAAGCAGAAAGTTGCAGACCGAAGAATAGAATTTTGCATTAAATGGAGACTTGCTTTACCTAGGATGGTTCATTATAAAAAGTGTGCCAGTACATT
This sequence comes from Balaenoptera borealis, assembly GCF_965194805.1. Lineage (NCBI taxonomy): Eukaryota > Metazoa > Chordata > Mammalia > Artiodactyla > Balaenopteridae > Balaenoptera > Balaenoptera borealis. The sequence goes on along the minus strand of NC_138864.1, from coordinate 56,100,849 downwards.
TAACACATTACATTTCATATGCTAATATTTATTTCTACTTATCATTTTAATAGATATAAGGCAAATTTCATAATAATAATTTGTTTAAGAATATAGTTAACCTGACTTGATTCCTAAACTTCATTTTGACATTCAATGAGTATTTAATCTAAAATTTTAACTGGCCTGTTTTTTTGTGTTTTTTTTTTAAGTCTTTATTGAATTTGTTACAATATTGCTTCTGCTTTGTTTTGGTTTTTTGGCCGCAAGGCATATGTGGGATCTTAGCTCCCCAACTGGGGATCGAACATGCACCCCCTGCACTGGAAGGCAAAGTCTTAACCACTGGACCACCAGGGAGGTCCCTGGCCTGTGTATTAAAGTACTTGCAATTTAGATTAATGTTTCTAAAATAAAAGATTGAGACTTTCTTACTTAGGATATCCTTCTAAGATAAAGCCCTGAAGGCTTCCAGCATTTTAGGATGAAATTATCTTATTTTGGCTTATTTATGAATGTGAAATAAACTTTTCACAGCACTCTAAGTCATATCATCATAAGTGTTGGGTTTTCACAGACTTGCTGAGATTTTTAAAAATATCTGTTTTAGGGATATCTTACCAGCTTAGAGGATTTTAATGAGCAACTCACTGTTTGAACAGAGCATTTTTGAAACAAACTCGGTAGCCAGGCATGCTGAACACTGCTGTCTCTGGAACCCTGAGCACCACATAACTCATGGGTCTGGCTACCATGAGATTGAGCATGAAATTTCACATCAAAGACCTCCATGCCTGAGGAGCAGAGATGCAAGGGGGTGGTGTGGCCAGGGCAAAAGAGAATGCACAAGACAGGCAGAGTTCTTCCTGGTGTGTTCAGAGACTAGATGGAGTTTCTGCAGGCCAGGGACCTTTGCAGTTGCTGTTCGCTCTGGAAATAACAAGCTCCTGTGGTCACAGCTGCAATAATAGAGGCATGATCCCTGAAAGACCCAGGGATACCTTGTAATAAGCAGGCTGTACCTTGAGGCGGGGCTGGCTTCCTGGGCATACAATCTGTGTGGTAGCACAGGGCCCTATGCTTAAAAGCTGTCCATGCTCGGCTTAATGTTCTGCAGTCACTGTTCTGAAATTCTTAGTAATTTATGAACAAGAAGCTACTTATTTTCATTATGTAATAGGAGGTTTATTTTATTTTTATTTTTTTCATATATATATATATATATCTATATCTTTATACTTAATATATTTTTCTTTCTTTTTTCTTTCCCGTCTCTATTTTTATTTTGCAAACCAGTTATCTGTACCATTTTTCTAGATTCTACATATATGCGTTAATATACGATATTAGTTTTGCCCTTTCTGACTTACTTCACTCTGTATGACAGTCTCTAGGTCCACCCACATCTCTACAAATGACCCAATTTTGTTCCTTTTTATGGCTGAGTAATATTCCATTGTATATACGTACCACATCTTCTTTATCCATTCATCTGTTGATGGGCTTCCATGACCTGGCTATTGTAAATAGTGCTACAATGAACACTGGGGTGCATGTGTCTTTTTGAATTATGGTTTTCTCTGGATATGTGCGCAGTGGTGGGATTGCTGAGTCATATGGTAATTCTATTTTTAGTTTTTTTAAGGAATCTCCATACTGTTCTCCATAGTGGCTGTATCAATTTACATTCCCACCAACAGTGCAAGAGGGTTTCCTTTTCTCCACACCCTCTCCAGCATTTGTTGTTTGTAGATTTTCTGATGATGCCCATTCTAACTGGTGTGAGGTGATACTTCATTGTAGTTTTGATTTGCATTTCTTTAATAACTAGTGACGTTGAGCAGCTTTTCATGTGCCTTTTGGCCATCTGTATGTATTCTTTGGAGAAATGTCTATTTACGTCTTCTGCCCATTTTTTGATTGGGTTGTTTGTTTTTTTAATATTGAACTGCATGAACTGTTTATATATTTTGGAGATTAATCCTTTGTCCGTTGATTTGTTTGCAAATATTTTCTCCCATTCTGAGGGTTGTCTTTTTGTCTTGTTTATAATTTCCTTTGTTGTGCAAAAGCTTTTAAGTTTCATTAGGTCCCATTTGTTTATTTTTGTTTTTATTTCCATTACTCTAAGGAGTGGGTCAAAAAAGATCTTGCTGTGATTTATGTCAAAGAGTGTTCTTCCTATGTTTTCCTCAGGCTTTGTTTCCTATTCCATTGATCTATATTTCTGGTTTTTTGCCAGTACCATGCTGTCTTGATTACTGTAGCTTTGTAGTATAGTCTGAAGTCAGGGAGTCTAATTCCTCCAGCTCCATTTTTTTCCCTCAAGATTGCTTTGGCTATTCAGGGTCCTTTGTGTCTCCATACAAATTTTAAGATTTTTTTGTTCTAGTTCTGTGAAACATGCCATTGGTAATTTGATAGGGATTGCATTGAATCTGTAGATAGCTTTGGGTAGTATAGTCATTTTCACAATATTGATTCTTCCAATCAAGCACATGGTATACCTCTTTATCTGTTTGTGTCATCTTTGATTTCTTTCATCAGTGTCTTATAGTTTTCTGACTACAGGTATTTTACCTTCTTAAGTAGGTTTATTCCTAGGTATTTTATTCTTTTTGTCGCAATGGTGAATGGGATTGTTTCCTTAATTTCTCTTCCTGATCTTTCATTGTTAGTGTATAGGAATGCAAGAGATTTCTGTGCATTAATTTTGTATCCTGCAACTTTACCAAATTCATTGATTAACTCTAGTAGTTTTCTGGTGGCCTCTTTAGGATTTTCTATGTATAGTATCATGCCGTCTACAAACAGTGACAATTTTACTTCTTTTCCAATTTGTATTCCTTTTATTTCTTTTTCTTCTCTGATTGCTGTGGCTAGGACTTCCAAAACTATGTTGAATAATAGTGGTGAGAGTGGACATCCTTGTCTTGTCCCTGGTCTTTGAGAATGATGTTTACTGTGGGTTTGTAGTATATGGCCTTTATTATGTTGAGGTAGTTTCCCTCTATGCCAACTTTCTGGAGAATTTTTATCATAAATCGGTGGTGAATTTTGTCAAAAGCTTTTTCTGCATCTAATGAGATGATCATATGGTTTTTATTCTTCAATTTGTTAATATGGTGTATCACATTGATTGGTTTGCGTATATTGAAGAATCCTTGCATCCCTGGGATAAATCCCACTTGATCATGGTGTATGATCCTTTTTTTTTAAATGTATTTATTTTTGGCTGCATTGGATCTTTGTTGCTGCGCATGGGCTTTCTGTAGTTTCAGCGAGCGGGGGTACTCTTTGTTGCGTTGTGCGGGCTTCTCATTGAGGTGGCTTCTCTTGTTGTGAAGCACAGGCTTCATAGGTGCGCGTGGGCTTCAGTAGTTGTGGCACGTAGGCTCAGTAGTTGTGGCTCCCGGGCTCTAGAGCACAGGCTCAGTAGTTGTGGTGCACGAGCTTAGTTGCTCCGCGGCATGTGGGATCTTCCTGGACCAGAGCTTGAACCTGTGTCTCCTGCACTGGCAGGTGGATTCTTAACCGCTGTGCCACCAGGGAAGTCCCTGATCCTTTTAATGTGTTGTTGGATTCTGTTTGCTACTATTTTGTTGAGGAGTTTTGCATCTATATTCATCAGTGATATTGATCTGTAATTTCCTTTTTTTGTGGTATCTTTGCCTTGTTGTGGTATCAGGGTGATGGCAGCCTCGTAGAATGAGTTTGGGAGTGTTCCTTCCTCTGCAATGTTTTGGAAGAGTTTGAGAAGGATGGGTGTTAGCTCTTCTCTAAATGTTTGGTGGAATTCACCTGTGAAGCCATCTGGTCCTGGACTTTTGTTTGTTGGAAGATTTTTAATCACAGTTTCAATTTCATTACTTGTGATTGGTCTGTTCATATTTTCTATTTCTTCCTGGTTCAGTCTTGGAAGGTTATACCTTTCTAAGAATTTGTCCATTTCTTCCAGGTTGTCCATTTTATTGGCATAGAGTTGCTTGTAGTAGTCTCTTAGGATGCTTTGTATTTCTGTGGTGTCTGTTGTAACTTCTCCTTTTTCATTTCTAATTTTATTGACTTGAGTCCTCTCCCTCTTTTTGTTGATGAGTCTGGCTAAAGGTTTATCAATTTTGTTTATCTTCTCAAAGAAACAGCTTTTAGTTTTATTGATCTTTACTATTGTTTCTTTGTTTCTATTTCATTTATTTCTTCTCTGATCTTTATGATTTCTTTCCTTATACTAACTTTGGGTTTATTTGTTCTTCTTTCTCTAGTTCCTTTAATCATAAGGTTAGATTGTTTACTTGAGATGTTTCTTGTTTCTTGAGGTAGGTTTGTATTGCTATAAACTTCCCTCTTAGAACTGCTTTTGCTGCATCCCATAGGTTTTGGGTTGTCGTGTTTCATTGTCATTTGTTTCTAGGTATTTTTTGATTTCCTCTTTGATTTCTTCAGTGATCTCTTGGTTATTTAGTAACATATTGTTTAGCATCCATGTATTTGTGTTTTTTATGTTTTTTTCCCTGTAATTTATTTCTAATCTCATAGCATTGTGGTCAGAATAGATGCTTGATATGATTTCAATTTTCTTAAATTTACCGAGGCTTGATTTGTGACCCAAGATGTGATCTATCCTGGAGAATGTTCCGTGTGCACTTGAGAAGAAAGTGTAATCTGTTGTTTTCGGATGGAATGTCCTATAAATATCAATTAAATCTACCTGGTCTGTTGTGTCATTTAAAGCTTATGTTTCCTTATTAATTTTCCGTCTGGATGATCTGTCCATTGGTGTAAGTGAGGTGTTAAAGTCCTCCACTATTATTGTGTCACTGTCGATTTCCTCTTTTATAGCTGTTAGCATTTGCCTTATGTATTGAGGTGCTCCTAGGAGGTTTATTTTAAATTTAAGGACATCTCGTTCTAAGAAAGCCACTAACAACATCCACGATGGAGGAAGGTCTAGAAATTATCACAGGGTAGCTGTTAAAAAAATGAGGAATGGTTCATGGACAAAAATATAACGTGATCAAGGGATAATGCTTTATAACTGTCTTGATCTAGTAGAACTACAAATGGTTACCTAGAGAAGGCATGAGAGCTCCGTGGCTCTGTCACTGGAGTCTTCATCTTAGAATAAGTGTAAAGGGATTCCTATATATCAGTGGTGTTTGAGTTTTTTTGATCATGCCCCTCAGTAAGAAATACATTTTATTCATGATCTTGTATATATGTATACATATATATATGCACACATACATATGTACATATATGTATTTTATGTGTGTGTGTACATGTATATTTTATACAAGTTTCATGAAATAACTCTTACCTTTATCCCACACGGTATGCATTCTGATATTTTCTGTTTTTTCTCTTCCATTGAAAAAATATGTTGGTTCCTATCCACTAATTCAATCTGTTGTCCAACTAATGGATCACAAGCCACAATTTGAGAAACTCTGTTATATAGCCTGAGGGGTTGCAGTAGATAATTCTTAACATTTTTCTAGCTCTAAGATTATAATTTTCAAAAGTTAAAAATTGCAAGTTACCCCACTGGTGACTGCGTATATGCCTGAGCAATTCAGTAGCAAAGTACAAAGAGCCCTCGACTAATTTGGGAGACCTGGGTTTGAACCCTTGGTGTGCTACTATTTTAACACTTTAAACAAATCTATTTATTATTCTTTCTCAATAGTCATATCTGGAAAGATTTGTTAATCCAGAGAGTTTTTTCCTTTTAATAACAAATAACAGAATGCTTCATCTCCCAAATAAAATTTTTATAGTATATAAAACTGTTAAAAGTGGGACTGCTGTGGTGGAATCTGAAGGGAATGGTTGGGGGTCTTACATACCCTGCTCATCACTCTCCACTCCTCCTCCTAATTCCCATCCATAGAGCCATAGGACTCCAGTGAACAGAGTTTGAAAACCACTTTACTCAATAACCCAATCTTAAACTTTGCTCTGGGGACTGCTGGTGAGCAATAGTGATCAGAAATGAAACCAAAGATGCAATGTCTTTCTCTCTGTTTTTCTCTCAGTTCAATGTTTTACTCTCAGAGAATGAAAACACATCAAAACAAGGCTCTTTCTGTCCAGTTCCTTGCTTTATCTTCAACATCTAGCACAGTACCTAGTATAAAACAGGTGCTCAATACATATTTACTGAACAAATAAGTCACTTTTTAAAATGTATCAAAGTGACAAGTGTTTGGTGGGGGATATTTATGAAGATTCTGAAATTGTAAACAGATACAGATTTTAAAACTAGGGTTCATGCCTTATCAGGTTGATTTTAATAATATTGATACGTATTTTTGTAGTGAAATTGGACATTGATATCTCTATTTTATAGATAAGAATACCAGCCCCTCATGAAATTCATGGATGTAACCTAGCTATTTGCAGGCAGGAATTATGATCTATAGCTATTGAATTTCTGATTTGTTTATTGGTAAGCTCTAGGAAGAATCTCCATGAGAACATCCTAGTATTCAACGGATGAATGGGTTGCATCTTAGTTCATGACTTTGTAGAGCCCTTTAAAACATTGGTATTTTGTTGAGTGGTGTAATTGATAAAAAGAAACTTGCACTGTGCCAATCACTTGCCTTTATAGGCTCACCCATTTCATTCCTGAATATGACAGCCTCACTGTTAGTAGCAATTTGTTTCATAATATTGTGGTATGATTGAAAGAAGATAGGAAAGAAATAAGGTCATGTGGATTTTTTTTCCCCTTAATGGAATTACTACTCAGAAAAAAACAGTGCTTTGGTTGGGTAAGTTCTTATCATGCCAAGTGAGCTTTTCAAAATGTTATGTCCCACTTGTATCACTAACTATATTTTTGAGATGACAGGAGATGAGTGAAATATAAAGCTTGTGGTTACACAGGGTACTCATCTTCATGCACAACTTCAGCATTAATGTAACCTTTAAAATGTAACCTTTAAAAAGTGCAGTAGTTATCAGCAGCATGACCCATATCAAAATGGAACTGCCTGTCAAGTCTTGCTCATTTGATGCATGAAAGTTCTATATTTTCCTTCACAGGCATACGTTACAATACCTTTACGTTGGCCCGCACAGCATGCCAATGTAGAACTTCCATAATTGTAAATTCTGAGTCAAGGGTATAACTGCTGGCATTTATCTATTTAGGTGGCTCAGAATACACAGATGCTTTGAAATAGTTTCTTACTTAAAATGAAATCAGAACATCCTCTCAACTAACATGCACATCTTTAAACTAAATTTGAGCATTCTTATTACTCTCCTTCAATACAATTTAGAGTTCTTACGGACATACTTAGAACCTACTTAAATTTGGGGGGATATTTTATTTGACTTAATGCATATACTGTACTAAAGCCAGTTAACTACTTTTGATGCAACAATGTTTTCTATCACAAGCCTCAAAATAAAAATTGCTCGGGGCACCAAAACACATCAGAATAGCAAAATGCTCTAAGTGAGGAGGGCCAGAAAAAAGGCTATTTCACTACTGGATAAAGTGACTTAACTTTGAACAACATGAAGTTGTCAACTTTCAACCATTTTTGAGCTACAAAAGTAGCAGTTTTATATAGTCCAGTCTATATTTCTAGGCACTTGTTGCTTGCTCCACCATTATGACCTCCTAAGAAAGTCAGAGTTGCCCCAAGTGGGAAGAAAACAGGGAGTCCAGATGTTCTCAATGGATTTCACTCTGCCTTCACAGAAAGACAAAATACTTAAATAGATACTCAGTGGATCCGTTTTTCGACCTTCAGTTATTCTGGAAAAAAAGGTAGAAAGAGTCCCCTGAAAAAAATTACCAACAATTTCTTTCACCAAATATTTTTACTTTCTAGAAAAGTACACTGGGGAAATAAGATTATGGACAAAACTTAGTCTACAGTGTTAATAGTTTATAATACCAAAGATTTGAATATAACCTGAAAGACCAGTAATAGGAGTTTGGTTAACTATAGTCCTTCCATAATACAAAATGAAAGGAAGTATCTATCAAATGGAAAAGAAGTTGGTGAAAAAGTATTTACTTAAAAGATGCAAAGTAGCTTCACATTACTATCTCATTGAAGACATAAATATAGATATATACAAACAAAGACATATTTAAAAATATATAAACATGATGCATAAAAACACCAGAATCACATACACTGTTGTTAGTCATTATTTCTGGGTGTAAGGTTAAGATTTGTGGATGATTTTGAAACCTTATCTTTCTTTATTTGTATTTTCTACAATGAACGTGTATTAATTGTATGATAAGGAAAAAAAGTAAAATAACACAAAGAATATTTAGTTAATTATCCCACTCATTTTCAAAAAACATCTGATTTATAAGTTAAGGCAATTCCTGAGTATTTGCATAAAGGGGGACCCTTAGCACAGACAAAAATCAAATGGAACATTATCCATATGGGAGTTTCCCTCGAAGTTTAGGAGAGTCTGAATCGACAAGAGGGTCAGAGAGATGGAAAGCAAACCTCTGGGAAGGGACTGACAGCAAATTAGTAAATTTAAGTAATTTTCTACATCCCTTGTACTTTTTAAATCCACCCATTTTGGGTTGTTTACCTTATACCACTGAACAGTAATTAAGTTGCTAAAGAAGGCAAACAAAGTTAATTGGCAAACCGGAAACATTTTACCTGGGAAGAAATTAAGTGGAGTTAGTTGAACTTAGTTTAGGAGATATTTCAGAAGCATTATTTCTTCTGCTATCTCTTGCCACCGAAAGAATGCTTTCAATGGCCAAAAGACAGTGGAACTTCATTCTGAAAAGACAATATATAGAACAAATTGATAAAACAATGATTTTATAAGGCAAATGAACATGATAGGACAAATGAATGGAAATAGGATTTTTATGGGAAGGATAGTGAACATATGGAAATATCTCTTAGGATAAAAATAAAAGTAGGATCCAGTGGCTGACTCACACAGAGAACACATGCAGTTCTCAGTATACATTTACGGGTTGAATTTTTTAAAAGAATGAATGAATTAATATAACTTCATCTCATCACTTTATGGACCAGATCTTTATAATTTATACACAGTAGCACTGACTTAATTAAACTAGGTATGATTACATGCTACATAGCAAAACATTATTAAATTTTGTGATTGGGGTCAAGTTATGTTCACTTTAGTATAACAGTTTATCTGTTCAATAGTTCCTTCTCTTATGCAACTTCATAATATTTAATTCAGAAGTTAAAAATGAAACTTATATATACACTGTAGAGTATATAAATACATAAGAAAGAACCAAAGACCCATAAAGTCACAAAGAAAGAGAAACTGTCAAGCATCCATTATTTCAGAGTATTCACTAATGTAATAAACTACTAATATAGTTTTCATTAATATACTGTGAATTGGTTCTAACAAAGGAAATGCAGCTGAATATTTGTTATGAGGCTAGATAAGAGAAAAAGGATAACTCCTCTACCATTTGGCTGGGCAAATGTAAACATCTGTGTAGTCCTTGTACGAAAGTGAAAAGTTTAGAGGTAAAATAAGTACTTGCCTTCAGTTACCCATGTGTTTGTGGATTGTACAGTATGAGTATTTCATGAGTGTACAATTCATTTGGTATCCACAACAACCTAAGGTGTGGGTGAGGTGGCAGTGGTAGTAATCTGCAAAAATCAGTCTTTGTCCTCAAGGTGCATCCATGTTGCAGCATGTGTCAGAATTTCATTCCCTTTTAGGGCTGAATGATATTCCATTGTATGCATATACCACATTTTGCTTATTCATTCACCTATTGATGGACACTTGGTTGCTTCCATGTTTTAGCTACTATAAATAATGCTGCTTTGAGCATAGGTATACAAATATCTGCTTGAGTTCTTGCTTTCAATTCTTCTGGGTATATACCCAGAAATGAAATTGCTGGATCATATGGTAATTCTATTTTTAGTTTTTTGAGGAACCACCATAATATTTTCCATAGCAGTTGCACCATTTTACATTTTTTACCAACAGTTCAATTTCTCTGTATCTTTGCCAACATTTGTTATTGTCTGCTGGTTGTTTTTGATAGTAACCATCCTAATGGACATGAGGTAGAATCTTATTATGTATCTCTTTATGCTAAGTGAACATAAACCAGTCACAGAAAGATAAATACTGTATGACTCCACTTATATGAGATACTTAGTCAAAATCATAGAGACGGAAAGTAGAATGGTGATTGCACGGGGCTGGGGGAAATGGATAATTATTGTTTAATAGGTATGGAGTTTCAGTTTTACAAGATGAAAAGAGTTAAGTGGATAGTTGGTGGTAATGGTAGTATAATAATATAAATATACTTAACACTACTGAAATGTACAGTTAATATGGTTTAAGATGGTAAATTTTCTGTTACATGTTTTTCTACCACAACTATGAATGAATGAATGAATGAATGAATGTAAGAAAACCACCAAGTTTTTTTTTTTTTTAAAAAGAATTAATCCTTATGTATAAGAAGAAATTGAAGCAAAGCCAGTGAGTTAACATGCCTGATAGTAACATCATAACAAGAGTACTGGTTACCTAGCCATCACTTTGGAATGATAGCATAAAATAATGTTTGATTATCTGAAAAAACTTGAAGAGGGGAGACTGAGTCTCCAGGCCACACAAATCTGAAGGTAGTAGATACCCATATTGTTGTGCCATCCATTTTAAAAACATTTGTTTTAGTTCACATGCTAGAAGACTTTGAAATATTAGGTTATACATTTGACATATGTTCACGTATACTACTGGAGATCTTGTGCATGGTCCTTGATATTTCATCTTATTGTCAACTGATGTCAAAGTCCAATTTAAACAACACCACATTTACATCATTTTCATACTGATGTGGTGGAATCACCTGTCCTTCTTGCATTTCAGAGGTGATCCGCTTTGACTTTGTCTGTCCTTATCTTGTCTTTTAGAACATTTACTCTCTGGAGCAGCATCTTTGCTGGTTTTTCTCTGATGTGGATGTGGAGGGAGGCATGGAACAGCATTGTGCGTGCCTGACAATTTCTTAAAAAATAAATTTATTTATTTATTTATTTTACTTTTGACTGTGTTGGGTCTTCGTTGCTGCGCGTGGACTTTCTCTAGTTGTGGTGAGCGGGAGCTACTCTTTGTTGCAGTGCGCGGGCTTCTCTTGTTGCGGAGCACAGGCTCTAGGCGTGCGGGCTTCAGTAGTTGTGGCATGTGGGCTCAGTCGTTGTGGCTCATGAGCTCAGTAGTTGTGGTTTGTGGGCTCTAGAGTGCAGGCTCAGTAGTTGTGGCACACGGGCTTAGTTGCTCCACGGCATGTGGGATCTTCCCAGACCAGGGCTCAAACCCGTGTCCCCTGTATTGGCAGGTGGATTCTTAACCACTGCACCACCAGAGAAGTCCCTGTGCCTGACAGTTTTTAATTACCCTCCTGGTTTTCTTTGGATCTCCCCTGTCAGGACTCAGCAACCTCAGGTTCTAGATCCATGATATTTTATAACAGCTTCAATGTATATTAAAATGGATCTGAATCATCATGGAGAGCAATATTTAAATCAAGATATTTAGATCTACCTGGAAAGACCCAGTTAGGTATCAGAATATCTACCTTAAGAATAAAATGATTTGGAGCAATTTGGGAGACCTCCCTGAAATCACTGATCAACTTATTTGACCATATTATAATATTTAGATCTAGATAATTTTTCCATTATGCTAATTTTGAAACCCCTCTTCAAATTTGACAAAGAGATCTGGCAATTTAGATGCTACTCTAAGCACTTAATATGTGAACTAATTTGATTCTCACAAGCGTAAAGGGTAGGTGCCATTATTATCGCCATCTTACACTGGACAGCACGTGGCACAGCAAAGCTGAGCAACTTCCCAAAGTCAAACCACAAATAAGCGGTGGAGCTAAGCGTTGAATCGAATCATTATGGTTCCAGAGTCCGGGCACTCAACCACTGCACTCCCTCACCTTTCTCAGAGATCAGGGGTCTGTAACCTTTTTCTAGAACAAGCACAGCAAAATTACTCACAGGGAGAAAATGGCTATTTACAGAATTTGAGCAGGAGAAACTAATCTGCCCAGATCGAGAAAGCGTTTGAGGGCCATATAAATACAGCAAACCCACCTGGAGATGAGGGCTTGAGCATCCCTTGCCTGAACTATCTCAGCCATGTCCTCGGTGCCTCTTCAGTGAGTTGCCTAACGGAGCCATCCAGCTTTGACACTTTTGCCAGAGTTCTTATTCTGGGAAGCAGTCATGCTAAGCTCCTGCTAAACAGGTTCATGTGTACATGTGCACCCGTGTATGTTCCCCGCTCCCTGCCACACACACACAGGCTCCGCATTGTCTCTGTTCCTGGAGACCTATGAACTGACCTAACCTAACCTCCGTCCTAGCTGCTCCTCTGCCATCCTTCTTTGTGTTGTTCGCCCTGAGTACTTCCTGTTGCAGGACCTCAGCACACACTCTCACACCTCCATACCTCTCTCTGCTCATGCTGTTCCCACTGACAAGGACACCTTTCTTCTCCATTCTCCCAGGTCACCGTGGAAAATTTCTGCTCATCATTCTTTCTTTCTTTTTTTTTTTTTCCTGCTCATCTTTCAAGGTCCAAATGAAATGTTTGTTATTTTTTCTTTGTTATTTTCTGGAAAGCCTCTTTCTTCTCCAGGCAGTGTTGATCCCTTTCAACAGTGTTTCTGTAGCACTGCATACTTTTATGAAAAACTTATTACAGTGTATTAAGATAATTGTTGACCAGTCTCTTTCTCCCACTTAAATTCAGCTTAGGAAGTGGTCATAACTTCCTCATCTGTATCCTCAGTGTCTATCAGAGCTTGGCACAGAGGAGTTTCTCAGTAAATAGTTTTAAATTATGTTTGCTGCTATTGGATATGACTTTATGGGTATTTATTATCTCCTGGCAAAATAAAATGTCAAGGTCCATGTACGGGTGTTTTATAGCAAAAACAAAGCAAAATAAAAACCCGCTCCTTGAAATACCTTGAGCCTTAATGCAGTGGTGTTTTCTTTTATAGGAAGTTAGAGAAGTCCTTTGTGAATTTACCTCCTTACCCATTTGAAAATTTCTAAGATTGATATATTCTAGTGTGCAGGTTTAAGAAAAAGATAACTTTAAGAATCAAACTCTAGGAATTGTGGCCTTCCTCCATATAGGAGAGAATGTCTGTGTTGCTCTCCACATGCATTTTAAAGTTAGTTGTCGTTCTTTTGTGATATGGTCATAAACAGTGATTTCACGGAGGTCTCCCCAACTGTGGTAAATCACTTGCTTTGTTAAGATGGGCATTCTGATACCTAAATGGTTTCATTTCCTTCCAGGTAACAGTATAGAGTAACATCGTCTTATATTGTTGGTCAATCAGTCGTAAGGAAAAGGTATCACTGGATCTATTCCACTGTCTTTTGTTCAGGGCCTGCGTCTGCTGGGGGCTTAGATGCCACACGCCTTGGGAGGAAGCAGGCCTTTCACCCAGCCAGCAAGGGCTTTCCCTGGAGTTGAGCAGCTGGCAGAGGCAGCCGCATTGCAGCCAGATCCGCACACAAAACGCTTTTTCCCCAGGCAACTGTTTCCATGTTTCTCCTCGGTCCCTGATGAGCAAATGCCTCCGAGAATAATTCTCTCCACTGGCACACTGTGAGCCAGAACCTCTCGTGGGCTTGGAAAGAGAAGCTCCATAGACTTTTGCTCCAATGTGTCGAGTCAGGGCACACGTGGCCCCAGTTACAAGATAAATGGTGTTGTGGAAACAAGTCAAGTTAGCCAACAACTGCCTGAGCATCACATCAGTGTCTTTTCTGTAATTATTGCATTTAATACAGCTAGTTACTTGCACAAAAGAGCTTCCGGATACGGCAATTTCCACTGGGGGCTGTTTAGGAATGTACAGGCCCATCATTTAGCCCTGATATTGTTGGGTTGTCAGAATTGATCATAGCTCTTGACGGAACACCTCTAGCTTTTTTTTTTTATGGAGTGCCTCAGAGTGACATTTCACATTGTTTAAGTAGGAGTGATCTGTTAGTTTATATTTTATCTAAAACTGCAGATGAGAGGACCTCCCTCAGGGCCTAAATACATGAATCCTTTTCGCATGTTATAATTAATAGTGGAGCCCAGAGAGAAATTCATAACAAGGGGCCGAAGAGCTGGGCAGAGCAACTTGTCAAAAAGAAGGAAATTCCACTACAGATTAGCTTATTTTTAAGCATGTCAAGCTCTACATACAAACATGATCTATTGCTTCCTTGTAATGTCTGTTTGAGCCCACATGCTCGGGGCGGTGTCAGAGCCTGCTGTAAATTTTGTCTGAGTCAGGGCAATTCTGATTGATCTCTGAGTGTAAAATCGATAAGAAGACACTGTCATTTTCTTAAAGGATGAGCTAGAAAAGGAAAATAAATTAAGACTCCACTGAATGTCTATCTCCAGTGCTCATTAATTCAGTGTGGTTTGTACTTTGTTAATGTTATGGCCACAGCTTTAATCTTCCAGGTGCTCTTCCTGTGGCTACTTGCCAGCGGACATTCTTATGTTATGTATATTTCATCCGCACTGGGCTTGTGGGGGGCTGCATAAAATGGTTGCCCTCTTTTCTCTCTTAGCTCCTGCTTAATCCATTTTATTATTTTGAAGAAATACATCACCATGGATACTGATTAAGTTTAAAATGGACGGAGCCAGTCTCTCTCTCTCTTTCTCTCTCTCAATCTCTCTCTCCTTTTTCTTTTCTCCACCCACCCCCCCCCCCCCTTCATCAGGAGATAGACTCATTTGTCTTAAATAGTCTGGGCAAATAATAACTACCAAGCATTTTGCCTTACATAATAAACTGTGTGAAGATTAATCTTCTTCTATTTCTCTTTCTCCCTCCTCCTCCCTTCTCCCTCCCCCACCCCTTCCCTTCCTCTCTCCCTCTCTCTCCCTCTCCCCACCACCTCTTTCTCACCTAAGGCTTTTTGCTGCACATTTTAAAAGTTGTTTCTGTAGATTTCCTCAGCCTTAAAATATCTTGCACATCAAGATTTTTCCCACATTGTTTCAAGAAATAGTAGCTCTTCCAGTATCCTAATAAAACACACGCACACAAACAGTTTAAATGTTTCATGGTTGTTTGTTGTGTTTGCTATCACAGAGTCCCAAATGTGTCCCAGGCCTTCAGGTTTTGCATTTTGCTCCTCAGGAAGAGAGAAAAGGAAAGGCAAGGCAGGTGGGATATCCCCTCCTCCTTATTTGTATTCTGCATTAAATACAATATCATAACACTTATGTTTCCCTCTGCTATAGAAAGTGAACGTTTAGTTTTGTCTCTAGCTCTGTCTTTGGCTTCTGTGAATGGAGATCGTGAATCAAGTGTTTTTCAGACATTCCTCATTTCTGACACATTTTGAATACCGTGCGCATGAGTTATACACTGTGGTCACATCTCCAGTAATTGTTCATGGAAACCCATTAATAGGAGACTGGTTCCAGAAGCTTTTCATTTGTTTGTGAAAACTTATATTGACTATATAGAATTTTGTTTAGGTTTCTCAAAAATGCAGAGACCAAAAAAAGGAGGAAGTGGTTAAAAAATCTAGATCTATTTGTTTCAAAAGGCATTAAATTCATATTCATGAAGGGTGTTTGCTTTCTTTAACAAAGCACAGCACATGCCAATTAATTATTTCTCAGGAAAAGGTCACTTAGGGGACTAACTCTGTATCTCCCATCTTCCCAATTGAGTGTGCTAAATGAATAGATTTGCAAATTTAATCTACAAGCGACAAGTACTTGGCCTTGAAATTATTTGTCTTATTCATCTTTTTTTAAACATTTGTCTTTATTTATTATGGAGCCCATGATACAGTGAGATAACATCCTGAAATTTGTAAATAATATGTAATGATTTTAGGATTAAATTTGAGAGGAAACTGTGTACTAAGGTAATATATTTACTATGTACATCCCCTCCCACCATCAATATGATGCTGTTGTAATTCTTTACCAAGGAGACTACTTTCAGAGAGCTGATGGACATCTGAAAACGACTGCAAGTGATCACTTGTATTTTTAAGTTTTGCTTTTGTTTCTTAAACCTGAGCATTTAAGGGTTTTTTTTTTTTTTTGAAGGACATAAGTTTGATGAGACAATTAAATGGCTATTTTGTTTCCATGTGGAAGCGCATATTTGCTGAGGGGCACTGTTACGCGTGTATCCATTCAGTGGTGCCTGCTGTGTACATGGCGCTCTGTTGTAGATGCTAGAAAACAGAGGGAATGAGTGGGAAACTCTTTACCTATACATTAGGGATGACACCTAACTCACAGGGTAACTACAAGGATTGCATGTATATAAAACAACTAGAATATAGTGGAGTTTTCATAATAATAGTTCCTCTTGGGACTTCGCTGGCGGTCCAGTGGCTAAGACTCTGAGCTCCCAAAGCATGGGGCCTGCGTTCGATCCCTGGTCAGGGAACTAGATCCCACATGCTGCACCTAAGAGTTCACATGCCGCAAGCATGCTGCAACTAAAAACCCCACGTGCCGCAACTAAGACCCAGCACAGCTAAATAAATAAATAGTTCCTCTTCCCCGCATTTAATGGTTGATGGGGGCCTTAGGCAAATCATATGTTGAAGAAGCTCAGTTCTCTCATCTATAAAAATGAGGTAATACTTCTTATCATGCAGAATTGCTGAGAATTTGTGTGATCATGTATTTTTGTGGCAACACCTGATACATATCATGCACTCAAATAATATTGAGACCTTCAAGATGCTGGAAGAGTAAGACATGGAGATCACCTTCCTCCCTGCAAATACATCAGAAATACATCTACATGTGGAACAACGCCTACAGAACACCTATACTGAACGCTGGCAGAAGAACTCAGACTTCCCAAAAGGCAAGAAATTCCCCACGTACCTGGGTAGGGCAAAAGAAAAAAGAAAAAACAGAGACAAAAGAATAGGGATGGGACCTGCACCAGTGGGAGGGAGCTGTGAAGGAGGAAAGGTTTCCACACACTAGGAAGGCCCTTTGCGGGCGGAGACCGCGGGTGGCGGAGGTGAGACGCTTCGGAGCCACGGAGGAGAGCGCAGCCACAGGGGTGCGGAGGGCAAAGCAGAGAGATTCCCGCACAGAGGATCGGTGCCGACCAGCACTCACCAGCCGGAGAGGCTTGTCTGCTCACCCGCCGGGGCGGGCGGGGGCTGGGAGCTGAGGCTCGGGCTTCAGAGGTCAGATCCCAGGGATAGGACTGGGGTTGGCTGCGTGAACACAGCCTGAAGGGGCTACTGCGCCACAGCTAGCTGGCAGGCAGTCCAGGAAAAAGTCTGGAGCTGCCTAAGAGGCAAGAGACCATTGTTTTGGGGTGCGGGAGGAGAGGGGAGTCAGAGCACCGCCTAAACGAGCTTTAGAGATGGGCGTGAGCTGCGGCTATCAGCGCGGACCCCAGAGACGGGCATGAAACGCTAAGGCTGCTGCTGCAGCCACCAAGAAGCCTGTGTGCAAGCACAGGTCACTATCCACACCGCCCCTCCCGGGAGCCTGTGCAGCCCGCCACTGCCAGGAGCCCGTGATCCAGGGACAACTTCCCCAGGGGAATGCACGGCACGCCTCAGGCTGGTGCAACATCACGCCGGCCTCTGCCGCCGCAGGCTCGCCCCGCATTCCATACCCCTCCCTCCCCCCGGCCTGAGTGAGCCAGAGCCCCCGAATCAGCCACTCCTTTAACCCCGTCATGTCTGGGGAGGGAAGAGATGCCCTCAGGCGACCTACACGCAGAGGCAGGTCCAAATCCAAAGCTGAACCCCGGGAGCTGTGCAAACAAAGAAGAGAAAGGGAAATCTCTCCGAGCGGCCTCAGGAGCAGCGGATTAAAGCTCCACAATCAACTTGATGTACCCTGCATCTGTGGAATACCTGAATAGACAAGGAATCATCCCAAAATTGAGGTGGTGGACTTCGGGAGCAACGATATATATATTTTTTTCCTTTTTCTCTTTTTGTGAGTGTGTATGTGTATGCTTCTTTGTGTGATTTTGTCTGTATAGCTTTGCTTTTGCCATTTGTCCTAGGGTTCTGTCTGTCTGTTCTTTTTTTTCTTTTTATTTTGTTTTTTTAAAAAAATTTTTTATTAGAGTTTTTAGTGCTTGCTGTCATTGGTGGATTTGTTTTTTGCTTTGATTGCTCTCTTTCTTCCGTTTTTTCTTCTTTTTTATAACTTTTTAATTTTTTATGTTTAATAATTATTTTTAATTTTTTATTTTAATAACTTTATTTTATTATTTTTTTTCTTTCTTTCTTTTTTTCTCCCTTTTCTTCTGAGCCGTGTGGCTGACAGGGTCTTAGTGCTCCGGAAGGGTGTCAGGCCTGAGCCTCTGAGGTGGGAAGGCCGAGTTCAGGACACTGGTCTACCAGAGACCTCCGGGCTCCACGTAATATCAAACGACAAAAGCGCTTGCCGAGATCTCCATCTCAGTGCTAAGACCCAGCTCCACTCAATGGCCAGCAAGCTACAGTGCTGGACACCCTATGACAAACAACTAGCAAGACAGGAACACAACCCCACCCATTAGCAGAGAGACTGCCTAAAATCATAATAGCGTCACAGACACCCCAAAACACACCACTGGATGTGATCCTGCCCACCAGAAAGACAAGATCCAGCCTCATCCACCAGAACACAGGCACTAGTCCCCTCCACCAGGAAGCCTACACAACCCACTGAACCAACCTTAGCCACTGGGGGCAGACACCAAAAACAACAGGAACTACGAACCACCAGCCTGTGAAAAGGAGACCCCAAACACAGTAAGTTAAGCAAAATGAGAAGACAGAGAAACACACAGCAGATGAAGGAGCAAGGTAAAAACCCACCAGACCAAACAAATGAAGAGGAAATGGGCAGTCTACCTGAAAAAGAATTCAGAATAATCATAGTAAAGATGATCCAAAATCTTGGAAATAGAATGGAGAAAATACAAGAAACATTTAACAAGGCCCTACAAGAACTAAAGAGCAAACAAACAATGATGAACAGCACAATAAGTGAAATTAAAAATTCTCTAGAAGGAATCAATAGCAGAATAACTGAGGCAGAAGAACGGATAAATGACCTGGAAGATAAAATAGTGAAAATAACTACTGTAGAGCAGAATAAAGAAAAAAGAATGAAAAGAATTGAGGACCGTCTCAGAGACCTCTGGGACACCATTAAACACACCAGCATTCGAATTATAGGGGTCCGAGAAGAAGAAGGGAAAAAGAAAGGGACTGAGAAAATATTTGAAGAGATTATAGTTGAAAACTTCCCTAATATGGGAAAGGAAAGAGTTAATCAAGTCCAGTAAGCTTAGAGAGACCCATACAGGATAAATCCAAGGAGAAACACACCAAGACACATATGAATCAAACTATCAAAAATTAAATACAAAGAAAATATATTAAAAGTAGCAAGAGAAAAACAACAAATACCATACAAGGGAATCCCCATAAGGTTAACAGCTGATCTTTCAGCAGAAACTCTGCAAGCCAGAAGGGAGTGGCAGGACATATTTAAAGTGATGAAAGGGAAAAACCTACAACCAAGATTACTCTACCTGGCAAGGATCTCATTCAGATTCGATGGAGAAATTAAAACCTTTACAGACAAGCAAAAGCTAAGAGAATTCAGCACCACCAAACCAGCTTTACAACAAATGCTAAAGGAATTTCTCTAGGGAGGAAACACAAGAGAAGGAAAAGACCTACAATAACAAACCCCAAACAATTAAGAAAATGGTAATAGGAACATATATATCGATTATTACCTTAAATGTAAATGGATTAAATGCTCCAACCAAAAGCCATAGACTGGCTGAATGGATACAAAAACAAGACCCGTATGTATGCTGTCTACAAGAGACCCACTTCAGACCAGGGACATATACAGACTGAAAGTGAGGGGATGCAAAAAGATATTCCATGCAAGTGGAAATCAAAAGAAAGCTGGAGTAGCAATTATCATATCAGACAAAATAGACTTTAAAATAAAGACTATTACAAGAGACAAAGAAGGAGACTACATAATGATCAAGGGATCAATCCAAGAAGAAGCTATAACAATTTTAAATATTTATGCACCCAACATAGGAGCACCTCAATACATAAGGCAAATGTTAACAGCCATAAAAGGGGAAATGGACAGTAACACAATCATGGTAGGGGACTTGAACAACCCCACTTTCACCAATGGACAGATCATCCAAAATGAAAATAAATAAGGAAACACAAGCTTTAAATGATCCATTAAACAAGATGGACTTAATTGATATTTATAGGACATTCCATCCAGAAACAACAGAACACACTTTCTTCTCAAGTGCTCATGGAACATTCTCTAGGATAGATCATATCTTGGGCCACAAATCAAGCCTAGGTAAAATGAAGAAAATTGAAAGCATATCAAGTATCTTCTCCGACCACAATGCTATGAGACTAGATATCAATCACAGGAAAAATCTGTAAACAATACAAACACACGGAGGCTAAACAATACACTACTTAATAAGCAAGAGACCACTGAAGAAATCAAAGGGGAAATCAAAAAATACCTAGAAACAAATGACAATGAAAACACGATGCCCCAAAACCTATGGGATGAAGCAAGAGCAGTTCTAAGAGGGAAGTTTATAGCAATACAATCCTACCTCAAGAAACAAGAAACATCTCAAATAAACAAACTAACCTTACACCTAAAGCAATTAGAGAAAGAAGAACAAAAAACCCCCAACGTTAGGAGAGGGAAAGAAATCGTAAAGATCAGGTAAGAAATAAATGAAAAAGAAATGAAGGAAACAGTAGCAAAGATCAATAAAACTAAAAGCTGGTTCTTTGAGAAGATAAACAAGATAGATAAACCATTAGCCAGACTCATCAAGAAAAAAAGGGAGAAGACTCAAATCAACAGAATTAGAAATGAAGGAGGAGAAGTAACAACTGACACTGCAGAAATACAAAGAATCATGAGAGATTACTACAAGCAACTCTATGCCAATAAAATGGACAACCTGGAAGAAATGGACAAATTCTTAGAAAAGTACAACATTCCAAGACTGAACCAGGAAGAAATAGAATATATGAACAGACCAATCACAAGCACTGAAATTGAAACTGTGATTAAAAATCTTCCAACAAACAAAAGCCCAGAACCAGACGGCTTCACAGGTGAATTCTATCACACATTTAGAGAAGAACTAACACCTATCCTTCTCAAACTCTTCCAAAATATAGCAGAAGGAGGAAGACTCCCAAACTCATTCTATGAGGCAACCATCACCTTGATACCAAAACCAGACAAAGATGTCATAAAGGAAGAAAACTACAGGCCAATATCACTGATGAACATAGATGCAAAAATCCTCAACAAAATACTAGCAAACAGAATGCAGCAGCACATTAAAAGGATCATACACCATGATCAAGTGGGGTTTATCCCAGGAATGCAAGGATTCTTCAACATACGCAAATCAATCAATGTGATACACCATATTAACAAATTGAAGGATAAAAACCATATGATCATCTCAATAGATGCAGAAAAAGCTTTCAACAAAATTCAACACCCATTTATGATAAAAACCCTCCAGAAAGTAAGCAAAGAAGGAACTTACCTCAACATAATAAAGGCCATATATGACAAACCCATGGCCAACATTGTTCTCAATGGTGAAAAACTGAAACCATTTCCACTAAGATCGGGAATAAGACATGGTTGTCCACTCTCACCACTATTATTCAACATAGTTTTGGAAGTCTTAGCCACAGCCATCAGAGAAGAGAAAGAAATAGAAGGAATGCAAATCGGAAAAGAAGTAGTAAAACTGTCACTCTTTGCAGATGACATGACACTGTACATAGAGAATCCTAAAGATGCTACCAGAAAACTACTGGAGCTAATCTATGAATTTGATAAAGTAGCAGGATACAAAGTTAATGCACAGAAATCTCTTGCATTCCTATACACTAATGATGAAAAATCTGAAAGAGAAATTAAGGAAACACTCCCATTTACCATTGCAACAAAAAGAATAAAATGCTTAGGAATAAACCTACCTAAGGAGACAAAAGGCCTGTGTGCAGAAAACTATAAGACACGGATGATACAGACAGATGGAGAGATATACCATTTTCTTGGACTGGAAGAATCAACATTGGGAAAATGACTCTACTTCCGAAAGCAATCTACAGATTCAGTGCAATGCCTATCACACTACCAATGGCATTTTTCACAGCACTAGAAAAAAAAATTACACAATTTGTATGGAAACCCAAAAGACCCCGAATAGCCAAAGCAATCTTGGGAAAGAAAAACGGAGCTGGAGGAATCAGGCTCCCTGACTTCAGACTATACTACAAAGCTACAGTAATCAAGACAGTACGGTACTGGCACAAAAACAGAAATATAGATCAATGGAACAGGATAGAAAGCCCAGAGATAAACCCATACACATATGGTCACCTTAGTTTTGATAAAGGAGGCAAGAATATACAATGGAGAAAAGACAGCCTCTTCAATAAGTGGTGCTGGGAAAATGGGACAGCTACATGTAAAAGAATGAAATTAGAACACTCCCTAACACCATACACAAAAATAAACTCAAAATGGATTAAAGACCTAAATGTAAGGCCAGACACTATAAAACTTAGAGGAAAACATAGGCAGAACACTCTATGACATAAATCACAGGAAGATCCTTTTTGATCCACCCCCTAGAAAATGGAAATAAAAACAAAAATAAATGAGACCTAATGAAAGTTAAAAGCTTTTGCACAACAAAGGAAACCATAAACAAGATGAAAAGACAGCCCTCAGAATAGGAGAAGATATTTGCAAATGAAGCAACTGACAAAGGATTAATCTCCAAAATTTACAAGCAGCTCATGCAGCTCAATATCAAACAGACAAACAACCCAATCCAAAAATGGGCAGAAGACCTAAATAGACATTTCTCCAAAGATATACAGATTGCCAACAAACACATGAAAGAATGCTCAACATCACTGATCATTAGAGAAATGCAAATCAAAACTACAATGAGGTATCACCTCACACCAGTGAGAATGGCCATCATCAAAAAAATCTACATACAATAAATGCTGTAGGGCTTCCCTGGTGGTGCATTGGTTGAGAGTCTGCCTGCTAATGCAGGGGACACGGGTTCGAGCCCTGGTCTGGGAAGATCCCACATGCCGTGGAGCAACTAGGCCCATGGGCCACAACTACTGAGCCTGTGCATCTGGAGCCTGTGCTCCGCAATGAGAGACGCCGCAATAGTGAGAGGCCCGCGCACCGCGATGAAGAGTGGCCCCCGCTTGCCACAACTGGAGAAAGCCCTCGCACAAAAACGGAGACCCAACACAGCCAAAAATAAATAAATTAATTAATTAATTTGAAAAATAAAAAAATAAATGCTGTAGAGGGTTTGGAGAAAAGGGAACCTCTTGCACTGTTGGTAGGAATGTTAATTGATACAGCCACTATGGAGAACACTATGGAGGTTCCTTAAAAAACTAAAAATAGAACCACCATATGATCCTGCAATCCCACTAGTGGGCATATACCCTGAGAAAACCATAATTCAAAAAGAGTCATGTACCACAATGTTCTTTGCAGCTCTATTTACAATAGCCATGACATGGAAGCAACCTAAGTGTCCATCGACAGATGAATGGATAAAGAAGATGTGGTACATATATACAATGTAATATTACTCAGCCATAAAAAGAAACAAAATTGAGTTATTTGTAGTGAGGTGGATGGACCTAGAGTCTGTTACACAGAGTGAAGTAAGTCAGAAAGAGAAAAAATACAGTATGCTAACACATATATATGGAATCTAAAAAAAAAAAAAAAGGGTCATGAAGAATCTAGGGGCAGGACAGGAATAAAGACACAGACATAGACTGTGGACTTGAGGACATGGGGAGGGGGAAGGGTAAGCTGGGACGAAGTGAGAGAGTGGCATGGACTTATATATACACTACCAAATGTAAAATAGATAGCTAGTGGGAAGAAGCCGCATAGCACAGGGAGATCAGCTTGGTGTTTTGTGACCACCTAGAGGGGTGGGATAGGGAGGGTGGGAGGGAGACGGAAGAGGGAGGAGATATGGGGATATATGTATATGTATAGTTGATTCACTTTGTCATAAAGCAGCAACTAACACACCATTGTAAAGCAATTATACTCCAATAAAGATGTTTTGAAAAAAACCAAATAATATTATTTGTTAGTATTCTTATTTTTGTTTGGGTCTAGAGAGGCTATAGAACATCCAGGTGAAATGTCTGATAAGATGTTGAAAATGAAAGACTGAGACAATTCACAAATTTTAAAACTTTAATTACATAAAGCAAATATTTGGAACATATTGTTATGGAGTGTGTCCCCCTGCCCCAAATTCATATGTTGAACCCCTAATGTTATGGTATTGGGAGGTGATGCCTGGAGGAGTTAATTAAGTTATGAGTGGAACCCCCATGATGAGATTAGTGTCCTTACAAGAAGAGGTAGAGATCTGGCCCACTCTGTGTCATGTGAGGATACAAGGAGTGGATGGCCATCTGCA
This sequence comes from Balaenoptera borealis, assembly GCF_965194805.1. Taxonomy (NCBI): domain Eukaryota; kingdom Metazoa; phylum Chordata; class Mammalia; order Artiodactyla; family Balaenopteridae; genus Balaenoptera; species Balaenoptera borealis. The sequence continues at coordinate 56,076,236 of NC_138864.1, read as the reverse complement.
AATGACACTGAATCTGACAGTATCTTGATCTTGGACTCACCAGACACTGAATCTCCTGACACCTTGATCTTGGATTTCTCAGTTTCCCGAAACATAAGAACTATTTGTTGTTTAAGCCACCTAGTGTGTAGTATCTTGCTATAGCAGCCCAAATTTACTAAGGCACATATTCACAAGAAATTATGAGTAGAGACAGTTTAGAAGAGGTTAAGGCGTCTCCTGTGAGGCTTTTTTGAGACTGCTACTGATATTTCTGCATTCACAGCTTCTACATCAACTTGACTTTGATGATTGAATAAGCTCTTGGTAGGATGTTAGGACTTTTAGAGTATCGACACACGCATTGTGGAGATAAATTTACTTGCAATGTAAATAGTGGTTGATTTCATGCCACAGCCAATATCAGAGACTTCATACCAGCCAGAAAACCCAAAGAAGTGAGGAGTGTGCACAATCTATTTGTTTAAACTTAGTATTTGTCCCAGATTAAATTTTCTTAATGCCCTTTGACAGGCTTGTGATAAGATTGTTTTTCTCAATATCAATCTGAAATTTAAATGTGTATTCACTTTGACTCAGAAATAGTTCTTTTGGAAATTTAATAAGAAAAGATAATTCAACAAGTGTTCCCAGATATACAGAGTTGGTTGTTCACTGTAGTCTTGCTTGTGGAAAAAAATCTAATTGTTTTTGCATAGGCAATTAAAAACAAATTGTGATACATAAATGCCATTGATTCATGCGTATGTTTAAAATATTTATCTTGCTCTATAACTATGGCTGTCTAGGACATATTGTTGAGATCAGCTGGAAGGATGGCCACTAATATGCAAACAATAGTTGTCTCTTATGGATGGAATTTGTAGGGATAACTTCTGTGATTCTATGTATTGTTTGAATTTTCACGATTGCATATAAATTTTATAATCAGAAAAAAAATTTTAATTTTTCAAAATTATTTTTGAAAAAAAAGTTGTGCCTCTGTCTTCTTGGGTGGATAGTTTTAATTTAGATCAGTGGAAATGTGAAGAGGATTTTCTTTGGGATAAAGAGAAGGACATCACACCCCTAGAATCCTGTCTTTCAGGTTCTAGCCCACCATCTTAGCTTGCTTTTTCTGTACCTTTAAGCCACCTCAGCACTCTCCACTGGAATACAAAGCTGGGAAACTCCAGCACTCTTTAATCCTGTACTCTTTTTTTGCTTACTCACCTCCTACTCTTTCTCTCCTGGCTTCCTTGCCTCCTGACCTGGGGGGTTTCATTTCACTCCATGTCATTACCTTCATGGTCTTGACAGGGTTATTAGTTAGTTGGACTTGGATTGTCACACTGGTGACCTCACCTAGGCCCTGATCAAGAAGGGGGAAGAGAGGAATGCACACATGTTTAGTGAAAGAATAATACATATGTGAGTTCAGAGCTTCTTGTACAGATGCTTTCGTCTTAATTAGCTCAAGTTCCATAATAAAATACCACAGACTGGGTGGCTTAAAGAACAAGAATTTATCTCTCACAGTTCTGGAGACTGGAAGTCCAAAATCAAGGTGCCAGTAGGGTCAGTATCTGGTGAAAGCTCTCTCCTCAGGTTTCAGATGGCTGCCTTCTTGCTGTGTCCTCACATGGCCTTTCCTTGGTGCATGCAGATGAAGAGAAGGATAGGAAGCAGACCTCCTGGTGTCTCTTCTTATAAGGGCATTAATCCCATCATGAGGGATTTAGCCCTCGTCTAAACCTAATGACCTGCAAAGGCCCCATCTCCAAATACCACCATGTTGGGGGTTAAGGCTTCAACACATGTATTTGGCGGGTGGGGTGGGGACACAGTTCTGTTATAGCAGCTTCTTAAACCTGAAAAAGTATGACTCTAAGCCGAGTAGATTGTCGAAAGACCTGCAGAATCTGAGGAACATTAAAAATGATTGTTTTTTTGGTGCACTCTGCAGGGACATGGAGAGGCTATCTGTGGAAATACAGTCAAGTCCCATTTTTTGCAGTAGTTATGTTCTCCAAAGTCACCAGGAACACTGAATTAACAAACACTGAACCTTTGCTCCTAGTGGAAATACAGGATTCATTTCCTGCAAGCCTCTGGTCAAAACATTTTTGTCAACCTACCAATATATTACCTTGTTTAATGTGTGTTTCTGTTTGAAGACATTTAATATACATCGTTGATTCGTTAACATTGAATTCACAGCCAATAGCACTATAACTCACGTGTGAATGAAGTATATCGAACGTGCATATTTTCTCCTCAAGGCACATCAGTCTTCTTGTGCTTAGGAACTCTAGACAGCATGTCAGCACTATGCTTAGGGACCATTTTAAACAGTGAAATCACTAACAAAAATGAGAAAATTTGGCACTAAGTAGATTGCAAATAGGACACTCATTAAGAGTAGGACAGCCGAAACAAGAACGCAGAGTTGTTGCCTTGGTCATACTCACTGGGAAATGTGCAGTGGGAAAAAGCATAATAGTTTTGCTTCTTTGCACACACACATCTGTGAATGACCACAGAAACAGCAGGAGTATTGCTTTGGGGGTTACTAATAAATTTTAGAGAGTAGGAATATTCACGGATATAGAATCTGTGGATAGTAAGGATCAACCATAATTGCATAACATTCTCTTTGGACTTACAGTCTAAATAATTATTCTCAATGTGGCCCACAGCAGTAAGAATATACCTCCAATGGTGTCTCCCAATGTGGATTTCATATGAAAAAGTTGACATTGCCTTTATGAAGCAGCAAAATTGTGAGGAATACAAAGTTTTCCTTTGGGTTGATCCTATCTCTCTTTTTAAGCATCCATTCTCCCCACTCCTGCCCTCATGTTTCAGGTTTGCCTCTCATTCTACCTCCATGGCCCTGTACTCAATTGTCCACATCTTGAAATTAATGTTACAACTCAGTTCTGGAGAAGTTTTATCCAATAAGCACATAAGGTATTTGAACTTCAGTAGGAAACTTCAGTGGGAAACTTACCTAGAAATCCAACAAGTTAAATTTGGATTCAACCAACATCTATTGATTACCTATCTTGGTCCATATGCATTCCGTTATTTAAGGAGGAAACGTTTAATGGTGGAATGGTTGAATTTCAAAGTTCATATGAGAAAACTGAGAGCGTCACCTTCCTGACACATCTCAAATCACACTACATAAGTCGCGTCTACTGGTTCTGTCTGTCTACTCAACCTATATCTGTCGTAACTCTGCCTAAACAAAATGAAGTGTAGGGCCTTGGCCTCTCTCTTAAAAATGTGTGTGCCCACTGTAACAACTATAGAACTTCAGGTAGATACAGAATATGACAAGGAACATCGCCACACACACCCACCTTTAAATTAAATTATGTTCCAGATTTAAGTAGCCAAGGTAACAGGAACTGATCCAAAGTGAGGAGCTTCAGAGCAGGAGCAGATGCATTGCTTCCCAATACGGTGTCCTTCAGGCCCCAGAATCTCTAATGGAACGAATCAGCTGCCAAGGATGCTGTAGGCACAGAGAAGGGTCCTACAGGATTGGAGAGGCCAAATTCCTTCTGTGCCACTATTCTTTTACTATGCTCAAGATTAGATTACTACTTTGAAAGAATTTATACTAACAATCTATGGACTTCCCTTTAAGGGAAGGTTTATATATATCCGTATCATGCCTTCTTGGTTCTTGAATCAAACTCTGCATCATCATGTGGGGAGAAAGCCATCAGTGCCCAGAAGCCCTCTAGCTTTCTGTCATAGGTTGGGTTTCCCAGAGAACAGGCTCCAAGACTCTGAGATCTATATGAAGGTTTATTGGGAAATGCTCTCAGGAATAACAGCTGTAAGGGGAAAAGGAAGCAGGAATTGGAAGGGGGGAAGTTAAACTGCCAGGCAGTTGTAGCAGAGGGTTTGCCCTATCCTCTGGGGAGCTCTGGAATTGGGATGGTACTGCAGAATTGTCCTACCTTGAGGGGGGCCTGGCCTTTTTAACGTTTTATGAGTAGTCACTGGACTTCGCCTGGGGGAAGGGTGAGACATGTTGGTGCTCTTTGGCTGTGGGAAACTCCTAGAGAGAGGCTGACCCAGGAAGCTGGGGTAAGGAGTGTCTCAGTGTTGTAGGGGAAATCTGGGTGTGCACCACAGCATCGACTATACTTCCCTTACAGGGGTCAGGGCCTATGCTGGACACCTCATCAAAGTCCATTTTCCTTTTCTTACTCAACAGTAAGTACCTTGCTAGGTGATGAGGGAGATACAAAAAAATTTTCTCTGTTGTATTACCGTCTAGATGGGAATTAGATATATATGCCTTAGAACATTTGAAAGGACCGAACAGTAGAAGGTGAACATGTGGTAAGAACAATGAGTACTTTAGATTTTCAGAAGATAGAGATGTCACAGAGAGGCTGGGTTTGATCTGGGACTTAAAGCCTAATGGTAAGGGGCTCAGCAGATGTTCAGTAAAAGAATATGCAGAATGTATCAGTGGTTCTCAGGACATGCATCTGGATCACCTAGAGGACTTGTTAAAATGCAGATTTCTGGGCCCGGCCTCTGGGTTTAGGATTCAGCAGGTCTGGGATAGGACCTGGAAATTTGCATTTCTAACAAATTCCCAGGTGATGCTGATGCTGCTGGTCCTGGGACAACACTTTGAGAATCTTCAAGTAAAACATCATAAAAACAGCACATTGCTTATAAAGGAAAGCACACAGTATGTTGCAAAGACTGTCTAAAGCAGTCTGGCTAGAATGAAGGAAAAGCCAGACATTTAGTTAGGATTTTAGATTGGAACCAGATTATGAATGATTCCAAATACCTTATTAAGAGATGTAATTTTTAGGTTAATAAATACCATGGAAAGTTTTAGAGCGGAGGAATAACATGATTAAAAGATTGCTCTTAAGGCAATATGTAAGGTCAATAAAGACAAGGCATCTTGGAAACAAAATCTTTAGAGGGGACTTGACATAATCCCAGAAGTAAGGGGCTGAAGCCCTAACTTCTTTGTCAACTCTTACTTTCTTCCACCACAAACTGACCTCAGTCAAACTGGCAGTTCAGAAACTGCCAGATTCTTTTGGTAAAAATTGGTAGCTAGTGGTGTCTCAAAGAAGATGTCTTCCCCATACCATTTCTACCAGGTGCATAGTATAAAAAAAACAGATACTAGTCCAATGCCAAATATATATCCACTTGTTATCAGAAAGGCACAAAAACAGTTTAAAAACCTTGTTATTATAAGATGATGATACCTCTGCTTTCTATCCTTAAACACTCTTAACAAGTGCCTTGCATGGAAGAGTCGCTCCAAGATGGAGACAAGAAAATTCTTTAGGTAAGAACCACCAGCTTTTTAACTGGTTCCTTTGATGGGAAGTGGGGAACAATGGATCAAATGGAACTCTGGTCTTAGAGGGCAGTTCATTTATTGGCTTTTGGAGCTGGCTGGATTTTTATAACCTGTTCTAATCTAGCACATGTCTTCCATACCCCTCATCTCACCACCACTACCACCAACAAAAGTTATTTTGAATATTTCTTAAGCTAGTAAACCCCTGGTGCAGATTTGTATAATAATATCTCAAGTGTAGTACAAGTTATAACCATCGCTGGAGTGTGTATTCATGATTAGGTTGCTTCAAATGCAAACTAATTGCCCCTAGGGTGTGGATTAAAGTTAATTCACAAATGTACCTAGTTTATACTGATATACCTCAAAGTAAGTTACTGTGCAGAAACTATAACCACTGTCATTACTTTTATTTTTATAGTTCTCAAATTTTGTCTCTAACCAGTGGCGTGCTGATAGACTACTTCTGGAAGAGGTTAAAAAACAAAACAAAACAAAGCTAAACAAACAGACAAACAAAAAACACCCAAGGCTGATTTGTAGCCTTTGCCAGTTTCTGTGTCATAAATACTCCCACATTATCTGGTTTCAAGCTACAATGTTTTAACAACCAGCACACAAAATTCCTGAATATTTAACAGTCAAATCTAGCAAGCTTAGAATAGGCTGTAGCATACCACTGTCTTTAATCCAAGTTTTTTTATGTATTAAACCTGTATTTGCAAAAGACTTACAGATATCTCTCCAGTTGCACTCCCTAAAATAGAGTATTTTCACTGCCCTGAAAATCTTCTGTATTCTTCTATTCATCCATCCCTTTCCTCTAACCTCTGGCAACCAGTGATCTTTTTACTGTCTCCATTCTGCCTTTTCCAGAATGTCATATAGTTGGAATGATATAATATGCAGCCTTTTCAGATTGACTTGTTTCACTTAATTACATATATTTAATGTTTCTCCATGACTTTTCATGGCTTGATTGCTCTTTTTTTTTTCTTTTAGTGCTGAATAATATTCCGTTGTCTGGACGTGCTGCAATTTATTTATCAATTAACCTACTGAAGGGTATCTTGGTTGCTTCCATGTTTTGGCAATTATGAATAAAGCTGCTAGTTAAATTAATATTTACCATATTTGTTACTGTTTTCTATTCATTGCCTTCTTTCTTTGTTCCTGTTTTCAGTCTTCCACTCTTTATATCTTTTGTGGCTTTAATTGAGTATTTTATAAGATTCTATTTTTTTCTCCTTTCTTAGTATAGTAATTATACTACTTTTTTTTTTTTTTTTTTACTTTTTTAGTAAAAAAATTAGGGCATCCTACTTTTTTCTTTTTTTAGGGCATCCTTTAGTGGTTGCCCTAGAGTTTACAATATACATTTAGAAGTAATCTAAGTCTACTTTCAAATAATACATTGTTGTTATTCATTTCATTTATACATAAGCTATAATCACCAAATACATCTTTGCTATTATTATTATTTTGAACAAACTCTTATCTGTTAGATCAATTAATAATAAAAAATAAAAGTTTTTATTTTATCTTTACTTATTCCTTCTCTAATGTTCCCTTAAAAAAAAAAACATAGATCCAAGTTTCTAACCTGTATCATTCTCCTTCTTGCTAAAGAAATTCTAACATTTCTTACAAGGGAGGTCTACTGGCAACAAATTCCTTCAATTTTGTTTGTCTGAGAAAGTCTTATTTGTCCTTCACTTTTGGAGGATAATTTCACAGGATATAGAATTCTTGGTTGGTGGGGTTTTTTTTTTCCCTCTTAACACTTTAAATATTTCACTTCACTCTCTTTTGCTTTCATGTTTTCTGAGAAGTTGGATATAGTTCTTTTCTTTGCTTCTCCATAGTTAAGGTTTTTTTTCCTCTGGCTTTTTTCAAGATTTTTTCTTTTTCTTTGATTTTCAGTTTGAATATGGTAGGCCCAGATGTCTTTTTTTTTTTTTTTTTTTTTTTTGCATTTATCCTTCTTAGTGTTCTCTGAACTTCTTTCATCTGTGGATTGACAACTGACATTAATTTAGGGAAATTGTCAGTTATTATTGCTTCTAATATTTCTTCAATTTCTTTCTCTTTTTCTTCTCCTTTTGGTGTTCCCATTTTGCATATGTTACTACTTTTGTAGTTGTCCCATAGTTGTTGGGTTTTCTGTTTCATCTTTTCAGTCTTTTTTCTCTTTGCTTTTTAGTTTTGTTAAGTTTCCGTGGACATATCCTCGAGCTCAGAGATCCTTTCCTCCACCATGTCCAGACTACTAGTGGGCCATTAAAAGCACTCTTCATTTTTATGACATTGTTTTTGATCTCTAGCATTTCTTTTTGATTTTCTTAGAATTTCCATCTCTATGCTTACATTACCCATATGTTCTTACATGCTGTCCGTGTAATCCATTAGAGCCCTTAGCATATTAATCATAGTTGTTTTAATTCCCAGTCTGGTACTTCCAACATCCTTGCCATATCTGAGTCTAGTTCTAATGATTACTCTGTCTCTATAAACTACTTTTTTGCCTTTTAGTATACCTTCTAATTTTTTGTTGAAAGCCAAGCATGATATACTAGATAAAGGAACTAGATAGGTCTTTAGTGATGTGGTGGTGAGGTGAGAGGAGGGGGAAGGTGAAGCATTGTATAGTCCTATGATTAGATCTCAGTCTCTTAGTCCGTGCCTCTGGGTTGTGAACTTCACAAGTACTTCTCAGTTTTCTTCCCTGTTTAAGAAGGACAGGATGACTAGAAGATGCTAGAATTAAGTATTTCCCTTCCCTCAGGTTGGTTAGGCTCTGATAAAATCCTGATAGGTTCATCTGTGATAAAAGTTTCTCTTATGGGCAGAAATTATTGAGAAGAGTATTTCAAAATGGTTACTTTTGCCCTCCCCTCTGCTGGAAGCATGAGGGGATTTTTCTCTAATATTTACTGTGAGAACCTGGGAGAGCTCCTGGAGGTAAAAGCCTCAAAAGTGTGGGGACTGCCCTATGACTGGACCCACCTGGAGTTTTTAACTGTCATACTCGTCCCCACTGGACCTCCAGCAATTCATCAGTTACAGTTCAAGATTTCCTACCCCAGCACCGGTTCTTACAGTGTTTTCTGCTTATAGGTTTCTATTCCAATAAGTTGTGATTCTCTGTAGCCTTCTGTCTGTCTCTCCTATGTTTGGGGCAGGGCTCTTCCCTGTGATCTCACTTCTGTGATGGATCTAAGAAGAGTTTATTTTTCACTTTGTTTAACTATTTAAAAAATTATACATTTTTATCAATAATTTTTAATGTATGTAAATATGATACTGAAACCAAAACATCATTTAAAAAAATTTCTCCATGGGTAAAGACCTGTGAAAACATCGTTTTCTGAGAAATTTTTTTTAGAGATAAATAGTTGTGTCCACGTCTGTAATTTCCATTAATAGACCTTATCTCTGGGCTATAGATATACTCTTAGTTTTTAGAATAGTAGATGTATTAGTCAGCTTGAGCTGCCATATAGGATACCACAGACTGAGTGGCTTAAACAGCAGAAATTAATTTTTTCACAGTTGTAGAGGTTGGAAGTCCAAGATCAAGGTGCCAGGAAGGTTAGTTTCTGGTGATACTTTCTTCCTGGCTTGCAGATGGCTGCCTTCTCACTGTGTCCTCACATGGTCTTCCTTCTGTGTGTGGGTGGTATCTCTGCCTCTTCTTATAAGGACGTCAGTCCTGTTGGATTCAGGACCACCCTTCTGACCTCTTTTAACCTTAATTATCTCTTCAAAAGCCCTATCTCCAGTACAATCACATTGAGAATTAGGGCTTTAGTGTATGAATTTGCGGGGGGGATACAATTCAGTCCATAACAAGTAGATTTTATTGCCATTTGTTGAGAAAGGATGCTAGAATGGTTCTGAGTATATAGGAGTCATGGTTCTAGTTTCCAATGCTAGAAACATAGATATGTGTGTGTGTGTGTGTGTGTGTGTGTGTGTGTGTGTGTGTGTGTGTATGTATGTGTATGTATGTGTTTCCTCCAAGTTTTAAAATTGTATTTTGTGATTCAGTTATATCTTTTTTGAATTTTTTTAATCAACTTGAAAATGACTTTTATTTTTTAAATTTTTATCTTTTATCAGTCATCAATTTTATACACATCAGTGTATACATGTCAATCCCAATCGCCCAATTCAGCACACCACCATCCCCACCCCACTGCGGTTTTCCCCCCTTGGTGTCCATACGTTTGTTCTCTACATCTGTGGCTCAACTTCTGCCCTGCAACCCGGTTCATCTGTACCATTTTTCTAGGTTCCACATACATGCATTAATATACGATATTTGTTTTTCTCTTTCTGACTTACTTCACTCTGTATGACAGTCTCTAGATCCATCCACATCTCAACAAATGACTCAGTTTCGTTTCTTTTTATGGCTGAGTAATATTCCATTGTATATATGTACCACAACTACTTTATCCATTCGCCTGTCGATGGGCATTTAGGTTGCTTCCATGTCCTGGCTATTGTAAATAGTGCCACAGTGAACATTGGGGTGCATGTGTCTTTTTGAATTACGGTTTTCTCTGGGTATATGCCCAATAGTGGGATTGCTGGATCATATGGTAATTCTATTTTTAGTTTTTTAAGGAACCTCCATATTGTTCTCCATAGTGGCTGTATCAATTTACATTCCCACCAACAGTGCAAGAGGGTTCCCTTTTCTCCACACCCTCTCCAGCATTTATTGTTTGTAGATTTTCTGATGATGCCCATTCTAACTGGTGTGAGGTGATACCTCATTGTAGTTTTGATTTGCATTTCTCTAATAATTAGTGATGTTGAGCATCTTTTCATGTGCCTCTTGGCCATCTGTATGTCTTCTTTGGAGAAATGTCTATTTAGGTCTTCTGCCCATTTTTGGATTGGGTTGTTTGTTTCTTTAATATTGAGCTGAATGAGCTGTTTATATATTTTGGAGATTAATCCTTTGTCTGTTGATTCATTTGCAAATATTTTCTTCCATTCTGAGGGTTGTCTTTTCGTCTTGTTTATGGTTTCCTTTGCTGTGCAAAAGCATTGAAGTTTCATTAGATCCCATTTGTTTATTTTTGTTTTTATTTCCATTACTGTAAGAGGTGGATCAAAAAAGATCTTGCTGTGATTTATGTCAAAGAGTGTTCTTCCTTTGTTTTCCTCTAAGAATTTTATAGTGTCTGGTCTTACATTTAGGTCTCAAATCCATTTTGAGTTTATTTTTGTGTATGGTGTTAGGGAGTATTCTAATTTCATTCTTTTACATGTAGCTGTCCAGTTTTCCCAGCACCACTTATTGAAGAGACTGTCTTTTCTCCATTGTATATCTTTGCCTCCTTTGTCATAGATTAGTTGACCATAGGTGTGTGGGTTTATCTCTGGGCTTTCTATCTTGTTCCATTGATCTATGTTTCTGTTTTTGTGCCAGTACCATATTGTCTTGATTACTGTAGCTTTGTAGTATAGTCTGAAGTCAGGGAGTCTGATTCCTCCAGCTCCGTTTTTTTCCCTCAAGACTGCTTTGGCTATTCGAGGTCTTTTGTGTCTCCATACAAATTTTAAGATGATTTGTTCTAGTTCCGTAAAAAATGCCATTGGTAATTTGATAGGGATTGCCTTGAATCTGTAGATTGCTTTGGGTAGTACAGTCATGGAAAATGACTTTTAGATTTGTTTCTCAAACTGTGGTTTATGGATCAAGTACATCAGAATAAATTAGTGGCATTTTATAAAATGTAGATTCCTGAGTTTCACCTGAGAATTATTACTTCATAGCAACTAAACAACTTGGTCTGAGCTTATGTTCTCCAGCCCAGGGTTATATTCCCCAGCCATCAAAGGAAAGAACCAGTCCCTTCTAGTATATGAGCTTAAGTGCCATGATACCTCTTGTGTATAGTATCATTAAATATCCCCCAATAGCAATGCCTGTGGAGCATTGTTATTTCCTCTTCAGAACCAATAATATGTGTAAATTCTGTCACAGAGAACCATGCATTGGCTCTAAATGCTTGTATTTTAAAAATCTATTTTTGCATTCACCAAGTTCCCTATCATTTCTAAATTTCCTATAGCATTATTATCTTCTCATCTTTGTCTTCTGTCTTCTAGGCTACTATTTATAATTTACATCTACCCTGGATTCTAAACAGTAGATAAACATTTAAAGAGAGTGCTGAAAGTAGAGCTCACTAGACAGACAAGAAGAAGAGTAATTTTTGCTTTTTGTGCCAAGTCAAGGAAGCAAGAGCAAGCTTGGGGGTTTGACATGACTAGTGCAGTGATTCTCAAGTGCTGTTCTTCATGGCACTGCAGAATTGTGGGCAGCACTCTGTAGGGGATGAGAAGATTTAAGGCAACACTAAACTAACCAGCAATAATCATAACCCAATTGGCACTAGACTGTAAGAATATTTCCCAGCATATATTAAAGTACCCATAGTTATCACACTACTCAAGCAATCACCCTTCAGCAATGTGATTGTACTTGAGTAGTTTACTCGCTTGCTTAAATATGCTCACCTGATAGGCAATGGCAAAACACAATACACATTCAGTTCCAACAACAAGAAAATTTGCACTTTTGTCAAAACTTGGTGGTGTACCTTGCATATGATTGCCAGGATGCCTGTTAGGCTTGAGGAGAGGGATTATGTGGGAGAATAGAATAAATGTGGTTTAAAAAAAAAAAAAAAAAAAAAAAAAAGCAACAACAATAATAATGAAGACATCCACCATTTATTTATCCTAAGAGAGGCTCTTATGATAAATCTTATTCACATTTTTAATCCTCATAGCTATGTGCAAAGTGTTGTGATTAATTCTTTCATAGAAGAGAAAAATGAGGTTTATAAAGGTTAAGGATTCAAACTCAAATTTATCTGATTCCAGAGCATAAGCTTTTTCCCATTATGTTTCTAAAGTTAGATGGAGCCAGATTGCAAAGCTCCTCATATGATATGATGTTGGGAAGTTTAAATACTATGGCCAGCATTTCCTAAAGTGCATCCTGTGCAATAGTAATCCTTCAGCATGGGAACGTTGTTACTCTAAGTGAAGGGCTCGGGTGCCCAGATAGGCTTATGAAATAGTGGGTTTCACCAGCCACTCACATTCTCCTGATGCACATCTCTTGAGCAATGATGCGTATGTATGAAGTCGCTGTTTGGGGTTGGGGGTTATTCTGGGGCCACAGAATAGAGCTTTTGTATGTGTGATGCTAAACTCACCGATTCAAAGGTTGAACTCATGGCCTTAATCTCATTAGCAACACAGGGATGAAATGTACGTTGTGGGAAATATAGTCAATAATAATGTAATATCTTTATATGGTGACAAAGGTGGTCAAAATATACAAACTTATAGTTGTAAGATAAATAAGTACTAGTGATGTATTGTACAACATGATTAATATAATTAACACTGGTGTATGTTATACATAAAAGTTAAGAGAGTAAACCCTAAGAGTTCTCATCATAGGAAAAAATATCTTTTTCTTTTATTTTGTATCTGTATGAGATGGTAGATATTCACTAAACTTATTGACGTAATCATTTCATAATGTATATAAGTCAAATCACTATGCTGTGCACCTTAAACTTATACAGTGCTGTGTGTCAATTATATCTCAGTAAAACTAGAAGAGAAAAAAAAGCAGCACCATTCTAGATCTGTGCTATACCTTCCCAACCAGTCATGTGATACATCTTTACTTTGAGGATATACAGCAAATTCCTTAGGAAGCATGTTTTGTTTTCCTTTTCTTTTTAAAGAAATCTCATTTGTTAAGCCAAATTATTTTAGAATGTTTAAAAACTGCTTAATCTATAGATTTTTAACTATATATTTAAATGTATAATTAAATATATATGTATGTATGTGTGTACGTACTATACAAAGAGTAAGCTTCCAATTTTGTTATTTTTAATGTGTGTATTTATACATGTATATGAACATATAAGAAAAAGATTAGAAGGAAATATAGAAAAGGGTGAACATTGATTATATCTTTTGTGGAAGTATTACAGATGATTTTAATTTTCTTCTTTATATTTTCTAAATTTTCAAAAGAATATATATTATTTTCATAAGGAGAAAAATATATTTCCTATATGTGTCCTCATTACCTAGTTTTAAAATGTGTTGTGTTGCTTTTTCTTTTCAGTCTGTCTGGGCATGTTCCCTTTTGCATATTTTATTCATGGACTAAAATCCTTGTCTGACTTTCACGATGAAATCAGCTTTTTAATGCTGAGAAGAAATACTAAAATTTGCACTGAGACCAAATGAGTGATCTTGAGCAACGTAGAAACTCTGGAGTGTGTGTGTGTGTGTGTGTGTGTGTGTGTGTGTGTGTGTGTTTTGACTACATGATGGAATTTGAATGAGAAGAAATACAAAACAGGGGTTAGCTCAAGCAAGAGATGGAAGGGAAAGTATACAAAGGAGAGGGTGGGGAAAGAAGCCAGAAATGAGAAAAACACAGACAAAGGCTAGAAAAGAGCTGGAGAGCAAAGCCAAAGTGAGCGTAAGGGCTATGCATTCCAGAGCATGCTACAAAGATCCCAGATTACTGGATGCTAAGTGGAGTATATTTCTAATAGAATTTGGAACTATCTTTTCTTTTCTATATTATTTATTTGTTTATGTGTTGCTAGTCTCCATGATCCTTTCTACATAAAGTTTCAGACTCTGCTGTTTATACGAACTATAGGTTACTGCTTATAACCTATAGTCCTATAACATATGTTAATAATATTAATAATGTTAACATATGTTAATAATAAGTTTGAATCAACATTATTTTCAAAGAAGTACATTTTCAGGATACTTTGACTTTAGCCTTATGATGCTCACGAACATTAAAAGGAAAAGAAATGAAATAGTCCTATTTCTAGAACTGTGGATAACTCATTAGTTTTGATTTATATAGATTTGTACAACCTAATTTTATTTTGGTGGTGGTGGTCCTTTTCTCCTTTTGGGGAGACTTGTACAGCCAGGGTCTTGAGCCCATATAAATCTGAAACTTGGCCTGCAGAATCCTGAAATTACCTATACCTGCATGGCTTTCACTTAAAATTATGAAGTTAGTTTGTTTCCCATTAACCTACCTGAGATATCTAGATCACCAGTTGTCCAGTTACCCATTACTTGGTTTGCATGCATAAATGCTTCCTCCTCAAACCAAAACCTTCTACACTAAGTTGATTCATGCCTCGATTCCATAACTAGAGGTTCATTCTTTGTGATCTTTTGTATTTTGTTGCCTATGAAAATATTTCCACGTCTAGGAGAGAATTGCTCATGGAATGGTAAGCCATTTTGTATTGGGACTGATGTTTTTTATAAATTTTCTTGAGTAAGGTTTTGACCCAAAGGTAAATAGAAACATTTCAAAGATCTCTATACTTAATAAGTAGATTTAGGATAGCAGAGAAGACTGAAACAGCAGAGGCAAACTTGATACATGGCCCAGGGTACACTTATACTCTGCAAGCTGTATTCATATGTGGCTCTCCTTTTAACACATTGATTAAATACTAGCCAGCTTGTTTCAGAATATTCTACTCTAGATTAGGATTTCTCAGTCTGGGCAGTATTGCTGGACTTTAGGTTGAAGAGTTCTTTGTTGTGAGCAGTTGTCACGTGCACTGTAGGATGTTTAGCAGCATCCTTGACCCCTACCCACAAGATGCTATTAACACACACTCTACTCCTACAGTTGTGGCAACGAAAAATGTCTCCAGACTTTGCCAAATGTCTTCTGGGGTGCAAAATAACCCCTGTTTGAGAACTGCTGGTCTCAATTAATCTGTGTTTTTCTCCCTAGTGGCTAAGATCTAATCAGCATTTCTTCAAGTTCATATTTAGCAGCTATGTGTTTACTTTAAACCATTCTTCCCTCATCTCTAGCCTACTCTTCAGCTCTCAGTTAGTATGATGACTCTTGTAGTCCCAAAAGTTTATAATTAACCACCACATGTAACCATTGCTACTAAGGCTGATGTAGAGAGAATCTTTACAAAATTGCTAAAGGCTTGAAATAGGGGATCTCTCACATACTCAGTTCTTTGACCATACTGACCCATACTTCCAGATGACATAATGGCCCTCAAAATCTGGTTTTCCACTTCATCTGCCAACTCACGTATTTGTGTATGTGTGTGTGTGTATACTGAAAAAATAATCTAATATAATGAAAGATGATTCTCCTTTGAAGATCTTTGTAGAGTTAGTGTCTGATTTATAACAAGTGGCTTAGTTTATGTTGTTGAATTTAGGATAACTTTGACTTAATAACATCATCCTAATTACATTTAGCACGTCTAGATTTCTGCTCAAAGGACAGCACAAACACAACAGTAGTGCTACCTTTATGAAACATGCCAAATCAGAGTGTTCTAAGGACTAAAATAGACCATACTGGATCTTAATGCAGAGAAACCGAAGGTTGACTTGCTAGGGGAAAACTCAAATCATGATAGGAAATGCAAAAGATGTTGGAAGCAATCAAAGCAGTGTTGCAGAGCAAGTGTGAGAGCCAAGGTGAGGGCATAAGCAGAGCTGGGTCACAAAGTCAGAAGCCAGGAAGAATGGGAGCAGGTAAGGATGTATAATAAAAAGAGCCAAAGGCAAATGGTTCTGCATTAACACAGAGAACAATGCATGGATTGTAGAATCTCACTTCTCTGTGTGCTGGCAAATGGTGCCCAGCAAGACCCGAGGGCTTAAAGGTGCACAGTAGGACAAGGCTATACTTTAAAACCTAGATTGTTAACTCATGTACTCTAGATAAAATTCCCAGTCTACTCGCAGGACTATGAGTATATTCTAATATTTGTTTCTAGGTCTCATTACGTACTAAATCATGGCTCTACAGAATGTGCAAGATAGACTTAAAGTAGACAATCATACAATTCTGCTACATTTTTGGCCCTTACAGAATAGCCTTCACCTCTAATTCACCTAGCAATATGAATATTAAGAAGTTTTCAGAATAGCCTACTTTTTGTAAAGATATCCACATATTAGTCACAGTTATTGGCAAACACCATGTGTGACGTATATTATGCATTGGGTACTAATTTGAAAATCATTTACTAATTCTGAAATATATTAGTTTAAAATTTTTAAGGGTTGGTAAATGTACTCAGTATAAGAAAAATTCAAGGAATATTGTTGGTTAATTGATCATCATGGTAGTTTGTTATGTTATCAGTAAACACTGGCACATAATTATTCACATAGGATATTATCACACCTTTCATATCTGCTAGCTATGCAGAAGGAAAAAAAATTTTAAATTAGGTTGAATCAATTAGATGAGATAATGCATGTGAAAATGGTTAGTGGAGTACTAGGAACAAGTAGGTACTCAGTGGTATTTTTCCTGGGGAAACTAAAACAGGGAGTGGCTATCTCAAGTTATCCAGTATGATTGAGGTGGAGCCAGGGAGCCAGGGAGAGAACTTAGAATTCTTGTCGTGAAATGTGTTGCCTTTTGTTTGCCATATTGGACCTAGAAAAGGAGTCTTGCCTGACCATAATTTTTCTCTTTGTAGTATTGATTAATGTGACGATTATAAAATGGGACATACAATATGGCCACAGTTTGCTATTAAATGATAATCGTGCCTTAACAACAGTGAAGTCTTGTCTACTATGAGCTCCACTCAATGTACTTAACATTTCTGAGCCTCAGTTTTCTCATCAGCGAAACGGGTTTACTATCACCTGCCTCGTAAGACTGGTCTCAGAGTTAAATGAAAGACTGTGTGTACTGTGTCTAACACAGGGTTTGACCAATAATATCTCCTCTATGGAAGAAATTAAAGGTATTTCATTTTAAGAGAATCTAAATATTTTTGACAGTATTTTAGGCCACTCATGGGAAGCTTTTGTCAGAAGGTATCTGTATGATATATTCAAGTTTGAGAGTTTCGCTCATATTTTTAGCATTTCTGATTAGACATTTTTAATGGTTACATCCTTGAAAAATATATTAAAAAGGTTTTTACTCTATTTGCTATAAGCTTTCTTGTTATTTGGCAGAGAACATTATTTTACACTATCCCTTAAAGGATCCAAATGAAAGTAGATATGGCTTCTGAAAGTCTTGGGTATTTTTAATCTTCTAAGTCTTAAACCAATTGTCATTTCATTAAGATGCCTTGCCAAGATGTTCTTTCACATACCATCATTAAGATGAATTGTAGCTCTGCTCCATAATACACGTATTACAAGCTCAGTCCGCATGTGCTGAAATTATAACTACAGACACGATTCCAGTTCCTGGAGAGCAGTGAAGAATCACAGCTGCTGTTTCAGGCAGCTTTGCTGTCAGTTTCAAGTTAGAAACCACCTTCCTAATGATAAGAACAAAAGCACAAAATCAGAATAAAAATGTTAGCTCTTTGGCAAAAACCAAGGATTGAAGTGAATATCAAAGATTATTTTTAAAAATTTCTTTCATTGTGGTAAAATATACATAAAATATAACATAACAATATACACTTATCATTTTAATCATTTGTAAGTATACAGTTCAGCGGCATTAAATACATTCACAATGTTGTGTAACCGTCACCACTATTTATACCCAACAGTTTTTCATCGTCCCTAACATAAACTCTGTACCCATTAACCGATCCTGGTAACCTCTATTCTGCTCTCTGTCCCAGATCCTGGTAACCTCTAGTCTGCTCTCTGTCTCTGTGAATTTGCTTATTCTAGGTACCCCACAAAAGTGGAATCATACAGTATCTGCCCTTCTGTGTCTGGCTTACTTCATTAATCACAAACCCATGTTATAGCATATATCAAAATGCCATACCTTTTTATGGCTGAATAGCAGTCCATTGTCTGTATATCCCACATTTTGTTTATTCCATCATCTGTTGATAGGCACTGGGTTGTTTACACATTTTGGATATTGTGAATAATGCTGCTGTGAACATTGGTGTACAGATATCTGTTTGAGTCACTGCTTTCAATTCTTTTGGATATATACCTAGAATTACTGGGTGATATCATAGTTCTGTGTTTAACTTTTTGAGGAAACACCAAACTATTTTTCACGATGGCTGCACCATTTTACACTTTCACCAGCAGTGTACAAGTGTTCTAGTTTCTCCACATCCTCACCAGTACTTGTTATTTTCTACTTTTTGTTATTACTATTATTCTTCTTGTCATCCTAGTAGGTGTGAAGTGGTATCTCATTGTGATTTTGATTTGCATTTTCTTAATGACTAATGATGCTGAGCATCTTCTTATGTACTTATTGGTCATTTGTATATCTTCTTTGGAAAAATATCTATTCAGGTCCTTTGCCTATTTTTTTCATGTTTCTCCATATTTTTTATAAATTTATTTATTGTATGTATTTATTTTTGGCTGCGTTAGGTCTTCATTGCTGTGCACAGGCTTTCTGTAGTTGAGGCGAGCGGGGCCTACTCTTCCTTGCGGTGCGCAGGCTTCTTATTGTGGTGGCTTCTCTTGTTGTGGAGCATGGGCTCTAGGCACATGGGCTCTGTAGTTGTGGCTCACGGGCTCTAGAGTGCAGGCTCAGTAGTTGGCACACGGGCTTAGTTGCTCTGCGGCATGTGGGATCTTCCCATTCCAGGGCTCGAACCCGTGTCCCTTGCATTGGCAGGCAGATTCTTAACCACTGCGCCACGAGGGAAGCCCTGTTTCTCCATTTTTATTGATTCTCTGAAGTGCAGGAAATCCAAGTGATTAACCCAACATTAGTAAAAGGCAAAGATAAGACTTAACCCCCTTCTTCTGACTCTCAACCCAGTTCTCTTTCCTCTACAGAGTTAGCAAAGCACCCTTTAGTCAAATGTGGTCCACAGAAGCACATGAGAGAGTTTTCAATGAATCTGGCTCAACATGACCCCTTCAACATATTGTTTGGAGCTGACATTTTACTATGGCTAGTTTCTGTGGGTCACCTTTGCCAATTTTTAAATTGAGTTGTTTATTTTTGTTGTTGTTAAGTGGTAGGAGTTCTTTATATATTCTGGATATTGATTCATTATCAGATATATGATGTACAGATATTTTCTCCCTTTCTGTCAGTTGTCTTTTCACTTTCTTGATAGTGTCTGTTAATACAGAAAAGTTCTTAAATTTGATGAACTCTAGTTTATCTCTTTTTTATTTTGCTGCCTTAGAATGGACACCTTCTAAGGACATGACAATACCATAAAAAGTTTCTCTTCCATCAAGGTGCACTGGCAGGTAATGCTGTCTCTCTCATTACTGATGTCTAAAGTTGCATAATGAAGACTATTCAGAAATAGCTGAAAGTTTCAGCCAGTCTGGGAAGTGTGACGGTTCCCCTTGCCATCCTGGCCTTATGAGAGTGTTGAGAAGTGAACATGACCATCTTGTTACCGTGATCATGCTGATGGCCGACAAGCAGCACACAGGGGTTATGAGGATGAATGAGAAAATGTCTGTGAAGTGCTTTGAGCGCTTTAGAAGAAATTTTCTTTGTAATTAGGGAGTAATGCTGCATTATTACAGTTACTATGATTATTATCATTATTAAAGGTAGAGCCAGAAAACATGGCCCTTCCAGTGGGAAAAGTTGTGAATAAAGCCCAGCAATTCATAAAGGAAGTGGTTCATGCACCAGTTATGAGCTTCCAGTTTGTAATTACAGTGTACTGGGTGTTTTTGCATGCACCAGTTTGTTATTCATCCAGAAGAACAACCTTTTGCATGTATAACAGCTCCCAAAAGGTGCCCAGTACACAACAAACACAAAAGAAACAGAAGAAGGCTCTGCATGACCACTGAGTTGCAAATTTGAAATTCAATTACCTATTACAGATTGTCTTTAAATTTGCACAGAAACATGATAAAGTTTGTCAATGAGAAACTTTGGTTAAGAAAAGAAGAAAATGCAAGCATGAGTCTTACATGTGTGGACAAGAGGATAACAAAAGGAACCATATATTCACTTCACTCTCCCATCATATTACACATTGATAAAGACTTTACTTAAGTACTGCTGATGCCAAAACGTAAGAGTTCAATTTTACCCTCTTTCTTTTGTTCTGAAATGCTCCGTTTATTTTGCCACATCTCTGGTCCCACAGAGGGTAGAATGGGAAGGAATGAAAACAAAGGGTAAAGAGTAATCAAAAAGCCATCCTGAGGGGTTTAGAGCATCCTTGCTTGTCAGTCCCTGATCCAAACCCAAATGGCCACTGGGACACTGGAGAATGTGTCCAGCAGCCAGCCTGTGCCCTTCTATATTTATGCTCCTTAAACTCTGCTATAAGCATGTTCTGAACATGGAGTTTAAGCTGTGGCTTAACCCAGAGCTCAGAGATCTGAAGCTGGGAGACAAAACACATTACTGAGAACATCAGAGACTATTGTCTCCCTGCTCCCTGGGCAGGGTGTTCTAGACCTTCTTTCTGTGGAAAGGGTTGGTTATTTACCACTTTGACACTCTGAGTGACCAGTCCGAGTTCCTGCAATTTGACCTCTCACCCCATCCAGCACGCAGCTGTTCACATTTCCTTTTCAAGTTCGTCATTCAGAATCCACAGACGGGAACCGTGTTCTCTTACATGTAGTGACCAATGGAGGAATAGATATTGTTTAAGCCTGGTGAAGGGTGTAAAACATGTCATCTCAAAATATGCCACTCTGGCACAGGGCTTATTTTTAGCTAAAGAACTTAAAAAACAGCAGATGCAAGATGGGTGCTCTGATAAGAAGGAGGTAAAACCCCACGAGGAAGGTGTCCATCCTACACCAGGAGGAAAGTAACATTCTTATCATCAAAGATGGGAAGTGGAAGTAGAGAAAAATCTGTACAAACAAGCCTTGTTAAACTAACCCTTATCTTCCTAGTTTCTTTTCCACCATTAACCCTAGCCCAAGCCCCTTTGTTTTGTCACGTTTTCATGGTTTACCGCTCTGTCCAATTCAGTATATAAACACTCAACTCTAACTGGTTTTTGGGTCTTCATTTCCTTATGAGAGCTCCCATGTCATGTAAAATTTATATTAAATAAATTTGTATGCTTTTCTCCTCTTAATCTGTCTTTTGTTACAAGAGCCCTAGCTAAGAATTTATAAGGATAGAAGGAAAGGTTAGTTTTATTCCCCTACACTGTGGTGAGCAAACATTTATACAAAGGCTAATTCAAAAAAAAAAAATTAATGGGTCTCATTCTTTTCCATTCAAAATAAACATATTTATTAAATCCTGGAAGAAAAAAATTTATATATATTCTACAAATTATATTGCTGACCTTATTAAATAAGTGAAAGTCAATGAGAAAATTGGCAGAGCCTTTTAGACAATAAAATGTTAAAAAGCCAAGCATGTTTGAGGAGGAATCAGAAATTACATTTTAATCTTTCAACCCTTATATTTGTAAAGTGCCTTAGAGTTCACAAATGATGGCCACATGTCCACTCTCATTTACTATCTGTAACACAGGAGGTCCATATTATTATCATTTCTATTTTTCAGCTAAAGGAACCAAGGTTCAGAGAGGCAAACTGATCTATGTGAGATCATATATCCATTTAGTGGCAAAGCTGTGGAGAGAAATAATTTGTTCTAATATCAAGTTCATACATTGAGAACTATGCTAGGCTATAAGTTTGGCTCCTGTAACAAAGGCCCGAGCAAGAAAGAAGTTTATTCCTTTCTAATTCAGTTGTCTATAAGTGTCTGGGCACAAACAGTCCCAGGCTGATAGAACAGTTCCACAATGCCTAGGACCCAGGCTCCATCTACTTGTTGGTCCTCAGCTGTGACACAGCTTCCATCTCATGGTCTAATGCAATGGCTTCATTCCCATTACCACATCTTAATTCCAGTCAGCAGGAAGGGAAGGATAAAGGGAAGAAGGGCTCCCTGTTTTACTCTAGGAGCACAGTCTGGAAGTTATATACATCTCTTCTGCTCCCATTAGCCAGAACTTAAAAACACCTAACGGTGAGCAGCCTTTCACTCAACTAAACCAGGGCATTCTGTTAACAAAGGACAATGTGTGAAATGCATATTGGGCGGCAACTAGCAATCTTTGTTATTTTGAGCACTATTGTGTCAAGCACCTATATAGTTAAGATACGGAATAAAGAAAAAAAGAAAATATGGCTACTGCCTGTCAATTTAAGCCAGTCTGAGCTTTTTTCCCCCTCTGGCTAGACTCTTCTCATCCTCAGCTAGGCAGGACAGTTTGAACCAGGCAATCAATAATGAGAATGATGGTGCCCAAAGATGTCCACATCTGTGAATGTCACCTAATATGACAAAAGGGACTTTGCAGATGTGATTAAATTAAGGATTTTGAAATGGGTAGATTATCCTGAATTATCTGGGTGGGCTCAGTGTAACCACAAGGGTCCCTATAAGAGAGAGGCAGGAGATCAAAGTTAGTAAGAGGAGAAGACAGTGTGATGACCGAAGCAGAGATTGTAGTGATGTACCACAAGCCAAGGAATGCTGGCAGTCTTTAGAAGCTGGAAGAGCCATGGAATTGATTCTCCCTGGACCCTCTATAAGGAATCAGGCTTGCCAACATCTTGATTTTCGCCATTTAAGACTCATTTTTAACTTCGAACCTTCAGAAATGTAAGAGAACAAATCTGTATTGTTTTAAGCTCTAAGTATGTGATAATTTGTTACAACAGGAGTAGGAAACGAATACACCAAGTGAATGTGAGCCCAGATGCCATTAACTTCCCATAAGAGCCAGATGCCAGGACTCAACTCTGTATATGATAGAACAGCCCTGGCACCACCTGGCTGAAAGGCACATGTCCAGGTTCCTTATAAATGATGTGGAGCACTTGAGAGCCTTTTCCCACTGAATCATTTTGCTTTGACTTTAGATCATAAGTCTTATTATAAAGCTGGGCAGGCCATACATGGCCTGGCAATCACTGTTCATTCATACTTGGTTTAAACCATCTGTGGAGATTCTGTTCTTTGTATTCTAATCGTTTTGTAATAAAAATACAAGGTTCATTATAAAGCTGCACTGTCCGTGTGTACCTTATTTTCAGAGATGGGTAGCCCTGTGATTCATTTTTTGGAAAGGAATAACTCATATATTCTCAAAAAAACTTAGAGAAACTTAGAGGAATATCGCCGACCAGAAAAATATGACCCACAGTAGGACTAGTTATCAGTGGTACATTGAATTCCTATGGTCTTTGGCCACTGTCACAAGGAACATTCTTGCTGCAGTCCTCCTCCTTCTCACCTGGAGACACTGAATGGTGAGTCAAGAATGGCCACAGGCTCCATCGGAAACAGAGGTGAATGAATGAGATGTGGCTCGAATATTTCTAATGTGAATTGCTTAGGACTGAATGGAATCATGCCCTGAATTTGTGCACGATGCATTGGATAAACACAGCACCTGAACCAAAAAATTGAGAATTAATTTGTCCTTATGGAGAGAAGCCAGAGTCAGATGCTTCATCTAAAAATGCTAGTCAGCTCTTCTTGGTTGGCAATTCTTAGGGAAAGAGAGGATAAGCATATATCTATAGTAGCAGGTATTTAAGAGGATAGTCTTAAAAGCATCAAGGCTGGATTTGGTTCAGGATGAATAAATTCCAATGACAAATATTTGTATTATGTTTTGGAATGAGCAAAGCATTTTTATAGGTATTGATCTCATGTCATTATTGCAATAACTCTGTAATCTTAGTTTCATCCTTCTGGATATAGATGAAGAACCTGAGACTCAGGTAGCTGGTCTAAGTTTTATTTAATATTGACAGGTGGAGCCCAGACCTGAACTCAAGTCTTCAAACTCTGAGTCTGGGTTCTTTCCACTAAAACATGAGGCCTCTGTAGCGACACTGAATGTGGCTGCATTCGTAAAGGTTGTTTCAGTGCACTCTGAGAGCTGCAGAGTCGCACAGGATTCAGGGATTATTTTACCTCTGCATGTGCTTGTCGGGGTAGAGCTAGGGAGTATCTTTGGATAGGTTGTCTTCAGACACGTTATCAGTGTGAGGGCATTGCCGACTGTACACAATTTCTCTGTCTTTCCCCTTCGACTCCAGCACATCCATTAGCATATATCAGAGGCTATAGGACTTCCCCAAGAACCTTTGGTGACAGTTGTTTATATGTTCACCAGTGACCCTAGAAGTCAAGTAAATTCCCCAGTGCCACTGTAACCAGCATGTCCAAGGTTTCCTGAAGCAGTGCTGTTGTTTCTGCCCCCCAGTCTTCTCACTGATACCTCCTTGTCATCAACTAGGTCTGCAGGGTGGCCTGGCCAGCAGTCCTGGATGAAGGACTCACCCACTCACCCTATTCGAGGCACTCCAGATTCTCAATAAATGTCTGTTGAGGGAATGGATTGAGTGAGATTTACATGAATGCCTCCAAATTTGATGCTCTGAGTCCCTTCACTGAAAGACAGCCTGGTCTTTTCTCATAGTGACTCTTCCCAAATATTTCTGGAACTCTCTTGTGGTCCTTATATCTGCTTGCAAATCTTCATAATTCTTGCTGCCTGCCAGGGCACTCAAATCCAGATGCTCACCTGCAAGCTGGACTCCATGTCTGATCATTGCTTTGTTGGTTTTGAGAGGGAAATTTACTTCTTCTAGTACTGTCTTGATTCTCAGTTTTTGCCAGCTCAGTTCCTTTTACAGTGAGAGAGTGGGCACATCTTCTTTCTGTGTTATGATCAGCAAGAGGTGTCCACAGGGCTCCAAAGTGTTACTGACCTTCCGTTTCATGTAAAAACTGCCAGAATGACCGGGGTCAAGATGAGCTCCAATATCTGGAGTCATCCATGTTCCATGATGCATAGGTTTTGTTGCTTAAGGTCATCAAGCTGGTATCCTTCCTGAATATGTTGGAAAATAATAAGTAGTCTTCACACCTATGCAAAACTTACGTTTGATACCACGAATGGTCTAAGTATGATTGCAACGTAAAGATATATGCAGTTCCAGAGGTGTTGTCAAGAAAATTCTCCCGGATGTTTCCTGGTGCTGTACCCCACGGTCCCTTCATACAGCTGAGATCCTTTGCTGGGTGCTGGTGTTAGCTCTTCACACAAGGTAGACACTAGACTGTCATCTTTCCCCCACTCCATGGTTTTCTATGTGGTAGCCTTATATCTCCACGTATGTCGACAGCTCTTCTGTGGACCTAACATCTTATTTTTTATTCTATTTTCCCAGTGTCTGAGCATATAGGAGCTGATCATTAAATACTATCTGATGATTCAGACATTTGCATGGTATAGTCAGGAAGCTCTAGCAAATGAACCTGCAGTTGTGTAACCTGTTTTGGCTACATTCACACCCATCATTTAAGGATATTACATACATGAAATTTTTAGCTGTATTAAACTGATCAGTTTAATCATGAGCCAGAATGGAAGAGAAAAGAATGCAGCTGAAAATGTATTGTTCATCAACTCTTGGAAAAGGCTAGAATCATGACTGAACATTTTGACTCTCCTTTGCCTTCCTTTCACTACAGGCCCAAGTCTCTTCTTGCTCTTGTTGAAATTTAATTCCATATTTCTCCTGACTATTTCAGATGACAACCAACCTCTACACCCATCCCCATTATCCCTGACAAATGTCTTCCTGGATTTTAGGAAGGATTCTAAGAAACTTGTTCAGCTTATTTTTCTTTCACACACACAGCTCTGTTCTCCACACAAGCCAGACCAATTGCACTCACATGGGCCCTGAGCTGCTCGTCACACCAACCTGTCATGTCATATGTGTTCATCTTTCCATCATCAATCTGTGTCCTTTTTCATTTAAAAATGAACTTTAGAGTTCCCTGGTGGCCTAGAGGTTAGGATTAGGTGCTTTCACTGCTGTGGCTCGGGTTCGATCCCTGGTCGGTGAACTGAGACCCCACAAGCCACGCGGTGTGGCCAGAAAAAAACAAACAAAAAATGAAAAATGCCTAAAAAAAATAAATTTATTTTAAAGTATGACATACTTACAAAAAAGTGCACAGATCTTAAATGTAAACTTGGATGGATTTTCAGAAAGTGAGTACATCCACGTAACCAGCATGTGGGTCAAGCAAGAATATTACCAGCACACATGAATCACTCAAACTAATCATTATTCACCTCTAAGGGTAACCATATCGCACCATCCTGACATCTTGCACCATAGATAAATTTTCCTATTTTAAAATTTTATATAAATGGAATCATAAAGTAAGTATTTTGTGTGTCTGGCCTCTTTTGCTCAAAATTATGTTTGTGAGGTATATCTGTGTTGTTGTATGCAACAATAACTTGTTCATTCTCATGTTATATAGTATTCCATTGAATATATGTGACAATTCACTTATTCATTCTATTCTATCCATTTGATACTACAATTCATTTATTCATGTTCTCCTCTGAGCAGTCATACATGTCTGTTAAACATACGCATTCATGTGTTGGGTATATAACTAGGAGCAGAATTACTGTGTTTTAAGATTGTCAAAAGAAGACTTGTAGATTTGAACCAGAAAAGAAGTTTATTTGCAAACGGGTAAAAAGATTCAGATTTCAGAAGGCTCATGAAAACCAAAAACCGAGAAGTTAATTGGAATGGGAAAAAACCCTCAAGATTTCCAAGTTTCCATTAGTTGATTCATCTATTCATGGTGGGAAAGTTCAGCTTTCTCACATGATTACCATATCCACAAACGTCATGATCTGTTTTCAGATACGAACATCGCAAAAGTCAGAGATGAAGTTGTTTTTGCAAGGCAGGCAAGGCTTATAGGAAGTGTTCAAGGTTTTATTTAATGAGTCCCAGACTGCACAGGTAGACCTGTTACATTTGCAGTATCTCAGAGTGCAAAATATTTTATCATCTCTGTGTAAGTGACACATATGCTTATTCATTATGTAGCAGGACAAAGGGTTAGCTATGCTTTCACAGGAATGTACATATTCAGCTTCAGGTGATACTGCCAAATAGTTTTTCAGAGTGATTGTACCAATTTACACTTCCACCAAAAGTGTAAATTAATTTCAGTTGCTCTACATTATTACTACTCTAAATATTGCCTGTATTTCAAACTTAGCCACTGCAAGTATCTCATTGCAGATAAGGTGTGCATTCCTCTGCTTTCCTGTGGCCACTTGGTAATCTTTTGTTTAGTGCCATTCAGTCTCACCCATTTTTATGTTGGGTTGTTTGCTTTTAATTGTTACTTTTAGGAGTCCTTTATATTCTGCATATGAATTCTTTGTCTGATATATGTAGTGCAAATAATTTCTCCCACTCTGGCTTGCCTTTTCCTTCCCCTAATAGTGTCTTTTGATGAACAGAAGTTCTTAATTTTAATGTAATCCAATTTATCCTGTTTTTCTTTTATGATTAGTGTTTTTCTGTCCTGTTTAAGAAATCTTTGCCTATTCCAAGGTCATGACATATGCTCCTAAGTTTTCTCCTAAAAGCTTTATTTTTTTTTACCTTTCACATTTAGATCTACAATCCAACTAGAATTGAATTTTGTCGATGGTATGAGATAAAAGGTTCAACATTCATTTGTTTCCAAATGGATATCCAATTGACCCAGCACCATTTATTGAAAAAAATAATTGTCATCCTCTCCCCATTGCACTGTAGTGTCATCTTTGTCAAACATGAGGTGACCCCATGTGTTTGGATCTGTTTCTGAATTGTAGTCTGTTCCATTGGTTCATTGTCTGTTTTTGCACCAATACCAATTTACTAGTCATTACTATGTCTGGTAGTTTAGATCTTCCAAGTTATGTTCTTCTTCAAGATTGCATTGGCTATTCTAAACCCTTCACATTCTGCATACATTTTAGAATCAGCTTTTCAAATTATACACACACACACACACACACACCCTGGCTGTGATAGTTAATTGAGATTGCTTTGATTGTATAGATAAATTTTTGAGAATTCTGACATCTTTATACTATTCAGTCTTCTAATCCATCAATATGGTATTTGCCTCCTTTCAGGTAGTCTTTAATTGATCTTAATAATGTTTTGTAGTATTTGGTATAGAAGTTTTAAATGTCTTTGTCTGATTTTCTACCAAGCTCTTGATATATTTTATTCCTTTGTAGGTGAATAATTTTTAGTATTTTATTTTCCATCTTTTGTTGTTGGTGTATAAAAATATAATTGACTTTTATTTATGTCTGAATGATATGTCTTTTTCTATACTTTTACTTTTATGTTTTCTGTGTCCGTATATTTAAAATGAATCTCTTGTAAGAAATCTATTGTTGTGGTTTTCTTTAAACCCAATCTGACAATCTTTGTGCGTGTGTGTGTGTGTGTGTGTGTGTATGTGTGTGTATAACGGAGTTTTGAATCTCACTTATTTTTGCTTGAATAACATTTCAGGACAGTATACATAAATATACATAATTTTTTGATATGACTATAAGTAGCAATGATAATGGTGCCTACTCCATAGGGGTTTTGTGAGAAATAAATTATGAATTTTTAAAAACTTATAATAATATTTAGAATATAGTTAGCACTCAGTAAACTAGCAGTTATAATTTTTATTACAGATATTTAATTTTTCCTAAATCTTTGCTATTTCAAATAATCAGCCATGAACATCCCTGTGCTATTTGTTATATCATACTGTTATCGCTACACTCTTCCACAGCTGTGTTGTTAAATGTGCATATTTACAATTTTCATAGATAATGACAAATTTTTTTCTTTCTCCTATAAAATGCATCGCTTTTATTAATTAGCCTAGAAAACTTTTATTTGTAGTAAGAACCTCAAAAATTTCTTGGTACTTACATGCAACTCTCTGATTTGTTTGTGTTTAATAAAACTGATCTGTCATTCATGTACTGAGGACTTATACATATCAGGCACCATAGAAAAGTTGTATCACATAACTAGTAAATGTTGACCAAGAATCGAGTGTAGTTTGGTTTGAATCCAAAGCCTATAGTCTTAAACACTATGCTATGATTCTTCTAAGAGCAAATCTCTCTTCTCACTTTATTCTTGCAACAAGGGAAAATGGAAAAGTTAAGTGGCCTGCCCAAAGTCACATAAGAGATGGCTTTCTAATTTTTAATTTAAGATTTAATTTTAAATTCTTGTCAGCAGTAGCTTTGCCTCGGACTTTCTTTCTACTTCGAAACCACAGACACAGAGAAAACTCAATAAATGACAGCAACCTGACTGACTGACTAATTTCTCTGACCACACAGGTTCTGCAAGACTATAGCTGTAGATAGCTCACATGTTGGCCTTGAGCAAATACCTTGACATTTCTTGCATCTTTTAGTTTCTTAACAAAAGTGAACAAGTCTGTACCTGTGTTTGTAAGTTAGAATGAAAAAATAACATGCATTACCTATAAATAAATCAGTTTATTAATTAAGAAAGCACATCACAGCATAACTCTATTGATAGCTGCTACTTCCTTACATAACTGAGTGTTTCCCTTCCCCTAATCATGATCTAGGCTCTCTTGATAATCCTTCACGTTCACCTTCACTGATAGGATAAAATAAAGTTGGGGTATTGCCCCAGGATTCTTATCACCGTTCCTTATGGGTTTCTTTATTTTATGTCCAGGTTATCATCTCTTTTG
This sequence comes from Balaenoptera borealis, assembly GCF_965194805.1. NCBI lineage: Eukaryota > Metazoa > Chordata > Mammalia > Artiodactyla > Balaenopteridae > Balaenoptera > Balaenoptera borealis. The sequence goes on along the minus strand of NC_138864.1, from coordinate 56,046,270 downwards.
GACATATTGTTCTTCAATAACCTGCTCAGTCAAAAGTCTGAAGTAACTTAATTTGTAAACAACAATAACAACAAATATATTCCTCTTTTTCTTTTCCTGAATCAGTAGGGTTTTCCCATTCTTATGACATAAACCTACTCGCCGTCACCAAATGCCATGTAACATTTTGAGCTATAGCATTTGCCTCCCAATAAGCTTTTTTAATCAGGTCAGGAGGCATTATGCATCACACACGGAGCTGAAAAATAACATTCACCAGCTTCACGTAGGCTTGGCTATTGCATTATAAATTCCTGCAATAGAGGATGGTAACAGTAGTATCAAGTCCCAACCATTCTTTACCATCTAGAGAGCACTTCATGTTTCTTGCTTATGTATAACGGTATTTTTAATCGTTGTGTCACTCAAATACAGCAAGTATTGATTTGGTATCTAAAATACTTCATTATTCTGGAATAGTTTTTCTATTTCAGAAGCAACCACAAAGGTTGCTAATTTTTCTCTTGAGGAGAAATAGAATGAAAATTCAATAGAAATGCTGATTGACACAAGTATGTTACTCCTCCTTTGTAGTTTTCCATAAAAAATGGGGAATCATGCCCTTTTTCATCCAACACACTTTTGATAGGTAGAAGTAAAAGTATTTGCAAATCATTAAGAATTGATCCATCACTTTTTAGAAGGAAATGAATGGTTACACTTACATTAAAAAGCAAAGCTTTATTATTACAATAACAACTCAATTCAAACTCCTTTGATTCAGGTATTAAACTCATAGTTTGATAAAGTGAAAGAACACTGGAATGGAAACTAAATGCCTGAGATCAAGACTCATCTTTTACTGTAACTTGGTGTTGACTTTGGGAAGTTACTCAACCTCTTTCTGCTTTTTGCATCCTCACTTGTAAAATGAAAGTTAAATTACAGAAGTCCCTTCTAGCTGTGAGAGTCCATACCATTATTCATAATAAAGAAGTAATTTCTGTAAAATCTTAGAATTTAGATTTCTATCTTTTAAAAGTTTGATTATTCTATAACCCCAGAAATAAAGTAATTGTATACTGATATCCCACTAACTGTTGCCCTTACCAGGATTAAGAACTATAACATGTTTTTCCAAAGCTACAGCAATTCTACTATGGTGCTTTTTCTTAAAATTTTGCCTTAGGCTAATAAATTATATTTTCCAATTAAACCTTAACAATGTATATATAATCAGGAGTCATTAAACAGTCACTCAACAAACACAAGTTTAGGTGTTTGTTGAAAAAATTACATCTGTAAAGTCAATTTGACCCAAAAAATTAAGTCAAGCATGAATTATCTGTTTATCATCTATTTATCTATCTACTGTGTTGTGCTTGTGTATTCGTTTTGTTGTATTGTATTTTAGTGAAGATTATAGACACTTTTGTCATTTGATTTACCCACCACCTGAGATAAAATTGATTTCATTGTTATTTTCTTCCTGGGTCCATCCTTTGCACTGGGGTAGTAGAAAGAATAGGATCATCAGGGAACCTAAACGCAGTCTCAGCAATTCACTGCCAAAGGCAATTCGCTAACTTCTAGTTCACCTCACAGGGTTATCAGGAGAGTGAATAAGTTAAATGAATGCATTTTGTAAATTGTAAAGTGCTAAACAAATGCAAAGTAGCGGGCCTCCCTGGTGGCGCAGTGGTTGCAAATCCGCCTGCCAATGCAGGGGACACAGGTTCGAGCCCTGGTCCGGGAAGATCCCACATGCCGCGGAGCAACTAAGCCCGTGTGCCACAACTAGCCTGCGCTCTAGAGCCCGCGAGCCACAACTACTGAGCCCGTGTGCCACAACTACTGAAGCCCACGCGCCTAGAGCCCGTGCTCCGCAACAAGAGAAGCCACCGCAGTGAGAAGCCCGCGCACCGCAACGAAGAGTAGCCCCCACTCGCCGCAACTAGAGAAAAGCCCGCGCACAGCAGTGAAGACCCAACACAGCCAAAAATAAATAATAAATAAAATAAATAAATTTAAAAAAAAAAAGGTCTTTAAAAAAAATGCAAAGTAGCATAATGCTAATTGTGAATTCCTCACTCAAGCTATTAACTCATTCACATATACTCAGCAGATATTTTGAGTACCTGCTATATGGCATGCCCTGTTCTCAGCACTGGCAATCAGCAGTCAAAAAGTCAGACAAGGAAAGTCTGAGAAACTGTCACAGCAGAAAGGAGCCCAAGTAAACATGACGAATAAATGTAATATATTATCCTGGATAGGATTCTGGAACAGAAAAGGACATTAGGTAAAAACTAAGGAAATCTGAATAAATGATAAACTTTAGTTAATAGTAGTGTATCAATATTGCTTCATTAATTACAACAAATTTATTATGCTAATATAAGTTGTTACTAACAGGAGAAGCTGTGTGAGGGAGGGGAGGTGGAGAGGGAGATACATGGGAACTCTCTGTAGTATCTGCTCAAATTTTCTGTAAACCTAGAATTGTTCTAAAAGCCAAAATCAATTTTTAAAAAAGGCAGACAAGACTCTCACGGAGCAATGGGAAGAAAAACATTAAAAAGTAATAAACAAATGATTTCAGGTGGTCATGACTGTTACCACAAAAATGACATAAGGTGCTGTGACAGTTGAGGAACAGTTATAAATGGACCTCTCTCTGAGGAGTGATTTTCCCTCTGAAATCTGGATAAAAAGACAGCCAACAAGATCACCTAGGGAAAAGTATTCCCTTCCATAGGAACAGCAAATACAATGACTCTAAGGAAGGGACCAACTTCAAATGTTTGAGAAACAGAAATAATCTGTGAGGCTGATGTGTAACGAGCACTGGCAAATGTGAGGTGAGATAAGTTCAGAGAAGTAGGACTTGCATTCTCCAGAAAGCCATAGAATGTTCTAGAATTTTGTTTTTTTGGGTTTTTTTTTTTTTTTTTTTTTAGCCATGGGCAGCATGTGGGATCTTAGTTCCCCAACCACGGATCAAACCCGTGCCCCCTGCAGTGGGAGTGTGGAGTCTCAACCAGTGGACCACCAGGGAAGTCCCCCTGTACTAGAATTTTGGAGTAGTATAGACTAAGGATGTTGTTCACATAAAATGGTGCAGCTACTTCTGTCCTAAAAAGATTTAGAGTAAATCCTGGGGGCCAACTGCTCTGTACAGGTTAATAAAAACTTCATGACACCTACATGCTATTTCCTGAAGTCTTGTTTTGGTGAAGCTGGACTTCAAAGGAGAAATCATAACCAACATGTTTTCATCATTAGCTAAAAGCCAGCTTCCTTTGTGCAAGTACCAGAAAAGAGCTTCAAATGTTCTGCCCATCAGTTTTCTCAGACAGCATTTCTGTTCATGAGAAGGTAAACTACCCAACGTCTAAAGTCGTCACCATTATGTCTACATTGCCCTGGCAGTTTTTTTGCAGTAATAGGTGTCACTAAGAGGTAGCTGGGGAGCTCTAAGACCTACTTGCTTCAAAGGACCCTTGAATCATCCAGTCCATCAACCACAATTGTGTCCTAGTCCCTCCTTCCGCTCACCCTGCCCAGCACAGATTTAAGCCTGTTTTCAAGGAAGGCAATATAGCAGCAGCCTTTTGTCATTGCCCTTGCCTTGGCTTCCTGCCCTAGCCTAAGAGAAGCAGCACCCCCAAACCCTGCCTTGGCCAGCATGCAGGTGCTTTTCACTTCTTTAAATCAAATTCTGATGATTCAACTTTGTGAAAACAGGCATCAAAGAGAGAGTAGCAAGAACACTGCATTGGGAGTCAAGAGAACAGAGTTCAAGTTTAGAAGCTGCCACTTTCAGAGCCTCAATTCCCTGAGGTGTGCAATCAGGACAAAAGTCATTCCCTGCCGTTCTGACAAGGTGTGGTGGGAATCAAGTCGCTCTTATCCATGGAAAGTGCTTTGTGAACCTAAGCTGCTATATATAAATGGAAAGAGTGAGAAATGGAGTCGTTTCAAATTGGAGAGTGTGTTTTAATTGACCATCAGTTACAGGAAGAGCACTGAGGAAGCATGGTAGGGGGGCTGGGAGTGTGAAAAATAAACCCTTTGCCCTTAAAGAGCTAGGAATTACACTAGAGTGGAGGTCCATGCATTCAGGGGCCACTGTACTACACAACTCTAGGGGGTGCCATTTGCATTGTGGTCTAAGCATATATTTGAAAGAATTAAGTGATAATGTATGTTAACATCAATTAAAGGATAAGCAGTACGTACTGTTAGGAGCTCAGTGGCTGGAGACATTGAAAAAAGATGAATAGAAATGATGGGACTTCAGCTATTTGGTAGAAGAGGAAACATACTCATGGGAAAGAGGCTAGAGACAAAAGACCTTTCGTAAAATTAAGAGTGTAAGAATCATTGGGTATGTTTTCATCAAGAGGAAGAGAATATGATGTGACTTTCTTGCTCTTTTCTTAAATTTCTATTCAAAATATGGGAATAGTTTAGGGACTTAAAATATTGTGGCACCCGCCTTTTCTTTTTCAACTCAAAAACAACTCTAAGTATCTGTGGGAAAGGCCAGAAGTACAAAGGGCAAACACCTAAAATCTTTGTGTTCATCTTGTCTTTTTATTGACCTATGATCTGTTCACTTCTGGTCCTCATCCAATGTTGAAGGGATGACATAAACGTCTTTTGGAACCTTTATATGTGTTCAAACTCAGAACAAGCCTTATGGTTGCTGTTGAGCTAAAGATTCGGTATCTCTTAGAACATATTTTTCAGTAACTCTGGCCACTCAGTTGTGTGTGTGTGCACCTGTGCACACGCACATTTGGGGTTTTACATCCCACTGTCCATGAAAAGCGTTTTACTCTTCAAAAAGGTAAAGACATTTAGGGCTTCTCTAGGCCCAACATTTCTTAATATTACAAAACATTAGAGTTGAATTAAATAATTTAGTTAAATTTTAATTAAATTTGTAATTCTCAAAATTAAATTTTCTTCTAGGTGTGTTACCTATATCTGAGTAAATAGATGAATGTAAAAGCCATAAGCATCTCTGTAAAACTCGGTCAGTCAAGATGAATTTTTACTGTGGTCATTTTTTTCTCCCCTTTTATTATTTAAAAAAAAAATGTCCCCCCCGTTTTGTGGTTGATGTTTTATTTTAATATCTGATTTGAAAATAGATGTGTCCCATATGAATTTTACGGAGAAATCTGCTTTCTTTCATCACAGCTTCTCAGCGTTGATAGATTGGCTGGGAATTTTTCTTTCTTTCTTTTTTAAACATTTTTTAAAAATTTATTTTATTTATTAACTTTTGGCTGCGTTGGGTCTTCATTGCTGCCCACGGGCTTTTCTCTAGTTGCAGGGAGCAGGGGCTACTCTTCATTGTAGTGCGCGGGCTTCTCATTGTGGTGGCTTCTCTTGTTACGGAGCATGGGCTCTAGGCATGTGGGCTTCAGTAGTTGTGGCTCGTGGGCTCTAGAGTGCAGGCTCAGTAGTTGTGGCGCACGGGTTTAGTTGCTCCGCGGCCTGTGGGATCTTCCCGGACCAGGGCTCGAACCCGTGTCCCCTGCATTGGCAGGCGGATTCTTAACCACTGCGCCACCAGGGAAGCCCTTGGCTGGGAATTTTTCGTCTGATCATTCTTGTGTTACCCATAAGAGGAGAGGGAGACAATGTGAACCAACATTCTGATGTTTTGAGGATAAAGATTTGGCAGTGGAGTTTTGTCACCACATCTCTTTTCTCTTCTTCCTTGGAGTTTTCCGCAAAAGCCGAAGCAGTGAACTTATTCAACACCTGCATCTTCAACAACCAGAGCAGTATAATTACCTTTCTTGAATATTCTATAGAATTGTCAAACAGCAATTTTCTTTTAGAAGACAGTCTTTTAAATAATGTCGTTTACATACAGAGTTTAATATCTCTTAAGCTAAAAATCTAATTACAAGAATCTGAAATTTACTGCATGTTTATAATTTGCTCTTTATAAAATTACTAAATCAGGGCATCTTTAACATACATTCTGAAGCAGAAAAAATACATTAGTGAGACAAAATTAAATATTTTGGAATTTCTTGAATATCTGTTGATTTCTGTTAATATTACCATATTAACACTATTTGGTATTTTATTGCATTTCTCTTGATTCAAGCTGTTTGTGGAGAGAGGTGGCTCACAGCGACATGATTTATCAAGATCATCTGATGTCATCATTTCCTCTTTGCAAATGAAAAGTACCAGTATTTTAAAAAGGACTGCCATTGTACCTATGTATAGATGGCATATTCAAGCAAGCTGAGACAATTCTTCCAATGGACACACTAGATAGTAATGCCAATAATAAACAATAAGATTAGGATTTAGGCAGTGTAGTGCCATTTGATAAAGCGGCTCATGCCCAGGATGTATAAACACTTATCATTTTTGTCATCCTGATTTGATAATTTTTGAAGTGCAAATGGGATTGTCAACCATTGGCAGCAGTGGTACTTCAAAATTCTACTACAAGGTGAATGTTAAAGTGGAAAATTCAACATATCACCACATTATTTCATTCTGGTACAAGCTCTAAATTAATGTTATGAAATGTTATGAGCATACCAATAAAACTACCGCTTACAAAACGTAAAGAGTATCTTTTATAATCTCCAAATTGTCACTCTGGCAGTTCCTCTGTTGCCCCACGTTATTCTCAGAATGTCTAGTCTGCTACATTTTCCTTCTGTGCTTCTGTTCAGGATTTCTGTTCTCTATGCCAGTTTGTGTCCAGGATTCTGCAAATCTTTTGTATCTTTTTCTAAGCATGTTCTCTAGGACAAAGCTATTCATCCTGAAGTCTAATGTACAACCTTCCCAGGCTCTTCCTCAAAAGCACACTCTACCATTCTAAACACACACACACACACACACACACACACACACACACACACACACTTAAAAAAGAATTTTAATAGAGTCTCACATTGCATTGTTTTGAATTTCCATCAACTGTCTAAACTAGTTCATACCATTACATTCTATAGAAATGTAACTGTCATGTAAAATAATTTTTATACTGTTTGTATCTTGGTCATATACAATATGATTTTTGTGCCTGAAATCTTAAATATGCCAGTAGGAAGAACCACAAAGTCTGAAATGCTGGAAATGTATTCTTTATGCTGTGACACTCAGTTTAAATCTTGACATTTCCTGTTAGGAAAATAACATTTGAAAAAGGAAATGATACTCAAAATATTCCACCTATTCATGAACAATTCTCAATAGCCATATTTTATTACATAAAACAGTGCAATCCTCATTTCTCGCCTGTATTTCTAGGTCCTTTATAAAATATTCACGTATGATGCTAGATATGTGTGAATGTAGGTTGTGTATATTTCACATGCAAACACCGGAGAGCAAAAATAGCATTTTCATTCAACTTATATATGGACATAATGTCACTAAACAACAAGCGATTCTCTCTCTCATTTTTTCACTTTGCCTTCCAAGCCACTGCTTTATATTTTATAGGGTTTCTCCCATACTATCTTAACTGGATTAGAGAGTAAGGACAAGTTTTCTCCATTACAAAATTCTCATTTAATCCTTATCCACACTTAATTTATCAAATTAAATCGGACAAGATTGATGCCAGGGCTTTTCAAGCTGGACATCGTGTGTAAAATCGGCAGACAAGGGTTTGTAAAGGGTGCCCACCATGACTTGTCATAGCATCTTGCCTAAGCCTCAGCTGCCCTTCCGTCGATCCAGGCGGGGTCAGGATGCTTCTTGGTGTTACACTGTGGGCTCTGCGGGGAAACAGAGCAGCTACACAGCCTCCAGCAGAGTTACTTATTACACCCTCGGCCCCCTTCACCTGCCCCAGCCATTCAAAATAACATCACACCATAAAATATTCATGAACCGCGCAATGCTGCAGCCAGGGCTCGCTACTGCAGGTGGCTGTTACATCAGTAATTGCCCAATACTTCCCTCCACAGCGTAAAATTGTTTTCATTATGTGTCATGAACACAGAGCCAAGCAAAGCCCTCTTGAGTGGTTTCCCAAGGGCTGGAGGGAGGTGGTACTTAAACAGGCGCTTTTTGGCTTAGATTTCAAAAAAAAAAAAAAAAAAAAAGAAGCCAGTGAAAGCTCATCATTAACTCTCCTTCGAAGTGCAACAAAAAGCAGAAGCTCATGCAAAACTCCTATAAAGATTATCCTAAATGTCTCAGTTACGAGGAAGAGCTTTAGGGGCTTTAGCAGGACTTAGGATACTTCAAGCTGCTTCAGCAGAGAAGAGAATAACTTTCCACCTGACTGAAGTTCCCATGGAGTGCGGAGCTGGGGGATAAGCAGGTTTCAGCAATAAACTCCTGCATTGTGAGGCAATAATGCCCAGCCAGGTCCCCCCATTTTGATTCAAGGGTGTCTTTTTCTTTCCCCCCTGTGGAGGACTAATCACAGCTCCACTTTGTTTAATTGCAGCAAAGAGAGAAATGTGTTTAAGAAGTCATTCTGGACCCCTTTAAATGAATGCTGGGGTTCTTCAAGGACAACAAACAGGATGCATAATAAATAAGATTTAATTTTCAGATCAAAATAGGCCAAGTTAAAGATTTTTAGTGACGGCTCTAGGAGAGATGCTGCCGAAAAGAGAACAGAAAGTGGGGAAAAAAAGATGGGGGGAGCAACAAGTGGGATTAAAGTCTTGGTTTTTATGTAGCACAAGCTGCTTCTGCATGGGGGGAGGGTCCTTACAGGAATAGAATCTTTACAGATTTGGGAGCTACTAGCTTTCCCTAGCATTGTGATTCTGATTTAGAAAGAAGGAAGGAAAGAAAGAAAGAAAGAAAGGAGAGAAAGAGAGAAAGGGAAAGGAAGGAAGGGAGGAAGGAAGGAAGGAAGGAAGGAAAGAGGGAAGGGGGAAAGGGAAGAAAGAAAGGGAAGAAAGAAAGAGGAAGGAAAGATTCTTCTTATAAACGTCATCAAACCTTGATAATTGACAGAGAATGGCCTGCCCTCATTTTCCTGCTCTGGCCTAGCAAAGTCGGGTGCAGTGTGTCCCTTGAGATGGCCCCAGGGTCATGAACTCCCTGGGGGTGGGGTTGGGAGGAAAAGCATTTATCCATCACATGCTTTCTTTCTGAGTCTGACACAACTAAACCACAGACCAAATGATTGGGAAGCACCCTTTTTCATTAATTTAAAGTCTATTTATTTCTTCCCATTCTGGGCTTCAGAACCTCTCTTAAAGGAAAGCTAACTATATCCCTCTAGTAAGATGTGCATTAGTTGACCTATATCACTGTCGTTAGAAACTGTTTACCATGGATGAGATGACAAAATCATCCAGTTATGCAGCTATCTGAAATGGTCTTATCGAACTTGAAAATGTGTAATATGAATCCCCCACGTTCAATGGCCTGTACATTTCTGATTTGTCTTTTTTTTCCCTCAAAGGAGTTTTCATCAACTCATCTAGAGAGAGATTTTAAATCTTCAAAAAAAATTTTATGGCACACTTTTGGTAGTATTTTCTTTTACTAACACAGTATCCATTGATAACAAATCGACCATAGATAACTGTCAGTGTCATAAATTGAAGAAGGCAATGGGCATAAAACCTCTCATGAGCATCTGCTGAAGGGGGTTTTCCTCTGGGTTAAATGGAAGATGTGAGGTTATTTAGCATCTTGCAAAAACAATATAGAGTGTGTGTGTGTGTGCGCGCGCGCGCGCCCACCATATACATATGTATCATGAATGATGGATTTCCTTTGCATCTGGTAACTACTGACTTTTTTTTTTCCTGAATACAGCAAATGACTGTTTCAAAATGAAAAACCACTATGTGTTTGAATGTTGTATTATGCCTAGTCCTTTTTTGAGTGAAAGGCGGCTTTTAAAAGTTAGGTATATCATTGCCAAAAAGGGGCTAAATAGCATTGTCAGCATTTTGAGAAGGAATAGGTCCTTTTTCCCCTTCCTTCTCAAACTCCTTTCTGGACAGCTGTTAGTGACTTAGCGAACTTTTCATATGGATATGTATGTTAATGGCAGGCAATGAACTGGAGATGAAGAGGCCCAAACACAGGCCCAGCTCTTCAGTACACATCAAAAGCCTTTACAAAAGGAGCAGTAAAAGAGGCATCGATGGCGGAGCCTTCACTTTTGTACCCTGAATTAGTTCTGCAAGCAATGAAACTGATCTTTTCTCCTTGCCAGAAAAGTCTGCTGATTTTTGTGAGTGCTCATTAGCACAAGAGGCATTTGTGAAGATAATTGACTGACGCTGATACTGCTGGCTGTCACAACAGTGCCAGCCAGCAGTGTATGTGCATTTTAATAGTTGTATTTTCTTTCTTCCTTAGACTTCATGGTTTCTAAAAGATACCCGTCTTCCAAAGGTTTACACTCTTATCTGAAGCAGATTTTTAAAATCTTTCCTTTGAAAACTGACAGCCAAGCTTACTTTAATAAATGTTGTGTCTTTGCGCAGTACCTGCTGTTTACACGTATGCATGACTTAAAAGGTCTCAGCTCTTAAATGCATGCAACTGGACAGAAATTATGCAGAAGGAGACCCAAAGTATTTGATCAGATGAACATTCAGGCAATGGTGTATACCATACGATTCCTGGAATACAAACTGTCATTCTGGAGGAATAATAAGTAAAATGATATTCCATTATCATCATAAGCAACCACAGTGATTTAATAAATTTTGAAACTTTTTATGGTTTCCACTTTGGAGACATGTTCTCAAAATTAGAAAATTTCAAAAGAAGATATGGGGGCAGTGGAAGTGTTCTTGGAAATCCTAACTTGCTATGTTTTGACATGAGACTCTCTCCTGTCAATGGTACCAGCCAGAATGGACTTCAAGGTATAAAAGTGTAGATTTCAGGGGACAGTTGAATCTATGTGCTCACGGTGTCAAGGAATTCAACATCAAACATGATGTGAACATTCCTTTTCACTGAGTTCTTGATGACAGTTCACAACATATGGTAGAAACCTGTATTACTTGGTTGACATATGCCTTTCTCTTTTCTGAAGGAACTTCTAAGACATTTACTTTAATTATACATTTATCTGTTCTTTGTATAGAAGAACACATCTGGGAAGTTGTGTGTCATTGCATCAAAACACAGATTTTGCCATGTGTGTTGTCCCAAATGAATAGTATATCATAGCGATAAGCTAAGTCTTCTGTAGTATATACATATATTAAGCTGCTGAAGGACTTTGTACATTGAATATTCTCAAAATACCATTTTTCTAAAGCACTTCAGAATCCTGCCTAGTTGTAACATTTCACGTAGAGAATGTTATCTTTGAGAGAGAAATAAGTTATTTTCTCAAGTTAAGGGTGACAGAATGAGTTGAGTGAATGCAAGAGTCACTTCTGCACTATCACCGCTTTAGAATGAAAATGAGTTGTCTATTTTACCCTCCGGAATGTATGTTCTAGCAGCTCAGCTCACTGATAAGCCAGGTTGCTCTGAAAGGGCTCCAGGGAGGGTCAACATGTTGGTCATTTTGCTGAACTTGCTTACGAATCTGCTCTTGATTTCTCAAAATATAGCTGTTGTGTCAACATTTTCTGAAAAGTTAGCCATTGAATCCTTGATGTTTCACCTTAATGGGGTTGTATATGTTCACATCACAGGCAGATACCAAGTTAAAGCATATCAGGGAAAGAATCAAAATTCTCTTGGCATTCTTTTCTGCCATTTGGCTTTCCTTGCATGATAATCTGATAAGCAGGAAGCTGGCCGTCTTTCCAAAGGTGAAGGGTGGGGTGTACTATGATGGGGTGTGTTTGGGGGTTGAGACTCTTCCATTTCTGTGCTAATGAATGCAAAGAGGAGATCTGAATGACACATGGACATTTTCTTTACCAAACTATCACATAAAATCATATTTGAGGGCTTCCCTGGTGGTGCCGCCATTAAGAATCTGCCTGCCAATGCACGGGACACGGGTTCGAGCCCTGGAACAGGAAGATCCCACATGCCGCGGAGCAACTAAGCCTGTATGCCACAACTACTGAGCCTGTGCTTTAGAGCCTGTGTGAGCCACAACTACTGAGCCCGCGTGCCACAACTACTGAAGCCCACGTGCCTAGAGACTGTGCACCACAAGGAAGAGTAGCCCCCGCTCCTCGCACCTAGAGAAAGCCTGCGCACAGCAATGAAGACCCAACACAGACAAAAAAAAAAAAAAAATCATATTTGAGAAAAAGGTGCTCAGAGAAAAATAATCCACATGTGATGCCGAGGAAAAGCACTGTGTCCAAAAACAGATAGGAAATAGGAAAAACAGATAAATAAGAAAAAGAAGAAAATACCCACTTCGTAGGTCATTATGCTTCCCTCTTCAGAGATAATTAAACTCATATGGGGAAGCGTAATGGGTATAATGTCTTTAATGATTATTAACTCTCTTTCAAATGCCAATAGTCTTGTTTCTCTTCAGATCACATAAATCTTTCACCTTTTGCAAATGTCAAATGTTGCAACAAGAGGTAACAGAATTGCAGTTAAAACCCACATAGCATGAATGTTGCCTAGTCATCGGTGGAAACCATTTTTGTACAAACGTATTTTAGACCAATGAGATCCAGTGTCTATAATGAAATCATTTATGTTGGAGAAACATGATGAAGGCTTGTAATCTTTCTAATATGAATAACTTTCACCACCAATTTTCTAAATGAGTTTGTCATTATCATCTACTTCTTTAAGTGTTTTATTCATTTAATAGATAGGAATGCATATATAATAGAATATCTTTGTATATTTTTAAATGAAGAAAAGAAGAGACCAGCCAGTTAAGAGAAGTCAAATATGGAGGAGATTACTAATATGATCATTAGAACACATTTGCTGATAGATGAAAAATGGGAGAGAGTCTTTAAAAATGGCCAAGTAAACAATGTATCTGAATATATATATATTTTTTTTTTTAAATATTTATTTATTTATCTATGGCTGTGCCGGGTCCTGGTTGTGGCACACGGGATCTTTGTTGCGGCATGTGGTCTTCTTAGCTGTGGCAGGCGAGCTCTTAGTTGCGGCATGCAGGATCTAGTTCCCCGACCAGGGATCGAACCCTGGCCCCCTGCATTGGGAGCACGGAGTCTTACCCACTGGACCACCAGGAAAGTCTCTGAATATATTTTTAAGCAGTGAATATATTCTGGGAAAGATATATGTTTGGTGAATTCACATAATCCAAGTCATGACATAAATACACAAAGAGAACTTACTATGTAATGTAGGATTTGCAAACCCCCAGCCTTAGGAGAGTAGAACAGCAACATAAGTGAAAAAGGCATGTTGTCTAAAAGCTACAGCCTCTCCTAATTCACTGAGGAATAGAGAACCCAATAGTACAAGATTTTCTGATTTTTCGAGAAGAGTCAGAAATCTGGATTAATTTTATGTGAAATTACTTGATTTTAAACTCTTGGCAACTAATTTTAAAACGTACATGTAAAACATGCCGATGGGGGTGAATTCTGCCTACTGCCATATAGTTTGCAGCTTCTGATTTAAAGAAGTCTTAGAGATGAAATTTTTTTCATGTAAATAAAATTCTATAATGGAAATAAATATACCCCCTTTTAAAATTTTTTAGTATATATTTTATAAATAAATATTTTTACAAAGGAGTATTTCTGCACCAGTAATGCAGTGTTTTCATTGTTCCACTGGGTGCTATGTGCCTATTTAAACAATTTCATGGTGCTCATAGAGACCATGAACAATAAATGTTGATGCAGAATTCAAGTAGAATATGGTAGAGATGATGTTTTAGACACAAATCATTAGTATTTACTCCATCATTTCACAATGTTTTAATCCAAATGATTGGAATATAAAAAGCCCTTGTGATCAGTCATTTAATTTTCCAAATTGTAGTCCACAAAGTATACAGTTCCCTATCACTAGCAAGCTATAGATGGATATATCACAATCCCTGTCCTCAACACATTGGCAAACCCCTGATAAGCATGTGTGTACACATGTGGGATGTGTGTGTGTGTAAGTATTTTACCATCTTGCTATTCACAGCATGGTCCCTGGGAGCTTGTTAGAAACGCGATGTCCCAGGACCCACCCGAGACCTACTGAACCAGAACCTGCCGCTTAACAAGACCCCTAGGTGGTGTGTATGCACAATAAAGATTGACAAGCCTTGCTATAGCAAAAATTGTAACAAACAGCTAACCACTGAAGAGAGAGGTCGCTACCAGCTGTGGGGCCTCAAGAAGATGTCAAGAGAAAGTTGACCTTCAGTTAAAAAAATGAAAGCTGACAAAAGCCAGAGAAATGCCCTTTCTTATGTGGATTCACATAGCAGTGAGGACATTTGATTTACAGGTGCCCTCAACTCCAAATCTGGCCACCCAGGAACCCTTCCACCCAGGTTCAGCCACCTGCCAGGAATCCTTCCATTGACCCTAGCCCTTTCTCCTGTCAGTGGTGTGGTGTCAGTGCATCAGCCCAGGCCATGATGGTGTAGTTTTTCATTCCCAAAAAAGGATTTGGTCAGTTGACGTAGTTGGCCTGTTGATAGCATCATTAAATATTTTTAAATGCCACTGAGTGAATAGTATTTATCAAGCTTACAGACTCAGAAGTATATTCCAGAGCTGTAAAAATTTTCAGTAGTGTTAAAATGGATCTGATTTAAATCATAAACTTTAGAATATATTTAAGAGATTATCTGTACCAGTGACCTTCTAACTTATTTCTCTCTCTCTCTTGCTCTCTTTGTGTGTGTGTGTTTGTGTGTGTATATATACATATATAGATCTTCCTCGACTTATGATGGGTTATGTCCTAATAAACCCATCCTAAGTTGAAAATATCATGTCTAAAATGTATTTAATACACCTAACCTACCAAGCATCATAGCTTAGCCCAGCCTACCTTAAACATGCTCAGAACACTTCCATGCAGCCTACAGTTGTGCAAAATCATGTAACACGAAGCCCATTTTACAATAAAGTGTTAAATATGTCATGTAACCTACTGAATACTGTACTGAAAGTGAAAAACAGAATGGTTGTGTGGGAAGAGAATGGTTGTACGTGTACTGGTTGCTTACCCTTGTGATCCTGTGACTTACTGGGAGCTGAGGCTCACTGCTGCTGTCTGGCATCGTGAGAGAGTATAGTACTGCGTATTGCTAGCTCGGGAAAAGGTCAGAATTCAAAGTTCAGTTTCTAATAAATGTGTATCACTTTTGCACCATAGTAAATTCGCAGAATCCTAAGTTGAATCGTCAGAAGTCAGAGACCATCTGTAATATATATTTTATATGATATATATGTATAAATATCATACTAGAATATAAGTTCCACCTTGACAAGAGCTTTTATCTGTTTTGTTCACCTGATTTTGATGTCCATTAAATAGACATTGAATATTTGTTGAATGTAACTATTTTTTTTCTCCACTGAGTGACATGGATCCTTCTTATGTGTGGAGTACTCTCTTTTCTAACCTGTTTTATTTCATTAGAAAACAGGGACAGTGGCCTATGAAAGGTCACAAGCTGCAGTTTGCACGTACGGCTGGGCTCTACCGCCGTGTGCCGTGGATGTCCTAAGGGAAGGAAGGGGACCTGCAACTAGAGGAGCTCAGTTTTATCTGCTGGAGTTCCCTGTAAGATCTCAGCAGAAAAAAAGATTCCAATATTGAAAAAGAAGAGGCCTGAAAACTACTACTCACAGTCAACTTCCAAGTTGAATGAAACACTAAATTAATGCATTGTCTTGTTTTTCGCATGAAGCTAGGGAAGGGCTGAGAAGGTAAGGGGCGTACCTCAGGTTTGACAAAGAGTTACCGAGGCACGGCCAGAACAAGTCCTTCCATCTTTCCACTACTGAATAAGTTGAGATTGTGAAAGCCTGGAGAGCTGTGAATTTGGTACACACCAACAAAAGTAGAGGCTTCACCATACCACACCACCTCCACATTTGTGTCACACTGGAGTATGTGGTTTGCCATTTTCAGCCGATACCCTTCTTTTGGGGCAGAGTGGGGTTGTGTTAATTAGAATTATTGCTCAAATGTGTATCCTTAGTATGCCTTTAAAAATTTATCTACTGACATTTGTAAATCCTCAGTAGAAGTATAAGTTAGTATCTTTTTATCTTCAGTGGCAAAACCACAAACAAACCCACATTTAAATATTTTCAAATTATTGTCAGAGATAGTGAATGGCCTAACTAGACATTTTGCATCTGAATAAAAATATCAGAAAAGTCCCATACTGCTTAGCTTTAGTTATTTTCTCAATAAGCCAATCAACATTCCTTTGTACCACCTGTTTAGAAAGTTAAAATAATTTTTCAAGGAGAAAAACAAGTGTGCTGATTGATACCATCTCCTTATCTTGTCTCTTTCTTGCTTTCTCAATCGCAGAAATAATATCCGGTGACAAGGGGAGAAGTAGAATAACATTTTTAGTAAGAAAGTAATGAATTATGAGTTTTGATTCTTAAAAGAATTTGGTTATCGTATGGCTTGGACATATCTGGCTTGTTCTTCCTTAAGATCCTAGCCCTTCTGCCTAGAATATAGTTTTCCCAGATCTTCCCGTGGTTTCTCATCATTCAGGTCTTACCTCCAATGGCACCTTTCCTTGGAGATGCCTGTCCTGAGCACTCCCTGGAGGTAGCTCCTTCTCACCATTACCAGTCCCTGATCAGTGTCTTCTCCAGTCTCCTGGTTCAAGCAGGCATTGCTCATCTCACTCCCCCAGTAGACTAGAAGCTGCACAAGGGTAGCTTTCTCTACCCCAGTGCCTGAAATGTGTCTGGCATACAACATATGCTCAATAATATTTGGAAGGAATGAATGAATGAATTTATGTAAGGTTTATGGCATATTGAGGTTTCTGATAAAGTTCTGCAGGTCAAATTTGTTAAATTAGCAACACTCTTAAACAGAATTAGCTCCTATGCAGGGGGCCCCACCCTTACAAGTGGCTTCTCTTCTCAAAGACCACTTCTAGATCAGTTGCTTAAGACTCAGAATGAATTTTCCCATGGAGCCACTGCTTTCAAGGTGGTTCTTGGGCAACTGTCATAGTCTCGTTACCGAGAATGTACAGAATTATCACTGACAACAGTCTTGAGCCCCAAGTCCTGACCTGAGTCCAGGTCACTGAGTTTGAGTTGTTTCAGGGCCAAAGAAGCAGCTCTGAGGCCTGAACCCAAGTTCCCATGGCTCTTAACTTAATCAGGTTTTAAGGCTCTCTGAGCTTCAGAAGAAATAAAGACATGGAGAGAGGGGAACTGGGGGCTGGTTGGAGGTTTGGGGGCTGAATGAGTAGCAGGGGAGACGATTGCCAGCATCAGAGGAACAAAGAGCAGGGGCAATCTTGCAGAGGTTTGGGCCGAGTTGGAATTCTGGTTGCTCCCCTGTTGGGGGTGATAATGGGACGGGGTGCCAGAGGAGGGCCATGGGGACAGTATGGGCCTGCTGGCGGGAGAAGGCTGCAGGAAGGGCCAGCATCAGGAGAGAGAGGGCTCCACAATTATGAACAGTCATGTCTTCAGCATTTTCCAGGTATTTTGCATATGCTACTTCATTTAATTCTCAAAACAATGGTTTTAGACAGTTGTATTTTCATCCATTTTGCCAACAAGAAAGCTGGAGATCAGAGAAGTTAAGTAACGCACCCAAAGTTGCCAGTCAATGATAGACCTGGATTTGAAACCAGATCCCTTAGGACTGCAAAACCTGTTCTCATAACCATTTCATGACTCACTCTCTCCTGTTAAAAGAGTGGGGTGGAGAGAATTAGAGGCAAAAAACAGCAGTATAGCAAAGTTTTATTGATTTGGGAGCCAGTTAGATGTGTCCTGTTCTTTCAATTTTATGATTGTTGTCTGTTGGGTTGACTTTTTTCCCCCAGTTTTATTAAGGTATAATTGACAAAAATTGTGTGTATTTAAGGTGTACCGTGCGATAATTTGATATATGTATAAATCATTAAATGATTACCACAATCAAGCTAATTAATACATCCATCACCTTATCCATCACCATTTGTATGCATATATGTGTGTTGTGAGAACACTGAAGATCTACTTTCTTAGTAATTTCAAGTATACAATACAGTATTATTAACTATAGTCATCATGCTGTACCTTAGAGCCTCAGAACTTATTCATCTTAAAACAGAAAGTTTGTACCCTTAGACCCACGTCTCCCTAATTCCTCCACCCCTCAGTCCTTGGCAACCACCGTTCTACTCTCTGCTTCTACGAGTTCTACTTTTTCAGATTTCACATATAAGTGAGATTGTCTTTCTGTGTCTGGTTTATTTTATGCAGCATAATGTCCTCCAACTTCATCTATGTAGTTGCAAATGGCAGAATTTCCTTCATTTTATGGCTAAATAATATTTCATTGTGTGTGTGTGTGTGTGTATATATATATATATATATATATATATATATATATATATATATAAAACATATATTTTTTTAATCTCTTCATCCATTGACAGACACTCAGGTGTGTCCATATCTTGGCTGTTGTGAATAATGCTGCAATGAACATGGGAACGCAGATATCTTTGAGATACTGATTTCATTTCCTTTGACTATATACCCAAAGTGTGATTGCTGGATCATATGGTAGTTTTATTTTTAATTTTTTGAGGAACCTCCCTTACTGTTTTCTATAAGTGGCCTGTACCAGTTTGCATTCCCACCGACGGTGTACATGTGTTCTGTTTTCTCCAAACCCCCCACCAACACTTGTTCTCTCTTGCCTTTTTGATAAAAGCCTCCTGGGTAGTCTTTTTAAAAACAAATTTTCTATTTCCTTTTCATTTTCTTGTCCTCTCACACATTCATATCTTGTACATATATCCAGGTTTGAGAAAGGTGGAATGGAAATGTACATCTGCTGAGACAGAGAGGGAAATTGGATCGGTGCTTGTCATCCCTCTTTTCCGCTGTTCCTGTTGCTCCTGGAAGAAGCTGTTTTTTACTCTTGGGTTTATTTAGGCCTTGCCCTTGATGTAGATGACACCCTGGAGGAATTTCCAAACACAGTCGAAAGGATACTCACGGGCCTCATTTCAATCCAATCAATAACTCCACATCCTTCACAAAGAACAACTGTGAAAGATACAGCGGGCCTTGCAAAAATGAACATATCATGGTTCCTTTTCCTGAAAGCTTTACAGTCTTATAGAAGATGCAGAAATATTCATACCTGAGCTACAATAAGTGTGAAAAATGGTAGAGTTCAGTGGAGGGAAATTTCACTTTTTTTAATAATTAAAAAAGCAATGCAAATTTGTTGGCAACACTCAAAATCCAAAATATTAAAAAATTAAATACCCTTTATCCTATCCCATTATCATTTTTCACGATAAACACCATTATTCATTTTAATGTCTCTTTTAAAATTTTTCTAAACGTTTACAAACGTGCTCATATACACTTAAATAGCCTTTCTCTCCCTTCCTTCTTTCCTTCCTTCCTTCCATAAAAATGAGTTTATACTCAATATTCTGCAGTTTCCTTTTTACTTGTGCCATATTTATATGTTGACATTCTTTTCCTGACACTATACAACAATCTACTTAGTTCTTTCTATTGGCTGTAAATATTCTAATATATAGCTGCAACATAATTTGTTCAGATATCTCTCTCGATGAGCATTTCCATCGTTTCTATTTTTTGCAAGTACTAACAGTGCTTCAGTGAACATCCATGGACATTCCTTTATGCACAAGTGTATTTTTGTGGATAGAGTTTTGAAATGAAATTGCTGTTAGTTATGGCATTTTGAAAGGTTTTGTTAGAGTCTGGCAAACTGCCCTCAATAAAAGACCATGAAAATTTACAGAATGAGTAAACGTGGTTGGGAGGAATCAGAGGAAAGTTTAATTGATGTGGTCCTTGAGAGATGAGTGGGATTTCCATTGGCAGAGTTGGGGAAAGGAAGGGTGGATAGAGGAACTGGGTGAGGAAGAGGAACAGAGGCGGGAAGCCCACAGCTGACTGTTACAAAGGGGGGTAGGACCATTGAGTGGAGGTTAAGGTGTAGGGATGGGTAGAAGGAGATATGGCTGAAAGCATGTTTAGGTCATGAGTCTAAATTATTTTCCAGACTATGGGGAAAACATTAGGACTTTTTGTTGTAGTTGGTGTCATAATTAGATCAAATTTGCCTTTATTCAGGGGGCACAGAGATACCATGGGTGTTAGTCACTTTCCTCCTGGCTGGAACCATCATATTGATTTTGAAATGTTGCTCTTTTATTCTATTTTTCATTTCTGTTAACCCTCCAAAACAAAACTCAGGACTTTTTTATTACCTAGAAAGTATAGGACCAATGTGCCCTTTTATATCAGCAAAAGTTAAAACAACTTTACTTCCTTTCTTTTTGTTATATTAACCAAATTTCTGAAGAATATGGATTTCTCCTCTGGCTATTTATCTATGGAGGCAAAGAGAGTTTCTGAAACAATGCCTTATTAGTCTTACTATATTGAGGATTAAATGAGTGTATTTTTATATAGTGGGGTGAACTGGATTGGCGCAAATCCCCTAGATGTTGAAATCACTTGTTTGTTCTTGTTGTAGCTCTTAGACAAGGGAGAAAGGGGGTTTAATACCTAGAGATTAGCATCCCAACATGCAAGTCCTTTGGCATTTGCTAAGCAGTACACATACTGAGATCCTTCAATGATGTTTCTGCTATAAGGTGTTCTAAGCACCAATAAGCTTTCTCTAAACACTTCAAAAAATAAGAGAGTCTGGGAACATAGTTCATATCCAAATAGCTGAGATAATTTGGAGAAATCTTAAGGATAACTTCTCTCAGTTACATTTAACTGGATTTATGTTCTTTTGCCTATGAGAACTTCTGATGTAAATTAGGGATGGGGTAGAGCTGGAAAATTATCACTGTAATAGCCATGAGAGTTGGGGGGATGGTAGGATTTGACTTTTGTTACCATGGCTTAACTGAGCACCCACAGATAGCATTATTACATTTCTATTTAATGATAGTTATTTATATAACACAGCAATTCTCATATTAGATAGGAAACTTCTCGTGTGAAGACTGTGTGTAGGATTCATTTTTGTGCCTCCCAAACAACCTGGCACTGTGTCTTGCATATTGGAGAAACCCAATAAATATTTGTTGAATGGTTGATTGAATGATTACGCCAGTGAATGGAATCAAAACTACGTTGTTATTCTCATCTATTCCATCAGTTCACGTGCTATCGCATTCATTTCCTCTTTAGGATAACTTCCTTCGTGGCAAATGGAAGAGTCTAAAACGTGGCTATGAGATAGGTACAGTGTTCTAAGAGCTGGGCTTTTCTGTTCTGTTGTTGCTGTTGTTGTTTTGGTTTAACAAGCACACTGTACCTTAATGAGATGCATGCCAGGGTATTTACCTCTAATGTTTTGGAAAACAATGTACCTGATACTGCAGTCACCATTTATGTAAATATATGCATGCAAATTTAGAAAAGTATAACTTCATTAAATTAAATTCTATTTTATCACAATCAAATGATTGAGGTAATAAAGGGGCAAAGAAAGATAATGCTGAATTTTAATGGCTAAAACCTGTGAGTGGAGCGTTATCTTGCTGCTGGTATTGTAAGGACCAGTAATTGCGGCAGTCTAGACATAGGAACAGATGCAAAGTAGAGTGTTATTATATTAGACATTTGCCCTACTACGATACAGTCTAATTGCCCAGAAAATACATTTCTACATGAATTATTCTTAATTTGATTTGAAATAGGCCAACTGTTGTGTTTTACAGAACTTTACCAAGTGATAGCATGGAGCATTAAATTTAAGAATAGTTTCTCTTCAATGCCAGTGCTTTTGAAAAAGCAAATGAAAGCCTCAAAGGTAGAAATTATGTAAACTTTTCAAATAGGTAGGATATTTGCTTGGCAGTGTAATTAGAATTGTGGTCATCATTGTCACCTGCCTGGCTTTCTAAGTTCACAGAGCTACTACTTCAGGTAGTCTCTCCTGTTCTGTCTGCATATGTCTTCTTTAAAACTGAAGAGAAAATCGTGTCCCCTTATTGAACTTGAAAGTTCCTTGAAAGCAAAATTTGTTTCTTTAAACATACAGTGCCTCTTTTTAGATTTATTGCTCGTTCTGAAAGTGGTTGATAAACTTAAATCCTTTCCCATTTCAATCCTAAAAGATTTTTTAAGACTTTCCTAAGCATTAAATGGGAATGGTTTTTCTGAAGGAAATGTGACCCGTATAACCAGTTCTCTTTCTTGAATGTTTTAAGGTCCATTAGAAGTGAGTAATTCTGTGTGTCTGTAACTTTTTGCCTGTATTTTTAAGAAATTCAATTCAATTTTTCTCTGCCAGCAGTGAATTTGAAAAGTCTTAAACATGCCCAAACATCTCAGAGGATTTAACAAAAATTATAATAGTAACTAGTTTCTTCCCCCCTCCCTAAAAAAAATAGAGCACACTACTGAAATTATTTAAATTGACTGAGCCTTTTAAGCAAGTAAACACATTTTAACTAGGTTTTTTTCCCAATCCCTCCATTCATGCCAACTATAGAAATTAGCCTTCACTCTTCCTTCACTTACACATGGATACACACACTTGCATGGACACAAGAAAAATTTCTTTTCTCCTGTCAGCATTCCTCCTTAACAATGGTTAGATTAGTGGCATGAAGGCGGCCGCAGAGAAAGGACATTCAGGCCAGAAGGCTCCCCACAGGCACAGCTGGTAGGGGTTAATGGCGGCTGAACCTCCCAGCCAGGGCCTTTTCTCTATTGTGTGTTCAACTCCTGGGAAGGAGGGAGACTTGTGACAGCCACTGGGGTGCAGCGGATCAGAGGTATAGCAACTGGGTCACAGAAGCAGTGTTCAAGGGGAAGGAGAGTTTAGGACTGCAGGAAAAATGAACTCTGAAATACAAATGGCCGTGTCTCTATCTGCACACAAGTGCTGCGGGAAAATGCAGAGCATTGTTTAGTAACACGGCTTATAGGCTTTTAATTCATATCGTATCCTTACAGGAACAATTGGGCAGGGACGTTGAATTATTCATACTGGAGAGCAGTTGAAATCTGAGTCAAAACCGTACATGTATGACTAATGTATGTTATTAAAGTTTGCGTGTTACTGTCTGGGAGTTCTCTTTTCCACATGGTGTAAAGGATCCAGCGCTCAGACACAATGGTCACCGAGGGAAGCTGGGGGCCTCTTGATAAATAGCAGGTTGAAATTTAAGGAGAGAGTGATTAATGCGTGTACATTTCCAGATAAAGTATGTGGTCTTGAACATGTACCATGGGATGGGGAGTGGCATGGAAGCAGATCCAGGCTTCTGATTTATCTTTTGAATTAAGAACAAGACAAAGCAATAACAACAGCAGCAATGTAGAAACGATTCTAGACGTCTGATCTCTTTAATACATTTTTATATTTAACTCAATAATTGAGGCTTAATAGGCAAAACATGTCTTTTATAGAGAGGCTGGATTGCTTAAAAAAGAGAGCTTGCAACTTTGAGGGACACTTACCTGTTAGTGCTGTAGAGGTGGGTTCTGTCACAAAGCGTGATCCTATGGCTCAGGGCCTGGCAAACTGAGGGTCTACAATAAATGTTTGTTAGATAAGGACCCTACAGCCACAGACATTGGGTCAGCCGTTCACTTTTCGCTGAAGAGGACTACTTGTTTGCAAATCAGAATAAGGCCCAAGGAGGACGCTTTTTATATTGGTGAAGTGAATTTGTTTCTTTTCAAAGAGCTGAACATCTCTACCAAAGGATGTTAAAACAGTTCACTTCCAAATTAAAGTTGGCCTAATTTCTTTTCAATAAACCTGGCCTTAAGAGCCGTCTAATCTGTCTAATTGGAGACCCAGTTTTTGGCCACATCTAGGCACTGAATGCTAGAGGCATCCATATTCTAATGCCTTTGGCTTGGTTTATCTAATTTGAAATTTTAGTGCCCCTTGATAAAAATTTGCCCTCTACTTGAGTTTGTTTTGACTTATTATACTCTGGAAAAAGGAAGCAGGAGGCTGGAGAACCGATTAGGGCCCTTAGGTTTTACCTTCGGCGTCAACATGTAATACTTCCTCAAGTCACAGTCGTTTTGGGGGGAAACAATACAGCCGAATGAGCTCATTCAAGTTGGTCTCTTTAGCTTGTAACAGGGGAGGGAAGGCAAGTGAGTCAAAGCCCTGGTGTTGCAGCACTTTGAGGCAAACTGAAGAGGTTCTGCTTTGCTGAACCTTGACGTGTCTTCTTGGAAGGGCTTGGCGTTCAGAGTGCACGAGCCTCCTAGGCACCCCTAGTCACAAACAACCAACGCCAGTGACCATCTTATTAGAAGCATCCTCACTGATGCCTGGAAGCCGGAAGAGGATTTGTACACTATTTAGGGTAGTTGGAGTTCAGTCGACAATCTGGAGTACCATAACTATTTTAATATGCCAAAATATGTGTCTACAAAGATACAAGGTCACAGGTCAGTGCTATTTACAAAATTCATAGGTGTAAAACGCCAGACATTATTTGATTCACAAATATTCACTTTATCCCTGTCGTTTCATTACAAGTGTTGAGGATTATCCTAACGTAGGATTAGCTAAGTATACAGAAGTAAAAATACGGAAGCTTTTCTAATGTACACAGTAAGTCAGCAGGAAGACCAAAAATGTATCCTCAACACATCCATACTCTACTAGAAAGAGCTCCTCCCTCTCTTGAAAGCACTTCATTTTCTTTCCTTTCCATCCTTTTTAAATTTGGGGCTGAGGGGTGTGGCAAACAAAAACAGTCAGAGGATGCTACACTTCTCTGATCGCTCTAACCACCAATGAATCATGAGAGTTAAATTCCATTCTCTTTCTTTAAAATTCTAAGCCCTTTGACCCCAAGCTTAAAAGTTCTCGTGTGTGTGTGTGTGTGTGTGCGTGCGCACGCGCATGTGTGTGTCTACACACTTACATTTCTTTTTAATTTGAAAGAGGGAAAACAAGTCACACCTGGACTGAGACTTTTCTCTCCTGCCAAATTTCAACTCACATTACATTTTTATGACTATGTTATTATAAATCCCAGAAAACACAGCTAACGTGAACTTCTTGTAGCAGAGCTTGCAGGAGCTGGCATAATGAGATGTATTTACATTCCCTGTTTTTTTTTTTTAATAAAAGAGAAGGTGAGACTAGGGGAGTTTGTTAACCTTATTGCCCTGGTTATGTGTATTAAGCACACAAAGATACAAAGAAATATTAAATTAAGAACACAGAAAGAATTGATTCAAATGACAGGCTCGCACATTTTGAAGGTTCTGCATTTAATAAGCTCCTGATCTCCCTGGGGTGAAGCAATTGATTCAAATAGTTTGTTGTCACTTTTTTAAAAATGTAGATAATTCCATTTTCAAAAAGAAATTTAACAGAAGATGCTGTTCACAAAATCACGGCACTGTTTTTAAACCACTTGCTCCAAGATTATACGATACAACTACCCAGGACACGCTAGGGAAAGGGTTAAGCTTTTCTGACTTTCAGATACAATGAAATTATGACAGGAAGAAAATTGTGCCATTTTAGCATGAAAATGCTTGTACAAATACTGTCGTTCCTTCCTTCTTACTTTCTTTATAATGCCTCAGCGATAGCTAAGATGACAGACATTTGACAGGTATCTGTAAGCATACGGCCCAGGCAGCTCATTAAAGTTTTTCTTTCTATGCATCAGCTTTCACAAAGGCAAAAACCCATTAGCATTGACTATTTTGCAGATTAGAAGAATTAAGGGCTTCAAACGTTGGCTTATACCAAGCAATGTCATTTGTGAAGTGATGTTTGCTTTATTATTTCCCTTTCTCTCCCTCTGAAACCAGACTGACATGACTTTAGCTCAACGTAGGGCATAATGTGCAAACCAAAGACTGGTTCATCGATGAAAAGAAACACATTCCCTTTTAGACATGACTGGAATGGCAAAGAGGGGAGACTTTACATGTACTATTTAGGCTCATTAGAGGACTGATTATGATAGTTCTCTGGTGTAATCTTTAATCGACTTTGACACTAGATTTGCCCCGTTACAAATCCTGTCATGCAAATTAAGTCATTTGTGTTGTTTGATATGGAAAGATCTGCTATGAAATGAAAGATTAGCTCGCAGATGAGGCACAAGAGACTGCTGCCCTCGTGCACTGTGCAACTGATTACAGGGATGAGAGAGTCCATTTCTACACTGCTGTTAACATTTAGGAAAGGGGATTAAATTCACGTGGCTTTAGGTCTTCCTGCATGAAGATATTCAAAATAGGGGTTCATGTTTTCATAGCTGTTGTTCTTGGACTCTACCAAACAGGTGCTCTGAAGGCAGTGCCATAACGTCCAGTTACTTTAACCTGCTTTCCATAGGGTGGGATTGTGTATGCGCACGTTCATGGATGAAATCCCTTTCTATACAGGTGATTGGTGCTGACTGACTAATGGGCGGCTCGACAAACAAGGTTTGAGTTCCAGTTGTCCCAGAAAACCATAATTTAATTTGGGCCTTCTACTCCCATCCCTTCTTCTGTTTTTCAGTGTTGGATGGCCATACTCTCAGGTTTTTGGCCTAATTGATTGTAAAATGGAAAAGGTAGTGACTTGTAAGACTTAAGGAGAGTTTTCTCAAAAAGGTTCAAGTGAAAAACTAAACCATGTAAATAAAACAATAACATGAATATTAATGCTATATAATGACTCTAGCAACTGGAATCTTGTAATTTCTACAGTCTGGTTGAGCTTTGCTGGCTATGTCTGGCCCTGAAAATACGAAGTAAATATTAGCAGGAGATGGGGAGGAGAAACTAGATTTAATTAAAACTGCTCATCCTACAAGTACATCATAGAATATACCTGTTTGGGGCTTTTTTTTCTTTTCAAAACTCTCTTCTGATTTATAACAAGAAGTTCACCATATTCAGACCAAATCAGACATGGCTTATAAACAAAGACATCTACCTAGCACAGAATGTTCTATGATGAGTTGAAAGTAAGCATTAAGGGTGGTTGACAGGAAGAAAATCATAAACTGTGTAATCCCATGGGTACAGAAAAACTTTAAAAATAGTTTGGGGCTTCCCTGCTGGCACAGTGGTCGAGAATCTGCCTGCCAATGCAGGGGATACGGGTTCGAGCCCTGGTCTGGGAAGATCCCACATGCCGCGGAACAACTGGGCCCGTGAGCCACAACTACTGAGCCTGCGCGTCTGGAGCCTGTGCTCCGCAACAAGAGAGGCTGCGATAGTGAGAGGCCGGCGCACCGCGATGAAGAGTGGCCCCCGCTCGCCGCAACTGCAGAAAGCCCTCGCACAGAAACGAAGACCCAACACAGCCAAAAATAAATAAATTAATTAATTAATTAAAAATAGTTTGACTTGCTGTACATAATAGTCACTTAGCATTACTGTATTCAAAGACCAGAGGTAAAAGTTGAAGTAATTCCTTCCTTCTGTGATACTTTAGCCAAAACTAATCAAGAAGCTTATTCTTCCTGAGACTATTTTGGGGGATTTAAAGAAAGTGACACTTTCCTATATATGCTGATAGTTTCGTGATCGTCATTTATGAGTAATTACTTTAGGTTAAACCAGATCTTTAGGTGTAAGAAAGTAGCTATATAAATGAAAAGTTTTTAGAAACTAAATTTTAAAACATTAGCCATATTTAGTATGTAGTCTTATTGGTTTAAAAACTTTTTAAAGCCACACATTTGAAATAGGAATTAAGAGTTACAAAGTTACTAGGCATAATTTTGCTTCATTGAAAATTAAAACAAAAAATTGTGACCCAATCAAGAGGCCCAAACCAAATATAATCCAGTTGTCCTTACCTTCAATTATTTTTTATTTATTAATCTATGGCTTGTATTCTATTTCTTTTCACAAATAGTTTGTTAAAAAGTGACAAAATATGATTATAGACTTGCTTTTAAATGAAAGGTCAAATGCAATACAGCAGTCAGCTGCCTGGAAAGAAAGTAGGTGCTCTGAATTTCAGGCACCAGATAAATATTCCGTGTAATTCAGGGGCTGTCATGGAAGGTACCTTTGATTGAATACTAATGTAAATAGTCATTTAAAATCCCTTTTAAGTGATCATAACACAAGTTAGAGTGGCCTCCAGCAGCTTCATCCATTTATCTTCTTTTGGAACATTTTTAATAGGCATGCTTTGTCTTTTGAATGAGTCACACACCTCTGTTTTGATTAACTTTGATCAAATTTGGAGATTTCATTTTCCCTTGTAGCTAGGTAGGGAATTCGCCATTTAGATCATTGGAAGGAATTTTAATGAATGAATAACATGTACATTTTCCTTGGCGATCCCCAGGAGAAAATTAGTCCATAATAGAATTTAACTAAAGATTTGAGAAAGTTTTCACAATTTCTCATTCTTACCTCACCAAGATGTAGGAAAATGTACACGTAGATTTCATTCCCCTTGATGTTCATGAAAGACCTAGGTATATTTTAATAATGTGAATTTGTACAAAATCATAAAAGCATGGAGGAAGGGATCCTAAAAAATGCATAAAGGAAGAAAAATAAAATATGAGTTTTGCATAATAAAAGAAGTTGAAAAATCTGTAAGTTAAGAATGGATTAATACTGTAGCTTTTATTACTGTTACACTGACATATGACTGAGAGTTCCTACGGTTTTTATTTATTTATTTATTTTTTTTTATAGCTACTTTTATTTTTATTTATTTATATATTTTTGGCTGTGCTGGGTCTTCGGTTCGTGCGAGGGCTTTCTCTAGTTGCGGCAAGTGGGGGCCACTCTTCATCGCGGTGCGGGGACCGCTCTTCATCGCGGTGCGCGGGCCTTTCACAATCGCGGCCCCTCCCGTTGCGGGGCACAGGCTCCAGACGCGCAGGCTCAGTAGTTGTGGCTCACGGGCCCAACCGCTCCGTGGCATGTGGGATCTTCCCAGACCAGGGCTCGAACCCGTGTCCCCTGCATTAGCAGGCAGATTCTCAACCACTGCGCCACCAGGGAAGCCCAAGAGTTCCTACAGTTTATGCACAGTGTTTCATTCATAAGGTATAATCCTTGCTATTAATGTAGTACTTTAATTTTGTAGCACAGTAAGCTTAATTGTTGCTATTCCTCAGCCATCGCTTTTGCTCAGAGACCTAGACAAGCACACATATTGTTTCAGGCCAGTGATGGGCCAGTATTAAAGGGCATGCTGGTACTTCTAGACAGGGCAGTCTTTCTCAAACTTAAGCCTGGAGGGTGAGTTAAAACAGATTGCTGGACCTACCTGCAAACGTTCTCATTCAGCTGTGGGGAGTGAGATTTTGCATTTCTAACAAGTTGATGCTGATGATACTGGTCCAGGGACCACAGTTTGAAACCATTGAAATAGGGTGTCATAGAGATTCCTGAGGCTGTGAGATTATGGGGAAATCTCTGAGCACAAGGGAGAGAAGGGAAATAAATTGCCAACTGGCTTCCTTTAATGTTCTGTCTTTTACTCCTTTCTTTTTTTTTTAAATTAATTAATTAATTAATTAATTTATTTATTTATTTATTTTTGGCTGTGTTGGGTCTTCGTTTCTGTGCAAGGGCTTTCTCTAGTTGCGGCAAGCGGGGGCCACTCTTCATCGCGGTGCGCGGGCCTCTCACTCTCGCGGCCTCTCTTGTTGCGGAGCACAGGCTCCAGATGCGCAGGCTCAGTAGTTGTGGCTCATGGGCCCAGTTGCTCCGCGGCATGTGGGCTCTTCTCAGACCAGGGCTCGAATTCGTGTCCCCTGCATTGGCAGGCGGATTCTCAACCACTGCACCACCAGGGAAGCACCTACTCCTTTCTTTTTAATGTAGGAAATACCCAACTTAGTTCTCAGAATATATTTTTCAATTTTTATCAAAATTCAGATTTTTTCATACAAAAAGAATACAATGTCTAGGACATAATAAGTCCTTAACAAATATTTTTTAACTGTTTCATTCTCAGGCTAGCCCAAAGAGAATATTTAATGCATGATGTTTTTGATATCTAGGATTGTGTGGTGCTGATGATTAAGAAAACTTTAATTTAAACACCTAATCTCCATCATTCTGTGACAAAATGTATTCTGAGTTCTGTTGGGCACCAGAACAACATCTGAATTTAGAATGAAGTCTCCATGGGTGAGGTAAGCAAAGGTAATAGGTTTAAGGGGTAGGATGGAGTGGGTTGTGGAGAAAAGCAGAAATTCTTGGATATCAAGTGTTTCAATTTCCAATTACAGTCCTTTCAGCAACCCTTAAAAAGCCTTTGTTATGCGCCAAGTTCTGGGTTAGGGGCTGGGGGGATAGAGATATGAGCTCCCTATCTTCAGGGAACAGTGATCTTATTTGTTCTCTGTACTTGCTTAGATTAAGGAAAAACCAGCTCTGGGTTCTTCTAGGACCACAGTGGTCCTAGGCTTGGGCCTGCCACTTATTATGTGGGTGATCTTGCATCAGTCATTAAACCTCTTTGAGCTTTGTGTGTACTCCTCTGGAATGACTGTGTATCACATCGTTTTTTTCCATGCTATAGATCATGCTCTATTGCATCATGATTTTACTTAACTTTCACAGCTATTCAGAAATATAAGCATTGTCCCCATTTCACAGTGGTCATCATTTTTCTAAAATGTTGATAGTAAGTTTTGTCCTGTACTTCGCAGAAGACTTCTGAGGGTCAAAGAGATGATTTTGGGTAAGAGTTTTGCAAACTTTAAAGTGCTTTGCAGATGTGAGGCATCATTGTTCACTACACGTAAACATGTGTTTGTAAGGTTTTTCTGTATGCCGGTTACCCTCAGATGTTTATAATTTGAGAGAAAGAAAGTAAAATAAAAGCATTTGCCTCTATGAGGCTGGAGTTCCAAGACCCCCACCTCTCTTCTTTTGGTTACTGGGTACAGATGCTTTTTGAATTGAGTCTCACACACAACAGCGTGGCCTAAAAGCTCTGTTTATGCCTGGGCTACTGGCTGATTCACAGTAGTGCCCAATTGGCATTTCAAAAGTGGACCTCCAGCCTTGTTACATCTGCCATCCTGTCCCTGTCACTACTTCCAGCTTTAGCCTAAATTCCTCATGGCCATCCCTTTCCATGTCTTTACCTCTGACAATTCTGACATCCACACTAATGACCCTTCAAATGCCCCAAATTCAAAAGGTATACTGCCTTTTCCCTTGCTCTCCTTCTGAGCTGCTCTATGTCCGAAATTCAAAATATCAAATCCTCAAATACTACTTTCCAACCTCTTTCCTACACTTATAAATCCTCCACCCTTATGTCTTTAGTCATGGCCTCCATGTGACCTCCTCCTGTGCCCATATTACTCTCCCTGATTTTGTTTGTTTGTGGGGTTGCTACTTATCCGTACCTACAATGTGGTAAGCACTGTGCTAAGCACTAGGGGTGGAGAGACAAAATAGAGTCTTCATTCAAGGTGCTGTTGACCTAATGGGGAAGACAGTCTAGACTTACTAAACCACCAAGGATAAGATGACATGGGAAGGGCCATGTGGAGGTTTGTACTGGGTACTGCAGAACTTAGATGAATGGACAGTTTCCTGGATGTGATGCTGGAGTCTTAAAAGACAAGTAGCGTTGGCCATCTGTGGGTGCATAGAAAGGATGTAAGAGTAAAGGAGGAGTATAAGTGAGGACATGGAGACCTAGACAGGTTTGGAATGCTTGAGGAAACTTTAAGTAGCTAGATTCAGCCTTAGCATAAAGTGCAGATGTGAGATGCTTAGAGAAAGAAGGAATCTGGGCCTGGGCAGGTAATCAGGAGTCAGATCATGCAGGTGCTTGTGTGCTCTACCATGAAGACATATGACCTGATTTGTTAGATCATATCACAGTTAGAAAAAACACGCTGGCATCAAGATTGGTGGCAGGGACACCACTTAGGTGCCATTGCACTCATCTAGGCAGGAGACGATGCGGGTCTGAACCAAGGCAGAGGTTGACCTAGACTCTGGGTTTTGCTCCTCTCTCTTCCCAAGCTAAACTCCATCATCAATCATGCCAGCACTGATTCTGCTATACCTTTTCAAAGTCTTTAAACTATACGTATCTGTTGACTCAGTAATTTCACATCTTGGAGTTTAACTGAGAGAAGTCTTCAAAGATAGATATATAAAAATAAAATATTACTATAAAAATTTACAAATAGCCTAATTATCCAATAATAGAGGATTAGTTAAGCAAATTTTTCTATAACATTCAGTGATATTTGAGGCAACCATGAAAATAATCATGAAACTGGATTTGACTATTTAACTATAATCCCTAAATAAAATACTGAGTTTATTTGTAAGGATTCTCAAACCACATTCTTCTCAGCTCCTGGTGTTTTACTCTCTCATGACTTGATTCTCTATCCCCCTTAGATCCTCATTGTCAAGATATTAGTATTAGCCTGAAGACATCTGTTGCCATCTTAATTTTCCTACTGCAGTTTTACTGATAGGCTGCCTTACTTTGGGAGACTTTCTTTAGGTGTACAAAGCCACTGATCTCTTACTAGGCTTGGGGCAGGCTGGGTCTTTTCTTCCACTTGTTAATTAATGTACTGTAAAGGCAAGAGCTTTAATTTTGGCTCTGCTGCTGGCCACACCAGACTTGTGGTTATGGCTTATGGCCTAGGGGAAGTATTTTCTTACATATTTAATCAATCACTGACTTAAGGTGAAACACCAAAGCTAGGCTACAGTGCTCATTCATTTCCTCATTGGACAAAATCTCATTAAAGAGTGTTCTGGGCGTGGCACTGCAGTGTGGTGAAATGGGGAGGAACCATATAGGTATTTATGGCCTGGATCCTGCTGTTTAGGAGTTTGAACTTTTGTTGCAAGGGATTCTGTAAGAGGATACATGAGAAGAATGTGAGGTGGGAAGATTAGCTAAGAAAACAACAACAGCAGCAACATGAATAACAGTAAATAACATTTGTATAGAAATTTTGACAGTGTATAATTTATATTTCACATACATTAGAGTGCTCTTCTAAGGCGGGTGTCACCAAATCCATATGTATCTTAAGTGTTCAAGAGAGAAGGAAAGCACTTTGGCCTAGGGTGATTGGCCCAAGAAGAAGTATTAGGATTGGAATGCGAAGGGGGATAGGTAGATAGAAAAAAAGACCACTCTGTTTGGTGGGAATGATATAAGAAAAAGCACAGAACAGGGAAGTACAAGTCGAGTTAGGACTGGAAATTGGACTGGGGCTCATAATTTGGGAAGAGGAGTGGGTGAAGGTCAGGAAGTGGGAGACCGGGGGTGATGAAACATGGAAACATAGCCGACTGGGGAGCTCCTGAATGCCAAGCTTAGGAATTTGTGAATAATGGAATATCATGTTAAGAGTAGCAGTTTTAGAAGAATAATCTCACAACTGAAGGCAAAAGGGACAAAAGTGGGGACTAGAATGGATATCAGATATGCAGCACTGAGATGCTAAGCCCCTGGATTATGATGGCGACTATTACAGTTGTCTATTCCTGGTTAACAAATCATCCAAAAATTTAGTGGCTTAAAAATAACACTCTGTTATTTCTTCTGGTTTGTAGGCAGACCGGGCTCCACTGAGGGTTCTTTCTTGAGATTACTCAGGGACTTATAGGCAGATGTGGCCAGGGCTGCAGTCATCTAAAGGCTTGGCTGAGCTGGACATTCAGGATGGGTCACTCTCCCGACTGAAATGCCGGCTGTCATCGGGGAGCTGAGCTTGACTGGAGCACCTTCACATACCTTGGGCTTCTCACGGAGTGGCAGCTGGACTCTGAGAGAGCTGCAAGGCTTCTTATGACCTGGCTTTGAAAGCCCCAGAATGACATTTCTTTGAAGTCTGCCCAGATTCAAGGAGAGGGGAATTAGACCGCATCTCTCAATGGGAGAACTGTCAAAGAATTGTGGGCTATTTAATTTGCCACAGTAATTGTGAGGATGGAAAATAGGCACTTCCTGGAAGTAACTTGTTGGTCAAATGTAGTGGGGGACATACATAGAGGGCTGGGCTAAGATCACTAAGAGATTTTTATGCCTGATTATCAGGGAAAAGAGCTCTCATATCACCTTCTCTTGCCTTAGCCCAGTGTCTACTCAATGTGCTATAAGTGCTGCTTATTTGCGTCTATCCACCTCTGTTCCCTAACAGCAAAGATTGGATTGAAATTGTTTCCCTTGTATCTCCAGTGCCCCATTCAAATCTTGTTATAAAATAGGCATTCAAAAAATATTAGTTAAACAAATGGATAAATGAGTCATTACCAGGAATACATAGGGCAAAGGGAACAGCTGATCTGGAGAGAAAAGATATTATTTGATGTTAGATATATTAAAGTTTAAGAGGCCAGGGATATCTGGAAATTGCCAGCTATTGCTGAAATATGAAACTGGGGTTCAGAGAGATCCAAGGAATGACACAGATTTGTACCCCTGTACAAAGCTGATCATTGTCAGGCTATATGAGTTCTCCAAGCGAGAGATGTAGAAAAGAAGAAGAAGGTTAAAGAGTTAGCCAAGAGCTTTTTATTCCATGAGTAGGAGGAAGAATAGGCCGTAAGAAAATGTGGTAAGGAGGCCTCATGAATAAGATCATAGTACCTGTGAAAAGCCAATATTTATCACCTTTGATTTGGAATCTTGGTAATTGATTCCTTTCCCCAAATACTCATACACTTTGATCTAGGAATACTGAGAAATTTTCTTGGAGGAATCACTCAAACAACCTAAAAGCTATATATGCAAAGAATTTCCTTACAAAATTACCTATAACAAAAGAGTCATATTTTCCAGAGAAGTCAAGAAAGTTAAAGAGTGAGAAAAGACAAGTGGAAATAGAACATTGGCAGATAAAAAGTCAAAACTTTTAAATTAATCTTTTTATAAAAAATAGCGTGGGGCTTCCCTGGTGGCGCAGTGGTTGAGAATCTGCCTGCCAATGCAGGGGACACGGGTTCGAGCCCTGGTCTGGGAGGGTCCCACATGCCGCGGAGCAACTGGGCCCGTGAGCCACAATTACTGAGCCTGCGCGTCTGGAGCTTGTGCTCTGCAACAAGAGAGGCCGCGATAATGAGAGGCCCGCGCACCGCGATGAGGAGTGGCCCCCGCTCGCCGCAACTAGAGAAAGCCCTCGCACAGAAATGAAGACCAAACACAGCCATAAATAATAAATAAATAAATAAATAAATAAATAAATAAATAAATACATACATACATACATACATACATAAACCCAAAGTTTAAAGAAAAAAAAAACCAAAAAAAAAAAAAATAGTGTGGAACTTACTTCTTTCTGTACTGTCTTGTTCAAAACATTGGTTAATGTCACCTTGTTAATACAGAAATTTACCTTTGCAAAACATGTCTCTCAACTCTACCCGTCAGTCCATGCCCCATATGCCTTGGATTTCAAGATTTCAAGGTAAAAAGGAATTCTAGATCAGTGAGTAGGAATCCGCAGATACTTGTTCCTGCTTTTCC
This sequence comes from Balaenoptera borealis, assembly GCF_965194805.1. Lineage (NCBI taxonomy): Eukaryota > Metazoa > Chordata > Mammalia > Artiodactyla > Balaenopteridae > Balaenoptera > Balaenoptera borealis. Next base: position 56,010,750 of record NC_138864.1, on the reverse strand, counting down.
TCCTGATTTCATCAATTTAGCTTTGATGAATCTTAAGTCTCTTATCCATAAAATGATTAGAAGTGCTGGAAATTTCTTAAGTCTTTTCTAGCTTTAAAAGTCTTTAACTTCATGGTTCCGAAGTCAAAAGTTTGGAGTCTCCTATATTTATATAGTTAGGGGAAGAGAAATTTCCCCAAAGTGTAGCTTTGGTAGAGCGATCAGTCATGACAGTTGGATTCAGGTTACTTCCTATGTGATGATTATAAATAAAGGGTTGTTGATAATAAGCTTTAGGTCTTGTTTAGCACTAGGTGATAAAAACCACTTTTTGGTCTTGTGAGTTACTTTCCCCTCTGATACTGACCACATCTGGGCGGGTGGGGACCCTGTCCTCAAACAGCTGGCTCTGGGTCTTGATTTTCAGTAACCTATGGCTAATACTCATGGAGGGTTTTGACTCCCTGATCCAGCACTTCAAACCTCCAAGAAAGATGCTACAATGCTAAGAATGAGGTATAGAGGCACTCACCAAATAAAAATATAGAGTGATGAATAAATTATAAATAATAATAGAACATGAAGTATTACCAAAGAAGATTTATTTCTCAGCCACGTAAAACTTTCTAGAACTTGTTAGAGTATCTTGCCATTTTGGTAAAACCAGGATGTTACAAATAAGTTATCCTACAAAAAATAGGGGTCAGTGTGTTTGAATATCAACCATTTGCTACCCAAGTAACCTTAAAAGTCTTAGAAAGATGTGGCTCTGAGTCACTTCGGAAACAAATATACGCAGATATATAGATATAAAGGCAAATATGTACTTTTGGGGCTTCCCTGGTGGCACAGTGGTTGAGAATCTGCCTGCCAGTGCAGGGGACACGGGTTCGAACCCTGGTCTGGGAAGATCCCACATGCCGCGGAGCAACTAGGCCCGTGAGCCACAACTACTGAGCCTGCGCGTCTGGAGCCTGTGCTCCGCAACAAGAGAGGCCGCGATAGTGAGAGGCCTGCGCACCGCGATGAAGAGTGGCTCCCGCTTGCCACAACTAGAGAAAGCCCTCGCACAGAAACGAAGACCCAACACAGCCAAAAATAAATAAATAAATAATTCTTTAAAAAAAAAAAAAAAAGTACTTTTGGAAAATGAACATATTCTAGATCACTATAGTAGTGTAGGCAAAATGGGGTGTCATAAATCAAATTTGCCCAGGACTCAATTTAATATGAAATCTAAGAGGGAAAAAAATTGGTACATGTTTAAATTTCATTTTAGTATAATTCTGTAATGATGATGATGATGATGCTATGAAATTAAGTACGTTACAAAAAATTTAGGAGACCTAGCATAGGCATCTTGGTCCTTTGTTGTTGTATTGACAAAAAATGATATGTGAGAGAATAAACTATTAAGGTGATTCAGTCTAATTCAATAAATTATACATTGGCACACTTAGGGCAAACTAGACCTTAGATTTTTTGAAACATTTGGAGAAGATGGACGCAATTTTAAAAGTTTGATTGAATTAACATAATTTAGTCAAAATTCAGCTTAATGAATAAAAACTACATAAATTAATATATCGTCCATAGAAAAATTTAAAAACTATAAAAATTGATTAAATGAAATGAAACTAATAGCATAAATATAAGCATAGGTAAGTCACACATGTAAAATACTGTCAGCTAGACACTGAATGGTTGCCATTGTGTGCTAGGTGTATGCTCAGTTCTGTATTCACTGATACGATAGCGTTCAATTCCTGTAACAGTCCTTTGAAGTAGGAACTAATACCTCCATTTTCAGACAAAAAAACTGAGTCTTTGAGACTTGCCTCTAACGAAACAGCTGAAGTTTTCATTTGAACTCCATATCTGCCAGTTCCAAGGCTCATGATCTTAATCACCATGCCCTCGAAGAACATGAAATAAACACCAAAAATTCATGGAGACAGAAACTCATAATAGTGAGCTGCTTTTATTTGTTCAGGGGAGTAGGAATCATAAAGTATAATTGAATCATCTTTCATAAAGAAATGAGTATAATCTAAAGAAAATCATGCACATAGTATGCCTCATTTGCTACGCAAAATAAGCTTTCACGGGTAGTGAATGAAGATGAATCCTCATGGTAAAGAGTTGTGCCTGGTAACAATTTCCAGATGTAACATATTATATAAACATAGTATATAAACTGTAGTTTATATAAATGCAGGGCATAAAGAGTCCCTGTTTCCCATGTTTTGTTACTGAGTACTTGCAATTATAAATAGGTAATGTTAAAAGGTATGTTTAGTGAAAAATGCAGGCTAGCAATCCAGTAGCTGCTATACCTTTCAGGCAAATGCATTTTTCTAAAGGACACGCAGGTTTTTTGAAGTGGCCCCATCTTCTCATATTGACACATTATTATTTGTAGTTACTTCATGTTTATAAATTATATTGCTTCTTGCCACATCCGAATTTGCACTGAATCTGAATTCTGTTTCCACTTCCACCCCTGCGACCCGGCCTCCCTCCACCAGGCAATAGATAGAATGGGGAGAAGGGAGATAAGCAGCCTGCACCAAAGTTTCCTCTATATCTCCCTTATAATCTACACATCCCCGGAAAGAATGCTTAAAAGAGTATGGGAGAAGGAAAAAATATGCAATTCCATCCATAGCACCTCAAGAAGAGATACTGTAGTGATCTAGAATATGTTTATTTTCCGTCTAGAATTCTAAAATTATCAAAAGGGCACCAACTTGTTTGGTTCCACAAATAAAATAACATGTAAGAAGAATGAAGGACCAGAATTATGCCCCTTTTAAAAAATATGACTTGCATTGTCTTGTTGCCTTTTTCCAGGGTATCGTTCTGCCTCCTGACTTGGTGATGATCTGTCAAGAAACACAGATATAGGAGGCTTTTTACATGGAGTGACTCTTTCCTAACGAGAGCCGGTCCTGCGGCTCTCAGCACCCTAGCATTACAAACCACACTGCTTGTGAACATGGGCTCTGACCGTGACATAACCCACAGGCCTGCACATTTGCATGTCTCCTATTTCTCCTTCTCACTAGCAGTCAATTATAGGTTCCCCCCTAAGACCGGGTCAAAAGTTTCTCAATTGCGGAAGACTGATTAATCTCTGGAAAGAAGCTCTCTCCTAGTTTGGAAGCCCCCGTCCTATAGGTACAGTGGTTTAAGCTTTACTACTGAGTCTCCAAGGAAACCATTGCTATTTGTGACTCTGTTTGGAGCTCAAGAAGTAACCCTTACCTGCTTTAGCAAGACTGACAATGTCATGGCAACTTCAAGAGGCTGTCATTTCCACAATGAGAGATTCTGTAAATCGATTATTAATGAAGCACTGCCGTATTTTAAGTGACTGTTCTTTGAGGGAGCGTGTTTATATTTAATTATCGAAATGGGAACTGTGCAATGGCATAGCAGCACAAAAGTCAGCTATTATCCCCCCAAAACGGTTCAAAAATCAATCTTCATTCCAAAACCCATAATAAAAAAATAAAAAATAGCAATTTATTGAGAAAAACTAAAGACATCCTGTGTCAGAAAAGCTATCATTAGTTGTGCTAAAACTAATATGTACACATTTTTAAGGAGAGATGTGCGTAATTATGCAAAAGAACTTTGAGTACTTAGATGAATGGAGAACCCACTGAATTGTCACTATCATTGGTAGTATGACATTTGCCCTGCTTCTGCCTGTCACACCAACCATGGAGGCAGCTGTCATTAGAGATGTGTATGAATAGTAATAAAAGATCTACCCGGGTTACCATGCTTCCATTCTTTCTTGAGTGTGATCGGCTAGTGCTGACAAAGTTTTGACCTTCTCTAGCCTCAAGAATTTTGCCTATAGAGCTACTTCTGAAATTGTATGATGATGCAGGGGCATTGAGTAGAGGGTAGGAGAGTGGGGTGACAGGAGAGCCTGTGCAGTTGACAGTAGTAGCCCCGGAATTTCTATATAAAAGGGACTGGGGCAGCAATATGAATGGATGATGAATGGAGAACTTGAAGTAGCATTCACGTAGCATTTTACATAAAGATGAAAAAATACCAATTGTTTTTTAATCAAAGAATGAATGGGAACTGTTGAAATTTATGGGAAGTTTAAATCTCCTAACCCACCCATCATGCTGTCACTGGCTCTTCACACTTGGTTCCTATGTTTTGGAAGAATGAGGGGCCACTGAAGTCTCATAAGTGGTGTATCACGTGATCAGCTCTGTGTTTGAGAAAGATGCTCTGAGACTAAGCAGGAGGAGACGTACCACTGTTATCCAAGGAAGAGAGGATAATGACCTGGACTCAGTTACAGTGGGAGCAAGCGGGCAAAGGTTACGACCATAATCACAACTGTCATTTACCATGAGAGGCTTTTTAAATGCCTCATTTTATTTATTCTTTAGAACAACACTGTGTGATAGCATAACCGTGTCCATTCTAAAGAGTCTTAGGGATGTGAAGTTAGTGACACAAGTGACATAGTTAATAGGTGATGGAGCTGCTTTCTTTTAAAGCTGTGATGTTTCAACAGTTAAAAAGGCAGGTAACCCTAAAAAAGTAAGCAATTGTTAGCATGTAATGGGCAAATGATCCAGGTCGACTCTGAGGCTTCCAGCTCAGTTTATAGATGGTTGATGATGCTCCTTAGACACAGAGAAAAGAGGAAGAGGGACAGTGTATTTGGAAGAGAAGGTAATGAGTTCATTCAGGAAATAGTAATTTGTTAAGTCTAGGCAGGATGTGCAGAGGGAGGTTAGCAGAATGTGCTAACAGGAGTTTGTCAGCTCAGGTCTAAAGATGAGGTTTACGGATATCTAGAGGTTACAGGTGAAGCTGAAGCCACAGGAGTTGGTAAAACTGCCCATGGATATTAGAGAGAATAAGAAGAGGAAAGGAGAACTGAGGATAGAACCTTGGGAAAATCGAGTTGTACATTTAGAGCCAACTGGGTGGTTTATAAGAAGTATAGCTGCCCTGAATGATTCCCCAGGTCAATTAATTCAGAATTTCTAACATGGGACACAGGCAGAGGCAACTTATAAAAGCTGCACAATGGCTCTAAGGTGCAACATAGGCTGAAACCATGGTCTAAGCAGTGGGCAGGGTGAAGGCAGAGTGATGTGAGATCTGGGGACCACCAGGAGAGAGTAGCAGCTGATCACAAGCTGAGAGGGGTCTGGTAAAATGGGGTCCCAAAAGAGGCTGCTTTGAGGAACAATTTTATGGGACTGTGGAAGAGGAAGGCAGCTGCCTGGATAAATGACTAGAAGGGAAGCAGGGAGTGGGGCTTCCCTTTTCAAGGGTTTAGATGGGAAGCCAAAGTAGAGAGCAAGGAATATTTGTATGTGGGGGAGTAGAGTGGCTGGGAGTGACTGCATCATGTTTGTAGGCTGTGTAGAGCAATCCAGTGGAGCTGGAAAGACAAAGGACGATGTAAGAGGGAACAGACTATTGAGATCCTGGAGGAGGTGGATGTGTGAGGACTGAGTCAAGAGCGTAGGCTGGTCTTGGAAAGGAGGGAGCACGTTTTTCTGCAGTAAGGTGAACACAAGTAAGGATAGATGGACACGGAGGGGAAAATGAAGGGAAGATCAGTTTGGAGTTCACATCTGACTGTCTTTATTTTCTTGAAATAGAGGGCTATTTGTCCTCTCTCCCCTAAAAATGTGCACCCAGAGAGGTCTCTCAGCACAGTCTAGGTGGGCTGAATCCTGTGGTGGGGATTTGGGCACCCATAGCCTCACGACTGTGGTATGTGCCCTGAGGGCAAATTCCACAAGTCAAGTTTTAAGATCAGAGGCTTAAAGCCAAGAAGTCTAGATAGAGAGAGGAGACAGAGGTGTAGCCTTGAAACAGTTTGAGAAACCAGGAGACCTGATTAAATTAGAGGTCAAAATGGACAGTAGGCAAAGGGCCCCCAAGCTGGAGGAAGCCAGGGTCTGGTGCCCAGAGTAGCTGTTTGTGGCACTCCTGCAGCTGCTTGCAGACTCTTCTGGCGCATTCTAACAAAGTACAGAGGTTGAGCAGTTTCTTGAGAGTGACCAGAATGATAGCAAACTGTGGACCTCAACCTCCATCACCAGTCACCATCACAGCAACCTAGAGCCAGTTGCTTTCAGAGGCACACGGTTTGGTAGATAAGTGCAACAATCCCTCCCTTACAGTTTGCATTGTGATTTTCCCACTCTTCCCTTCGAGAGGTGGAGTCTATTCCCTTTCCTTTTGCATTTGGGCTAAACCTGTGACTTGCTTTAACAAATACAGTGCAATGGAAGTGATGCAGTGTGACTTCAGAACCTAGATGATAATGGACCTTGCAACTTCTGTTTATTGCTCTGTTGGCAGTCAGCTGGCACGTGAAGAAGCTCTGAATAAGGAGAGATCATGAAGAAAGAGGGGAAATGTAGAGGAGAACTGAGGTTCCTTGGCCAACAACCAGCACCAAGGCCCCTGACATGTGAGTAAGACCTTCTTGGCTACTGAAGCACCAGTTGAGCCAAGCCAGGCAACGCCATGTGGAGCAGAGACAAGCAGTCCCCACTGAGCGCTGTCTGAATCCCTAACACAGAATGGTGAGCCATAAAATGGTCACTGTATTATGCCACAAAATTTTGAGGTGGCTTGTTACATAGCAATAGGCAACTTGTACCGATAGCATAGAAATGAAAGCCTGGGCCTTTGAGATGGTAGTTCTTTAACTGAAATTCTCGTTGTATTGCTTATTCCTCTTGTGACCTTGGAAACACAATAGGTTTTAGTTTTGACAAAGTCCAGTGTATCTATTTTTTAATTTCGTTGCTTTTGCTTTTGGTGTCATTTATAAAAAAATAAAAATTAAAAAAAAACTGTTGCTTAATCCAAGGTGACAAAGACTTATGCCTATGTTTTTTTCCAAGAGTTTTATCATTTTACATTTAGGACTTAATCCATTTTGAGATAATTTTTGACATGGTGTGAGGTAGATTTCCAACTTCATTCTTTTGCATGTAGATCTCTAGTTGTCCTAATACCGTTTGTTGAAAAACTATCCTTTACCCACTGAATGGTCTTGGTACCCTTATGGAAAGTCAATTGACCAAAAATGTAAGGGTTTATTTATGGACTTTCAATTCTATTCTATCGATCTAAATGTCTGTCCTTATGCCGGGTCCACAATATCCTGATTACTGTAGCTTTGTAGTAACTTTTGAAATCAGGAAGCATGAGTCCTCTAACTTTATTCTTCTTTTTCAAGATTGTTTTGGCTATTCTGGGTATCTTGCATTTCTGTACGAATTTTTGGATCAATTTGTCAATTTCCACAAAGAAGCTAGCTGGGATTTTTGTAGCTATTGCACTGAATCTGTAGATCAACTTGGAATATTGCCATTTAAATAGTATTAAGTCTTCCACTCCCCTGATGACTATTATGATGAGGACTTATTGCTTTCAAGATTCTGTCTCTGTTTTTGGATTTTTACAACTGATCATGATGTACCTAAGGGTGGATCTCTCTGAGTCTATCATACTTGCAATTCATTGAGCTTTATAAATGTGTAGATTAATGTTTCTCATCAAATTTTAGAATTTTGGTCAATTATTTGAAATATTCTTTCTGTCCCCTTCTCTATCTCTTTTCCTGGAACGTTCATTATACATATACTGGCACACATGATGGCGTCCCACAGACCTGTGAAGCACTGTTCATTTTTCCTTATTCTTTTTTCTTTCAACTTCTCGGATGGGATCATCTAAAGTGACCTATCTTCAAGTTTACTGATTCTTTCTCTTGCTTGCTCATATGTGCTGTTAATGGTAAGTTCCTCTAGTGGGTTTTTCATTGTACTTACTGTACCTTTCAGCTCCAGAGTTTCAATTTGTTTGTATTTTATCATTTCTGTTTCCTTATTGATATTTGCTATTTGGTGAAGCATCATTCTCATATCTTCCTTTAGTTTTTAGATATGTTTTTCTTTAGTTCGTTGAACATATTTAAGGTAGCAAATTTAAGGTGTTAACCAATGTTTGGACTTCCTCAGGGACAGTTTCTGTTGAATGGGACGTGCTTTTGTGTTTCTTTACATGTCTTACATTTTTTTAATCAAAAATTGGACATTTTCAATAATATAATATGGCAACTCTGGAAATCAGATTCTTCAGTCTCCCCTGGGTTTGTCATTTTTGTGTTTGCTGTTGCTGAATGTTTTTGTGACTTTCTTGAAATAATTCTTTGTTATGTGTGACTGTTGAAGTCTCTGCTTGGTTAGCTTAGAGGTCAGCTAGTGGTTGGACAGATTTTCTTTAAATGTTTGGAACCAGTAAGTGTCCCAGCCTTGGCCAAGGGGTTTTATGTGAGTGTTGGGGTATACTGTAAACATTTAGGCAGGTGGTTTACAACTTTGCCTTAGCCTTCACTTCCTACTTGTTCAGAGACTCAAGGTCATCCAGAGGTGAGAGTTTAGGGTCTTCTCACGTCTTTCCTGAGCATGCACACAGCTCTGGGCATGCTCCCAACCCTACACATATGCATGATCTTCTGGATTCCTAAACATACGTGAGGTCTTTTCAGGGTCCCCGTGTTCATCTCATTTCCAGATTTTCTTTGTAAGATTTTTGGCTAGCGTGTTGTTTGCCCCCAATTGTTATTGCTACCTCAGGCAGCTGCGGTGTTAAACCATTACCACTGGTTGTTTTCAACAAATGCCTCCAGAGAAAAGTCTGTTTGCACTGTATGAGCTCTGAATCAGATCAAATAAAGATAAGCCCTGCAAATGGAATTCCCAGGCAGGTCAGATAATGACAGTTCCCTAGGAATGGACTCGAAGGAACTCCCACCCCATTCGCTCACCTCTTGTGGCTGCTGGGCTGCTGGTTTTCACTGTGGTTGCAGGCTGTTGATTTTTAAAACTACCACAGAGCCGAGTAGGAGGATTTGAGACCAGCACAAGTTAATATGCCACAAAACAACCTGTTCTTACCAAGATTTCACCATTTTTTTCTTGAACAAGTGCTCCCTAGACTGAAATGGCCTTTGCTTAATTTCAAATGCTGAAAAAGTTTACTTGGACAATTTTTGCCAGCATTCTCATTGCTTTAATGGAGGAAAGGATTTTCAGAGGTCTTGATTCCATCTTTCCTGCTGATATCACTTTCTTATGACTTGGGTAATGTGTGTAACCTCTCTAGGATACAGAACTCAAGATTAAATGTTTTGGATTATATAACCTAAAAGTTAGGTTTGTATAATGGTGAAGTGACTCCAACATAGGAGAAGCTCAGTAAACAATGGTTTCATGAGTGAGTTGTTGAAATGGAGGAAAAGCTGGTGTTTATGTTGTAGAGAGGTCAAGGAATATGCTTTAGTCCTCCCATCCCAACTTTAACTCTCTTATGTGGTCTGAGGAAAGAAGGGATAAGTTAGCCTAGCCAGAGCAAGCCAGACTCATGGTTACTATGGAGATCCCTAGCACTTGAGATATAGTGAAAATTCCCACCTGTGTCTGCAAAAATGCTGAGAGACAGAGAAGCAAGCCAAGTATGCCCTGAGAAACTGCAGTTTAGAATCTGGAGGAAACTAGTCAAAACCCCATATTTCAGGCCCAGAGGGAATGGTTAGGATAAGGTTCTAAGACCAGGGTATGGAAGCTAAGTAGGGACCGGGTGAGTGCTAATTTAGGTCAGAAATAGGGCTGGGAGATTAGATGGAGACGGTAAGTGGCAGAAAAGGGTTCCAGCATGCTTCTTAGATCAGTAGGACCTAGTAGCCTGTGTTGAACTAATGAAATGGAGGCTTAAAGGCCCAGGGTGAAAGAAGGGGACTACAGTATGGGGTATCAATACCGCCTGCAACCTCGGAGAGGGGTGAGATCACTGTGGGGTTAGCCAGGCCATGAACATGGTCCCAGGTCACATGGAAAGGTCATGGTTAAAACTAAATGTTGGGGGGACTTCCCTGGCAGTCCAGTGGTTAAGACTCTGCACTTCCACTGCAGGGGGCACGGGTTCAATCCCTGGTCTGGACCTAAGATCCCGCATGCCATACACAGCGTGGCCGAAAATTTTTTTTTATTTTTTAAAATTTTAAAAAAATAAATAAAAGGAAAAGGTATATTAAAAAAAATAAATGTTGGAAAAGAGATGAAGTATTAAGGCAGGGAGGAAGAGGCTGTTTTTTCGTAATCTTTCCACACTAGAGAAAAGTCATCCTCCTCCTGTGTATGGTAGAAGGAGTAGAAGTGGCTGTCTTTTCTCCTTGCCAGAAGCCCCCCAGAATCCTTTCATCACCTAATTAAACAAACTCATGAATCGGCGAGAAAGGCAGAGTTGGGCAAAGATAAGCACAGAACTTAAAGACAGCAAACTGCCCTCACTGAATCCATTATGAACACTTCTCAGTTACACACAACATGTTCAGCTGGTATGCCCCTGTCTTCCTCAACTATCTTTTATAAAGTGAGAACTTTTATTTTTATTTCCTATTTCATGAATTACATATTAACTTTTGTGTACAAATTTATCCCCTATATAATAATTAAAAGTAAGACTGTAATACTTCCTTTTAAAAAGTATAGCTGTTTGAGTTTCTACTTTTAAATAAGAAGTTCCATCAACTCGTGAGCAGAGTAGAATTTTAGAGAACTTTCTAAGTGAGCTATAGATATTTTCATGTTGTTTATTTACAATCAAATCTTAATTGCCCACAAAATTTATTGACATGTTGGTAAAATGATGTTCTTTCTCTCTTTTAATAAAGCCTTTTGTTTTACAAAAGGCTCTGAAAAAAACAAGCTACAGACTGGGGGAAATGTTTGCAAGCCACATAACTGACAAAGAACTCATATCTAGAATATATAAAGAATTCCTAAAACTCAACAGTAAACAAACAGTCCAACTAGAAAAGACATGAATGGAGATTTCACAAAAGAAGATACGCAGATGACAAATATGCACATGAAGATACATTTAACAACACTAGCTATTAGGGAAACACAAATTAAGACCTGATATGATATCACTACACATCTATTAGAACAGCTAAAATAAAAACTGTGACAATACCAAATGCTGGTGAGGATGTCAAGAAATTCAGTCACTCATACTGCTGGTGGGAATGTAAACTGCTACAGCCACTCTGGAAAACAATTTGGCAGGTTCTTAAAAATCTAAACACATACTTACCATACAACCAAACAATCACACTCCTGGGCATTTATTCCAGAGAAAGGTAAGCTTATGACCACACAAAAATGTGTACATGAATGTTTGGGGCATCCTTATTTATAATTGCCAAGATTGGAAATAATCCAAATATCCTTCAGTGGGTGAATGGTTAAACACTCTATGATACATCCATGTGATGGAATACTACTCAGCAATAAAAAGAAATAAGCTATTGATTCATGAAACTACCTGGATTGATCTCTAAGGAATTATACTGAGTGAAGAAAACAGTTTCTAAAGTATACTAGTACCATATTATTCCACTTACATAATATTCTCAAAATGACAAAGTTAAAGAAATGTAGAACAGGTTAGTGGTTGCAGAGGTTAGCAATGGGATGCGGAGTTTGGAGGGAAAGGTCAGAGAGGGTTGAGTGTGACTACAAAGGAGCAGCAAGAAGGATCTTTGTGGTGATGGAAGAGTTCTGTATGTATATTGATTGTGGTGATGGTTGTATAAGTCCACACATATGCTGAAATGGCATAGAACTGCACACACACACACACTCAAATGAGTGCATGTAAAACTGGTGATAAAGTCTATTGATTGTACTGATGTCAACTTTCTGGTTTTGATGCGGTACCATAGTTATGTAAGAAGTTGTATAAGATGTAACCTTGGGGGGAAACTGGATGAAGGGTGCAGGGGACCTCTCTGTGCTATTTTTGCAACTTCCTGTGGATCTGTAATTATTTCAATATATAAAGTTTAAGATGTTAAGACCAATAACTTGGTAAATATGCTTTTTATTGTCTTCAAGCCCTCTGGGGGAGGTGAAGGTATGAGGAAGATATAATGCTACAAGCACCTTGCTTTTTCTTATATCTCATTGCTTAAATTGTGTCATGAATTGTTCAATTGACAGAAGGGCCAAAATCTAGATCTCTATGCAAGTTGTGTGAGACCAGTGGGAAGATTTTGTTTTTCAACTGTTGCTTAACTGCTGTTTTTCAAATTAAGTCTTCCATACACTCTCTTTGTGGAAGTATTTATTTCAAGATAAAGTGTTTTAAGGGGTGGCAGGAGTGTAGGTATTTGCTACAGCATCCTTTGTGCTTCTCATTATTGTTCCAAAACCCAACAGCCATTACAGCCAAAAGGCACTGAACCAGAGGCTGAATTTCCAAACCTGAAAGTTCCAGTGCCCATCCTCAGAATCTGGTCTGAGGTCCTGTAATAGAATTTAAAAACTGTCGTGAGGTGATTCTGACAAGCAGCCAAGTTGGGGAACTTCTAGACTAGAGGATGCTGGAGCCCTCCTTCCTGATATGAAAAGGCAAGGTCTCCTAGAATCCATGTGTAAGATTTGATTTCCACTTAAACGTACTTCCTCGTGAGGAAACGTGATTCTTATGAGATGGAGTATGTACAACCCATCCCGTTTTATTTTGTCTTCTTCTCTTGGTTGTGTGTGTGATTCAGCCATGACTTCTCACCTCATTTCCACTGAGGTGGAACTCCTTAGGAACAGATGCCCTGTAATCCTTATCTGTGGTTCTTTCCTAACTTTTACCACAAGGTGTGGAATTCTGGGTAATTCATTGCTTTACATTGCAGTCATTAAACACTTCCATTTTTATAACCTAATTTGCATCTTTCATCAGTGAGAGAATATATTCTAACTCAGGATCCTACACTAATTCTACAGGTTACTCTAGCAGGTGATGGTTTGAATCTTTTCAAATATTTGGCTGGGTTATTGTAAAGGACTTCTGAGTTGGAGCTACCAGTTGTTTGATTTGGAATATGGTAACAAGGATAATGACCTTGCAGGCAGTGGAGAGAGGCCACGACCTGGAATATGGGGCAGTGACCCAGAAGCTTGTCCTCAGCAATTGGAGAAGTCCATAGTGCTTACCTTTTATATATCATTACCATCTTCCTTCCTCTTTCTTGAGAGTTCCTTGTTCCTTCTCCTCTTGCTTCACATACCCAGTATTTAACCCATTTTGACTTTCAGCTGCCTGCCAAATAAATCTTAGTAAAGTCTCAACCCAAGATGATATCTGGTAAAGTTGCATGCATGACTCCATCCAGAGGTGTCTACATTTGAAAGGAATGCTGCTGTGGCCTGCTACTGGGATGAAGGAGGGAGAATATCTGTCTTCATTGCCCCTGCCTTCATTCCCACTTTTTGTTCTGCTACTAGTATCTTAAAGATCAAGGATATTTTAAGCTACAGCAACCTCTAGGAAGTTACCTCTTTCATTCTTACACTTATCCCTTTGATAAAAGTGAGTAAATTTATAAAGGAATATTCTCTCAGAAATGTTGAGAATGACTAAACCCACAGTATGGAATAAAAATTATCTTAATTTTCTATTACTGTTTAAAAAAACCTGCAATTTTATTCAACAAGTTATAAGAGCTATTCAGTGGAATTTCCTGTATCAGTGCTAAGAATTCAGTAGAAACCCCTTAACACTATAAGTGAGGGAATAGCCTTGGATCTAGTTCAGTCCAGAATCTTCTTTTATCCCATTTTCCAAATTATGCTGATCCTCTTCTGTGTGTCCAATGCCATCCTTGTTCCATTACCGTCTGTGCTGGGATGTTATTTTCTGGTCTCTGAATCCTTATCCTCAACCCTAAAAATAATTCACAACTACGTGCCTTATACTTCCCATGTATGGTCTCATTTAACCCTTAAACAATCCAAATGCAGTTATTTTGTACATTTATACTTTTATATCCATTTTATAGATGCTGAAGTACAAAACATGTAAGTAATTTACTCAAAGTAACACAGTAAATGAGCTGGAATTTAAACGCAGTTCTGTGTCATGTAATATTTAGTATGTAAGGTGAACATTGTAAAGCCATCATTCATCCTAGGAATTAAACACCAATGATGCTGTTGAAAGAGTCAGTGTTCTTAAACCGTTTCTTGAGGATGCCTCCTTCATGAGCATGTTCAATCTTCCCTTTAAGAGAACTTTCTGAACAAGTTCCAGAGTTTTGTTACATCCAATACCTTTATAAGATGCCCAGCATTATATAGTCATTAGCTTTGGAGAAGTGTTTCTGGCAGTGTTTGCTTGGGCCTGCAGCTCTGCCTTTCTCTCTCCCTTGCTCTGAGTTTCCGTGTTTTGCCCCTCTACACTCATTTTCTAACCCAGGATGGCCAACTGGTGGTAAATGTAACTTAATGATTGAGTTCTGAAATTAGAGTCTCCATTGAGCTGAAGCGTTGATTCCATGGTGCTGCTTTGGCATGCTAGGAACGGCTCCCAACCAGGTCCATGTCACAGCCCTTCAGCTGCCAACTTATCGACACAGAATTTCCCTTTTGCACCCATAATCTAATCATCTTGTATTCACTTCTCTCCATGTCCTTGGAAGCGTGCTTGTTTTGGCTTGTGTGATAAGCCCAGCCATCAGTGGTCCATAGACATTCAATATTTTTACCTGCTCTTCTTTCCTTACCATGTTTCGTTAGCTCCAACCATCCAGATCCAAGGCAGCAAGATTGTTAAGTGATTGAACTCATTTTCTTCATTTGCTGTGCTGTCAGATTTCTAGCTTCTTTATAAAACTAGCTCAGTCATGTGGCAGGTTCAACCGGAGATTCCAGATGCAAATCATTTTTTCCACCATAGACTATCAGTCTTAGAGTTTGAACTGTAAAGTTGGCAGAAAACAAGTTTTTTGTAACATGCCCTATTATAGTGACCTGTAAAATGAAAAGATTAAAAGATTAAAAAAAAAAAGCCTAGTGATTTTTATTCTTCATATGTAGGCAGACAATATAGTTTTCTTCATAAATTGAATATTTGCATAGCACTGAAGAAATTTTTCTATCAGCTTTTTTCTATAACAATCTTCAGAGTACCAGGCCAGATTTCCAAAAAGGACAATATATGGAACGCTTTCATTTTTCAACTTTTCTGAATCCTTTTCCTCATGTTCAGGTACTCATTTTTCTAATTTAACATCTAATTCCATTTATAATGATTGAATTTTTATGTATTAAGAAAAAAACTGGCACTACATGTATATGTTTAAAGGAAAATAGTTAATTCATAAATAGGATGATAATTTGATATTTATGAAGCACCAGCTTTATCTATTAATATGAGAATTCTGCAATTATCATTGAACTGTTCTTTGAAATTTTAGAAAATGGCAAAAAAATAGGGGTTACTAAATTTCACAATTAAAATTCAAGAATGGAAAAATCATTTTGCATAAATGAGTGTTTAGATACATGTTCCTCTGTATTGACAGTAGTACTGGAATTATGAGACTTCACTTTCAAACTGAATATTGTGTTCAAATATCAAGCTACCAAGCAGTGACTATTTATGCTCTAGCCTCCTACACACGGTAGGCACTTCTGAATGAATGAAGTTGGGTGATCAGTTAGTTGAAAGATACTTTGAAAGGGAAACAGATAGGATAAACATTAAAGAAGTGATTTTACATTACCTATGTTAAAGGAAGTATAAAACTATGTAGATAAATAAAGTTAATGCCTTCCCATTTGTTCTAGTTCCTATCACTGCATAACAAAACACCCTAAAACATAGTGGCTAAAAAGAACAACCGTCATTTATTTTGCTCACAAGTCAGCAGTTTGGGTAAGGACAGCTCATTTCTGCTCCACATGGTTTCAAGTAGATGGCTCTTCTGGGAGCTGGAGGACCTACATTCAAGAGAGCTTCCTCACAAGTTTGGCAAGTTTGTGCTGGCTCTTGGTGCCCGTGGCGAGGCTCCCCCTGCAGACTTCCCAGTGGGCTACTGGGTCTTCCTCACAACATGGTAGCTAGGTTTCAAGAGACACAGAGCAGAAGAGACACAGAGTCAGTTTCTTAAAGTCTGAGCCCAGAAACTCACACAGTATCGCTTCTGCTATATTCTATTGGTTGAGGAGTCACAGAGCCCGATTCATGGTGAGGGGGACACAGACGCCAGCCCTAGAAGAAAGGAATGTCAAATAATCTGCATACCATTGCATTAAAGTGAAACCCAAGCCTCTTCCCTCAGCCTCAAGGCCTTAGGGATTGATCGTCTTTTTTCTGTAAAAGCCAGATAGTAAATATTTTAGGTTTGCTGGCAGGTAAAACAACAATCTCTATTGCACCTACTCAACTCTGCTGTTGTAGTGAGAAAGCAACCATAGGCAGTATGTAAACAAAAGGAAATGTCTGTATTCCAATCTAATTTTATTCACCGAAATATGTGGCAGGCCCACTGGCCATTGTTTCCCAACCCCTACTGTACATGACATACCTCCTCTTGCTTCTCCATTCTCGCCTCTCCTCTGCTTACTAAGCTCCAATCACACAGCTTGCTCTTAGCCCCTCTAAGACAAAAAGCTTGTTTTGCCTTGGGGCCTGTCCACACCTATTTCTAATAACATTTGCCTTGGCCTAAAAACTACATCCTCAGCAAGTTCTTCACTAATTGTACCTTACAGATCTCCCCTTGCTATCTATTCTCACTGATAATTCTCTATTCCCTTAGTAGCACCTTGCATCTTATAATTTATATATGAATTTGTTTTCTTCAGCATTCCACTAATATTTGAGTATTGACTGTGATCCAGGTGTTCTAGACACTGGTGTTAAGTTGATAAACATGGCTGACAAAGTTCCTGTCCAAACAGGACAAACATTCTTTATGAAGAGTCATAAAATAAACAAGAAAATATCAGATAGTGTTTAGCGCTATCAAGAAAATTAAACAGGACTATGAGAGACAGGTCAGGGAAGGCCTCAGTGAAGAGGTGACATTTGAGCTGAACACTAAACTATAAGGAGGCATCCAGGGAAAGATTTGGAAGAAGAGATTTTTATGCAGGGAGCAAAGTCCATGGGTCATGTGGGGTGTGGGTGGGAGAGTGAAGCTTGGCATGACCAAGGAAACAGAGAGAAGCAGTATGGGTGGAGCAAAGTAGGTGAGGGGAAGGATGCTAAGAGGTAAGGTCGGAAAGGCAGGAGCCAGATGTTGCAGGGCCCACAGACCTAAAGAAACAGTTCAGATTTTATTCTACGTGTCTACAGGCACTAAATGTCCACCAGCACGTATGGAGCATGTGCATTGTGTTGGGCCCTGTGTTGAGTCCTAAGATATAACAGTGAACGTGTTGCATCTCTCATTTTTTTAATTGCAGTATAGTTGATTTACAATGTTGTGTTTATTTCTGCTGTACAGCAAAGTGACTCAATTATACATACATATGTGTGTGTATAAAAATGAAATGAAGGAAGCAATAGAATTTTTTCATATACGCATTCTTTTTTATATTCTTTTCCATTATGATTTATCCCAGGGCACTGAATATAGTTCCCTGTGCTATACAGTAGGACCTTGTTGTCCATCCATTCTATGTGTAATAGTTTGCATCTACTAACCCCACACTCCCAGTCCATCCCTCCTCCACCCCCTGAGTCTCCCATTAGACTTTGTGCTTCACAAGGGCTGGGATTCTTTCTTCTTTCTCATCACAGTGTTCCCAGAGCTTGGCACTTAAGAAGCACTCCATAAATATTTGTTGAATAAATAAAGGCATGAATGCATGCATGAGAATATTTTTGAAATTTTTTGGCATTGTAAAGGTATTCTCAAGCTCAAAAATATGGGAGACCTGATGTAAATCTTCATAAATATGTTATCACTAAAATATAACTTTTTCTCAGAACTATGATGGAAAAAAATGATATGAAGGAAACCATAGAATTTTTTTTAGAGCATATAGTTATTCAAGTTGGACTAAGCATAGTGGGAAATTTTCCTGGGTCTTGAGACAAGAGCCCTGGCTCTGAACAAGTCACACCCCCAATTTCTATGTATTTCTTGAATAACATATTATTTTCCTGCTTTGAGCCATGGATACCAGGGGAAAGGCAGCTGTAACACGTTTTACTGAACATAATACACTGTCACTATAAAAAGTGTTTGCTGTTATAAAACATTGTTTCTCACTTCATTTCACATAATCATAACCCATTAGGCATCTCTGTCTTTGACCTTCAATAAATATCTGAGGACACAAAGAAAGCTACACATGATATAATGGATTTCTCCACTTTCAATTTGTTGGAGAAAAAAAGACTTCCCTTAGGTTCTTTGATTCTCATTTGCATTTCTTTCTTTATAGTGTGGTTACCCTGTTCAAAATACACACTATTTTTATATTTGTATCTTAATTTTGTCAGGTTCAATGTAAACGATCACACAAATGTGGTATTTAACACGCAATTTCTTAGCAGTTGGCCAAACTGCCAGCATTTCAGGGGACTTTTCCTTTTCTCTGTGCATGGCATTGGGAGATCATTCCACAGATACTTTCAACCCTCTCTAAAATAAAAGCCAACTCACTCTCATTCTCAAACTTAGCATCGTTAATTTTTTTTTTTTAACATCTTTATTGGAGTATAATTGCTCCACAATGGTGTGTTAGTTTCCGCTTTATAACAAAGTGAATCAGTTACACACATACACATGTTCCCATATCTCTTCCCTCTTGCGTCTCCCTCCCTCCCACCCTCCCTATCCCACCCCTCTAGGTGGTCACAAAGCACTGAGCTGATCTCCCTGTGCTATGCGGCTGCTTCCCACTAGCTATCTATTTTACGTTTGGTAGTGTATATATGTCCATGCCACTCTCTCACTTTGTCACAGCTTACCCTTCCCCCTCCCCATATCCTCAAGTCCATTATCTAGTAAGTCTGTTTTTATTCCCATCTTGCCCCTAGGTTCTTCATGACCTTCTTTTTTTTTTTTTTTTCTTAGATTCCATATATATGTGTTAGCATAAGGTGTTTGGTTTTCTCTTTCTGACTTACTTCACTCTGTATGACAGACTCTAGGTCCATCCACCTCACTACAAATAACTCAATTTCATTTCTTTTTATGACTGAGTAATATTCCATTGTATATGTGCCACATCTTCTTTATCCATTCATCTGTCGATGGACACTTAGGTTGCTTCCATGTCCTGGCTACTGTAAATAGAGCTGCAATGAACATTTTGGAACATGACTCTTTTTGAATTATGGTTTTCTCAGGGTATATGCCCAGTAATGGGATTGCTGGGTCATATGGTAGTTCTATTTTTAGTTTCTTAAGGAACCTCCATACTGTTCTCCATAGTGGCTGTATCAATTTACATTCCCAGCAACAGTGCAATAGTGTTCCCTTTTCTCCACACCCTCTCCAGCATTTATTGTTTCTAGATTTTTTGATGATGGCCATTCTGACCGGTGTGAGATGATATCTCATTGTAGTTTTGATTTGCATTTCTCTAATGATTAATGATGTTGAGCATTCTTTCATGTGTTTGTTGGCAATCTGTATATCTTCTTTGGAGAAATGTCTATTTAGGTCTTCTGCCCATTTTTGGATCGGGTTGTTTGTTCTTTTGATATTGAGCTGCATGAGCTGCTTGTAAATTTTGGAGATGAATCCTTCGTCAGTTGCTTCATTTGCAAATCTTTTCTCCCATTCTGAGGGTTGTCTTTTCGTCTTGTTTGTGGTTTCCTTTGCTGTGCAAAAGCTTTTACGTTTCATTAGGTCCCATTTGTTTCTTTGTGTTTTTATTTCCAATTCTCTAGGAGGTGGGTCAAAAAGGATCTTGCTGTGATTTATGTCATAGAGTGTTCTGCCTACGTTTTCCTCTAAGAGTTTGATAGTGTCTAGCCTTACATTTAGGTCTTTAATCCATTTTGAGTTTATTTTTGTGTATGGTGTTAGGGAGTGTTCTAATTTCATACTTTTACATGTACCTGTCCAGTTTTCCCAGCACCACTTATTGAAGAGGCTGTCTTTTCTCCACTGTATATGCTTGCCTCCTTTATCAAAGACAAGGTGACCATATGTGCGTGGGTTTATCTCTGGGCTTTCTATCCTGTTCTATTGATCTTTATTTCTGTTTTTGTGCCAGTACCATA
The DNA here is from genome assembly GCF_965194805.1 of Balaenoptera borealis. Classification (NCBI taxonomy): domain Eukaryota; kingdom Metazoa; phylum Chordata; class Mammalia; order Artiodactyla; family Balaenopteridae; genus Balaenoptera; species Balaenoptera borealis. The sequence continues at coordinate 55,990,656 of NC_138864.1, read as the reverse complement.
CTGTCTTGATTACTGTAGCTTTGTAGTATAGTCTGAAGTCAGGGAGCCTGATTCCTCCAGCTCCATTTTTCGTTCTCAAGATTGCTTTGGCTATTCGGGGTCTTTTGTGTTTCCATGCAAATTGTGAAATTTTTTGTTCTAGTTCTGTGAAAAATGCCAATGGTAGTTAGATAGGGTTTGCATTAAATCTGTAGATTGCTTTGAGTAGTAGATTCATTTTCACAATGTTGATTCTTCCAATCCAAGAACATGGTATATCTCTCCATCTATTTGTATCATCTTTAATTTCTTTCATCAGTGTCTTATAATTTTCTGCATACAGGTCTTTTGTCTCCTTAGGTAGGTTTATTCCTAGATATTTTATTCTTTTTGTTACAGTGGTAAATGGTAGTGTTTTCTTGATTTCACTTTCAGATTTTTCATCATTAGTGTATAGGAATGCCAGAGATTTCTGTGCATTAATTTTGTATCCTGCTACTTTACCAAATTCATTGATTAGCTCTATTAGTTTTCTGGTAGCATCTTTAGGATTCTCTATGTACAGTATCATGTCGTCTGCAAACAGTGACAGCTTTACTTCTTCTTTTCCTATTTGGATTCCTTTTATTTCTTTTTCTTCTCTGATTGCTGTGGCTAAAACTTCCAAAACTATGTTGAATAATAGTGGTGAGAGTGGGCAACCTTGTCTTGTTCCTGATCTTAGTGGAAATGGTTTCAGTTTTTCGCCATTGAGGACGATATTGGCTGTGGGTTTGTCATATGTGGCCTTTATTATGTCGAGGTAAGTTCCCTCTATGCCTACTTTCTGCAGGGTTTTTATCATAAATGGGTGTTGAATTTTGTCGAAAGCTTTCTCTGCATCTATTGAGATGATCATATGGTTTTTCTCCTTCAATTTGTTAATATGGTGTATCACATTGATTGATTTGCATATATTGAAGAATCCTTGCATTCCTGGGATAATCCCCACTTGATCATGGTGTATGATCCTTTTAATGTGCTGTTGGATTCTGTTTGCTAGTACTTTGTTGAGGATTTTTGCATCTATGTTCATCAGTGATATTGGCCTGTAGTTGTCTTTCATTGTGACATCTTTGTCTGGTTTTGGTATCAGGGTGATGGTGGCCTTGTAGAATGAGTTTGGGAGTGTTCCTCCCTCTGCTATATTTTGGAGAGTTTGAAAAGGATAGGTGTTAGCTCTTCTCTAAATGTTTGATAGAATTCACCTGTGAAGGCATCTGGTCAGCATCTTTTACTCTTGAATTGATTCCTTTTTCTTTTTTTCTGCAAACAAAAGTAGTTTTGCCCTCTTTAATATCATGGTTTTTATGAGCATATTTCTAATAGGCTTGATCAATAGTTTTCAACCAGGGATGATTTCGTCTCGCAGGGGACATTTGGCAATATCTGGAGACATTTTTGGTTATCAGAACCTGGGAGGATGCAGAGGAGGATACTGGCATCTAGTGGGTAGAGCCCAGAGATCCAGCTAAACATCCTACAGTGCACAGAACAGCCACCCACAACAAAGTATTATCTGGCCCCAAGTGTCAATAGTGTGAAGTTTGAGAAACCCTGAGCCAGATTAAGATCTTGCCTCCATCTTTTTGAATAGATGGTTGCTTGCAATAGTTTATATGCTTTAAAAGCACTTGGTAATTCAAATCTGTCTTCAGGTTCCCACACAGTGATGAGCAAATCAGTTCAGAGAAGGTTAGTAGGGCTTGGTTCCCTCAACCTTCTACCACAAGTGGAAGTCAGATACCTGTCCTTGAGTTTATGAGAAGAAGCCTAAATACTAGGGCTCTGTATGCTTAACACCCTGTGCCACTAGGCAGGTCACAGTGAGGTGACTGAGCCTCTCATCTCTTCCTCTGGTAGATGATTAATTATGAGAAAGGTCTCTGCATGAACTCAGAATTTCATCTGTCTCCTAGAGTAAGTTGTCTGTGTTCAGGAAACATCTCTTTTGATTCAAACCACCAGAAATTGATTATGCTTAACCCAAATATGCTCTGCAGAGCAAGGCTTCCGAGGCAGGTGAAAGCCATGAAATTTCACAGGTACTGTAAAGTGCTAAAAATTTGGATGGCAAATGCACAAATACTGCCATCAATATCCTCAGGCTTAGAGCTGCTATTAACATCAAGCATACATACTATGACTTTATTTCCTAAACTACATAGATAGTGCTTAAATGTATGGATTTATTATCACATTTGGCATATTTTATTTATAGCATAAGAAAGGTGAAACATTCTTCAGCATTGCATGTTAAGATTAGGATTTATTGTCCAGGAATCCTTGAACAATTTTATCAAAAGCCCATTTCTAGGTGGTGTTTTTCTGCAATAAATCATACAGCAAGAATCTATCAGTGGACACCAGGAAGAGATAAATGAGTGTAGAGGAAAGAGGGTCATCACAGATTTTTTTCTGTATCATGACCTGTCATTGGCAGAAATCCATTTATTATGGTTCCCAGATGATTTTTTTACCTACTTGCTCTGTTTTCTGTTCAGGGTGTTAGCTAAGATAAAATGAAAACCTGGCAAAATGTAAGCTATCAAAATCCATGAAGACAGACATAACTTAAAGATCATGAGACACAAAGAGTATCGATTTTTTTCCCTCCTCTCATGTAACTGCAACTTTCAGGGGAAATATATTTTTAAATGTAAATATTTTAATTTTTAAAGTAATTGCTCTGCTCAGGTTGGTAGTATAATTACTGGAAAAGCAATTTCCATTGCAGACTAGAATTTTCCCCCCAGAATGTTCCTTCAGTAGAAAAGCAGTAGAAGAAGTATCTAATAGTTGTTGAGTAGTTTTCAGGCACCCCCTGAGTGAGTTTTCTGGTTTTTTTTAACATACCCTATCTTATTGAATCTGTCATCAGAACTCTGTAATTTGGAACAAGACCAGGTACATGAAGAAATACATGCTAACTGCCAGGCTAAATATGAGAACAACTACAGTTGAATTTACATTTGATTGGAAGAATTCAATAAAATATAGTATTACAGGTTTCTTTTTAAAAATATATTTATTTTTGCCCTGCCTTTTCCCCTTCAAGTTGTCTTGGCTAAGAAAAAACTTGCAAAATATGTTTCCAGCTTTTTAAAATGAAACACTAGCAAGTATACATTGAATGAGTGCTGTATTTCCACAAGCATACTTAAAACATGTTTGTTTTTTGGAAGGGAGGCTGTGGAGCTCCCATCTCTACATACTCTGGGATGGAGGTTCATCAACTTGAGATAATGCTACATGACACCCTAGAGAGCCACTCGCTCTCCACACCCCTCCACAATCCTAAAGACCCCCCCAAATAGATACTAGCTTTAAACACAATCTAGATGAACAATAGAGAAAATATAGGTAGACGATGGCTTTCCCAGTATATGACCCAGAAGAGGTCCCCGGCCTTCCATTAAGAAATCCAGAGCAATAGAGGTTCCCATCTCACCTCCTTCCTGAGCAGGTGAGGACAAGCCCTCCATCTGGGGGGCTCATAAACCTGCACACCAGCCCTGAGCTCACAGACAAGAGCCAGTAGCAAAATGGAAGTGAATACTTCCTTCCTGTACCTTCTGAAATACAATCTGCCACTCTGAAATACTTGGTGGGAGAAATTGGATAGAATTTTTTAGTCACAGGTAAAGTACCAGGGACTAGATCAGGCAAGTAAGGTACTTGCCTGGGTGGGTGGGGGGGCAAAATTTAAGGGGAGTAGGGGTGCCCAAAAGCTCAGTCACCAAAAGAATATTTTAATGACACTCTTAAGTGTTAAAATCACTGCCTAAAAATCCACAGTGAGTAAAATACCCATATTTTAAATCAGACAAGATCAGTATTATTGATTTTTGTTTTGCTCTGATATGGCTCAGTGTGGCCCTGCACCGAATCCACTGAAGTGGAAGGGGACGTTAAAGAAAGCCAACTGCCATCTTTGTAACTGCAGCGGGTCTGCTTTGACAAGCTGGACATCTTCTGGAAGCAGGAATTTATCACATGTTAATGCTGTGAAGGTCGTGCTTGGGAGCAGCACAGAGAAGATTATGGAGAGAGTCTAGTCACAGGCTCTGATCCTGGTCTGTGACCCACCAGCCATAAAACCTTGGGCAAGTCACTTGACTTTCCCTGTGGCCATTTCCTGATCCGTAAAAGAATGTTGGAGAAAAATCAAGGTTTTGCAATATTTCTGGAAGCTACCATATCAACGAAAGATATCTATATTAAAATAGATGACTTGGTCACTGAATTGCATTTATTCAAGGTTAATCTGAATTATTATTTTGTTTATTCTCCTAATAAAAACATTTCCTTAGATTAGCTTTTAAATCCTTTAATCTGGGTACCAGAAAGGCCCTGAAATCAACTCTGAAAGCCAGGGGTAAATTCCATTCCACTCCTGCCAAGATATATCTGTTTTGAGGACCCATAAAAGACTTTCAAGTTTATGGATTCTGTGCCTTTAATAAACATTGTGCATGTTTGGTTCTTAGAATATGGTGTGGTATTAGATGCCTCATTCTTTTCCAGGTTAACAGTCCCTTCCTGAGGGGATCTAGGTAGAACTAAACCTGGGGAAGTGATCAGAGACATTGGTCATTGCTAATCACTTTTGGAGTGAAGCCCATGAAAGAGAAGATTCGTGAAGACAGCAGTTTTACATCGCATAATTGTCTCAGACTTCTCTAATTTGCCATGTTAATCAAAATTTACCCCAGCATTAGTAACTTAAAATTTTTTTAAAATCCCTTGTCCAATAATTATCCCATCTCTTCCTTCAGTATACTGTGGTACTTCACTTACTGAATTTTGGACAGTCATTTTTCTTTATTTTATTTTATTTTTTCCAGACAGAATTTTATTTATTTATTTATTTATTTATTTATTTATTTATTTATTTATTTATTTATTTATTTATTTATTTATTTTTGGCTGCATTGGGTCTTCGTTGCTGCGTGCAGGCTTTCTCTAGTTGCTGCGAGCCGTGCGCTATTCTTCGTTGCGGCGTGTGGGCTTCTCACTGTGGTGGCTTCTGTTGTTGCGGAGCACCGGCTCCAGGCATGCGGGCTTCAGTAGTTGTGGCACGCGGGCTCAGTAGTTGCTCTGTAGCATGTGGGATCTTCCCGGACCAGGGCTCGAATCCGTGTCCCCTGCATTGGCAGGCGGATTCTTAACCGCTGCGCCACCAGGGAAGTCCCGTCATTCTTCTTTAAATGTTAGCCAGTATCTTGAAAGAAGGAGTGTGCCCAGTTTTTTTGGCATCAGTGGAGTCTTTTTTTGAAAGGAGTACATAATTATGAATGATAAACAATAGAAAGCAGACATATTTCATTCTTTTTGGGGAAGGTTACAGTGAACTAAGAAAACTTGAAATATTGTACCAAATAATCACACTTAAGGCATCTGTTGTGCTAATATCATAGAAGGGAGTCTAATTGTGTGTATATGTGTGTGTGAGAAAGGGAGAGGGAGTGAGGCCACACATGGGTGTGTGAAGATCTGAACTTACTTTTCCCTTCTTCCCCAGTGACCCCAGAACTGTATCTTTTGCTGTTCTTTGGTTATGACCCCTGCTCCCCATCTACTCAGCTAGAAAGCTTATCATCAGCACAGGTATATCTGAAGCCTTTATATGCTCATCATGAAAACTGAGATAATAATTCATGGAGCTGATAATCCATGTGGTGTTTGATTGCAGTGCCAATGGGGAGAATTTAAATACTTTACCATTTTAAATAACTTAGTTCAATTATTATAAAGAGAGTGACTGATAGAAACAAAGAAGACTGACTGGACTCTTAACCCATTGCAGGGTGTAAATTAAAGGCTGTCTTTGGCTTTTTTAACTTAGTCCAGACATTTTACACAACTATTGTCTCAACAGGGTAGAAGAATAAAAGGAGCTTGCTTCCTTTGCCATATGTTTTTCTTACAAATGGGGGTTGGAAGAGAGGAGAGACAGAGAGAAAGAGAGAGGTATTCCAGGTTGTTAGTTTGGAGAATTAACCTGAAAGGGATATAAGTTACATGGTTGTTTAAAGTATCCCTCATGTTAATTTATCCAGATATCTCAAGTTGACAATAAAACATTTTGAATCTAGAGGCAGAAAAAGTTCCATTTGTTATCTAAGAAATAAAGTCGTGTCTTGGGAGGTGACAATAACAAAAGGTATGTTCTTCAAAAATAACAGTTTGGTCATTCTAATTGATAAATTTTTTTAAAGATAAACAAAATTACAAGCCGAAGAGATATTGACATATTATATTTTCAGCTTCTTTGGCTCCCTTCTTGGGCTGATGTTTAAAGGATTAGAATGTAGCTTACCTTCTGTGTGTTTTTGAAACTTCCCACTGATCAACCTCTGAGAAAAATGCACTGGTGTATCGTGTTTCTAACATTTAAAGATCTAATTGGGATATTGTTCTGTACATGCTGTTAGACACTGTAGTGACAAGAAGAGTCCTAGCCCACATTGGCCAGGAGCCAATACAGACCTTCCCTGAACAAAGTGCAGGATAATTAAAGTGCAACTACTGAGAGAGCACCTCAGAGCACACACAAAAATAGCCATCAGTAAAGTGTTGGAGATCACACTCCTTGGGAATCTCAGGAGCTCATTGCTACATTCACTTTCCTTTTCTTTTCAAATACAGTTCATCAGAGATATTTTCTTTTTTCCCTCACCTATTGACTATTATATGAGAAGTTCTCAATTAAAAAAAAATTAAACTAATATCCCCATCAATCATCTCTGCAAAATTACCTGGAGAACACTGTTAGGAGATCAAATATGATATAAAATTTAAGGGAAACGAGGCATTTTAGAAGCTTCATTTCAATTACAAATGGAGAACTAAGAACTAAATAAAATGCAGGGGGTATTTTTACATCAGTCACAATTCCTATTCAAACAGCCTATTTAAATGTGCACAGGCCTTTCACGCAGAGCCACTCAAATGCCCTTGCATAGCAGGTTCTGCAAGGAAATCAGGAAGGCGTTGGGATTGTATAAGCCTGCAACATGACCCCGGGTAAGCTCAGTTACCTTTCTAGCATAACCATTTAAAAAACAGTTTTTGCATTCACTTTTTAAAGCCACAATTTTGTACGAATCATCAAGCATTGGGAACCTCTGGGGAGCTGGTTCCTACAGTGAAACCTAAAGGATTTACACTGGAACTTCCCAACACCACTAAAGGGAACAATGCAAATGAATCCCTTTTGCGGTGAGGGGGAAATGGGATCCTTAGAAAGCTTCCCTATTCAATGAAACCTACCAACTTTTTACTCTTAAAATATGATTCCATCCACAGGGCAACTTCAGAATGTTTTCTCCACATTTCTTTAGATCATGTGTAAATCAAGGGCTGTTCAGCAGATACCATGGATAAATCATCCATATTTTATTCCTTCTCTTTTTATAGAATGCATTTGCAAGATCAATTTCTGATTCTTCAGAACTCCCTTGACCAGGTTAAACTCTAGCTGGCTTGCTTTTTTATTTTGTTTTGCCTTTCCCTAAGTGACCCTCTGGAAATGTGATGATAGTCTAAGTTCAGTACACAATCGTCTGGCAAGGTCAAATGGAGAGTTATAACAGACAGGCGTCTATTTATTTATACATGTTGCTGTGCTATGCTGAGTTAACCTCAACACATTCAAGTTTTTAAATCATGCAACTTGCTTTCAAATCAACTTCCTCACGACAGCTGAAGGATTCGAGTCAATAGCTAGCTAATGTTTTTTTAAAAAAATTAAATCTCTTTATAGCGTCACTTAATGATTGTTAGGAAGCTTGATGCAGCCCCCAGGTGGAAGACTTCCTGCAAAGCATAAAGAATGAGCTGCTCTCCCTCTGCCACAGCCTCTGCTGATTTACAACCACTTTGTGTTTGATGCTGGACAGGATAATTTCATCAGTCTCCAACCCTTGTGATCACGTCTCAAAATGACTCATCAGGTGAAGCCCCAGCGGAAGATTGCTTGTCACCTGTAGGAAGTAGCTGTCTGCTCTGAGTACTCTCTCCTCATAAATGTAATCATCTGTTAGTTATTCATTGAGCTATACTTCATGGGCTCGATGGAGTGGCAAGGGCAAGGGACCAACTCCTCGGTGGGGAAACACTTAGAAACAACGCTAGTGCCCACTGTATTTTTGTTTCTTCTCTCTCATCTCTTTCTAATGTTGGGAGGGGAAGTGTACATCTGGGCTCATTTTTGAAGGTTACAAAGGAAAATATCCATGTTAGTACATTAAAGAATATTTTCTTAATTTTTAAAATTTTTACCAGTGAGGAAATGGACTTGGAGATGGTAATTTGCCAAATGTCAAACAGTTGGTCAGGTTTGCCTGATTTTCAATTCTTTATTCTTAACCAATTAGCAGTATTCCAGAATAAATCAATGTTTAAATGAGGTGATACAATTGCCTCTCTTACACTTTTAAGCCTAATCTAGAATGAAATAATTTATGTATTTAGGCATCATGTTTAATTCAATCCAATTCCTAATTAGCCACTTCATTAATTCATTTATTGACACAAAACTACATGCTGGGTACTAGGGATCGATGGTAAACAAGGTAAATACGGCCCTTGCCCTTATGGGGCTCACCTGAGGGGGCAGGTTATACTGTAAATTACTCTAATGCCTGGATGATTACTGCCTATAAGGGCCACAGAGGAGAAGTCAAGGGCCGTGAGCATGTTTAATCAGAGTGACTGGAGAAAGCCTGCAGGGGACAGGCCACTTGAATTGGTCCTAGATGATGTCTGCATCCCCAAATGGCACAGGGCTTTTCAAGGGCCAGCATGCACCAGAGCCATTCACGACACAACCTAACTTGTCCCAAATCGGTGCATGATTTCTCTAGTATATCTTGGGAAATTTTGGCAGAAATGCTTCTGGGACCTGTGCAGTGGGGTCGCCTTGGCAGCTTGGGGAGGGAGAATAGCAGAGCCTGGGATGGACAGGGAGTTTAGAGCTGTGCCCAGCAATCCCACTCACAGAGTTTGCTCTGGATCAGTCTCTTTATCATGGGGTACTGAGTGGTGCGTGAGACACGGGTATAGGAATTTGAGGCAGAGCCCATGCTTGAAGTTAGAATTCTTGGTGAGTTTCAAACAGGATCTCAAACAGCCTGGTGGGTCCTCATCCAGTTTGATTCAGGGTGCTGAGAAGCATTCCGGGTCTAGGTAGGTACAGTACAGGAGCAGATCTGAAATGCATTCAAGATGTACAAGGAATCTTATTGGTTGCCATGGTGAGGATTAGATCATGTCCTGGGAAGGGCTGAACCTGTGGTTGGAAGGGCTGAGCCTGTGATTGGAAGGCCTAAACATAGAGACTTCCAGAGCCCTTATCCTTTCCTTTGCTTAAAATGAACTTTGCCGATGCTTGTAGGTTGATCCTTCTACCCTGATGAACTGGACCAGAATATCCTTTCCATCAATAGTTTAGTTGTAATAATTGAATTCCTGGTGCACGAATTTGCTTTCCAGATCAGCAAATACATCTTTGTCAGAGTTTACTCTCTGTCCCCAGAACTGTAGGCCTTTGGTTGGCATTTTGCTCAAACTCTTACCTACAAAAAAGTAAAAATCAGTGCTCCTCATGAGGGAGTCATTCTGATGTTCTCTGGAAGACCTAAGACTTTTGCCACAAACAATACAACCACATCAACAAATGGTTATTAAATACTTAGTACATTCATGGTGTACTAAAGACATGGTGCCGTAAAGGTCGGAAGAGTCACCGGAGACATGGCTCGAGTTTACCTCTGGATGCTGCAGAGTATGGAACTTACTGGTACTTTTTTCTCATATGGACCCAAATACACCTCTGTGTGGCTTGATGTTGTTCACTTTGTAGTATGAGAACATAAAGTAAATTACTTTTAATTATTGGGTTCTGAGGCATTGAAAATTGGTACTTCTGTCACCAAAGACGGCAGTGAAATGGGGGAGAATGACACAGGGGTAAATCATTTCCACTTACTTGCGTTCATTAGAAATTGCCAAGTGGATTCAATTTTTATTCAAAAAATAAAAGTGTTCCCAAGCTGGGAGATGTCATGGTCAGCTAAGAAAAAAATTTTTATGATCAAATTAAAACACAGAATGCTGGGGAAAAAGTTTATTATAGATGTTGTAATGAGTTACTTCCAACCATAATGTTCCTAGTAGGCACCAGAGTAACAAGGGTTTCCTTTTAATAAGGTTGCATCTCTTTAACAAAACCATATCAAATGAAGATAGAGAGAATGAAAAAATAATATCTTTGGCAATGAATCAGTCTTTTGTGGCATCACTGCCATCAGCCATAAGCACAGACAAAGAATACTGGCATCAGGGATCTTCTAAAAGCAGCCCTGGAAGGCATAGATTTGACACAAGCCAAATCATGTATTCCAGAATTGCCTGCTGTAGTTGTGAGACAGGTAGTCTACCTGCTTCAGCTCCATTTGGAGAACACTGACTCCTCTGAAGCATGGCAAGTGTCCCAGCCTTCCCTGGAGGAAGGTGAGTTGGTCCACTGGGAAATGGTCTTGTAGAAAACAATTCTAATGGCTGCTGGTAACTTAGGTATGGAGTTCTGCAAGACAGAGGAAAGGCAGTTTTTGCAAAATGAAACAAATGTCAAGAGTTCATGGGAAATCACACTTTTAAAATAGACCATGATCTTTTTCTAAACAATTATAACTTAAATGAAGAGAAGAAAGTAATTTGGACATCCCCCACAAGAAAAGGAGATGGAGAGCTTTCTTTACTCTTTAACAAAGCTCCATTGTTTCCTTATGATTTTGCTTTATGGGGTTTAAATTAAAGGGAAGCTACTCTATGGCAAAGCAAATCTTTGTTTTAAAACATTTAAGTAGCACCTATATTGGAGAACTTCCTTGAGGGCCAATGCTTGTTCTGAAATGAATTTTTTTTTTAATTGAAGTATAGTTGGTTTACAATGTCGTGTTAGTTCCTGGTGAACAGCAGAGTGGTTCAGTTTCATATTCTTTTCCATTATGATTTATTACAGGATATTGAATATAGTTCCCTGTACTATTCAGTAGGACCTTGTTGTTTATTGAGACAAATGTTTTTAAATTGGAAATATTTCAAATCATTATCATGTAAAAGCAACTACAAGGCAAGAAGTAAACTACCATTAATACCATATGATTTTACATAAAGAGTGTCCCAAGAATCTTAGTGAAATCCTCTCAGACATCCAATGTATACAATGAACTGACTTCTCTTTTAAGCACCCAGAACTTATGAGATATGTACTAACCTTGGGACAAGAAACAAAATGATCATTCACATTCTTTTGCAGCATCCTGTTAAGGAGCTAAGTTATTCCCAGATCTTCAAGGGCTAGTTGTCCCAATTGTTCTCTTGACTCTGGGATAGAGAGTCTTTAAGTAAAAAGTTGACTTCCTTGGTAGGGATTGTAACCTGGTACTTGCAAAGTGATTTTATTAAGTTTCCCACATAATTATAATTGAAGAAAATATAAGGTTCATTTTTTTAACGCATTATTACAAAATCCTCCACTTTCAAAGCTGTTGTTTAAAAAAGGGAAAGTAGCCTTTCAGCAAAAAATACGTTGGAAAGCATTATAGCATATAGAACAGACATAAGACTTTTTGATTTACTGTGTTATAGGAAAGACAAATGAGAGTTTTAATCTTTTAAGAAATACTTCTGAGTTTCTCTATTTCCATTTTCATGGAATTTCATGAGGACATCAATATTAATATCATGGTGGCCGTGAGCCATATTTCAGCAATGTGTGGACTATTTATCTTTTTCCTTTTTGCCCTTTTATTTTGTAATGAAAATGTATTAAATGCAAAAAATAATTTCATCAGTCAGTTTTTTAGATGTTTAAAAACATAAGGTCATTAGAATTATCTTATCCAAAATTGTACACAATTTTTGGAGTAATATTTAGTCCAAGTGAGGGTGATAAGCACTAAGATCCTGTAAGCACAAGATGTAGGAACATAGAGCAAAGACTCAAGAAAAGTCTCATTAAAGAGATGAACGGTAAACTAAGATTTGAATGATTGTGAGTTAGCCAAGAGAAGAACTAGGAGACAAAATGTTCCAGGCAAAGGGAATAGCATGTTCCAGAGCCCAGAAATGAGACTTAGCAGTTTATTAGGAGATTTAAAGCTATAGAGTGCTGGGAGAATGGCAAAGAAAGGACTGAAGGGATAAATGGTTCAGAATGCGGACTTTATCTCAAGGACAACAGTGGTTGTTGGGTTTTAAGCATGGGATTGGCAAGATCAGACCTGCATTTTTTAAGATCAATTTCATAACTGCTCAGGGGGTGGATTGTTGTGGAACATTTGCATAAGCAGTTAGGGAAAAATGCAAGATATTTTATTTAAAGCACAGATTAATGTGAAAAAAATTTTGAAAATTTGGACAGGGTCCAGATTCTCTCTGGCCATATATAACATACCCAGGAATTGTGTGATATATATCAGGAGAGAAAGCATTAAAAGGTTTAAAGCCTAGAGAAACATGATGGCTGAATTGTTACTCTTGTTGGTGAGATCATTCTGTCATTGACAAGATTTTTTGCCCTTTATCTATTGTGAACTAAGAAAACACCCCATAGTTAGTAGTGTAAAGTTACTATTCATTTCATATGCTCACAATCTATTGGTCAGGAATTTGAGCAGGGTTCAGTTAGGAGATTCTACTGCTTTATGAGGCATCAACTGGGGTCACTTGGTAATATTCAGTCAGTGACAAGTCTGGATAGGAGGGCCCAAAAAGTCTTCACTCACATGTTTGGTGGCTTGGCCAGGATGGCTGGAAGGCTGCACTAAGCTGGGCAAGTCTCTCTCTCCACATAGTTTCAGGATGTGTCCACATGGTCTCACCAGTTGGGTGTTCACACTTCTTACGTGGTGACTCAGGGCTCCAATAACAAGTGTACTCTTTTCATTTTGACCATTTCAGTTCCAGCTGACATATTCCTTTAAAAACTTTGTGGAATTTTAGTATATCAAGTTATATTCCACTCCATAAAGTTCTTCAAGATAGGTCCTTCTCTACCTTGGGCTCCCTGAGAAGCTGCTGCAGGACAGTGCCTCTAAGATTCTTAGAAGCCTATCGTTTAGTTGAGAGAATCTTGAGGGAACTTTTATTTTTTTTTAATTTATTTTATTTATTTATTATTTTTGGCTACATTGGGTCTTCGTTGCTGCGTGTGGGCTTTCTCTAGTTGCGGTGAGCATGGGCAACTCTTCGTTGTGGTGCGCGGGCTTCTCATTGCAGTGTCTTTTCTTGTTTTGGAGCATGGGCTCTAGGTAGGTGAGCTTCAGTAGTTGCAGCACGTGGTCTCAGTAGTTGTGGTTTGCGGGCTCTAGAGCACAGGCTCAGTAGTTGTGGTGCACAGGCTTAGCTGCTCCACGGCATGTGGGATCTTCCCGGGCCAGGGCTCGAACCCGTGTCCCCTGCATTGGCAGGTGGATTCTTAACCACTGCGCCACCAGGGAAACCCTTGAGGGAACATTTTTAAGCTCTTTAGAAGACCTTTTGTCTAGCTGAAAATATCCACAAGTTTCATCTTTCTGAGGTTTTAACAAAGAGTTTTATAATTTCATCCTCAACTTCATCTTTACCCTGAAACATTTTATTATGCTGGAATTCAGTCCTTGCCCCAAGGCCATTTCTTTCTTTCTTTTTTTTTTTTTTAGTTTATTTATTTATTTATTTTTGGCTGCGTTGGGTCTTCGTTGCTGCGTGCGGGCTTTCTCTAGCTGCAGCGAGCGGGGGCTCCTCTTCATTGAGGTGCATGGGTTTCTCATTGCAGTGGCTTCTCTTGTTGTGGAGCACAGGCTCTAGGCACAAGGGCTTCAGTAGTTGTTTCACATGGGCTCAGTAGTTGTGGCGCATGGGCTTAGTTGCTCTGTGGCATGTGGGATCTTCCGGGACCAGGGCTTGAACCCGTGTCCCCTGCATTGGTAGGTGGATTCTTAACCACTGCGCCACCAGGGAAGCCCTTGAGGGAACATTTTTAAGCTCTGTAGAAGACCTTTTGTCTAGCTGAAAATATCCACAAGTTTCATCTTTCTGAGGTTTTAACAAAGAGTTTTATAATTTCATCCTTAACTTCATCTTTACCCTGAAACATTTTATTATGCTGGAATTCAATCCTTGCCCCAAGGCCATTTCTTACTTTGAGAATCTTTTGCTATCTTGAGAGACTATCCTGGGCCCTCTACATTGCCTCTAAATACCGCTCAAAAACTGAACAGTTCCTCTGAGAGTTTTTATCTTCTCATGCTTTATTATAGGGAGATTCACTTCAGGTTTAAAAATATATAATGGCTGAAAGTAAAGCAATGGAAAATATATTCTATGCAAGTGGAAACCAAAAGGGAGCAGGAGAGCTATACTTATATTAAACAAAATAGACTTTAACTCAAAAGTTGTAAAAGAGACTAAAACGGTCATTATATAATGATAAAATGATCAATTCATCAAGAGGACATAATAACCATAAGTATAGATGTACCCAACATCAAAGCACATAAGTATATTAAGCAAATACTAACAAATCTGAAGAGAGAAATAGATAGAAATATGATAGTAGGGGACGTCAATATCCCACTTTCAACAATGGATAGATCATCCAGACAGAAAATTAATACAGAAATGTTGGACTTGAACTATACTGAACATTCCATCCAACAGCATCAGAATACACGTTCTTCTTAAGTTCACATGGAGCATTCTCCAGGGTAGATGGAATGATAGGTCACAAAACAAGTCTTAGCAAATTTAAAAAGAATGATATCGCACCATGTTTCTTTTCTGATCACAATTCTATGAAACTAGAAATCAAGAACAGGAGGAAAACTGGAAAATTCACAAGTATGTGGAAATTAAACACCATACTCCTGAATAGCCAATAGGTAGGTCAAAGAAGAAATCAAAAGGGAAATAAAAAATTATCTTGAAACAAACAAAAATGGAAACACAACCTACTGAAACTTATAAGCTTATTGTATGCAGCAAAAGTAGTCCTAGGAGGGAAGGCTTACAAGGAAAAAAGAAAGCTCTCAAATAAGCAACCTAATTCTACACATCAGGGAACTAGAAAAGGAAAAAATGAAGCCCAAAGTAAGCAGAAGGAAGGAAATAATAAAGATCAGAGCAGAAATAAATGAAATGGAGACTAGAAAATACTACAAAAGATCAACAAAACTAAGAGCTGGGTTTTTGAGAAGATAAATAGAATTAACCAATCTTTAGCTAGACTGAAAGGAAAAAGAGAATGAAGACTCGGATAAATAAAATCAGAAATGAAAGAGAGATTATGACTGATACCACAGAAGTACAAAAGATTATAGAAGACTGCTGTGAACAATTATATGCTGACAAATTGGATAACTTGAAGAAATGGATAAATTCCTAGAAATATACAACCTACCAAGACTGAATCATGAAGGAACAGAAAATCTGAACAGACCAATAAGGAATAAAGAGATTGAATCAGTAATCAAAAACCTCCCAACAAAGGAAAGCCCAGGTCCAGATGGTTTCCCTGGTGAATTCTACCAAACATTTAAAGAAGAATTAACACCAATCCTTTTCAAACTCTTCCAAAAAATTGGAGACGAGAGAATACTCCCAAACTCATTGTATGAGGTTAGCATTATCTCATACCAAAGCCAGGTAAGGACAATACAAGAAAATAAAACTAAAGGCCAATATCCCTGATGAATATAGATATAAGAGTCCTCCAAAAAAATATTAGCAAAACTAAACTCAACAAGATGTTAAAAGGAGCATCACCATGATCAAGTGGGATTTATCCCTGGGATGCAGGGCTGGTTCAATATACACAAATCAACAAATGTGACACACCACATTAATAGACTGAAAGATAGAAAACATATGATCTATTGAGATGTCAATAAATGCAGGGAAAGCATTTGACAAAATACATGTTTTCATGAATTGATGAAAGAAACTGTCAACAAATTGGGTATAGAAGAAGTGTACCTCAAAATAAAAATGCCATATATGGCAATCCCACAACTAACATCATACTCATTGGTGAAAGGTTGAAAACTTTTCCTCTAAGATCAGGAACAAACAAGGGTGCCCACTCTCACTACTCCTATTCAACATAATACTGGAAGTCCTAGCCAGAATAATCAGGCAAGAAAAAGAAATAAAAGACATCTAAATCAGAATGGAATAAGTAAAATTGTCTCTGCTTGCAGATGATATGATCATGTACAGAGAAAATCCTAACGACTCCACCAAAAAAAGTGTTGGAACTAATTAACAAATTCAGTAAATTGCAGGATACAAAATCAACATACAGAAATCAGTTGCATTTCTAAACACTAACAACAAACTAACAGAGAAATAAAGAGAACAGTTACATTTATAATAACATCAAAAACAATAAAATGCTTAGGAATTAGTTTAACCAAGGAAGTGAAATGCCTGTACACTGAAAACTATAAAACATTGATGAAAGAAACTGAAGAAGAGAAAAATAAATGGAAAGATATCCATGTTCATGAATCAGAAGAATTAATATTGTTAAAATGTCCATATTGCTCAAAGCCATCTATAGATTCAATGCAATCCCTATCAAAATTTCAGTGGCATTTTTCACAGAAATAGAGAAAACAGTCCTAAAACTCATATGGAACTACAAAAGACCTTGAGTAGCCAAAGCAATCCTGAGAAAGACGAGCACAGCTTAAGGCACCACACTTCTTGATTTCAAACTATATTACAAAGCTATAGTAATCAAAACAGTATGGTACTGGCCTAAAAATAAGACACATAGACCATGGAAGAGAATTGAGAGCCCAGAAATAAACCCTGGACCCAAGAATACTCAATGAGGAAAGGATAATTTCTTCAATAAATGGTGTTGGGAAAACTGGATAATCACGTGCAGAAGAATGAAATTAGACCCTATCTTACTCCACTCAAAAAATTTACTTGAAATGGATTAAAGATTTAAAAATAAGACCTGAAACCATAAAACTCCTAGAAGAAAACATAGGGTAAATGCTTCTTAACATTGGCAACAACTTTTTGGATGTGATACTAAAAGGACAATCAACAAAAGCAAAAATAAAAAAGTGGGCCATCATCAAACTGAAAAGCTTCTGCACAGCCAAGGAAATCATCAATAAAATGAAAAGGCAGCCTACAAACTGGGAGAAAATATTTTCAAACTGTCTATCTGATAAGGGGTTAATATCCAAAATATATAAGGAACACATACAACTCAATAGCAAACAAAAACAAAAATTCCAATTGAAAAATGGGCACAGCAGGACTTCCCTGGTGGTCCAGTGGTAAAGAATCCGCCTTCCAGTGCAGGGGACGTGGGTTTGATCTGTGGTTGGGGAACTAAGATCCCACATGCTGTGGGGCAACTAAACCCATGTGCCACAACTACTGAGCTCGCATGCCTCAATGAGAGAGCCCATGTGCTGCAAACTACAGAGCCCACATGCTCTGGAGCCCGCGTGCCACGACTAGAGAAAAGCCCACGTGCCGCAACGAAGAGCCCACACGCTGCAACAAAATATCCTGCATGCCACAACTAAGACTCAACACAGCCAAAAAAAAATAAAGAAAATTTAAAAATAAAATAATAATAATAATTTAAAAAATGGACAGAGGACCCGAACAGACATTTTTCCAAAGAAGACATATAGAGGGCAAACAGGTACATGCAAAGAAGGTCGACATCATATTAGTCAGCAGGGAAATACAGGTCGAAACCACAATGAGATATCAATTCACACCTGTTAGAATGACTATTATCAAAAAGACAAGAGATAACAAGTGTTGGTGAAAATGTGGAGAAAAAAGAACCCTTGTGCATTGTTGGTTCAAGTGTAAATTGATACAGCCCGATTTTCCCACTTGTAGTGACTGTTTTATCTATTTAGTCTTATTATGTTGTGTAGATTCCTATGTGTCACCTCAAATCCTTAAATAGATAAACCAATAAAAGAGAAATAATTTTGGACATATATTTATTGTGATGTTTAAAACACAAGATGTTAAGACAGAGAATTGTATTCTTGTTTACTTTCTTTCTTTTAGAATTACTGCCCTTAAAAGCAATCATCTAGGGACTTTCCTGGTGGTGCAGTGGTTAAAAATATGCCTGTAAATGGAGGGGACACAGGTTCAATCCCTGGTCCAGGAAGATCCCACATGCTGTGGAGCAAATAAGCCTGTGCACCACAACTACTGAGCCTGCACTCTAGAACCCGCGAGCCACAACTACTGAGGCTACATGCCACAACTACTGAAGCCTGTGCACCTAGAGCCCAAGCTCCACAACAAGAGAAGCCCCCACAATGAGAAGCCTGCGCATCGCAACGAACACTCAACACAGCCAAAAACAAATAAATAAATAAATTTATTTTTAAAAAAAAAGAAAAAACAATCATCTGAAAACCAAAATACGGAGCATGACCCCATTAGTGTCACCACAGAAAATGTAGGAGGCTTTTAGCTGATAAGCATGCACTGTGCCAATCCAGTTTGGTCTCAGACAAGTGGGAATTTGATTCCTAATTTTAGGTGGTGACTGGAGGGGAAATATGTCCAAAAACAAAGGAAAGGGGGAAAATCATGCTATTGACTTTTTAAACTGGCTTCAAAGGAAGAGTGGTGAAGTGCTAGTCACCAGGAAGGGGGATTTGAAGACCTGGATTCCAGTCGTGTTTCTGCCATCAGGTTACTGAGTGTCCCTGAGCAAGTCACACAGCCAGGGCACTGGTTCCTACCCTTTCCATAGTCCCACACTCCAAAGGTGGAGGCTGGCTTCCATGCCCTCCTCAAGCTCTCTCTACTTCCAGCATCTCTTTCATTGCATTTACCATGTGGGTGGAAACAGTTTGTTTATGTGCCTCCTCCAAGTCAGCTTCTCCTGAGTATGTGTGTTTTTCACTCAGCTTCATATGTGTAGTTTCTAACACATAGTTGGTGCTCAATAAAAAAGGGGCAAATAAATGTATGAATGAAATCACTTGTCAATATATCTTTCTTGGTCTCAATTTCATTTACAGAATAAAAGAAGTAACTCAGCGAATCCCAAATTTCCTTCTTTGATTCTGCCACACAGGCACCTAAGACCTTTTTAGACCATAAAACATTCAGTCCTTAAAACATTTTCTTAAACTTAGAAACCATGTGACTTTTCAGTCTCCATTTTGAGTGTTGAGACACCTAACAGGTAGTAAAGCAACTTTAATCTGAAAGTGATCACCTGGGAGAGAAAAGTGGATACAGCCCTTTATACTCCCAGGACAGATCAACACTTCCTGCATTTCCTTCTGTTTCATTATACCCTTGAAAAAGATGATGCATGATAGAAAGAAGCACAAGAAGCACATGTCATTTGGAAAGGAAAATGCAACAAGGTGGAGAAAAAAGGATCAGAAGCCACTGGAAAGAAGAGTGAGTCTAAGGCATGTTTAAAAGAAGAGAACTGTGGTCAAGGATACGGCTCTGAAAATGGAGGGAGGCTGTAAGAGGCATTTGATCTACACTTTTACTTACAGAGTAAATCCAGAAAATGTCTGAAGCTTCTTGCCTTTTTGTCACTAATACTTTATTGGAGCTGCTTCAAAATGAGAGTTTTAACAGAAGCACTTTGAAAAAGATTGAGACAAAAATGTAATAATTGCACACTCAGGCTTGTAATTTCAGAACTTCATGATGCTAAGGACTCCAAACATGCTACTTCAGATTTGGATTCCTTTTTACTTCTTCACGAAAGTCTAATCTAGTCAGATTGGCGCTGATTGCTGTTTTTGAGTCATACCAGTAAATGGTTGGAGTTCCATTGTCAGAGTGGGAAAACTACTTTTTCCATAATTCAAAAATAATTGAAAGAATGTAGCTCAACAATTTTAAAGTAATGAATTTTTTAAGATAATGTTTCAGTCCAATCGTAGAAAATTCCAGTCCCAAAGGATTCTTTTTTGAGAAAATAAAGAGGAAGGAATTGATGAGCAAAACTGGCGTGTTACAGCAAAACCCATCGTTTTTAGCTATCTGTCACATTGCCTAAAGGAATATAGAATACATTTTTAAAGGGTATCTCTGTTGACAAAAGTCAAGAAAAAATGTACTCTCACGCGTCAAAAGGAGTCACAGATGAATTGTGTTGTGTTTAATTGTTCAGAGTAGATGCGAAGTGGATGAGGGATGGGGATGGGGGGAGAGAAGGGGCTATATTCCTCCTGAGGCACTGAGGACATTTATTTTCCTGTATTTTACAAGTGGTTCACATCAGCCTAAAGCAGAGTGTGTGCAGGCTCTTACCTTGTCTATCTTAGAGAAAAGGAAGGGAAAGGGATTGCAAAAAAAAGAAAAAAAATGGATGGTAAGTAGAAGAGTCACTTGTGCAGCCCTGGCCTCCTGTCATTTCTCCATTGCAAGTGGCGTCAGATCTGTCACATTAGGTCGCCACCACAGGGTGCATGCAAATGGGGGAGCACAGAGCAACCACCACCTGCACATTCCAGATTGTTGGCAGGTACATTGCAGTGGACTAGAACAGAATAATTACCGGAGATAGAGTTGGCAAGTACAGTGTACGGGAGAAGCATTCAATCACACACGAGTACGATAGGTGAACTTTAAAAAAAAAAAAATGGTGGGGAGGGAGGCGGGAAAATTCCCCTTTGAACAACAGACAGCTGGCAGTTGTGATCTTCCATTTTGTTTCCTATGAAATAAGAAAGGCTGACCTGTGAAGTCAGATGCTAGCAGATTTTGGACAATTGATTTAAACAGGGGACATAAAGAGTAAAACTGGGGTCTTGAGAGAGGCTTCCTGAACACCGAACGGAGTAAGCCTTCAAAGGCCAGAGGTGCATAGGGAAATGTGTCATAACAGCACAGTACATGAGGGTGTGGTAACCACACAGTGCGTGAGGTAAAGGGTAGACCGTTTCTTTGGGAACACTGGGACACTTATTTTATCTATCAAACATACAGCACTTACAGGTCAGTCACTGTTCTAAGCACTTTACATTTGTTAATTCATTTAACTCTCAGAGCGACCTTATCATTGCTTCTCTGATCTGTGTCATTTTACTTGCAAAGCAGAAAACTGAGTCATGGAAAATTAAATGACTTGCCCAAAACTAATTAGCTGTTCAGTGGCAGGGCGGAGGATTCGGCTCCGATCACCTAGCTCCCGGGTCCACACTGTAGACAATCACTCTGAGCTGTCTCCCAGTGAGAATATACAGGGATGCTAAATGGGATGTTGGCAGAGATTCACTTAGAACAACAACAACAAAATGATCATTTTATGCAAGTTATCTAAATTATTCAAAGTGAACAGCATTATCTTCCTGAGTGTGGTTATTTGCATAAAAGTTATTTTTTTCTTTGTAAATCTCTGACAACATCCCTTTTATCAGAGTTTTGCCAATGGAATGCCTAAAACATGTTATGACTCCTCCTTTAAAAAGCTGAAAATATGTACATACGTATGTTACATATTTTCCCTGAATTGCAGTGTGTGTTAGGCTGGGAGGATCTGCCTCAAGGCCATACGTAGTCCACTTGGCCACTCGTGGGACAATTGGCATCTCCCTAATTTTTTCATATCTTTTGAGTCACTTCTCCTAACAGTAACACTTTAATGTTTCCTACCCAGAGTCCATCCTCCTCTATCTTCCTAACAGAACTCCTCATTTTCTCATATATTTACTCCCAAATTAGTATATGGCTTTCCCCTGGCAATCATTATTAATCCAGAAATAGGCTTGTGACTTAAGTGACCCTAATTAGGTTGAAGGTAAGATGTTATATTCCATGGTTCTTCCTCATTTCTCCCCCTCCCCCTCGACCTCCTCCCTACCCCCGCCCCCCCTTCTCCTTCTGTCTCTCTTGAGGCCAAGGAAACATCCAGTCCCAGTTACCCCTGGCAGCCATCTTGCATCATCTGCAAGATAAATCAGCTGAGTACAAAGCCTGAGAACTGCAATTGGGAGAGAACTAGGTCCTTGATGACAACATTGTATGGCTACTGTAATGTGCCTTACTCTACCTTTGAATTTCTTGTCCTGTGGGACAGATTTCCATATTGTTTTCCTGTAACTTGCAGCCAAAACATTCTAGCTAATGCAAGCCCTAAGACCTGCACTTCTAAGTCAAATATTTCCCTACCAGCTCCATTTAGGCCCTTAGCAGCTTTGACACTGATCTCCAAATACTTCTGCATCTAGATTTTCAGCTGTGAGCCCCTTTGAATCTGGGAACCTCTTAGAGAGGCTGGAGTCTTGAGCTAAAGTAAGCAAGTCCTGAAACTCCCTTAAGATACTCTGGCAGTACTCTCATGTATTCAGCAAATCATTATTGAGCACCTACTACATTGCCAGGTATGGTCATAGGCACCAGTGCTTGATAACACTTTTATTGCACATAGGAATCTTTCATAAGGAAAATATTCATGTATGTGTTGCCAACAAGTGTATACATACCTTTATTTTCAAATCTTTCTTTCAAGCCTAATATTCCTCCTTTTCCAGTCGTATTATAACTTACTCAAATGTAGTTTATCTCTAAACGGTACAAAAGCCAGGCCTTCCTTTTAGAAAAATCACATTGTTGTCTCCTTCCAGTTCAAACTTCATGGTCTACTTTGTTATGGAAAAGATATTCTAAAGTTTAAAATGAATATCAAGAGCTCCATCTGGGAAGAATGAGGAAAAGTCTACTCCCTCCTCCCTTGTAAAAACAGGAGTTGAGGTGATCATCCTGATTCATTCTATTGAAGTTAACTCTTATCCAAGGTGTAAGGAGCCAATTTCCCTGCACGCCAGAAGGAGCCATACCTTCTGTCCTTCAGGATGTTCTGTCTCTAGACACTTCTCATCATTCCTGGACAGCTAGTGTAAGGAAGTCGGTGCATTCCTTTACATGCAGTGGGACCAGAAATGACCATCAAAGGGAAGAACAACCTCTGAGGCAGGAATTCACAGGCGTGGGTTAGTGGTTCCTGCCCACATGGAGATTCATCCTTCAACTTTACAGAAAAGGGCGTGATTGATGGAGGGAAGAGTGGTTTATCTTTGCTTGAGCTGGAGCTTTAAAGTGAAAGCAGTACCCCTGAGGCCATTCTGTTGGTAGAAGCAGTAATCATTAAAGACATTTCCCAAGGGAACGGGGAATCGCAGAGTTTTAGGAAGATGGAGCTTATTTGCCCTTGGCCATTTTTTCCCCTCCATTGCCAACCCTGGAATTCTTAGTGTTACTTTGTTAAGGGATTCTGCAGGTCCCATTTACCCTTAACCTACATGGATGACCTCACAGAATCTTTCTCATTTCCCTCCAACAGGAAAACTCTCCTTTGGAGACAGGTGGAAATGAATAGCCTCAGGAAAAGTGATAACATAAGGAGCTACCAGCACTTCTGCTGTGTCTCCAATAAGGGCAAATAATATGAAAATCTTGCCAATGCCTGCTCTATGAGTTAAGTAACTGACCAAGTACATCCAAACCAATTACCAGCATTGCGAGAAACAGTTCCCTTTGACTTTCTGAGGAAAGTTATTGTTGTTCTTCTACTTGACTAAACATTCTTATAGTCATTTCTTGACAATTACTCAACTGGTTCCTTTCAAATATTATCAAGGTAAAAAAATTTTAAAACACAAACTCAACAAAGCTCCCATTTTCCTATCTAGGAAAATCGTGGAGCTTTTTAATCACGGAGATTTAAAAGGACTGTCTTTTTATGGTCCCCGACTCCATCAGAAGCAAGACATAAGGCAGATTAAGAAAGTTAAATAGAAGGAGGTAGAAGAGGATGGTATTGTACATGACCTGAGGAAAATGCCTGCCTTGAGGCTCCTGTTGGCTGGAGTGATCGAGGAGGGAGCTGTGAAAAGACCTTGAAGAAGGGGTAGGGGATAAAGAATGACCAGTGAGAGAAAGGGTGTTCTGTCAGGAAAGAAGAGTGTCAATGAAGGCTCCCTGGTGAATTCCCAGCGTCACTGGACCAAGGGTGGGCTGAGCTGGTGTGCTGGTGCCACTGAGTTGAGTTTTGAATGTGAGATTCAGGTGTTTACGTTGTGTCTTACAAGCACTGGGGAGACATTGAACACTGCGCAGGGGACTATTATGAAGTGTGTGGAATTTTTGACTGTAAATCTGGCAGGTGTGGGCAGGAGGGGTTAGAAGAGGGAGGACAGGAAGTGACTGCAGAGGCCACAGGGTCCTAAATCAGGATGGTCGTGGTGGGGAGCGCATGAAAGGAGGTAGCAAGATGCTGACGATCAAGCATCTTCCCTGTGGAGACTCACTGAAGGTTTCATATTTCTTCACTACATTTCATAGGGGAAAAAAATCACAATATTGTTTCCAGCAAGTTCAAACTGCAGAACACGATAAGGCTCTGATGTTGTCAAACCTTTCAAGTGTAATATTAAGAGCTTATCAGTTATATATTCAGTATAAACCAGCATCCTTTCCCTTCACTGCATGTAATATGGATAAGTAAAATGTACATCCTGTGTATGATTTGTGTGTAAGTACATCAATAACAATGTATAAAGAAAACGTATCTAAAATTTAATCAGTGTTTCTGATTATAAACTGTATGAATCAGTAAAATAACATAGGGTAGAATTTTCAACATCACAAATCTCAGCGTTACAGATATCAGCCTTTAAATTAAACTTTCGTCATCAAATCAGGTCATAAAATGTCATAGCCTAATTCTCTACTTATGACTGAGGGGAGTAACTAAGGAGAGAGAACCGATTTCCCACCTCCCATGCTTGCTTCTCCCTTCACATATCTCTTGATTATAGCAAAAGCCGTATTGTGAGTTACATGGTGGCGGAATGAGACTTTCTTAATCTTTTATCTATTCTCACACACATAAATTAGAATGAGGCGAAGGCATTTTAAAAGGCATTACTAACTGCCAACTTGTCTAACCCATTTGCTTCATGCCCTGCTCTATGCCCTGATTGGGATCACAAAACCCAAAGAAATATGGAAAGAGTCATCAAACTTGACAGATGGGAGCAGAGAATAAGGAGAGACTCTTCTTCCTTCCTCCCTCACACCCCTCAATGTCACTCCCAATGGGCTGGGCTTCCTCCTCTGTAGGGAAAATTCATTACAAACCTTAAAGAAAATCTTTTCAGCTAAGTTCCCATGTTTAACTCTTTAGATGCAAAAAATACTTTACAGTTAGGGAAATTATTAAACCGATAGCTTCTTAAGGCAGATATCGTGTTCTGTTCATTTAAACATTCTTTTTCTTTGCTCTGTCCCCACAATGCCTACCTCAGACCCTGGCAAATAGCAGGTACTTGATTACTATTTATTGACTTGAGTTTGTGAATCACATCTTCCTAAAGATATAGATTGGAAATATATGAATCAGGTGGATTAATCAGGAGTGAAGAGAATTTTAATAAATTATACCTCTTAGCTTTCAGTTTTAGTAAATAGCCACTGTAAGGGTCTGTTGGAAGAACGTCCTGGGCCATATGTTTTAGACAGTGGCTGATGCTGGTATATCCTTAGAGCCATGACAACATGGATTTGTGGAACTGACAAAATGCAACAGAGGGTGAGTCCTTTATTGAATGGCCCTCAGATGGTTAATTTTGTTTGCTGATGGCAGATACTGAAGCTACAAAAAAGCTACTCTTGCTGTTCAAAGAGCCTTTTCAATTTTTAATTTGACCTGGAGAATTACATGGTCTATGATACATGCAGAGCAGCAGTTATCTCTCCTTATCAACTTCTTTGGTTGGTTTCAACCCATCTTGGCTGAAAGCAGCTCTATTGTAGGTACTTTTTCTGGCTCTAGCTTACATGTGTGGTTCAATGACAAGATTCCTGATAAACTGAAACAGAGAATGAGGAAATGGCCTTTTAAATGATCAGCTGATCATTCACTTCTCTGAGTTTAGTTTCTGCCTGACAGCCTTATTAAAGGAGAGAGTCGCACAAAGACAACTTGGGGTTTGTCTCCCGGGTCCTGGTCAAATAAGAATCCTAGACTTTCCCAGCTAGAAGGCCTTTTTAGAGGCTATCTCACCCAGCTTTGCTATTTTAATGTAAGGGGACTGATGCTCAGAGGATTAAATGACTCACCCAACGTCATGCAACTCATGTTAGAATCAGGATTAGAATTCAAGCTTGTTCGGGGCTCTTACCTTGCTAACATTTTTGCTGATTGATGTTAGGGAAATTTAGAGAAGAAAAAGAAAACAGAGATACCCTAGTTTTTCCATGGCTTTTTTCCAAGAGTATCAATCTCAGGGGAATTATTATGAGGTTTCTAGGTTTCCTTAGTTAGGCCACTACTTTAAATAGATGGGGTCCTGGAAAAAATACTGACTGTGAATTTGGACTTGGGTTTGAGTTCAGTATATAACCATCTCTGTAATTTATTGAGCACCTATCTTATGCTAAATATTGTGCATATATTATTTTTATCTTCACAATGAATCTAGAAGGTGGTATTATTAGCCGTATTTTGCAGGTGGAGAAGCTGAGGCTTAGGGAGGTTAAAGATCTTTCCCAGTGTTGTGCAGGTGTTCAGCTCCACTGTCTGATTGATTCCCAAATCCCCATTCTTCCCCTATACAACATTACACGTATTATTGTGTCTTCAAGCAAGTTACTTAATGTCTCAAAACAAGTTTCCTCAACTGTAATATGGATTCATTAATATTCTTCCTAGCATTGGTGTAGGATGAAATGAGAAATAATGTATCTAGAGTACCTGGCTTTGGACTTGACACAGAAGAAACTCAACAAAAGTCCATTCCATACCTATATTCCTCTCCCCTCTGATTTTTTCAGTAGGATTTATATCCTGAACTATATTGACTCATTGAAAAGAGAAAATGGAAACACTTCTAAGGTGTCAGACAAGGTCAGAAGTGGATTAAACATTCCAGATGATAATCCCAATCTGCCAAAATAACCTAATGGCAAAATTGAAATTGCAGAGAATTGGGCTCCAAGCTTGTTCCCTGTGAGTGAAATAATTGAATCAACCACAGTCAGAGAACGCACGAACTTGAATTCAGCATCCTAAGTTTAAAATGCAGATAGTGTTTCCAGAAAAATGTGTTCAACATTCAGGTGAAATGTTGGACAGTGGATTTTTTTTGTATGTCCCATTTATTGATCCTTCTTGTATGTTCTATACAAAATGAAAAGGTGCAGGCATATTCATTAAATAATTCCAAGTACGCATCACAAAGTATTTGACCACTTCTTGAAGCAATATGCATTCTTTTGTACTACACTTCTGAAATTATAGTCTAAGTACAAACGTGATTCAATTTATAAAAGTTCAGTTTGCATGCAGTACTTCAGAGATACATCTATTGTATTTAGCCAGGAACTCTTTTTACAGTTGATGGCAATCAAAGAGGTTTATCTTAAGAGGATATCAATGAAAAGAAAATACAAATAAAAAGAATATCATGCTTGATTCAGCCCCACAAAGGAGAGTGGAAGACAGATAAGGAAAAATCACAATGATATAAAACAAGATCAGTAAGTTTTTAGAATTAGTAATTGACCTTAGGAAAAATCATTATACAAACCCCTGAATGAAAAGGTGTGTGTTTATGGCTAAAATCTGAGCAGACTGCTTCAGTCTGCTGACTGCTTCATTTAAACATTCCATAGTCATAGAGAAAGATGACTACCAAACAAAAAGTGCTCTTGTTTAGAAGAGTATAAGTTGCAGGGGGTCTGTTCATATTTATCATTTATAACTTTTTCTATTACATAACACAGTGCTTTGCCCATAAAGAGTACACAATAATTATTGAATGAGTGAAAATAAAGAAGAAGGTCTAATATGTGGTAGAAGAAAAGTTTACCAGAGTGCTACTAAATGAAGGTTTGACCCAAAATATGCATGGAGCAAGGTTAAGAATTCCAGAGGGTGCTGGTATAAGTTAGTGTCAGTGTGCTGGTTTTTCTGAGGGTAAAACAAGATAGAGAAATTTGCCTAAGCACATTATATGCTATGACGTGGCCTACCTAAGGCATAGCATCCTTTTCCATTCTATTCCAGGGTCTGCCTGATGTTCTTCCCCGTGGCAAGAGGTAAATTATAGCTGCCTCATGTGTTTTTAAATAAATTCCCTGTAAAATATTCCAAGACCCTGACTACAAGTTACCAGCCATGGAGTGAATCCTGGACAAGTCACTTGACTAATCAATAGAAATAGAAGTTTCTCTGGAAAATTAAGGGACGTTCCAATTTTGCTTAAACAATGATTTTCTGACTTCAAGTACTTTCAAAACCTTCTATTGAATTAATCAGCTTACATTCTCTAATTGAAAATACATTTTTCTTATAATAGGGCAAAAATCAGGTTGAGTAGCTTATATACACAGGATTTGCCGTTATAAAAGTCCTCTCTGTTTAGTGAGCTGTAGTTCAGGGTGGCCAAGCTACCCCACCCCAGAAGCACATTGGTGCTGTTGGGAATCGGTGTCATCTTCACAGGGCTCCGGATTAGATTGTGATGAGAAATCTGTGAACTTCTTTCCTGGTATGTCCCTACTCCCTCTCTTCCACGTTGCAGGTCACCCCCATTTTTACTACTCAGGAATTTTCTCCATCTTCTGGGCACTTAGCACGACATCTCTGCTATGCTGCAGTCTTCCCTGGCTTGGCAGTGGGATCCTCATCCTGTCCCAAACTTGCTTCCACTAAGTGCTGGGTGAGATCTCTAGTGAGGCTGGCTCCCAGTGCCTACTGGGCATCAGCGAGCGGCTGGACTCTTCCTTTCTACCTGCATCCTACACAGCAGTTATAGAAAGGAGCAGCCGCAGACCAGAAGCAGAGAAGACTAGCATTACTCAGCTTCCTTTGGAGGGTTCCAAGGGCCTGGGCATAAGAACGAGGAGGAAGCAAGCTTTTCCCCTTTTAAGTTGTAAAAATAGAATGAATCTGTTGCACCAGAGGAGGTAATTCATCAAAAGCCATCTAGGGGGACAAACAACTAAGTTTTTACTTATGTTTGAGCTCCAAAATGGACCAGTGCTTTACAATCAGTCTTTGGTTAATCCTTTTCAGAATTGTTAAAAGAGAGGTAGGATGGGGTGGGGGTGGGGCGGAAGGAATTTCTTTCTGGAAGCCATACAGGCATTTAGTTTCCTGTCGCAGTGATTCAGAAGTGTTAGTCTTGTCTCCCCAGCTACAGTGCAAGCTCACTGAAGGAAGGAACCATATCCTGGCTGTGGTAGGCAGCATTCTAAGATGGTTGGTGATCTCTGCTCCCTGGGGTCATACCAGTGTCATCCTAATTCCCTCCCCTTGAGTGTGGACAGGACCTGTGACTTGCTTCCAGCCACTATGGCAAAGGTGATGGAAAAGAGGAAGGACATTCTTCTTCTGGCATTCAACAAGCAAACAGCCATGTGTGATCTGCCTAGGGAGGGGACCATTGGCAGAAAACTGTAGCTGCCTTTAGCTCTTGAGAGGGGTCCCCAGCTGACAGGCAACCAATGAAAATACAGGGACTTCAGTCTTAGAATCACAAGAAGATGAATTCTGCCAGCCACTGGAGGGATCCTGGAAATAGATCTTTCCCTAGTCAGACCTCCAGATGAGAACATAGCTCAGCCATCACCTTGATTGTAGCCTTATGAGACCCTGAGCAGGGAACCCAGTGAAGCTCTGCCCAGACTTTTGACCCACAGAAACTGTGAGCTGATAAATGTGCATTGTGTTAAGGCACGGATTTGTGGTAATTCTTTATGCAGGAATAGAAAATTAATACACAGCACATGCCCTATCTCTCCTCCTGTAGTCTCTCCCAGGATGCTGAGTACATCCTAGGTACTCAATAACTAAACATATCTTGAATGATCCACCAATCATCTTGAAACTTTGTCCTTCAAGATTAGATTTGGGGCCTTTGAGATCTCACTAATTTTATTCACTTTTTTTTTTTTTTAAGGTACGTAGGGGCCAATTCAAATCTTGTCTTATCCTTAGAGGGAAAAAAAAAGTTACCAAGAAATAAAGTGGTCTTGAAAAATACTTACTACTCCAGGAGTAAACATCAAGAGATATACTGAGATGCAGGTGCTGTGTGAGAACTGGCCAGTGTTCTGGCTGGGAGGGAAGTGTAGGTGTGTTCTCATCATGTTGTCTGGTGATCTGGTTAGGTTTCCTGACACTGAAGAATGGATTGGGGTTTAGGGAGTCTTTCTTTCTACACTACCACCCCACCCATGTAGGATTTGGGGCGCTGCTGGGGCTGTCCAGATGGGTGAAGGTCCATAAGGACTGAGCGGGATCTCAGGGAACTGACAAAGGTCACTTGTGCTGGGAGTTCACTTCAGTGTACCTGAATGTCCTGGGGCCACTGAGAGGCAGAGCTACGTAATGAGTGGGGCCCAGTGGGAAGTGAAAGTGCCATCCCCATGTTTAAAAAGTAGGAAAAACATACTCATATACGAAGATACTGATACTTAACTTTTTCTGTTCTTCCACAATCTCTTTCTAGACCTGTCCTGGCAACTTTTACTTGCTACTTGAGAGCGTGCGCCCTCGGGCTTGGGGATACGCCTGGGAGAGTGCAAGCTGCCAGGCACTGGGCCCTTGCCCAGTCTTGGTGTAGACGCAAGCACATGCAACCCCCCTGCTGCCAGGTTCCCCTCCCACCAGCAGCCAGACTGACAGGCCAGAGATGGAGAATCCAATCTTTCCTTCCAAATGACGTGCCACTCCAGCCCATCGTGGATGGCGACACCACAGAGGATGCAGCCCATGCCAGGATGAACTCTGTACCTGGATGAGGCATGGGTGAGAGGCTCACCAGGTCAGAGCTCCCGCCAAATGCATGTGGTGTCGCCAGCTCAGGGCTGGGACAGCCACCACCGTGCCCACAGGGAGGTTCCATGGGGCACAGACAACCCGGCTCTGACCCTCCCCACACCCACTCCCAGGCCTCCACTGCCGGTGGAGGGCAGTAGAAATTGCTGAAAGATGAGAAGACAGAGGTTGGGGAAGCCCAGGGCACCCATTTCTTCACTAGGGAGTGAAGAAATGGGTGTCTGGGAGCCCATCCCAGAGAGGGTGGGAGACAGGTGGCGGGAAGTGAGACCACACGTGTGAGTCAAGGCTCCAAGTCCCCAGCACATGCTCTGTTGTCCCGGCAGCCTTCGCTGGCAAAACACATTAAAAAAAGAAAAAGAATTTTAAGGCAACAGTAGCCCAGCATGAACCGTGAAGTGTAGGACCTTCCTAAGCTCAGGGTCCTGTGTGACTGCACTGGTCACAGGCCCGTGAGGCCTCTGTGGCCTGAGGGGGACACAAGGCAGGGCGCTGTGTGGGGGTGTTCTCTGCACTGATTCTGCTCCTCTCTCTATGGACCCTTATGTCCCTTCTCTGCACTCCCTCAATCCCATGAGTTTTCGTATGCCCTTGGGGGTGGGCATGAAGCTGCAGGAGAGGCTTCCTCCAAACCATGCCTTGAGTCTTCTTTTCGGAGCATCAGATGCCTTTTATCTACTTTACTGTGGCAAGACACCCACCCCTGAGGAAATCGATTCTTCATAGTCCAGCTAAAATGGGAGGAAAGCCCCAGGGAAAAAGGAAATACTTGGAATGGAAAGCATAAGTTGTTTAGTGTATCAAAATTAATTTTTCTACCTATAGGATTCCTAATACTTTACCAGGAAAATCCGTGTCTCTGCATGCACGCAGCATGCTTGTGCAAGTATGCAAATGAGGAGCTTTGCTGAACAGGTCAAGGAATGCATAATAAACACACGTATTTAAATGTGGACTTTAATGTCACACAGGGTATCCTTTATGAATAGTTACTACTCTTGGAGAAGGCCTTCAGTGAGTCCAGTAAGCCACATTCTGCTCTAATTGACCATAATAATGTATTTCTTTAACAAACACCTAATCTGCACAGAACTGAATCCTGGGTCTCTACCTGCTACTTCACTTCAAGCAAAAAGGTTTGATACATAATCAAGGAGCATGATTTGATTTTCAAAGGCCATTAGGGAAGGCAGTCCACAGAATAATCCCGTTTATATTTCTGCTATTAAGATATCTGTCTCCTATATTTGGAATACCCAGAAAGAATGGAACCTAAATATTTAAATGTCTCATGGAAAAAATATCTGACAACTGGAAAATGTCTTAAAAGCCTATAAAGTCTGGCGCTGGATAATCAGAATCAGCTAACAGAATTCGTTTTTATTAAAGCATTTTAAATGATCAAGTCACTGATGCGTTTTAACACCATAATGGCATAATACCCTTGCCTCAAATCTTCAGAGAGGCAAAATGATCACCGATTAAGCAAGTTCAACTGCACATAATGTTTTCATAAACATAGGAATATTACTCCATAAGAAAGACTTCTGGTATGAATGATGAGATTTTGAGAAAGTACCATTTTGGTATTAAAATGATCTAGTTGCCTGTGGTTATAAATTACCTTAGGCCCAGTTCTCTTTCCCCTCCTCCCCACCCCCTCCACCCCCCAGGCTCACTTTCTGCCTGATGACAAAGGGAGTTCTGAGCATGGAAGAAATGAACCAAGTGATGAGATGAAGGAGAATCTACCCTCCATAGTTTTTTCTTCTTCTTCCCCTTCCCCATTTTGTTACATGTGATAACTGACAGTGTGGCAGGAAGTAATCCACAGAGAGGGCACAGACACTTGAAGCTAAGAGACAACAACATGTGCGGCCAGGAAGTAATCTGAACTTTCAGCTTTCATTCCAGCCTAACACTCATCCTCCTAAGGATGAGAAAAGAAGTGAACAGCCATACTTCACGCTCTCCAGGAGAGCTGAGGTATCCAAGGGCCCAACTTGCAGCCTTGAGGATATGGGACGCTGGGGCGATGTAATCATTGTTATCCAGAAGAGGCATGTGACTCCCGCGCCCCCTCTAGAAGGCATTATAATAGAGCAACCTCACTGGAAATTGGGAGGAAGAGACTCATTTGCATGGGAAACCCCAGCACAACTGTCTCAGCACTGCTGTTCTATCAGCCCCTTGTTGTAAATGCAGAATATTGGAAGGTTGCAGGGTCTTTTTTAGGCTGTGGAGGACTGACTCAACACAGTGGCATGGAAAGGCAGGATAGCAGAGGTTAAGAGTGTAGATTCTAAAATATGACACACCCTGGATTCAAATCCCTCTTCGATCTCGGACAAGTCGTGGAGTATTGAGCAAGTCACTTAACTCCTCTAAGATCACTTCACTCATCTGTAAAATAAGGCTGCTGAGAATACCTTTTTCATGGAGTGCTGTAAGGTTTCAATAGTTTACATAAAGACCCCACTTGCTGCCTGGCACGTGGTAACAACTCGATTCATGGTGGCTCAATATCATGACCACAAATGATTTTTTTTTAATACAAAAATCTATTTATTTCTATATGAACAATTGGAAATTGAAATTAAACCACTTACATTAACATCCAAAAAAACCCATGAAATACTTAGCTAAATCTTTTTTTCTGAGTTTTATTTAATTTATTTTTGTTTGTACAGCAGGTTCTTATCAGTTACCTATTTTATACATATTAGTGTATACATGTCAATCCCAGTCTCCCAATTCATCCCAACACCTGCACCCCACCCTCCAAGAATGATTTTTTAAATAATTAATGATATGTTGTCCACATATTCTTCTTTACAAGCCCATCAACCCAGTAGGACAGGGTCCTGGTCTTTTTCAAGTGTTTTGTAAATGGTCCTGTACATCTATGGTGATTTAAAAATAATAAAAATGATAAAAATGCATGTGTAATCACTTCGCAGCCAAGCAGACAACTTAAAGTTTTCATAGCATCAAAGTCATTACAAGGGAATTAGGGTCTTGATATGATCTACATGCTGCCTAGCTGCTCCTTCCAGCTGTCGTCGGTGCTCTCCTTATTTTTTCTCTTTCATTTTTCCCACATTATTCCACCTCTAGGAGCAGGACTTAGCAGCTGGAGTCACCATAGGACCTGATTGATGGCTGCAGGACCCAGATGGCAGAAGCTTGAAAATGTTTCTGGCAAATACCTCTACAAGCTGGAGTGTGTGTGTGTGTGTGTGTGTGTGTGTGTGTGTGTGTGTGTGTATACTCTTCCCTTTTATTGGCACTTGAGCTAAATGCCCAGCAGCCGCTTCTTGGCTGGGTTCCATTCAAACTACAGTTGGCGCCTGTGAAAATGGCTTTGGCTCCAATATCTTATGTGTGACTGTCTATCATGAAGAATTTTCCCACTGCTGATAATTTCTATTTTTATGAATACTTGAAAATACATGTCTCACGTAAGAGTTCTGACCTCCTTTTATCTTTCCAGTGAAAATTCTTTCATAAAGAAGTATCATCTCTTTTATACAATTATGTTTTGTGAGGGGCTATTTATAGCACTGTGAAAATTAGAGAACATAGTATTCCTTTTGACTTTCAGAAAAATTGTTAAGCATCAAATTGCATGTCAAGGGAAAAATGATCTCGTGGAAAAATTAACAGGCCTCACTATTTTCCACTGCCTCCTCACAGCCCCCACATGCAAATATATAGAGGATGGGTAGTCATTACCCTCCAATAAAATAAAACTAGCATCAAAACTAAAACCATGGGCTTCCCTGGTGGCACAGTGGTTAAGAATCCGCCTGCCAATTCAGGGGACACGGGTTCGAGCCCTGGCCCAGGAAGATCCCACATGCCGCGGAGCAGCTAAGCCTGTGTGCCACAACTACTGAGCCCACGTGCCACAACTGCTGAAGCCCGCGCACCTAGAGCCCCTGCTCCGCAACAAGAGAAGCCACCACAATGAGAAGCCCGTGCACCGCAACGAAGAGTAGCCCCCGCTCGCCGCGACTAGAGAGAGCGCGCGCGCGGCAACAAAGACCCAATACAGCCAGAAATAAATACATTTTGAAAAAAAAAAAAAAAACTAAAACCATGCCTTACCTCCTTTAGTGCAATAAGTATGCTGCTGAAAGAGGGACTTTTTAAATACGTTGAAAGAACTAGAGAATTTTCTTTCCGAATGGAAACTCGTGGTAAATGCTTTCTGAAAGAAATGATTATGGAGGTGACTATCCAGAACCTGATATATGTGGTTTATTAATTGAGATTTTTTCATACTGCCTATCCTTAAAGCTGGGGTCACCTCTAAAAAGGCTAAGTCTGTTCTATGACTTCAAAATCTCTCAGTTTATCCATGAGCATTCTTTGTAGACATTTTCTCCCTCTTAGCTGTCATTTATGTGATTTTCAGAAACAGTAAAATTTTCATCTTACCTGGAAATTGAAAATATACTGAACCAAAATAATAACTAATGTGTCTCTCCAGAGCCATCCATTTAAATGTCGAGAGTGTACTCCACACTGTAGCACGTGTACAAAGGAAGAAAGGCAATCTCAAGCTTTGGGAATCCTCAAGTAAGGAAGAAGTTTCTTTAAAAACTATAGCTAAGGCAATGAGTAAATATTACAGACTTGCTCATATTTCTTAAGTACGGGGAAAACAAAAGATATCGAGACTTTCTCTAATATGAATTTTAAGAAGTTTGTGCAAGAAGTAAAAGAAGTCTCTCCTGGAGACCTGGCAGGTCCTGTATCCAAGGAAGGTTGAGATCAGGGGCTGGGGTGATTCACTGTGTGGAAAGAGCACCTGTGAAACTGTTGGCACTAATCCTAGAATCTGGAAGCTGAATCTCTCTGATGAATCGTGATTCAAATATGTGAATGCTTATGGTGGCTTTATTTGTAATCTCCAAGAACTGCAAACAACCAAAATGTCCTTCGGTCTGTGGTTCAGCAGTACAACGGAATAATACTCATCAATAGAAAGGAATGAACTATTGATACACACAACAATGTGGTTGAATCCCAAATGCATTCGGCCAAGTCCAAAGGCTGTGTACTGTGTGATTCCATTTATATGGCATTCTGAAAAAGCAAAACTTCAGGGGCAGGAACCAGATTAGTGGTTGTCAGAGGTTGGGGCTGAGGGAAGGGATTGACTATAAAGGGGCATGGGACAACTTTTTGGGGTGATGGAACTGTTCTATATTCTGGTTGTAGTGGTAGTTATATAATTGTATGCATTTGTCAAATCCTGCAAAATTGTACGGTAAAATAAGTGAATTTTGCTGCATGTAAATTATATCTTAATAAAAATATTAACAACCTATTCCATTAAAAAATGAAATGATAACTAAACTAATTATAAGTTTGACAGTTATATTTATAAAGAGGCTTTATAGATACTTTCAGTATATTAAAAAGGGAGAAAATGGATTGCTTAAAAATAAATCCTAATTCAGAGTCTTAGTACCTGCCTGTCTTTCTAGCAGAGTATCTCCTTCTGATCTCAGTGGTGGTAACGACTCTCAGCCTGGCATGTATTGCTGGGGATTTAACCAAGACACTTCCTATGTTCTGAGTAGCCATGGGGCAGAGTTTTGCATAAGCCCAAGAATATCTAGACACAGTCCCAAAGACTCAGAAGGGTTCCAGACCACTGCTGGGATGAGCAGGATTCCCCATGTGAGGCTGACTGTGCCTGGGTATCTATTTTGGAGGGGTTAGTGGGACGTAAGCAGTGAAACTGATCTCTCAGGTTTGGGAACCACTGGTGCCAATCAATTAATTTAATACTTATCCTAAGATGTGGGAGACCCAGGGATATGCACAAAAACTTCCTTTTTCTGGGTGAGATCAGGTTAAAATAAACCAGAAGGTCAGGCCTGAATAGGAAAGGAAAAGGAAAGATAACGTACAGCCTTGGGAACATGTGGAAAGCGGGAGAAGTGTCATCCACTCATTGATGTTATCTGGTCAGGCCATGGTAGGATGTAGAAATTTTTTTTTTTTTTGCATATTCCTGATGTGTGTGTGTGTGTGTGTGTGTGTGTGTGTGTGTGTGTGTGTGAACAGTCAAGCTATCTCTTGATTCCTGAAGCCCACGTCCTTAATCCACTGCCCTACTGGTTAACACAAACTGACTATGGCCCTACCCTAATATAAAGGCCTCAAACAAATTTCTTGAGTCCTCTAAGTGTTTCAGACACCACATTCTGATCTGAACACCCATCTTAGGCCCTTATCTCTGAAGGGACATATGAGCACATCTCTGTCATGGTGTAAACCAATTACTCTTTCATCTAGTTTGGTTCTTCTTGGCATCTTTCTGCCAAGTACACACACATTCAAGTAAGAGAGGTCACAGGGCCCAGTTGATTACTAAAGTTCCTGCAAATTGATTAATTCAGGACTTCTTCATTTCATATATAACTGCTTCAGAAATCCAACTGGCAATGGTCATTGGGATTTCCCATTCAAGTAATCTGTCCTTCTAACATAACCTCCCTATTCAGACCCCTACCTTTCTGTAAACCTCCCAAGTCAATACAATAAAAACAAGGATACATAGTCTTCCAAAGAAATTGCAAGTGCTTCGATGAGTACATCAGAATCGTTTGTAATTAGCTCAGTAATTGGGGGGCATGCATGTAAAGTAGACGCTGCTAAAGTGATTTTTAATGTACTTGGAAAAACAGTTTGCCTTTCCTCTGGAGTAGGCTGGGCAGTGTTCTCTTCAGTCCTGTTGACACTATTAATTTGCTTTGCAATCTCCGTCCCTCTCCCCGCTTTTCCCCCAGCACTACTGCAAACAGAAGCGAGGAAAGCCAGGCTTGGAGAGCTCTTGTGGAGAGAGCCATTTGCTCTGGCTCAAGCAAAAAGCAAGGCCAATCAGCCTGAAATCTGAATTTTTCAGACACATAATAGACCCTTGGCTTATCAAAGCCTCTTATCTGATTGGAAAAAAAATCAAAGGTAAACTTCAGGGCTCATGGAATTAAAAGACAAATGAGATGTCATAATTATCAAAGTGGCTAATTTAGAAAATTAAGCTGTTCACATAGGTGACATAATTGCTTGTCACAATCACTCGTTTCTCATTAGCTTCTTCCATCAGCACCTACAGGCTGCAGAACAGACTCTGGCCTTGCTCAACAGTCTGGGTGTTCTTTTGTGGTTGAACATCACATTGTTTCTCTCATGTCCTATAAGTAATGCATATTTATTAGAAGGTTTATTCGAAGAACAGTTTTAGAAATACCAATCTTTCACAATTTGGTATTTGGTCATATTTTAAATTTGTTTGTAACCAAACATTCTTTTGAATAATTAATTATCAAGAAAGGTTTTATGGAGTTGATTTAACATATTAATAGTCCGTGGAAAGCATTAAGGGTTTTGATATACATAGCGGTATTAAAAAAAAAAACAAAAAACCTCAGAGGTTAGGTAGAATTTGTCTTTCATTGTCTTCCCAAATTCTGAATAGAAGGAAAAGAAATATATTTTTAAGGCATTAGTTTGTTTTAGTTGCCTAATATTTTTTTATTATTTGATTTCTATAGATCCAGCCTAATAATAAATTCCCTATAAGACAGTTGTTTGTAAGACTGGCAGAAATACTGTTTATGTGTCAGCAAGTTCAGAAATTATTAAGGATAATGTCTAAGAAAGGAAACGAGTCTTGCTTGCTATGTGCTTCTAAAGCATGCCATTGTAAATGGGTAGGTTAAACACTTTGGATTAAAATCATGAGTATGAGATTGACTCCGATCCTACTGTCTTGTAAAGATGTAGAACATGGCTGGCAGGAGTTACAGAAGGACTACATTGATGTAATTCATTTGAAGAGATAGTCTATCCTGAACGCATACAATGAAGCCGTCATCTGTATGTTTCTGGACTGTTCATGTAGCTGTTGTGTTTTGATTTCACTAACATTGAATTAGTGAGGTAATTGTGCTACAGGAGCTCTTACAGTTATATTCTAAAAGCCATAATTTCAGAAAGAAAAAGAAAAATCTGATCCAATCTCTAAATGTATGAGGTTTCTAAACTTTGCCTTTGTATATAACTGAACCTGAAGCGGTAGTATGTACTCAGAGGACCTATAGACATAGAATTTTTTAGAGAATTTATTCCCCAAAGAAATAGATACAAGTCCAATTATGTTGTTATGTTTGTTCCCTTGACACTCATGGGTGGAATCACTGGCAAGAGGAGTGGCCCACTAGATACTCTAACCAGACAAGCCTTAAGACTAAGACAGGAAAGGAACGGAGTACGGGCAACTTGTCTAATCTTTCTTTGTCCACTATTCTCTTCATGCTCCAGTAATACAGCAGAGCCCTGCGGCTGAGTTTGTTATGGGTTTTTGAATAAGAAGGTGTGCTAGTTTGTGGCAGAGTAGACATTGGGGTAGAATTCACACAGGAGGAAACAGATACAGAAAGACTGAGAGAAGATGGTCTCATGAAGGGCAAAATGGTAGTGGACTGCCATGAGGCAGGACAATCAATGGCAAAATCTTGCAGCTGTCCTAAGGGAGAGCTGAAAGCTGAGGGGACACCTGCCAGTTTTAGATGAGAACAACATTTGGCTATTTTCAGCAACTTGACCATTCACTCGACTCATCATTTGGACTTTCCGTGGAATTTGAGTGCAGAGATTTTCAAATCGTGCTCTGTGGTGTCCTAGGCATTTTGTGTAGGGAAGGCAAGATAGGCAAAGCTCTAATTCTTCCACCTCCTCCTGCTTCAGTCAGCACAACCGTGATTTCATCTGTGTTACACAGTAGGCTTCCATTTAAAGTTACGTCTGACGATTTCATGGCTAAAGATATTTGGAAGACTCCTGGTCCAGTGAGTAGGCCAGTGTACACTTGAAGATAGTATGCTTGAGATAGTAAAATAATAATGGTACTGCATAAGAGGTAATATATCATCTGTGTTTCCACCCAATGGACCAATCTGTTGTCAACTCAGAGTTACTCTTTGTAATCGTCATTCTACAAATATTTATTAAGTTCTCTACTACTCATTACTCTCCCCTCAGGTCAGCCTGAGGCCACCTAACACATCATCTGGGAACTTGAGTTGCTCATTTTAGCTATTGCTGTGGTTGCAGTTAGACTGTTTTTCCAATCTCCCAACCAGAAACCATTATTTCTAGCTTTTGACCTTTCCTGGGATGCGTTGTTAGCAAACCTTGGCTTCATTCGCACCTGTGATAAACTAAAATTATATCATAACAGAAATGAGGAAAACTAGAGAGGGTCTGTCTTCTGATAACAATTTCAGGTGGCAGCAACAAAGAAAATAATTTGGGGATATCTCAGTATTTTAATATTTACAACATGGATCATGGATCTTGTACCTGATACTAGGAAGATTAGGAAATGTGTGTTGATTCCGTGATCACTGGGACATTGTTAAACAACTTTCTCAAGTTACACAGATAATAAGTGACACATGGGATCTAAACACAAGTCTGTCTGAACCAGAAGTCTGTTCAGCACACTAGTTACGCACCAAGCATGGTCTGTAGCCCCTTGCCTGTCTGCAAAGAAATGAGCCCAGGAATTAGGAGTCCGCGTTTGGACATTTTCATAGTAACTTGACAGAGTAGTTTTATACATGTTGAACATAATAGTAAAAAATGGAGCGGTGTAAATTGTATGCCTTTGCTTTGTTGTTTGTATTTTAGTAATACACTTACATTGTATTTTATGAAAAGTATCTGTATGTGACAGGTTGGAAAACAAAAGCCAAGAAAAAACCTAATCTGCTCGACAGATCATTTAAGGGGCATTGCACTGCACCAAACTGTCCCTAAATTTTAGCTCTCCAAATAAAATGGATGCAGGACAGAAAAGGAGTGGTACCACTGTCAGCCCACACCTTCTTATCTTCTCATCTAAGGATGACATGAATTCTCAATGGCTTGGCTCAGTTTTGCTATTGAATCATTTTGTACCCAAGCCTAAGAACTTTCCCACAGCCTTCTCCCCACTGGAGGGCTGTGTCAGTCCTTGTCTCCAAGCTCCCAGCTCTTCTTCCAGCCTAATCAACTTTATCTAAGAGCGGGTTTAATTAGTTTCCTCTCAGAATTGGTTGAAATAAAGAGAGGCTTTCTAATGGCCTGTTCAGGGGCACCCCCTGAAGAGAGATCAAATTTATTTATGATGCCCTTTGGCTAGGTGTTTGATTTCCTGGACAAAACATCACTTGAGTCTTTAAAGGTTTGTTTTTAGGTGTTCTATAGCTGGCCTGAAGCCATGTTCTCTTAAATAGTGATCAAAGGCACAGATAATACAAGTCAGTCAATACAAAGTGTGTTCTATTTAAGCATATTGCTTGGAACTTCCTTTTTAGTTTTTAAAGGGCCGTGTATTGGAGACAGTTACAAACAATTCTACTGTACCGTAATTATGTGCATTTTAATTTATCTGTCTTATTTTCTCTCTTGAGACTCAGAAAGGACTGCCCGGAACCAAATTTATTTACTTACTTACTTAAATAACAAAATCATTAGGACTTTAAGTAATATATATGGTAAGACATATTGTTACAGTAGAAGTGCAGCTCTGTCATAATTATATCCAAAAATTAGAAACCATAATTCATGAGGCTTTTGTTTATCAAAGGTGGCCATGTTAAAGACAGGTTTCTTAGCAACTAGAAATGTCCCTCTGTTTACCGCCAAACTCTTATGTTTGGGAGAAAATTGTTAAATTGTCTCTTGGGTCTCCTCTTATGGGGGTGCCACTGTACAGTTTAAAATGATCACAACGAGTCATTGTTTTTAAAGCTGTACTACTAAAATACATTTAGTTGTTATCCAAAGTCAGACTGATATGACAAGAAATAAACTTACCACTTTAAAAGGATCAATTGCTCCTGCAAATTAAATCTATCCTAAGTAGCATTTTCCTGGCTGTTGCTTGTTCTTGGTGTACATCTAGTCCTGCCAAGGCATCTGCCCCTGTATTATTTTCAAAATAGAGTATTCAAGATCCCAACAGAAACTGTCTCGTCACCTCTCTACTGTAAACACTGGTCTTTTGCCAACAATGAATATACAAACCAAGCAGAGTTGCTTGTGATTTCATGTTAATGTAATAATCTTCATTGGATTTTCCTTATCAGAAACTTCTCGGA
The DNA here is from genome assembly GCF_965194805.1 of Balaenoptera borealis. Classification (NCBI taxonomy): domain Eukaryota; kingdom Metazoa; phylum Chordata; class Mammalia; order Artiodactyla; family Balaenopteridae; genus Balaenoptera; species Balaenoptera borealis. Next base: position 55,948,587 of record NC_138864.1, on the reverse strand, counting down.
GAATCAAGGGGGTTCTGTCAAATTCTTGTAGGCAAAACTGCACATCACTAGATTCAAGAGGCCCAAGCATAGGTTATCCAAGGGGTTATTGGACCCATTTTTGAAATACTTTTTACTAATTAAAGGAATGATTCCTCAGGTGCAAATGAAAACAAGATTATAAAGATGGAGAGTTCACTCAAAATAAACAAAATCTTTAGCAGTCATGAAACAATCTATTTAAAATTTCCTTTCAAACTGAGATTAGACTTAATGAGTCTATGTAGAAATATTTTCTTGGTCCAAAGCTATTTCTTTTACGAAATGGAAGCTTAATATTGAGTTACCTGGAACTATCTAAGGCAAGGAAACTTACTTAAGTAAGTATCTCATGTGGAACTGACGTTGGTGAAAAAGAAAACCTAGCAAGCTCCACAAATTGTGACCAGGTTTTCCACTGAACTCACTCGAAATCCTCACGATAGAGAAGTCTTTAATTCAGGACTAGATTCGTTAAGTAAATGCATATCGACTAAGCAGTTGGCTAAGTTCACATATAGGTAATAATATTTGCCTAGTACCTCTTGTGAGCCTTATTCAATGGCTCTTCTCCCCAGAAACCAAAATGGACTGTGGCCAAAGTCTCTAGTCTCTTTTGCAAAGTTCTCTGGATTCTATACTTGTGGCATAGGGATAAGTAACTCCTTCTATGATAATTAGACCTCTTGAGTATGAGAGCTGTGCTAGGTTCTCAGACTTAATAAGTAATTTCCAAATTCTGTTGTATAACACTTCTTCTCTGTTACTGATCATTGACCCTGTGGTTGGAGGTCTTCTGCTAGTGTCATCTTTCTGCTTGTACCGCTCTCTCCCTGTGTGCCCTTGCTCCCTCTAAGGCCTTGTACCCCACACAGAAAGGCAAGCACTGCTCTTTGCCTTTTTTATTAAACCTCTTGTCCCTTCCCATGTACTCATTTCTTGAACCCGTTGCTAGCTAACCACTGGGCTATGGTAAGTTGAGCTCCTTATTCATTGCCCCAAATTTGAATTCATTTCTAGAGGTCACCACTTTTCCGTAGAGCCCTCTGACTCCTCAGGATTAGGCCTTGCTCATGTGAGCACTGTGGCAGGCAGCATAATGATCCCCTCCATTGATCCTACCCAGGGCCTCCAGAAGAAACAGTCCTGTCGATGTTTAATTTTAGCCTGGTGAGACCTGTGTCAGACTCCCAACGTACAGAAATGTAAGATGGTAACATACCAAGTTTGTGGCAACGTGCTATGGCAGTGATAGGACATTCGTACAAGTCCTCTAGACTCTCTATGCTGGGCAGCAGCAGGCTGTCAGGGGCTCACTGTTTCTATGCTGGTTCTGGCCCTGCTGCTGTCTATGGCTTCCCTAGCCAAGGGGACATTTCGCTAGACCTACTTTTGACCTTGGCGTTTTGGGTTCAGGTAGGAAAAAAATGTTTCCCAGCAAGATTCTGTCTCCCTGAATAAACAGACCCCTTTCTAAATAAGCTTTGTCTAATTTTCTCCCATTAAAAACTGTCCCCTTCCCTCCTTACACGGTAATGAACAAATGCTTGGGTTTGATCCATAAAAGCTGCAGCACGTATCTAAATTGCAGTCAGCCTGGCAGAAAATTGTGTCAGAACTCTTCAGTCCTTCACTTCCTTCTCACTCCCTTATACGTATGTTGTAAAAGCCAAATAATTTGTTGAAAATATTAAAGCAGGCACTGTGTGCATTGGTGTTGTTAAAAATGTAATTTAACAAATTCATTATCTGGCCAAAAAAGTATTAAGCACAAACTATGTCTTGAAAAGATGAGAACATATTCACGTCCCTTAATAATTTTCTGATTTAAGAGAGGACTAGAAAGTCTGCAGTATTTGTTATTATAATCACATACTGAGACATATATATACATTTATTAACTATTTAGCAAGTATTTATTAAGCACTCACTACAAGTGTGGGAACACAAAGGCATACAAGATGATCCCTGCCACTTACTGATGAGGCTTTAAACCCAGGATTCCTTCCTGAAACCTTGTATCCAGCCAAGGTTCTTAAATTTTTCTCTGCCATGGTCCCTTTTGACAGTTTGATGCTGCCTACGGGCCCCTTCTCAGAATGTTTTTAAACTCATAAAGTCATATACATAGTACTGCAAAGGAAATCAATATTAAAAACACATAATTGCAATATGGAAGATACATGCCTCTTTACTAACACATTTTATAACAAGATCTAAGGAAACTTTGATCAGTGACATCATAGGTACTGCAAATACTACTGTGATTTGTTGCCAGCACTTGTAATGGAAGAAAAGGCTAAATTTCAATACGGGGTAAATAAAGATGTAATTATTTTCCCACCCATGTTTAAGAACCCCAATTTTAGTTATGTATCCCTACTCTAAGTTAATGCCAAAGAACAGCTTCAAAAAAAGTGGATCTTAAAATGTTAGTCCTAAATCTGAATACACTTACTGTATGTTTTTTCTAATTATTAATTTTAATTTTGCTGGGCCACCACTTCTTTTCTCAAGTACACCATGTTCTTCTCTGGGGAAAAAAAAAAAAGGAACCTTTAGAGGAAAGAAATCATATCTGTAAAAGGAACAATGCACTCTTGTCTGTTTGTTTATTTATTTATTTGTTTATATCCCACCTTGTTCTAGAAAGGATTTAAGACGGCTTGTTCCTGTCTAAATTCCTAGAACCTGGTTAATTAAGTCTTCTGAAAATGTAAATTAAAATGCAGTAACATTATTTGACAAATGGGACAAAATTATTATCATCTTTTGAATAATTATGTGATTGGGAATGTCTACATCATATTTATCTAATCTGCAATTAAATCATTTATATATGCAATTAAATCATTTATATCTGCAATACATAAATTCACATCATCAATAACAGGAAATGTGGCCAATGGCCAAGTTTGTTGCAAGAACAAAATAGCCTGTGTCAGGAGGAAGGGTCACCAATGATGTTCTAATTGAAATGCTGACAAATTAAACAAGGGCATAACTCATTTTTTCAGCTAGCAAGTGACACAAAGATTGCCACACTGAACTGGCACTATTTTGTTTACTCTTTTCTGCATATTCTATAGCACACATTTGCCTTGTGGCACCATCACTGTTAATCACTGAAGTAATGGCTTTCTAGATAGTTTCTAATGTCTCTTGGGACAAGTGTCTACTTTAGTGTGTAAACCTCAATTAACATTACTACCATAAATTTCCACCTGCAATTTCACTCCAATTCAAAAAAATTCACTATACACCTAACATGTGCAAAGTTCTTTGCTAAGGCACGTGTGGCAGTACGACTATTTGTCTACAAACTATAGGGTCTACAAGACAAGTCTCTTTCTTTTTATTATCTAAATAAACAAGTCTGACTCTGAACTCCTTACCTATAAATGCAGTATTAGAGCTCCATCTCCATCTCTCTTTAGGTCATATAAAAATCCAGAAGATTTACATGGTGCCCAGAACATCACGAACCTCTGAGCTATCCAGCCAACACTGGTATTAAAACCAATGGAGTCCTTGAGTTCTGGCAGCTCTCTGATGCCATGTTTTGTGTGGGTCACAGGAAACTTTTCAAAGGATGGAAGGCCCCATTTGATGTCTAGGTCTGGATTCCTGAAGTGCACACACAGCCATTTCCTTGAGAACTTACCACTTCCCCAAGGTTCTGACACCAATTAATGCGAGAGCCTATCCCTTCCCCCTTTCTCTCCTTTTACAACCTTCCTCTTTCTTGCTGCCCTCCACGACATACATATTGTCACTGATGAGTTTAGGCTTGTACGGAAGAACAGAGGTGCTGTTGACTCCAGGCAGCTTCAGTGTTCTCCCCCCATGGCAATAACCTCTCCGTCAGATAGGTCCCTTTCCCACTCTCCAGAAAAAGGAAAGCAAAACCTTCTTAAGGGGGAGGTGGGTAAAAAACAGAGTCAGAACAAACACAAATCAATATCTCGATAAATCAGTCTGTCCTCTTAGAAGATGTGACTTTGGCCCATAAGGAGCCGGTAAACTAGGCTTTTAAATCCAGACATTCTGAAGTCTGATGAGGCTGAAAAAAAAAAAAAAACCCAACATAATCAAAGGAAGGTTTTATATTCCAATAGGCTGAATTAATATATTTCTTTTCATATGGTGTTTGGTGCTTATTAAATTCTCAATTAAATTAATAGGTATCTGATAAATGTTCTTTGAGGCTAATAGTAAAAAGCTAATAAATTAAAACTCTATAGAACTATAATTTTATTACTATTGTTAATAACATGTAACATTTAAGCCTGTATAAATTAGAATGCTTAGATAATTTTTATATACTAAACTGCATTTTAAAGTAATTCTTTTTCCACTCTTTAATTAGGGACATGTAACAAATGTCACTAAATTATAACACCATCAGAAGCAGAGAAACTTAATGTTTCAGTCTATACAACCTTCCTGAGAATAAACATGTAATTTCCAGTGACTTGTTGGAAATATTGATGAGAGTTTGTGAATCCTGATTATTCATTTGCAGAGGAAACCAGGTTGCAATCATGTTTACAGAGTGCTTACTCTGAGTTAACTGCTGTGCTAAGTGACTTATGTAATGATTTTATTTCAGCCTTGCCAGAATTCCCACTTTTTAGATGTAGAAACTGAGGTTGAGACAGGCCAGATGATGTGCCCACCATCGGTGGTGACTGAGGTTGCAGAGTATCGACTCGGAAGGACGTGGCGAGGCAGTATTGTTTGGGTGCTGGGAACCAGTGGGAGCCAAAGCTTTAGGGCGGCATTTGCAGGCAAGCATTCTGTTTCAGCTGAAGAGTAGAGGCTTATTTAGGGTGGCAGTGGCTGACAGAGTTTATAGGGCTAGAGTCACCACCCCTGCTCAAGGCATCCATTGGAACCATCACGATCCACGGTCAGAATTTAAGTCCAAGAGAGTCCGATCCTGGAACCCCTGCCTTTAACCACTGAGCTGTACTGAGAGGCATAGCCCATCAGAGATCACAGCTCCCGGCTCTCTTTTCACAGCCTCAGCTCCATACCCCAGGACGTTAGTCCCCCGTGCTGTTCCAGGCACTGTGTTGGGCTAGGGACACAGAAATAGAGAAGGTAACCTGTGAGACTGACCTACAAGGAGGCCCTGTGGGAACTCCCACAGGATGGTGTTCAAGTAAGTCTCACCTTATCCCAAATTCTGGGTCATGTTGAAATGTATTATAACATAAGCCATTAAAATGGTTTCTCTTTTCCTCGTTGAGGCAGCCTTGTATCTGGAGCCAGATTGCTTGCGTTCAAATTCTAGTTCATTGTCGAGTAGTTATATGACTGTGGGCAATGGACTCAACTTCCTGGTGCCTCTATCTCTTCATTTGTATACTGGGGACCATAGTACTCCCTACCCTGTAGGGCTTTACACAGATTGATTAATTATGTTTTATCTATCTATCTACTTAATGTGTAGCTATAAACATTTACATTATCTGATAAACCTGATAACTTAGGTTTTCCTAAGACAGATGGTTTCAGAGTACAGCAGAAGGAATACGTATCTCAGAGTCTTGATTTTCTACCAGTCAGCACACTGCAAACGTTTAGCGTTTTGAGACCTTGTGGTCGCCTTGCTGTAGCAGCAGCAAGAACCTCTTCATACAACACCTGCTTTCCTTTCTTTGAATAATAATAATTCATCCTTCTTAGCAGTTATATGAACTGTCATATAAACCTAAGTGACTTGAACAGTTACATATCTAAACTCATTTTTACAAGTAGAAAATGACATCCTCCTCACTGACATATGTTGAAAATATTGGCACAAACTTAGGAAGCCACCTGAGTCAAACCACAGACCAGCGGAGGATCTCTCCTGGGGGAAAAAAGACGCCGCTTCGCTTTCTGCAAGTCTAGTCCAGCGTGAACAACCATTTGCCTTGCCAGCAGTCACTGCAAATCAAAAGTGAAACAGGAACTGGAGCCAAGGCAAGGCAACAATTGCTAATTCTATTCATTTATTTATCATTCTGTGCTCAGTACCTACAGCTAATTTCCACAGCCATCTTTGGTTTTTATTAAAACATCCTGAATTTGTTTTTGAAAGGCAGAACGACTTTTCTAACTGTCTTGCTAACTGTATCCTATCCTGGAGTGTTCCCATTTTAAAACAGGTGTTGGATTTGTTGGATTATGATAATACAAAAAAAACCTTGTACTTGTCACTATATTTGTATATATTTAGATGTTTTAAATGTTAGAGATAACTCCTGAGAGAATGGAGCACATTTTTCAAGGTAGCAGTTCAGGTAGCTTGTTGGGAAATATCTATCTATTCTCACTCACAGTGGAGTGAGAGGCAGGTCAGAATTGGAGAGGGGGCTTACAATCTCATGTGGGTACCAAGGGGTCACAGAATAATAGCTTGAAACCACAGGGAAAACTTACAGCTAGAATATGGATGAAAAACCATGGCCAATGTAGAGCAGTGGAGGTCAACACCAATGTATTGTCAGTTTTGAGTACCAGACAATAGTAAGTCAGAGATAAGGAGTTTAGTAAATGGAGAAACTGACCAGAAGGCGTGAAGCAAGGTGAAAACGAGGAAAGGAGCTACTGAATGTGTTCTATAAAAGGTCAGAGTTGAACCGTGGTCAGAAAGAGATGGCAGGAAGAGAAAAATCATCTCTCATGGAGTTTTGATCAAAGAAGTAGCATATGGGGCTTCCCTGGTGGCGCAGTGGTTGAGAATCTGCCTGCCAATGCAGGGGACACAGGCTTGAGCCCTGGTCTGGGAAGATCCCACATGCCGCGGAGCAACTAGGCCCATGAGCCACAACTACTGAGCCTGCGCGTCTGGAGCTTGTGTCCGCAACAAGAGAGGCCGCGATAGTGAGAGGCCCGCGCACCGCGATGAAGAGTGGCCCCCACTTGCCGCAACTAGAGAAAGCCCTCGCTCAGAAACGAAGACCCAACACAGCCAAAAATAAATAAATTAATTAATTTTTTTAAAAAAAGAAGTAGCATATGATTTGCAGTACTCAAAACCAGTCAGCATTAGCTCTGGTCCTAAAGAAAGGCTGCCCAGGGAACAAAGATTAATCCAGAACACCAAGCCTCCTGCATATTGCAATGACCCAACAGTGACAAGGGTCAGGATTCATGGGTCCATTTGGTTTCATGGGGGTGGCATTGTAAGGATGTCCTGAAGGAGGTATTGGTCCAGAATCTAGGGCAGAGTCAAGAGAGCTAAGGAAGGAAGGAAGGAGGGTAGTTCATTCATTTGGTTGGTTTGTTGGTGGAGGTGGTATTAGGCAGTTGTATAAATGTTAATCTAAGAATGTATATTTGACAGCTTCTGGGGTGCTTCTCTCTCTGATACTATTTAGGCAAGGTAGATCCTGAGAATTGAGACCAACATAATTCCCTGTCCGTGAATTAAGGAATGCTAGGGCCACACAAAAAAAAAATGTAGCTAGTTATTCCAGGAAATACTCTTAGAAGTTAAGATTATGATATAACCAAAGCAACTTACTTCAAGACCCTCTCCCAGCGATACTCATCGATCTAAAGTGATTGTGTCATAATCTATTCCCAGTTCCATTCAGGCCCCCACTTTGCAAGTCCCACCTGGAAATCACTCAGCTCAGACCCTAAAATACTGTAAATATCCGTCCCTTAGCTTTGCTTGATTAAAACAAATCAGGGTTGGTTGTGCTCTCCTGGTTTTGGAGTATCAGTCTGGGTTAGAGGATCAGAAACCAGACAGAACCATGAGGTTGACACGTCTGTCAGTGTGGCCTTCGATGGGTGGACATAGGCTTGAAAGAAGCTAGAACAAAATCATTTCGTACTTACTCTGGACCTCAAAGACCAGTAACTCTACTTTTAGTTAGTATTTAGACTTACTGGATATTAGTCACAATTAATATCTGGAGATAGAAAAATTAATCACGGAAGTTTTGACTTGGTGTCAAAAGGGCTGCATTGGAACCTCACATGTCCCTCTGGGACAGACAGAGCTTTCAGTATGTCTGCAAATTGTTCTAGCTGCCAGTGATTTTTCTTTCAAAGGGCTGTAGAGATTTTCAAAACCTGATGTTTGTGCAGTGGCACCCATGACATACCACATACGACTTAAACCCTCTGTGGCGAACCCTATGAGCTTGCTACCAACGAAACTATAAATCAAGCTCAAATTATGGGACAAGGGCCTCTACTGACCTTTGAATATACATTGCTAACAAGTCAGCTGGTTTGGCTAAATCCTGATTTAGATTTGTCAAGAGTCATTTTTCTTTGGGTTTCTTGATATTTTTATGTCAATTCCCTTGACTCATCACGGGGCACCATATGAAAGGACAGAACCTCATGGACTTATTTCCCTCTTCAGAGGGTAAAAAGAAAAGTTAACTTCCCAAGCTAAAAAGGAAAAATGGTTCAGGCAGGGAAGATGGAAGGTGCTTTTCCAGAGTAAAACTGGGAAGAGGACAGCAGGAGGGGAAGCATCAGGCAGTCAAGCAGGTGGCCCAGCCAGCAGGTAAGCAGTATGACTTGCCACGCTAACTGATAGGAATTACACCTGTTGTTTCCATAGTTTTAGAAACAGTTGATTTTAGAGATGTGGGAATCTGCATTCATATTAGGATAATTCAGTGAGAAACCTGGAGTTGAAACTTTGGCCAAGTGATAACCATACTTTGCTGCCTTCTCGGGCTCTTTCTCTGGAGAGTCATAGGCATGTTAAAGGCACAGTCTTGAAGACCCAAGTGCTCCTTTGTTCATAAGGAAAAGACTTAACCTACTATTTTCTTTTTTTTTTTTTTGAATTTATTTATTTTTGGCTGCTTTGGGTCTTCGTTGCTGCGCGCGGGCTTTCTCTAGTTGCTGCGAGCGGGGGCTACTCTTCGCTGCAGTGCGTGGGTTTCTCGTTGCGGTGGCTTCTCTTGTTGGGGAGCACAGGCTCTAGGCGCGTGGGCTTCAGTAGTTGTGGCACGCGGGCTCAGTAGTTGTGGCTCATGGGCTCTAGAGCGCAGGCTCAGTAGTTGTGGCGCACGGGCTTAGTTGCTCCGCGGCATGTGGGATCTTCCCGGACCAGAGCTCGAACCCATGTCCCCTGCATTGGCAGGCAGATTCTTATCCACTGCGCCATCAGGGAAGTCCTAACCTACTATTTTCAAAGAAGTGTGTCAACGTGCAGGGTAATAAGAGACTTTTATTATAAATAAAAAGTTAGCTATGTAGCCAGTAACTTATATAGTCCTTGAGGTAAAAGATTATATCTGTTCTAAAGCCCAGCATGAGACTTGGCCCATAGTAGGTACTCACTACATTACTGGTGAATGATACAGTTTGTTTTTGCAACTTGGCCCCCTTTTAGTGGACTGATAAAACCCGGAAGGGGCAAAATTACTGTAAAAGAATTGCCTGCGACTCAGTGGAGACGTATCTATCAGGCACTGGTTGCCTGGAATGTTTTTGCTCGGGCTCATTAAGATATAACAGTAACAGAAACGCCAGTTAAGGAGTATTAAAAACCCAGGCACACGAACTGGTAACATCTAGCATGACATGGGGGTGGGTGAAAGGTTTATGGAACTGCCAGTTAATCGGAGTCAGATTTCACCTGTCAGTCAGCTTTAAGCAAGAGTTCTGTGACAGGTAGGCTATGGTTGCAGATGAGATTGTGAATGATAGAGGAACAAAAGGACAGAGGACACCACTTGGCTAGAAGCTACCAAAAGAGCAGATTTTCCTGTATTGGGCTCTGGATGGTGAGGGCAGGCAGGAGCCATGTTTTGCACAGATATGTGGGAATATTTGAATGGTAAATTCAATAAATTGAATATGACATATACCCATAATCATGACCACAGTCATCCTTTTAACACTCTGTGGGATAACAGTGTTAGGCTTAATCAGAAACAGTCTTTACTCTTTAGAATTACAAAATTCAGGACAGGAACCAAAAAGACAGGCAAAAGAGTTAATATAATAATACAAACATGAGAAAGCAAGATGTTAAGAACTGCAGGTGTTTAAAGCTGGTAGAAGTTCTACAGATCACCTAGGGTTGAGTCCCTTTGTTGGAGAGTGACCGGCAAACAGAGAGCTGACTTGTCCAAGGTCATCCTGCTTGGTGACCTGCAGTGCTGATAGCTGAGCCAAAGCCTACCCAGACTAACAGGTGCTGGAGGAAGGACCCATAAGTACAGTATTTGGGTGGGAGACAGCCATATACACCATGTATACACCAAGTTGAGATCAGTAGGATTTTAGATCTGGGAAAATTCAACTTTTTAGAGTTGAATCCCCGTATCCTCCTGCTTGTTTAAAATGTGAGTGCTTTTCTTATTGTTTGGTGTTGATTCTGGTGGACCTAACAATGGCTTATTTTACACAATAGATCCTAGAGATTAGAGGTATGCCTATTTGGCCTTTTGGTTATAGCCTAACATCACCCTTTGCAATGCCAGGCTGAAAAATGCTCACCTTTTGACAACAAAGGCACCCAATGAGGAAGCTAAAATGAGTATGGTTACAGATATGTGAGAACATTTTGGTTGATGTTTTTACTTTAAGGCATTTCTATTGATGAGTTATGAAGAGGTATTAATCTCTCCTGAGCACACAAGACGATGGCCAGCACCAGAGTCCCACTTTACAAATCATTTTACCATTAGCCTGAGCAGCTCTAACACATCAACAACCAGGGAAAGTGCATTTGCTTTAAGGTAGAATATTTATTTTGGATAATGGATTATTAAATAGATATGTATCATTTATCTCTGCAAGTCATTTTATTGAGAATGATTTATAGCACATCAACAGCCATTGCAAATGCATTTGCTCTCTTTTGAGGGCCGCTCATTTTATTATGAATGGCTTACTGAGCAGAGAGAAACCAATTGCAGAGGACCTCCTTTCTCGGGGCTACGATGTTTTACAAGGGTTGCCTTAAAATTATTTTGTAAATTACTTATAAATCTTTTCTTGGCAGAATATCCTGAAGTCCAATTAATATTCCAACTCCATGGGGCCATTCTGAGAAAGAGGGTCCCTATGAAAGGGCCTCTGAAACCTGGCATCCTTTACATAAAATGGTAGCCATGTACTCTGACACAATTATATTAGGGAGACTTTGATTCCTCATCTGAAATGTCAGTAAAAATTAGACTATTTATTTATTAGAATTTGACTGACATTAGGAAAGTTTCATGGGTGAGAATGAGAAGAAAAGAACACCTCTAGCTGATCTCGAACTTTTCTGTTCTTGCCGCCCAAAGAAGTCATATTACTTGCCATTCAAGTACAAGATGGTCCATTATGTGTGAAAATTGCACAAATGGATGTGAAACACAACCTTGGTGATAATAACTTGGGTTGGTTAAAAAAAAAATGACTATTAAGAGTATCTTTAGTACCTTAAGGTACATCTCAACGAAAAATGCAGATTCTTGGCTACTGCAGTACAATACTGTCAGATTTTTTAATTTCAGAAAGGGTAAACATTGCCAAGTTTTGAAGGTCTGCATCAAGGATACTGACATAATTTTCAAAGTCACAGTAATACCACAGCACCTCCCCTCAACAAAAAACCCAGGTGGTTGACACCAGCACATCTCTCCCTAATCTATCCCATGCATAACAATGCTGCCACAGGGCTCTCCTGAATATTTGGAACTGCAGGGGCAGACGTGGGTTTTGCAAATGAGGTGGGGGTGATGTATTTTATTGCCGATACTGTTTCACCTGTATTTAGTCCCACTGACTTGGCAAACCCAGGCCAATTGTCCTTGTTATAGCCCCTGTGTATTTCTCCCCAGCGCACTCTCACAGGGGGAAGATGGGAGCGTGGCTCGTACTTAACTGCCAAGCTGAATGGCTCTGTAATGTAGCTTCAGTGTGGCATAAATTAAGCTGTCATTTTTTTGGCATCAAGTGCAGAGAGGTGATTTGCCTGTACTGTAACATTTGAAACAACAATTTTCTGGCTCGGATACTGACTGACAGTTCTGTGTGATACATTCTCAACGTGTGTGCTTCAGGGCTGCAGCTGGAAACTGCCTTCGGGGCAAGGTATTGTCTCTATTAGCAAATCCTGACTGCGGTTGCCCTAACTGTAGACATTTCCTGACTCCTGCTGCCACTCAGCCGGAGGAGGCTGCCACCAGGCCAGCAAAAATGGCACTGGAGATCTATCAGCCTGAGCAAGGGACTTCAGCATGATTCTCGCATGCAAAAAATGGTCTTTTATCATGAAAATCAGATTGCGTGTTCCTGTGTGCTGGCTCTAACTGTGCAAAGCCTTTTACAAATAGGGAGATTTCCCCAAGCTGGGCCAAGGTTTTGTGGGCAGGAAAGACTATTGGATGCTCTGAGGGCCTTCCCGATGCGGACTGGGAGGGCAGCTACCATTCCGTTTCCCAAGCTGCAGGGTAACTACGGGTACAAAAGCAGAATGTTGATAAAGGTAATGAGGGGTATCAGCAGGAGGGTCTCCGGAGAGACCACAGCAAACTGCTCTTTCTTTAAATGTCCTCCACCCCCTACGCCGCCCCCCACAGATGACTATAAAGCAATATGGGCACCACTACTTGCCAACTCTCTTGAATACACATAAAGGGCAGAAAAGGTTACCTTGAAAGCAGTCAAAATAAAACTGTAATCACATCAGTCAGGATGCAGCAGGGAGAAATAAGTTATGTTAACCCTGAACTTGCTTGCAGAGTTGCAGCTGGAGTACTGGAAGGTTGCTCCCCACATCAGAGCGAAGGCTTTCACCAGTTTGGTTAAGCAAGAATGCACCTAACCTACCCCCAGAGTGGGTCTTGATCACATTTTGAGAGCTCTTCAAGGAGGAATCCATGATTTCCTTGAGTCTGCATAGTCAAGCTATTTGCCGAGTAACTTGTTCACAGTCAGTAGATTCTCTGTTGTATAAAACTTAAGCCTTTATCTGTTAGTTTTCCTCATTCTGTTTGGTGCTATCATCAGGGAAGATAGAGAACATGTCATAAGCATTCCTCATAAAATAACATTTAGAGGCTGTCTGTTCTCAGGTTCAAATATCTAACTTGTGAAAGAATCATTTATTTGTCCAAACAGCAAACACAAAATGTTTGCTATGGGTCAAGCACTGTCTTGGAGACACAGAAATAAATTGCAAATTAAAATTCAAGCCCTCCATTTATAGCCAAAGGCGTACCTCCCTTGCCCACCATTTCCCACCACCGTCCAAGCTCACATCCATGATGCTGGTCATACCTACCTCCTCACTAGCTAGAGTGGCCATGTTTTCTCTTACTTTCATGTCCTGGCTCAAGTGACTTTATTTATGGGAAATGACCACGCCACCCCCTTCTCTTCCTGATTACCTCCCAATCCAGACAGGAAGTCTTCCCTGACCAAAGCCTGCAGCCTAGTCGGGGTTAGACATCTCTGCTCTTGTTACCTGAGGGTCTTGTGTATATATCTCTTTCAAATTTTAACTGTCTTTTATCTGCCTATCTCTAAAGCTACACTTTAGGTCTTTTATGCTGGGGACTGTACTTTACTCTGTAACACTGCCACAGTGCCTGGTACATTATGATAGGTATTTAATAAATATTTCAGTAAATGAATGTATACATTAATGATTATTGTTCTCAGGATACACCCACAAATCTTAAATTCCAAATAATAGAAAAAAAAATCTCTGATAATGGCTCATTTTTTTAATTGGGGAGAAAAAAAATTACTATATAGGTAATTCTTGTTCTATTTCTTTTATGATATTCTATCAAAAGTGTATTATGTCCCTACATTACTAATCCATGTTCAGTCCATGGTCAACTAGCTTCTAAAGATCTTCCTGCTGTGCATAATATTCTGCCATTCTCTAGAGCTTATTTCTGTAATTTGCTGAGCTATGGTCATCCATATTGAATTTTCATTCTGCTTATTCTAAGCCATATTACAAGCTTGTCAAAACCATTTTAAATTCTCAGGCTAGATGTGAACATTCTGTGTTTTCTCTGCCCATGACAGGATAAGGCAAGGATAATATATGTGAAATAAGAAGATCCAAAACCAAAACGGGTAAAACACTCCTCAGGTTCTGAAGTCAGCCTGTGGCAATGCCGTGTTATGAAAACTGGCAGTGGGGAGAGAACAGAGACCTGGGTTCTGGTCTCCGATTTAGCATTTACAAGCTGTGACTTTGACTAAGTCACATAACCATTTTATACTTACCTTACATACATATTTTTGTGCAATTATTAGTGCTGTAGTAATGCATATCAAAAAAGATGTGGAAGTTAGGAAAGATTAAGTGAGAGTATTTTTGTTACTCTTAAATCTTCAACAACCATACAGATGTGCAACCAGTGGGAAAATAGTCTCTGCTAATTCTCTGCCTGTTTCTCTCTATCCTCCTCCTCATGATCATCTCCATAACATTGATTAATCACATACCTACTCTATGAAAATCACTAAACCAAGCTCTGTAGTAACCTATTAACCAACCAGCCAAACAGTGAGGAAAACCTCCCATTATATCTTGCCTTAAAAAACTTATGAAACACTCACATAAGAAAAGATAAATTGAAAACGAGGGTCTATACCTGGGGTCCCCAACGCCCCTGGACCGTACAGCAGGAGGTGATCTGCAGGCAAGTGAGCGAAGCTTCATCTGCCACTCCCCATCGCTCCCCATAGCTCGCATTACCGCCTGAACCATCGCCTAACCCCCGTCCATGGAAAAATTGTCTTCCACAAAACTGGTCCCTGGTGCCACAAAGGTTGGGGACCACTGGTCTGTACGATAAGTGCCAAGTGAGCATTCCCCAAAATACCTGCTATCAGAGGTGTCTGGGACAGCTTTAGGCAATGTTATCTGAACCCAGTCTTTGACATTTTGATTGAAATCTAATCAGTGGAGAGGAAGAAAAAGGGTGTTTCCAAGGGGAGGAGATGGTGTGTGCAAAAGTTCAGAGGTAGAAGTTGTACACCCATGTCCATAGCAGCATTATTCACACTGCCAAAATGTGGAAACAACCCAAGTGTCCATTGACAGATGAATAGATACACAAAACACGGCATTTATATACATGGAGTATTATTCATCCTTAAAAAGGAAGGAAATTCTGACACATGCTACAGTATGAATGAAACTTGAAGGCATTATGCTAAGAGAAATAAACCAGTCACAAAAGGACTAATACTGTATGATTCCACTATATGAAATAACTTAGAGTAGTCAGGTTCATAGAGACAGAAAATAGAGTGGTGGTTGCCAGGGGCTGAGGGAGAAGGAAATGGGGAGTTATTATTTAATGGGTATAGAGGTTTAGTTTTGCAAGATGAAAAGAGTTCTGGAAATGGACTGTGGTAATGGTAGCACAACAATATAAATGTACTTAATGCCACTGAACTGTATACTTAAAAATGGTTAGAAAGGTAAACTTTACATAATGTGTATTTCAACACAATTTTTAAAAAGTTCACAGTTAGAAAAGTGTAATTTAGGAAAAAAATGAATAATAGATGGATGTGGCAACACTGGGCCAAGAAGAATGAATATTGATATTAGACCATTGGGTTTGTCTATGGTGGGGCCAGATTGTAAGAGTTTGGGAAGAGAGTGAATGGTGCGAAAATGGAAATAACATCACTTGCTTAAAAAGTTTGACCGTGAATCATATTTCACCTAGTGTTATGACTAAGTTATTAGAAAGCTTTGGGAAGTATTTTTAGAGTTAAGAGATACTGTTACCAGGCTTCCCTGGTGGCGCAGTGGTTAAGAATCCACCTGTCAATGCAGGGGACATGGGTTCAAGCCCTGGTCCAGGAAGGTCCCACATGCCGTGGAGCAACTAAGCCCGTGCGCCTCAACTACTGAGCCTGTGCTCTAGAGCCCACGAGCCACAACTACTGAGCCCACGCACCTAGAGCCCATGCTCCGCAACAAGAGAAGCCACCGCAATGAGAAGCCTGCGCACCACAACGAAGAGTAGCCCCCACTCGCCGCAACTAGAGGAAGCCCGCGCACAGCGACAAAGACCCAACGCAGCCAAAAATAAATTAAAAAATAATTTAAATTTTTTTAAAAAAAAGAAAGAAAAAAATTCCAAAAAAAAGGAGATACTGTTACCAAACTAAGGTCCAGCTGCTTGCCACTCGAAAGTCAATACTTGAGAGGCAAGTGTTAGTTGAAAGGAAAGGTTGCTTTATTCAGGAGGCTGGCAACCAGGGGCGAAGGTAGACTCACGTCCAAAAGCCAACTCCCCATTGCTGATCAGGGGGCAAAAGCTTTTAAAGGGGGAGTTTCAGGGGTGTACAGGCAGAAGGGGGGCTACATGTCTCATCTGTTAGTTCTGACAACCGTCTTGAAATTAGTCCTGTGATGATCTGATCAGCATCATCCTGATTGTTTTAAGTACAATTAGTCTTTAGTTCCAGGGTTGAGTTGTTCCCATTTCTTTGAGGCCAGTTCTCAGAATTGTGGCAGCTTATGTCATGGCTACAATCTGGTTGTCACGTAGTTAACTTCTTCCACCTGATGGGGGTTCCAGTATCTACAAAACAGCTCAAAGGCTGTGGCTCAGAATATTATTTATAGCCCTTGAGGAGGAAGTAAATGTCCTTGACTTCGTTTAATGACTCAACTATTATTTGGTCTTGTTTGACTGCTTTCCTTTGCTTCTGCATTTTCTCACTTCTCTGATTAAATTTATTCTTTGGCTAAAGTTTTTCTACAGACAAAAGGCAGGTGGAAGACATGCGGGGATGGGGGTCTGTCCTGGGAAGGCCCCATAGGGTCCTGCTCTGTTTCTATACTTTTCAACCAGGGATTGAAACCCAGATTCCAGCTTTGTTTTTGTAAGTAGCTGTGTGCATTGGTCAAGAAACTTAGCTCTCCTGGGTTTTTCTTCCTCCTTCTGAAAGGTTCCCTACTTCTTTTTTTTTTTTTTTTTTTTTTTTAATTTAATTTAATTTATTTATTTATGGCTGTGTTGGGTCTTCGTTTCTGTGCGAGGGCTTTCTCCAGTTGCGGCAAGTGGGGGCCACTCTTCATCGCGGTGTGTGGGCCTCTCACTGTCGCGGCCTCTCTTGTTGCAGAGCACAGGCTCCAGACGCGCAGGCTCAGTAGTTGTGGCTCACGGGCCTAGTTGCTCCGCGGCATGTGGGATCTTCCCAGACCAGGGCTCGAACCTGCGTCCCCTGCACTGGCAGGCAGATTCTCAACCACTGCGCCACCAGGGAAGCCCCCTACTTCTTAATATGAAAATTGTACCCTAGATTTGAAGACGTGGTTTAACATTCTGAATGAATTAAAAAATAATGACTTTGTTTTTCTGAAAAATCAAAACCAAAACACCACTAACCTGCACATCAGACAGTAACACGAGCTAATGCAGATTGAGAACTTGCACTGGACCAGGTATCTCTGTAAGCACATTACATATATTAACTGATTTAATCCTCCCACAATCCTGCCAGGTAGGTTTTATTGTCAGTCGCTGTTTACAGATGATGGGGCTGAGGCAGGAAGGAGTTCTGAAAGTTACTTGAGGGCATATAGTTAGAATGTAGTAAAGATGCGCAGTCTGAGGCCAGAATCTCAGGGAGTTATCAACCACATACAGTCATTCAGCATCTTCATTTACTTACTATCTTGTTCTGAATAAAAGAAATACTCAAATACCCAACATCACTTAAGCTTTTTGAAAGCAACTTGACTTCTATTTTTTTCTTTCAAGGATCCCTAAAGAGGCAAGAATCCCATATTGGGAATTCTCTAAATCCTTGCTCCTTGAAGTGTATTCTACAGACAAGCAGCATCCGGATCACCTGGGAGCTTGTTAGAAATGCAGGAGCTCAGGCCCGATCCCAGACCTACCGAATCAGAATGTGCATTTTAACCAGATTCTCTGTGATTCATGTGCACACTGAAGTTTGAGCAGCATGCATCTAAGTGCTCTGTAATCCCTTCCAGCTCTCTAGTGCCATGATCCAATTTCCTTTCCTGTTCTCTCACCACACTGACTTGTCCAGCAGAGTTTGCTCTGCAGAATTCGTCCAGGATTACTTAACTTGCCACCCAATATCTTGTGCTCTCTTATCAACTGTGGAATTAAGTCATTTCCATGAAATAAAATGTGGCCTCTATTGATTTTTTTGCAGCCCTCCAGTTCTGAACTTGACTAAATGTTGTCTCTTTTCACCCATAATGGGAAACACAAGTCTGTAACAGCAAAAGGCTCACCCATTTCTTGGGGGTCCTGACAGGCATGTGTGGAGATCGCTTCCCTATCGCTTACCTTCACATATTTTGACACTTTCTCATACATTTATTGCCTGCTGACAGAGTTACTGCAAATCCCCTTCCAACTGGCCCTCTGCAAACTTCTATCAGCAGGTTTACTGTTTTCCAATGGCTACTGCCAGTCAGACAGCATCACCTGCTCAAATGCTCACTCAGACTGACTTCTTCTAGAGATCAGCTTTTCAGACCAATGGGAGACACAGTTAAGACTCCATGCTGCTGAGAGATGCTGTCCTGATTCTTTTCTGTTGGACTCTTAAGTCCCCATGTCACGGAGCTATGAGTCAGGAGCAGCCTTGAGTGGAATCTGTGAGGCATTCTCCCTTCCCACTTGCTTTTAAAGTGAATTCAAAAGATGTGGCCATTTGGTGACGGTTCATGTTACCCACAGGTTTCTAGGCTGTGTCAGTTTTTTTATGAACTAGCTTAGCATATTTATTATATCCACATTGAGTAGCATCGTTATAATTAAGCACCTGTCACGATTTCCATTATACGCCCCGGTTTTAAGGGACCTAACATGCAGCCATAAATTTTACTTTTGACTGAAATTTGGCATGCCTGACTCCAATGCCTAATCACACTTTTCATTAAAAGCATAAAATTATATTATGCTTCCCAAATACTAGTTTACTCATAATTCTTTTATGTTCAGAAGAAAAAAGATGCAACTTCTCCACTTCAAAATGGTCATCAATGGTTTTTAAATTAAAAATTTAAATATGATAAACTGGAACAAAACTATGTTATAGGGCATAAGAAATTTCATAACATGATTGATTTATAAACCTGAAGCTGTTATATTTTCAAGAATTAGCAGTGATGATTACATTAAAAGCAACAAATTATGTGCTTATGTAATTATATGTAAATAACCTAAAGAATTGTATACTCTAACACATTTGAGGCAATTATGTCCAGCAACCTACCATATATATATGGCTTTTTCTCAGTTGTTTGGTGGGGAGGGTTAGAGAGAGATGACACATGAACATGCCACTTTTGTGGCTGAATTTCCAGATGGGTAAATATATCATAACACAGCCTGAATGTGAAAAAAGAAAAGCCACCAAGATCCCCATTTATAATGAGAAATATTCCTCAGGATAAAATACTGTGGCTGACTGAATAGTAGCCTCCCAACGATGTCCATGTACTAATCCCCGGAACCTGTGAATATGTTACCTTAAGTAGCAAAAGGGACTTTGTGGATGAGGTGAAGTTAAGGATCTTGCAATGAGAAGATTACCCTGTATTATCTGATGGACCCAATGTAACCAACCGGGGTCCAGACAAGAGCAAGGCGGGAAGGATGGAGTCAGAGAAGGAGCTGAGACTGAAGCAGAGGGTTTGAGTGATATGGGGTCACGAGCTGAGAATGTGGACAGTTTCGAGAAGCTGGAGAAGTCACACAAATGGATTCTCCCTTAGAACCTCCAGAAGGAAGGCTGCCCTGCTGACACCTTGATCTTCAGGCTTCTGACCTCCGGAACTATAAGAGAATAAATTTGTGTTGCTTTACACCCATAATTTTGTGGTAATTTGTTACCGTGGCAATAGGAAACTAATAAAAATACTTTAGGAAACTAAAGGTTCAGGGAAGAAGACAGATCAAGTTCATTATTTTTAAACTTTTAAGAGCTGCTAGTGTCTTTCAGAAATGTAAAAGGAAATGCTTTGGGAAAGCTATTTATTAAAAATTTTTGAACTATTCTTCTTTCTCAATGATCAGCGTTTCAGATGTCCCATTATTATTACCAGTAAACCTAATTCTAATTGCTCTGGTTCAGGAATAGGGTATTAAATACCTGAGATCTTCCTCCCAAAGTAATGGATGCTGGTTTGTGCACCGTGTTGCTGGGCTGTCCAGGTTGACTTATTGCTCAGTGCAGACTCCTTTATTGTTTGGGAGGATACTGGAAGCATTTTAGAAAGGAATCAGCAGGAAGGTTTGGGCCTTACAGTCATGTGAAACTATGGTGTTTAGCTCTCATTACCTTTTAAGTAAGCTGCTTCTGATAACGCATGTACGGCTAAGCTCAGTTTATTCAACTCTACCTTCCTAACAGGTGCATCTTAGACCCGGAAGCCCAATCCCTGTAACTTTCTCCTTCAGCCAAGAGGAAATTGCCAGTCCTCTGCTCACCTGTGTGAGAGGACGAGTGCCAGGGATGCCCCAGCTTCCGACAGAACACTGGTGCGCAGGTCGTCCTGGGTATGAGATCTCAGGCATTTGCTTCCTTCTCTGAATAGTGTTGACAGATAATGTGCTAGGTGTTCAGCTAGATAGATGACCAGATTATAAAATCTCTGAGTCTTCAAACTACCCTAACTCGGCTTAGGCCCCCAAAAGCGCTTTCCCAACCTTGTGTATTGCATTAGCAATAATACCACATAGGTAGCAGTAAATTATATCCCTATACAGCGTGAACCCTTGCAACCCAGCTGCAGAAGGAAGCTATTCATGCCAGCACTGATGCTCCCTTAAAGGGTGCCAGAGCCTCTGGAGGGCTGGGATTATCATCCTGCATGTGCATCCCTGAAGACTGCATCCTGAGTCACACACAGTGATAAGAGATCCAGATAAAAAAATGTTTGCAGATATATAACCATGTAAGAATGCCTCTCCCCCCTCCAAAAAACAAACAAAAAAACCCCAAAAAACACAACATGCTCAAAAAGGAGATCTGCCACTTTTATGGCTTTATTATGTGTTTTTAAATTCTATAAGTGACCAAATGGGACTCAGCAACTCTTTCAAACCATAATGGGGCCATTAGATTATTTTTACCTGGCTTTGTACTAAATGGATCCCTAGGTAGCTGAAAAAGAACTGAAAATTGAACTGAAAGCATATGGGGGCCTGCATTTGAAAACCCTGGGCACCATTTGCACATTATGTACCAGCTCTTATCCCTTTTGGCCTTGTAATAGGGTTATTTATGTATGCGTCTAATCTCTACTCCTGGACCGGAAGCATCTAGGATCTGGGTACGACTAGGTACCTAGTCATCGCACAATAAGCATTTATTGGAAGACAGAGAGGGGAAGGGAGGAGGGAGAGAAGTAGGATGGCCCCTTCCGTTTGCCTCGTATATTTCCTCAGTAGACACCAGATAAAACAGGAAATGCACTTGACATTTGGCTGCAGGGGCCAGCACTCCTGGCTCTTCTGTTTCCGTCTCCATAGGTCAGGAGGAGGTTGGCACCTGGAATGCCAGATGAGGCTACAGGAGGAGGAGAAGCCTGGACAGTGCTGAGTTTATGGTTTCACGAGTAATCCTGACGAATATGCTGTGGGCTCCTCTCCCCATGGGTTCAGAAGCATCTCTCCAGGAGGTTTGCCCCCACGGGACGACGCTGGTAGAGACCACAATGCCAGTTTGCCTGCTTCCACGCTTCCATTGCCCCCTGCACAGCTTCAACTATGAGTAGCTGTTGTTTAAGGTAATTGACCTGAAAGCCCAAATTTCAAGCATGTTCTCTCCCATCTGGTAACTGCAGGACTTCTGTCCCTATTCAAGAATCTCTGGGCTGTCTTGCCTGTGCTGGTAAATCAGACTGAGCCAAGGCTTCTTAGAACCAAGGTTCCCCTTCCTCAGGAATTCGATCCCCTCTGGACCAGGGCAGTTCTCTCAGGCTGCCTCTGCCCTCAGCCCTTACCTGGTCACAGTTTCATCCTCTGAGGTTGTCGGTGTCCTGGACAAAGTTTCCGCTGATTCCAGGGAGTTCTCTCATGCCCCTGGGTATCCTGAGGCTGGCAGCTGCTTTTGCCAAGGCAGAAGATCAGAGATTGAGGTTAGGTAAAAGGGGCAAGCTGATTCCACAGCCCTCATCTCTAGTTATATCTTCTTCATCTTTCAGTGGACTTTGTGGCTGGTCTTTGGATTCCACATAGCAAGAGGTGGTGGCCCCTGACCTTGTTTAGAGTACCCCCTCCCCCCATTCCTTATTGTGGAAGGCAGAGTATTGATTCAAAATTCAATACAAGTTTCACTTGAGGTTGTAAGTTATGATGGTTGCCTGGCAAAGGTCTAGCTGGTCCCATGCTCTTCCCTCTTCCTTTTGTTTGACGGGCATCCTGGATTTTTCAGATTCTCCTTCAGGAATTTTTTCCAGATTTACCTGAGCCATTTGGGAGGAGACAGTGCCATTTGCATCCTTCAACCCTCCCAGAAAGCCCAGAGGCAATACTCTGGTCCACCAGGAAACAATACTCTGATCCACCAGGAAACTACTCTTTTTTTAAAATAAATTTATTTATTTTATTTATTTATTTTTGGCTGTGTTGGGTCTTCGTTGCTGCGCATGGGCTTTCTCTAGTTGTGGCGAGTGGGGGCTACACTTCATTGCGGTGCACAGGCCTCTCACTGCAGTGGCCTCTCTAGTCGTGGAGCACAAGCTGCAGGCACGCGGGCCTCAGCAGTTGCAGCACGCAGGCTCAGTAGTTGTGGCTCACGGGCTCTAGAGCGCAGGCTCAGTAGTTGTGGTGCATGGGCTTAGTTGCTCCGCGGCATGTGGGATCTTCCCGGACCAGGGCTCAAACCCGTGTCCCTTGCATTGGCAGGCAGACTCCCAACCACTGCGCCACCAGGGAAGCCCAGGAAACTACTCTCTTGGATGCAACAAAAAGAAAATGGCAGTAGGCTTGTTTCACTGAGTCTCAGCATTTTGCCTTTTGGGGCTAGGAGTTGCTTCCTCTAATCACAGCGGCCTCTAACTGCACTGGACCGAACTCTGAGAGATGCAGTGGCTGGCTGCTTTGAGCACTGAAGGACCGGCAGGAACTTTTGAGACTCTTTCAGACAGAATGTAGTTCTCTCTTAAGCCACTGACAGTAGTAGTGATTGAGTGTGGTTCTCTCTTAAGCCTCCCCTTCCTCTGGGAAACTGCAAGCCCGCCCCACAGCAGGTTCTGGGGCTAACAGTGGGACTTATTCAAGGCTGGCACCACCTACACTACATCTTGTGGCAGGGCCCTTGTGAAACAAGGTTTCTCACCACCATGCCTGGGGAGACTTGCCCCTTGCCTGCTGCTAGGTGTTAGGACAACACCTGCGAGGCCGGCCATACGTATGAACACCTGACTAACCTGTCCTTTCTCATCCCGTCTGCCTGGTTCACCTGCACGGGCATCAGGCCCTCCCCCTACCACCTTCTCCCTGCCCCTTCTGCGGCCGGCCATGCTGGTCCTTCTGTGTGACCTGTGCCAGCCAGTGTTCCAGTACTTTCTTCTTCCTCAGTTTGCTGAATGCACTTCCTCTCCATGCCACCCCACGAGAGGGCACGCTCAGGGTCAGGGACATGCCCAGGTTCAAGGTAGAGGGGGGCTGTCATTACAGATGAGGATTCTAAGCCATACCTGCCACCAGCTGCTTCATTTTCTCCAGAAAAAGGTTTACTCTTGGAAATTCTCTAACCAATGTAGAGGAATTAAGGATGATTTTCTAGGAACCCTTCTCCTTTCCTTGTATTTTCCTAGAGATAGAAGGAAAATTGACACACTCGGCAAGCTCTGGAAGGCTACCAGGTATTTTCTTTTCTCCTGAGTATTCAGACAAGCACTTTCTATGCCTGAGGAGGAGTTTCAACAACCAAATCAATTAGCTCTAATCTCTGGAGCAGTGGTTAATCCCTGGTACACAAGTGCATGAGCCAGGATTCAAATAACCCCAGAGAAACCCCATAACATGTAACTCAGACAACCCTGGGCCTCCCAGTGGTGCTTCAGTGTAGTCTCCTTGTGACTGAGTCCCAGATTTCTCTAGATCTTTAGCCCACATCTAGGTTACTTTAAAACTTTGATCCATCCCACCCGCTGAGTTTCCTCCTCCTCCCTGCAAGTTTTTTTGAACATTCCAGAGAGAACTTTGCATTTATGACCCCACTGCCATCTCTCATCACCCGCCTCCTCCCCAGCTGATTCTGAGCCATGCCCGTGGAGCCGCAGCTTGGCCACAGATGAGCCATGGTTCACTGCTGCCACTCCCGCTGCTGTCAGAAGCCCACCCAGGATCCCCCTCTACTTTGTGAATTCAGGACAGTGCCCTGCCGCCATGGCCACTGCTGTTATTACTTTGATCCCAAGTGTAGAGGGCTGAAGGCAGCCTCGCCTCAGTGGCGCTGTAAGAGGGGACTCACTGTTTCCCTTTGTGTGTTATGCTTTGCTCGGAGGGGCCCACGGCAGTGAGCTCAGTACCCTGAAGTGTTAAGAAGTATGAGTGGGCTTCTTTCTGTTTACCTATAATCTGCAATAGTAATAACTCCAGGGTAATAATAGTAATAATCGCTAACATTTACTGAGAGCTTATCACTCACTGTTCTAAATGCACTTTGCATGCATTTACTCATTTCATGTTCACAAAGACTCTGTGAAGTACCTTCCATTACTACCACCCGCATGTTACAGACAAGAAAACGGAAGCACAAACCAGTGAAGAATAGCCGGAGGTCGACAAGGAGGAAAAGTGGACCTGGAACATGGCTGTAGAACATGCGTCCTTAATGGCCGTGCCATTCTGCTTCACACGTGCATGTGCCAGCTGGTTGGAGCATAGAAAGTTTCAGGGAAAACCAGCATGCACCCCTCCCGAACCATGTTCTCCTTGGAGGAATACAAGCGGAGGCCAGGTCCCAGCCATCATGCCTCCCCACCCCCCTTCCCTTGTCTTCTTTCTTCCCTTGTCTTCTTTCTTCCCTTGTCTTCTTTCTTAAGTGGCTCAGAGTTCTCCTTTGCAATTTGACTCATGTTTCTCCTCCCCACCTTCCGCCCTACTCCAGGTAATAAGACATGCCTGTGTTCTGGAACCTCAAACATAGACACGGCTTGAGGACTTTTCAGAGAAGCCCCTTGTTCTCTCAGTGAATTAGTGGATGCATATAGTTGAGGGAAAGATAATGTTTGCCTTCCCAGCCAGATGTCCCTGAATCCCTACCCCAGCCAACCAGGACCTCCCTCATAAAAATATGGATTATTTCATTACTGTTCCCTAAAAAGCAAACTGCAAATCTTTAAAGTCAAATTTCTGATAAGGTTTTGTCAGAGTGATTATTTTTCTTCTTCTATGAGATATTATTGAGGAAAGAAGTTAAAGAAATTAAGAGCAATCCAGACCATTTAGGAGAACTTGGCCAAAACAACTCGTATTTCCCACTTTTGCACTATTCTCATCAAACATGATGACAAGATCAAGTAACTATAAAGGACTTGGCATCACCATGGTCCAGTGCAGCTGGTTGCACAGAACTGGTCTAAAAATGAAATGATTCTTCTGTTGTTTGCTTGTTACTCACTTCAGATAGAGAATATAAGAGCAAATGACCTTCTTCTCGGCTTGCAAGTGATGTCACTTGTATGCAGCTTCCCTGCATGGCCTCTTCCCCCCTCCACAGCCATCTCCAATGCTGTCTCCATTTGCTTTTTCCCTTAAACTATTTTGCATTCAAGCACATTAAATGCAACCCATGTTATACAAGCCATTATTTATTCTCACATCGAAACACTGTAGGTCACCCACCACATGCTAGAGAGAGAAAACCCATCAACAAATAGGCCCTGTCCATTCAGCTTAATTGACATTTCCATTGTCTTTAACTAGGGTCTCTGCATAACAGCGTATACCAGAAAGGATGTGGCAAGAACACCCATTGGCTGCTGCCGGGCTTAGCTTCTATAATTGAGCGCCATTTGCCCAATGCCGAAGGGTTTTCTGGGCGTGTTTCCCTCCTTTGTCAATGCTAATGCAATGCCAAGTGATAAAGATGCCCTTTGGCATTCAACACTCTTAGCCTTTAATAATAAACACTTTCTGCATCTCAAATTGCTGCTATACATGAACAGGTTTTAGTCAACCTCTGAAGTGAATATGCACCTTCTCATTACAGGGCAACGGTGGTGAGAAAGCAATTCACTAAGCCATAGGGTTGGCAATCACCCATATTTTCTGCTATGAGTAAATAACTTCAATTGATTTAATCATAAAAGAATAACAGGAAAACTACATTGATTTCCAAATCCCTAATGTGAACATCAGACTCTATTGACCAGGCTGCGTGCAAGGAGGTTGTAGCCATTTGTATGAACTCAAGAAACGTCAATACTTGATCATTACTCCAACAAAAAAAATGACAATTTGGGCCTATTTCAAAATGGATTGAAGTAATATTATGCAGGGTGATTGGGCAATCTAGGGTGATATAAGTGATAATACGCTGCAGTGCTCATTAGGTTAAAAAGAACAAAATCCATAAATTCTGGTGAACAGTTCTCCTGTTAATTGTAATAGGTCATTCACCTTCTATAGTAACAGTAATAACACACTAGACCTCTATTTCTATTAAAGCAGCCAAATGGTGTTGTCGAAAATTCATTTGTTGCTCATGTAAATTTAACAGCTCAGAAGAGCAGTACATATAGAAAATCTCTATATAAATGGAGGAAAATAGTGTTTGTTTCCCTGACATTGACTGATCGTTTGGGGTTTAGAAGCAAAGCCCAAAATCTTTAGGAGGAACATTAATGTATAAAAATGTGCAAAAAGAAATAAACATGTTATTTATTTTAATTCAGGAGAAAGAATGTTGCACTGAGTAGTTAAATGGGTGAACATGTTCATATAAGTAGGGAGAGGCTGGGACAATGGGGCCTCAGCCAGGACTATCTCAGGCAAAGTGGGATCTGGGCTCACTGTGGAGTAAGGAGGCTGACTGTAAACTCTGCCACTAAATTGCTTTGAAATGCCAAGCATGTCACCTTCTAGCTTGGGGTCTCTTCTTCACCTGCAAAATGAGATCATCTGTAACCTTGAAGTCTTCTTCCACCTAGAG
Organism: Balaenoptera borealis; assembly: GCF_965194805.1. Taxonomy (NCBI): domain Eukaryota; kingdom Metazoa; phylum Chordata; class Mammalia; order Artiodactyla; family Balaenopteridae; genus Balaenoptera; species Balaenoptera borealis. The sequence goes on along the minus strand of NC_138864.1, from coordinate 55,921,452 downwards.
AAATCTGACCCTGAACCAAAGGTTTGGAGAGTGATTTTTAATGTCATCATTCTTTTACTTATTATATATTACTAGCAATGCCTCTTAACTATTGATGATCTCACTACAAACAGTTCCTCCTTTACTATGCTTTACTGAGGCAAACGATGATTATGTTAATGAAAGTTCTTGTCTATGGCAGAAAATATGACAGGTGGGCCCTCTCCCACTGAAAAGACCCAAAGCTCTTGATAATGTTTAAATATGCAAAACGTTGGTGAGCGTCACTCTGAGCACTTACCATGTGGCGAACATCTTAAGGGACTCAGTGGTCGACTTCGTGGGTGCCTAGCACAAAACCAGGTCTGCCGGGACAGGGAAGCCATGGAAGAAAAGATATCTGCCCTCAAGTAGCATACATTGCTATTAGGGAAATGAAATTAACACACGAAAGAATTACTGAATCATATGTGAGAGTAGATAAATGACTCCAAAATTTAGTTTGAAGAATATGCTGTAGAATTTAGAAAAGGCTGAAGTCAATGAGAATTGGATTATTCAGCAAAGTAATGGTAGCAAAAAGGAAGCCTTATGAATTGTTGTGTTTCTCTAAACATGTGGCACAGAAGACAATTTTAGGCATAGATAGACACTAAGCATTAAGAAACCTTGAATCATTTTATGAGAAAGCTTTTCCCCTTTCAATTCCTTTAGTTATGCTAGTAAGACTTTACCATCTCTCTATTACATTTTAATTTTCCTTTGTAAGAGGAAGAGAAAATAGACCTCCAGAACAGAAGCTTTGGTTGGCAAAATTATCACCTATGAGTTAATAATATGGTTGTATCCCCATTGTATTAATTTTAAGGTTATCTTCTAATTCCATTAAGTGATAATGGTTTTCCTTTTACAGCTGTGATATAACATTTACATATATATGTGTGTGTGTGTGTGTATATATATGTATTTTTTTTTTTTTAGGAGCAGAACAGTTAACAATGTATGAAATAAGAAGTGCTATAAACAGCATCCAGATGTGGTCCTGAAGATATAACATTTACATATATATATGTATGTATGTATATATGTATATGTGTGTGTGTTTGTGTATATATATATATATATATACTTTTTTTTTTTTTTAGGAGCAGAACAGTTAACAATGTATGAAATAAGAAGTGCTAGAAGCAGCATCCAGATGTGGTCCTGAAGGTGGTATGTGAATGGAAGTTTGGAAAATACTGTTGAAGTAGAAAGAGCACTGGCCTTCAAGGTAAAAGCCTGGCTTTCAATCCTCCTTCTGTCGTTTATTAATGGGGACCTTGAGTAACAACTTACTCTTGCTGAACCTCAGTTTCCTCATCTGTAAAGTGAGGGGTTGGATGAGATAAACTCCAAGGTCGCCTTCAGCTCACATTTGTATGATTAAAGGGCTATTGAAGGCTTCTGAGCAGACAGTGACAAGATGAAAGTGACATTTAAAGAAGATTAGTCTGGCAATGGCATGAAGGTGAGTTTGGAGAGGAGGGGGCTTGGGGTCGGGGAGGCCAGATAGGTAGCTGCTTCTGTAATCCAGGAATGAGCTGATAAGGGCCATGGCTCGGATGAAGGCGGTGAGAATGTGAGGGATGAAGAGACATAAAGAAGCACATTTCAAAGGAAGACTTGACAGGATTTGGAAACTAAATAGTGAATGGAATTGTAAAAGTGACTTGGGGATTTTGAACCTGGTGAAGTAAAAAGGAAACTTTTTGATAAAATATTTATGTTGGAAAGAAGAGCTTGTTTAGTTCTGAAAATCTTGAGCTGACTGCAAGATACTGATACTGAAATGCTCTCGGGACAGATGAAAATACAGGACTGCACTTAGATAAAAAGAATGATGAAGAACTACAGATTTAGGAGCTTTCTTCATTGAAATGATGAATACATAAATTGCTAAAGAGAATGAAAAACAAGAAAAGCAGAAAGCCTCAAACTGAATTTTGGAGTACGATGCCTATTGTTAAGGGAGCAGGAAAGACCAAGAAAAGACAAAAAATATAGAATGCTTAGAGTGTGAGAAAAACCAGAACAGTGTGGGGTTCTGCAAGCCGAAAGAGGAATCAGTTTTCGAAAGATGAGTAGTACTGAACACAGAAGACCATGAAGGAGGAGCCCTGGAGCAAGGACAAATGCTGATCGACATCGTCAGTGCCCTTTGCACAGAAAACATCAGAGGGGAAGCAGCTGATTGAGATTAACAAGAGATTAATATTAAGAGCCTGTTGGAAGGGAAAAGTGAAGGCAAAAATATGGAAATTTAGCTGGAAGTGGAAAGAGAAAAATAAGATACTGGCAAGAGAAAAGCTGCCGATTCAAGGAAAGTTGATTTTTAAGAAAATACACACACGCACACACACATACACACACACACACATATATATGAGTAGACTGTAATATTTATAACAGAGAGGGATCAAAGGTTCTTGGAAAAAGAAAGCTAGAAGTTTCTGGAAAATGAAGGGAGATAAGTTGTGGACCTCATATGGTCAGGTCTAAATTATGAACATGGCCACCCTTGAGTCACCAAAGGTCCTCATAATTAATGTCAAAGGAAGAGGCCTCATATATATTTCCCCTTCCCCAGCATATCTTTACCAGGTTCAGGTGTAAAAGACACTAAAAAAATTAGTCAGTGTTTTCTAGGGTAGTCTTTACTGTAGGTTCGCTCATCCAAGCACTCCCAACCTCAGCTGGCCCCTGGGGTGAGAATGGCCATGCACTTTTCCTATATCACGTCTGGGACAACCTGGCTTTCTTCTTCTGATGCCTTAAGCGTGAAGTCTGGGTGCTCACATCATCAAGCCAGGGATTCTCTTACCACCCAGTATTTTACAAACTGGCTTTTAGCTCACAACCTTTAAATATATGAGGACTTCGACATCTTATAACCCAGAGAAGAAGTCCATTTGCCCCAAATAACAAGTCTGAGGCCCAGCCCTTTCAGTGCCAGGAGTTCCCCTGTCCTTGAGTCCCATCCTGAGGCTTTGCCCTCCTGTTGAGGACCTGAGATCCAAAATTGCCTTTCATTTCCTGTCTGTAATCCATCAAAACACAGTTCTGTCAGTGGCCACTGATCTCCCCCAAAGGACAGAAGAGACATTATCTAACTAAAAAATGAGTTACAAAACAAGAGTGCTTTCTAGAAGGATTTGCATCTTAAAAGAGAGAGAACAATTTGAAGTGGACCCAAATCCACTTTTAAGCAGTCTGAGGGAGTAAAATAAAATGTACTGCACAGCTGGCCAGGAGATGTTTGAAGGAAGTCAGGGATCTTTCTGGATCCTTTGAGTCCCACGGGAGTCTAATATTGCTAAGGAGAAGGGCTGATTCCACCTCATTCGTTCATTCTTTCATTTGTTCAGAAAATGTTTGGTCAGCTTATATCAAGTGCTAGGCACAAAGTGGCATCCTAGTGGTAAAGCGCAAACAGTCCAGGCAAGGACCTCGTCCTCAGGGTCATGGCCAGCCTGTCAAAGAAGGCAGACATGTAGTTAGGCTATTATATTACACTGCCTCGGAGTTCCAGCACTGAGACTCTCTAGTGGGGCTGTAGACCATTGTTCTGCCCTTTCTATTCCCCTTCTTCCTATCCCCTGCCCTATAGGTCCTCCCTCACTCCAGTACCCTGCTTCCCCCCATTCTTAACTCTGCCAGGTGAAAGCGTCTACCTGACCCCATGGCTGGGGTCTCTGAGAAGTCTGGTTTCCACCCACCAGTGGATTTAGCAGCTGGACACCATCAGTCCACTCCTGGCTCCAACTGGCTTTGGCTTCCTCACCTGCAGACTTTTACTTGTGCTTCTCCTCCCCCAGGAATGGCATTTGCTTATTCCTTTGCCATAGCTCTTATGCTGTTTTGCCCTCCTGTTTAGTTAGTTGGTTCCATTTCTACATCTGTCATCAACCTGCAAGGTCAGGGGTCATGTCTTTTTAATCCGTGTATCCCCCGTAGCATGTTTGTGTTTTTGGTGATCAATAAATGTTGATTTAATGTGTTAGGAGCCCTCCCTTCAGTCTCAGTTTATAGAAATCCTGTGTATCCTTTGAGGAACCAATTAAATGCTGCCTCTGTCAGGCAGCCTTCTCTGATTGCCTCAGTCTCATAGGATGATCTCTTCCTGCTCAGAATATCTATAGCCTTTGGTTTGAACTATTCTTACTGCCAGTCTCACACAAGGCTTTGTACTGTAAGCATTGTATATATGTGCCTCATCTCTACTAGACTGTAATTTTTCGGAGGGCAGAGGAAATTTCTTCTGAATGTCACCCTGAACATGATATTGCCTGTAGCTGGATTTTAATAAGTATGTACTGAATCAGTGTGCTTGAACAAATGAATGAACTGAATAAATGAAGAGGACAAGAGCTGAGGAGCATAGCTGATTCCACCCAAATGCTGCCTTCATTTATGCTTAGATTTCAGAGTTCCCTGCATATTTAACATGGGCATTTTTATGTCTTTCAGGTGCCTATTAAAAATAATAATTGTCGTTAGTTTAATTTTCCAAGTAACTAAGGACCACAAATATTCATTGAAGAAAATCTTTTTTAAAAAAATCTATTTTATTGAAGTATAGTTGATTTACAATGTTGTGTTAATTTCTGCTGTACAGCAACGTGAATCAGTTATACATATATATTCTTTTTCATATTATTTTCCATTATGGTTTATTACAGGATATTGAATATAGTTCCCTGTACTATACAGTACAGGGAATGTACTTAAAATACCTTGCTGTTTATCCATTCTGTAGATAATAGTTTGCATCTGCTAACCCCAAACTCCCAACCCATCCTTCCCCCACCCCACCTCCACCCCTTGGCAACCACGAGTCTGTTCTCTATGTCTGTGAGTCTGTTTTGTTTCGTAGATAAGTTCATTTGTGTTGTATTTTAGATTCCACATGTAAGTGGTATCATATGGTATTTGTCTTTCTCTTTCTGACTGACTTAGTATGATAGTCTCTAGGTCCATCCATGTTGCTGCAAATGGCATTATTTCATTCCTTTTTTATGGTTGAGTAATATGCATGAAGAAAATCTTTACAATAAAAGATGGAGAAAGTTCATTGTGGTGTCCAGATTATTATATATTCTCTAAAACATTGACCCCTCAAGGGTTGGGAGGTTGTTTAGGACTCTTTTCCTTTATTGACTTTGAAATAGGTAGCTGTACTTTTTTCCTGTTACACCTTCTTTTCTCTTCTCTTACTCGTTATTACTATTGCTATTACTACAACCAGCAGCCTTCTCCCTTCCTGTCTTCTCAGTTCAGCTTATTGAATCAATAGCTATTTATTAAGCACCTAATAAGTGGCTGTGAATCTGCTCTAGGCTTGAAGAGCTGACATCCCAGCTAGAGTAGCGTATAAAGCATGAGACACACCCATGGAGTAAGGAATCATTGATTAGTAAAACAACCACACTTCAGTATGTGTATTTTGCAAACTCTATTTTGGATTTGAGTGAGCAAGTAGACGCCTGGCTCTCCACCGTGCTCCAGAACAGCTGGTTGAATAACTGAGCAGGGGATGAGCTTGGTACCACTGAACTTATAGCCTCTAGAAGAGAATTGATAGCCAGAGAGAGGAAAGGATTTGCTTCATTCTGCAGTGAAATCAAGTTGCAATTCAGCATCCTGACTTCTTTTCTCTTGATTTTGCTATCAAAGCATGTTGTCTTCTTATAATAAATCACTAATGAGGTCACTAAAATAATGGAGGAAATCAAGGTAAGAAAACCATAAAACCATACTTTGCCAGGACTAATGATGCAATATTGCCAAGAAATTAACAAAGTCTTTTTTCATTCCTTTATAGCAAGGGAAAACAAAAGGAGTGACCAGTTACATAACCTTTCTCATGAAAATTTTCACACAGAAAATGTGCAGAATAGGCATTGTAGTACCTCCAGTAGTGATGGAGTAGAGATTTCTCTTATCTAAAATGTAGCAATAGCTCACATATCAGTGTTTAGGGCAATAAACAACTACATCATTAATTTCTACCTTAGAATCATGAATGATTTCACTTTCTGTCTCTAAAAGCCCATAGACTCTTAACTATTGAAAATGGAAATAATTTGCCATTGATTTGAGCAGCCTTTTAGACTACAGGAATAATGATCTGTGGGATTTTTAATGACCTAAACTCCAGTAAGGGTCCTTGAGAGCTTTTCAAAAAAAAAAAAGAAAAAAAGGAGGAAGAAGAAAAAGAAGAGCTTGACCCAATGTATTAAAGGTGCTTGAGAAAATAGGCTGTGCTCTGGGGAAATTTAGGTTTTATAGCAAAGAGGCTATCACAGATGCTAAGAATCGAATCCCTTGTGCCTCAGAGAAGACTGGGCAAGGAAACTTTCAAAGAAGGCAGATGAACACTTCTTAGGGGGATTTTTATGTGAGTAAATAGTCTTCAGGCATCTTCGTGGCTACAATTTTATTGTCTACATATGCCTCGGGCATGTTGCAAATCATAAACTCAGACTCCAAGTAACACCAGCGGCAAGCACATGCCTTGGCTGCCTTTTCACCTTGTATCCATTTGTATGTTAAAGAGCTGTTATGATGGGCTCTTTTTTCCTCACACCTATAAGCCAAAGTCATTGTCCTGTCAAGTGTATAATGATTTTAGTATGTTTGGAGTGCTAGCCACAGGGTTTTCCCATTGCCTCATAGAGCAGCAACCCTATCCGTAATGTGTGGGGGAAGGGAGAAAGAAAGGAAGTTAGGTTGAGAAGGACAAAGGGAAGAAAAGAAATTTTCTATTTGGAATACAGGACCTGAGCTGCTCTCAGTAAAGAGTTTCTTAGGCTGTCCTAAGTGAGCTATGTGGTGTGTCTGCAGACGCTTTCAGTGCCCGAAGGCTCATCAAAGTGGCAAATATTTTTAAAATGGGCCTCTTGCCCCTCAAGTTTCTGAGAGCTGAGCCCTGCAGGAAACTGATATGATGTACACCTACCTTCAGACTCCGCTTGCAGTATTTGCCTAAGCCCACTTTTGTCTGGTTTCTAATCCATCGGGTATTAATGTTAATCTGATATTTCTGAAGTGCTTAACGTTGTTTGTCTATGAAAGGCGAGGTGGAAAAGCGGACTGATGGATTGGCTGTGGATTTGACAGGAATTCAAATTTTGAAAAACAAACCTACATATCTGAAAGTGCCAAATAACCATCATATGTTTCCTGAAAATATGAGCAATATATAAAGAATCTTACCAGACGGTGACACTAATTTCCATGTTTGCTGCACCATTTTAGCACTCCCGTAAACCTGTAGTAGCTTTAACAGAAATATGGCCGATGAGGCATATTTTATTCCTCAGCATGCAAGCCTAATGGATAGAAACTTTAACACGTTCTTCAACAGTCCCTGCCTTCAAACTTAGGGAAATATTTTAACAGACATACAGTTCACCGTCTCTCTACCTTTAACATTAGGGGAGATAACCTAGTATCTGGTTATGATTTACAGGATCAGGACAAGTGTTACAGACAAAGTACAATTCTTAGAAAGAAATTTTCTGCCGAAATTATAGCCCAACCATTGGATTGTAAAAAGAATTGGTCAAATTAGCATAACTCCATATTTTATCATACGTGATGATTTTACCCCCAGCAGTTTTTTTTTTTTTTAAGTATTTGTTTATTTATTTATTTATTATTATGGCTGTGTTGGGTCTTCGTTTCTGTGCGAGGGCTTTCTCTAGTTGCGGTGAGCGGGGGCCACTCTTCATCGCGGTGCGCGGGCCTCTCACTATCGCGGCCTCTCTTGTTGCGCAGCACAGGCTCCAGACGCGCAGGCTCAGCAATTGTGGCTCACGGGCCCAGTTGCTCCGCGGCATGTGGGATCCTCCCAGACCAGGGCTCGAACCCGTGTCCCCTGCGTTGGCAGGCAGATTCTCAACCACTGCGCCACCAGGGAAGCCCCCAGCAGTTCTTTATTTGTTTTCCACACAGTGAATTTCTGGATGTTGGTGGCCACTCTAAGTCTTTGGTAAAACTGTCCTAGGATTCCTCCATGGGGACCACGTTATAGCTGAGACTTTGAAGTTCTTCTCAAAAATGAAACTGGTGGATTGGGCCCAAAGATGTCCTATATTGAGCTAAATTCTGTGTAAGCAAGGCTGAAGTATATACGTTTAAGTATATTGAGGGAAACATTTTATCCTACTACATTTTTAAAATTAGCATTTTTAACATGAAAGCAATATATCACCTATAAAAAAATAGAACATTCAAACAAGCAAAAGGAAGAAATGTAAACATAGTCACATTTAAGCTTTGGTATCTATCCTTTGAGATTTATTCTTATGTATAAAAGTCAACTATATATGATTATATATAATATATGTTGAGTATAATGAAATATGCTTAAATTTAATTAAAAATTATTTTTAGATAGTGGTGTTAGTTGCACAATAATATGAATGTACTTAATGCCACTGAACTGTACACTTAGAAATGGTTAAAATGGTAACTTTTATCTTTATTTTACCACAATAAAAATACATATTTTTAAAATAAAACAAGATTCTAAAGAATGTGCTACTTTGTTACTTTTTTATGCTAATGTATTACAACTATCTCTCTGTTAATCAATACAATTCAAGAGCAGCGTCCTTAGTGTCTATACTACAGAATATTCTACTTTGTGGAGATATGCTTTAGATCATTTAAAACAGTGATTCCAACTCTGACTGCACATTATAATCACTGGGAAAGCTTATGAAAAAAACTAATGATCAAGCCTTACTTTATGAGGTTCTTATTCATTCAGTCTCAGGAGGGACTTGGCTATCAGTGTTTTAAAGTTTCCCAGGTCATTCTAATATTCAGTCAGTGATGACAAACACTGATTTAAATGATCTCTTTTCTTAGACTTAGTTAAGTCACTTCCTTTTTTTTATAATTATACGTAACTCTAATAGATTAAATTCAAAAAGATTTTGTAACACACATTCATAATTATGTATGCAATTGCTGAGTATTTTGACCATATATTTTATCATCCCAATCAGGACCTCTGAGTGTGAATGGGGTACTATTATTCACTATACAGGATAATAGATGTGTAAGCCAGGCCTATTTGGCAAATTGTGTCATATATGGTTGCACTATTCAAAACATATACAAACTTTTAAGACATTTGGTAGTTATTATCTAAATGCCATCCAAAAACACCATATTAATTACATCAAGGGTTTTTGAAAATATGGGGATATATGTATAAGTATAGCTGATTCACTTTGTTATAAAGCAGAAACTAACACACCTAAAAAAAAAAGTTTTTGAAAGAACTTGTTTCCTGAAGCCCACAAAGGCATTAAGAAGTATTCATTTATTCATTTAAACAAATATTTACTGAACGACTCCTATATGCCAGCTCATGCTAGACATGGGGGTAGCTGTTCGGAGCAACAACACAGTCTCCATTCATAGATCCATCAGGAACAATAGACATTCTACAAACGTGTGAGGCTACAGATATTATCATTTTATTTAATCTTCATTAATTTTTTCGTCAAATAGGTATCTTGTTTTAATTTGTATTTATTTGCTCAATAGTGAAATTGAGAATATTGTTTATGAATATTCATATTTCTTCTTTTGTAAATTGTCCATTCAGTCTTTGCCCATTTTGGTGTTATATATGTTTAAAGTATTTTTCCAGCTTATTGTTTGATGTTGAAATTTGTTTATGGTGAGTTTTGATAGAAGATTAAAACTTTTGGGCTTCCCTGGTGGCGCAGTGGTTGAGAGTCTGCCTGCAAATGCAGGGGACGCGGGTTCGAGCCCTGGTCTGGGAAGATCCCACATGCCGCAGAGCGGCTGGCCCGTGAGCCACAACTGCTGGGCCTGTGCGTCCGGAGCCTGTGCTCCGCAACGAGAGGCCGCGATAGTGAGAGGCCTGCGCACCGCGATGAAGAGTGGCCCCCGCTCGCCGCAACTGGAGAAAGCCCTCGCACAGAAACGAAGACCCAACACAGCCAAAAATAAATAAATAAATTAAAAAAAAAAAAAAAAGATTAAAACTTTTGTGTAGTCATACCTGTCCATTTTTTCTTTAATGATTTCTGACTTTGGTACCATAATTTGTCTTTAATTCATAATTAATATATCTGGTATAGAATGAGGTAAGGATTTTACACTAATGATTCCAAGTAATTAAACAATTACCCAATAACATTTATTAATAAAAATTATTTTCCCCGTAAGATGGAAGGGGGAGGGGCAATATAGGGGTAGGGGATTAAGTGGTACAAACTATTATGTATAAAATAAGCTACAAGGATATATTGTACAACACAGGGAATATAACCAATATTTTACAATAACTATAAATGGAGTATAAGCTTTAAAAATTGTGAATCACTATATTGTACACGTGTAACTTATATAGCATTGTACATCAACTATACTTCAACTAAAAAAATTATTTCGCCCACTAATTTGAAATGTCATCTTTAGCACACAATAAGATCCCATATATATGCAGATCTGTTTCAGGGATTTCTATTGTGTTCCTTTCTTCTGTCTGTTGGTTCTCATAATATCTCACCAATTATTTGGTGTTGGACTGTGTTTTAGTATCTGACTGTGCAAGTACTCCTGCCGTATTGTTTTTTTAAAATATTTTATTGCTTACTCTTACTTCTTCAATTCTTCTAGGTAAATTTTAGAGGATCCCCCCTACAAAAGCCATTGATTTGATGGGAATATACAGAGAGAGAGAGAGAGAGAGAGCGGACCAACAATTTTACAAGATTGATGTCTATCCAGGAATTTGGTATGTCTCCATACTCATTCAAATATTCTTGTATATCCTATATATTTCTGGTTTTTTTCAGGGTTTTTAAAAACACAGATCTTGCATATTTCTTGTTAGATATATTTCTAAATGTTTCTTTTTTTGCTTTGCTCTGTGCGTGTGTGCATGAATGTGCAAAGGGGATTTTTTTAAACCCATTTATGTTTTCTAAATGGTTATTTCATCCTACTGATTTTCCCCCAGCTCTATCTAATAGCATACTACCATGTTACATCAGATAACAACATACACCAATAACTTGCATAAACATATCCCTCCAATTTGAGTTACTTTCCCCTATTTTCATTAAAAATATTACATAGCAATAGTCTGGCTTACTCCAGGCCCAGTCTATGATTATTTGCACTTACATTCACCAAATGTTTTTAAGACTCTTCAAGGGCTGCACACTGAGCCGGGTGTGGGGATGTGATGGTAACAAGGGGGACAAGAGTTCCGAACAGGAACACACAGGGGATCTAACTTAGCTGGAGTCCAGGTCAGGCAAGGCTGCCCTGAGAAAAATGATATTTAGGCTAAAGCTTGGAGGGTGCTGAGGATTTAAGTAGACAAAGAAGAGGAGGAAGAACATTTGGGGCACAGGGAGGAGCGTGGAAGGGCCAGTCCAGAGAGTGGGCAGGAGAGGGGTCCTGAGTGAGGCTTACATCAGGCAAGGCCAATGCTGCAGGGCATTCCGACACACTGAGCCTTTTGTACTTTATCTTAGGAGCAGTGGAAAGCAATGAAGAGTTTAAATAGGGAGGTGACTTAAACACATCTGCATTTTAGAAAGATAACTGGATGCAGTGTGGAGATGAAATTCAAGGAAAGCAAGAGAATTTTCAGGGAAAATAACAAGCAGGGTTTTGGAGTCGTCCACTTGAAATAACCAGGTCTACCTGAACAATGATATTATTAGACCAAGGAGGTGACTGTAGGTGGAAACAAAGTGATGGATTAGGAGGGATATAGGAGCAACAACAGGATTTGGACATTGATTTGCTGTGGAATATGAGGTGAGGGAGAAGTCAGGAATAACCTCTAGGATTCTAGGCTTGAGCCATGTATTTCTCACAGGTGCCATCTATGAACTAGAAACATAAGAGGACAGATTTAGGGGATAGGGGGAGATTCTAAGTTCCCATTTTGGAGGTTTGGAGGCTGATGTACCTGTGAAACATCTAAGTAGAGACATCAAGTAGATAGTTGATACCTGAGATGGAACTGATGACAGGAGTTTGAGCAGAGAATACAAATTTAGAAGCCACCAACATATAGATGGTGGTTGAAATTATACAAGTAAATAAAATTGCCTTAAAGTGAGTGAAAATAAGCATTAAAAGAACTAGATCCTAAGGAATTTCAATATGTAACAGTCAGGCTCAAGTTAGGTTGAAAGGGGAAGAAGCTGACCTAGGGATGATTAAATATTTAATGGCATTTGAGAACAGGAACAGGAAAGGAGGTAAAGACTTATAGACTTTAATTTGGTGATCTTTACCCACTGTAAAATCCTTGAGCATTTTATCACATTTCTAATGTATTCTAATGAAAACAGCATTTTCCTTGCAATTTCCCAGCACACTGCTCTAATTCCCGTTGGTGGAACACAGTTTTCCAGCCCCAAATGGCTATAGACTCACCTGCTATAACGAAAGGCTAAGCACCCCTCTGAGTCTGAGTTAACTGCTCAGAGGCCCTGGGACCAAGTGAGGGCCCTTCTTCATTGGAAACTACCCTCCATCTGCCAGAATCCTCACCTCCTAAGGGAGGGTGGGGATATATGTGCTCCCTCAGGTTCACCATCCCAGGCAAAATTTAGGAACATGCCTGGATCAGCTAACTGGAGCCAGGCAGGCTCTTCATTTTAAGTCAACAAGGCGCATCCCTAAAGTTCAGGGATTAATGTCATTACCTTGGGATTCTTGTTCACACCTTGTTAGATAGGTACAAAATGGTGCTGCTTTGGGGTAGTTTGCAAAAGCACTAGTGGGAAGTAAATGGTGTTAAAGTCAAACTAGTAGTAAAAGATGCATAGCACACTCTGACATATGGCCTGCACACAGCTTCCCTGTGTCGTGGGCCTCCCTATGACAGATAACACACAGACGGACAAGGAGACTTGGTGAATACCGCAACAGCTCATGAACCATTCATTGTGGTGATTGCAGTTTCTTGGGTTCATCTGATCACTCATTTACTCAACAAATAGTGATTGAGTGACTACAGTGTTCCAGGCAACGTTCTGGGCATGAGGGTGCAGCAGCAGGAAACTGGAGACAGACAAAGTTTATACTTCAGTGGCAGGGAGGCAAGAAACAAGGGACACATTAGGTAAGAGGAATTGTGAATGACTAAGTGATATGTCAGTTTGAGTTGAACAAGCATCACAAACATGTGATGAGATAATTTACTTCATTAAGTAAATTGGTAAAAGTATTTACCAAGAGTACATGGTATTTTAGTGCAGAGTCCCATCATAGAGTGTGTCTTAGTCCTTTCGAGCTGCTATGACAAAAGTATTACAGACTGAGTGGCTTATAAACAACAGAAATTTATTTCTCACAGTCCTGGAGGCTAGAAGTCCAAGATCAGGGTGACACATGGTTGGGTGAGGGCCCTCTTCCTGGTTCATAGATGGCCGTATTCTTGCTGTGTCCTCACGTGACAGAAGGGGCAAGGGAGCTCTCCAGGGTTTTATAAGGACACTAATTCCATTCATGAGAGTTCCACCCTCATGACCTAATCACCCCCCAAAGCCTCACCTCCAAATAGTATCACATTGAGGGTTAGGATTTCAACATATGAATTTGGGGGTGGGACAGACACAAGCATATAGTCTATAGCAGAGTAGGTCTGAATTTCCGCCTGACTACTTGCCAGACATGATCTTGGACAAATTGTTTCAAACCTTTGAGCTTGCTCTAGCTTTTCAGTTCTCTGAGCTTTAGCTACTTCATGTGGAAAGGAGAGCTAGGGAACCTACTGCGATGATCAATAGATCTCATCAAGAGTCTAGCACAGTCTACTAAACTATCTCCATCCCTTTCCTTCCCCACATGAAAGGCTTAGCTTATCCTGGGTTTAGAGCTAGCTGATCCTCTGCCTATGACCTCTGTCTCACAGCACACCTTCATAATTTCTAAACTCACAATCCCAGACACATGACAGCTTCTTTCAGTGAAAAAATATTGTGGCATTGCAGATATATTTTGAAATATGAGGGGAAAAAAAGTTCAGCTTCGGTAAAAGGCTCATGGCAGAGTCCCCTGTATGACAAGAATATCGCAGTTGGTTCCAACACTTACGTAGATGTCACCAAACACAACCTCATTAGAATAGATCCTTTTCATTGCATTTCTGGTATTGGCAATAGTTGTCCCAAGTATTTCATATGCTCTTGTTCAATCCACCACTATTTATTAATTAAGATGTAGATTCAGTTTTCTATAACAGAGACCCAAAGTGCAGGGACATAAACAATACAGAAGTTGATTTCTCCTTTATCAAGCTATCTCAGAATTAGTATTCCAGGACTGGGATGGCAGTTCCACAGTTTCACACCTAGGCTTCCTGCCTACTCTGTTTCATCCTTGGATTATTGACCCCATCTGCACAGCACAGAGATGACTCATCACCATCATGTGGGTATTGTAGTTAGTGGGAAGGGGACAAAGGAAGGGGATGGCAACCTGGAGATTGCACACATCACTTCCCCTCATATTCCATTGGCCAGAACTTAGTCACAAGATCATAATAACCTGCAATTGCTATTTTAGCACATCAGAGAAGAGAAGAAAGATTATGGGGACCACTCAGTCTCAGCCATAGCTTATGATGGTGCAGCCCACTTAGGGGTATAATCTATGCCCTGCGGACATACCAAGGTGTGACTATAAAGTAAGACAAGCATGTTTTAAAGAAATACAATTGATTTTTTTACATACAAATCTATTTATTTTTAAACTAGTTACTTTTGGAAGTTACTCTTTGAAAATTATTGTTCCAAATATTTCTGGATCTTCTCTTGTTAACTGCCTTTTAGAAACAGTTCTTACACCACATGAGGATATCAATCTGACTTACTGGTTTATAGATACAGCTCAGTTTTTCTCCAAAAACAATACCACTCAACAAAGTCATAATACTTCTTTTATTCATCAGGCTTAGTTCCAAATTAGTTTTCACTATTTTCTAAAGTCAAAATCATTTTCAAAATATTGGTAAGTCACTATTGAGGAGTTTCCTAAAATATGTTAGATAGCTCTAAAAGCAATTCCCAGAACCTTCAAAGAAAAGACATTTTGTGTGAATGAAAAAGCTCTAGTATACTTGCTCAAACAATACAGGACTTTTACCTTGTGGTCATACTTCATACAGTTTTTAGGATAGTGTTACCTGGCCATTTGTGAGAATGGGTATGCTGAACAGGACCCCACCTATAACATGCAGTGACTGCCATATACGAGGGGGAGCTTTGTCCCTGGGCTCGTTCCTGTGACTTCCTCCAAGATACCCTATGACCTACTGATAGACATTTTTCCAAACAGTTTGAACTCTTTTGTGTCTTCGAATCTTTGATTGTTGAAAATCACCTCCTCTGTGAACTTGATATTAACTACCCTGATAGAGCCAGTTACTCTTTCCTCTGTGCTCCTGTCACATTCTATGTACAGCAAACTTTGAGTGCTTAATATACCATACGCTAATTATCCATTTACCCATAATCACTACACTGTGCACATGCATGCGTGCATATGTGTGCACCCATGTATCTCTACGAGGGAGGGGCTTCTTTGGCCTCGTTCTGATTACCTTGTTCATCCTTGCATGCCCCCTAGTGCCTTCTACGCTGTGGCATTCAACAGTGTTGGAGGAATTTATCAAATGGGCAAACAAATATAATCTGTTCTTAGAAAATAACTTGCTTTCTACCTCTGGCTCTGAGCTTCTCATCTTTATTTATAGTTCCTCTATAAAACCTGGGGAGTGGCTTAAGTGTTCTCTGAAATCTTATGGTTCTAGACCATACTGGGCCAAGATTGTGATTTCAGCAGAGGTACTGGCAAATTGTAGGTACAAAGTCTGCTCAGAGAAGGTGGAGGAAATGCTGTGACTTTCAAAGACACACCTTTGTTAGGAGTCCATCTTTCAGACAGATTGGACTAGATCTGTCCCATTTGGTAAGTGCTGTCTCTACACACAGGCACTTCCATTTCATTAGTGAGGAGCAAGGTAAAGAAAAGGAAAGTTTAATCTTGCTCTGGCTGGAAGCACAGTGAAGAAAGGATTACCCCCTTCCCAAGAAACTGTAAATTATTGACTGCAGTGCCTACTAAGATTATTGAGAATGAGAAAAGTTAGCAATGGAAAGCCCTTGAAACTGTCAGACCAAAATAGAAATAATAAAAGGAAAGCTTTAACTCTTAATTGTTGGTTTACAATCTAATTGGACAACAGAGAATATTATCACAAAGACATATGTAAAATAAGAAAATAAAGGAAAAGCTATCACCGAATAACATCGTTTGATGCAACTTTTAAATTTCCTCAATGTGCCATTTCCCAAAAGGAGTGTCCTGGAATACTTTTGTGGTAAGTGTTTAGGTATTCAAGTTGGAAGAGTTTAAAAAAAAAAACCTACATGATATATGTTTCTAGAAAAACAGAACTAACTGAACAAGGGCTTGCCAAACACCAAAACAATTTTTTTTTCATAGAAAAAAATTCTTAAAATATCCCAGCAACTTTAACAGCCTATTGACCATCCCTAGACTGTAACAATTACCAAAGTTTCCTCACTGAAGCTATCTCATGATGTAGGCATAATTTGTTTATCACAGTCTTTGACCTGGAGAGGAAGAATGGGGACTGGGCAAGCAGCAGGGAGAAAGTCAACCTCAGAGGAAGCAGAAAGAGAAATATTGGAACGACCTTTATTTCTTTTCCATTTCTCTTTAGCTGTCGGTGAATATCAATGAAGTGTTACCGCCTCAAGCAGGAGCACCGATTTGAAATCCCCCTGCCTGAGCCCTGTTTCTTTTGAGCACAAGATCAAGGAGTTCATTTGTTGTTTATTCATTCGAGATTCGAGATTCTCCCGCACTACACACCACGTTCACAAGTTAGGGGGGAAAAAAAAAAAAAGACACCACTCTGCAGGGAACTCCAAGGTTTTCCTGTCTTTAATTTGTGTAGCATTTTCAAATTGTGCCATCCCGGCAGGTGTGACCGCGATTTTGCGGAGCTTCGGTACTGTTTTACCTGCTTGAGTCTGTCAAAAACCCATTTGTATGCGCCCGGCTAATGTGCTAGAAATAAAAGCACCAACCTGTCAAGTAAACTCTCTGCACCTGTACGAAGCAGTTAAATTGTTCCATCTGCTATTATCCCTGGAGATCAAAGGCCATCCCCGGGAGGGGTGCCCGAGGACCAAAGCAAAGGTTGGAGCGTCTTGTCTTGGAGTTTAAAAAGAAGAGGACAACGAAGAGGAGAGTGGAGAGGGGGGTGAAAACCGGAGGAGAAAAGGATCCCTGAGGCTCGGGCCCGGCTCGGCTACCTGAAGGAGCTTTTGTCTGAGCCAGGCGCGCCGGGAGCGCATTCTTTCACATTAAGAACCGCAGGGGAAGACATTCATTCACTCCCCTTTTTTTGGTGACGTAGCTGGGGCATTCATGTGTTTTTAACCTTGAATAATTTTTGTCTCTAAGCTCCAAACAAGTTTTATCCTGTCCACAGGTCAGTTTTGTTACAGAGGCCAATTAGCAGTGCTACCTTCGCCTGCGGCAAAAAGCCAAGTAATGGCGGGGCAAGCCCTCCGGAGAGGTGATGAATAACTCCGGAGAGCTGTAATTTGAAAGGGGGGCCTTTGAAGCATTTACCTTACACGGGACGCTATTGTCACTGCAGGGTGTTTGATCTTAAAATAATTTACTTAATGATCTCACCGTGGGAGCAATTGGCAGAGCAAGATTAGGCTGTAAGTCCTAATGGACATGGGAAAAGTTAAAATTGCTCAGAGAAAGGTATGTACAGGTCTGAGATCTGTCCGTGTTGTGTGTTCATTACTTGGGGGCTTGGCGGGTGGGGGGAGCCTGGCTGCGATCAGCTTTGCATAGCTTGTCAGAGAAAATCATCAGATGCCGGCCTCTCCTGGGATGTGCGCTGAGCATTTTTTCCGCCTGCATTTCAACGTTCCTGAGAATTAATGATCTGATTTTTACAGTCAATGATTTTTTTTTTTTTTTACTCTTTCTTTTTCGCAAGCAGGGAGCTGCTGTATCAGGAAGGCACACGGGAGGAGGGTGGCGTGCCTAGTGCAGGCTTCTGAGCTGGAATCAGAGCCAGATGTAAATGTGAAAGTTTGCCCTTTCAGTTGGCAAACAAGGACATCAAGTAGACACAAGGCAGTTATTTGACATTGTTATCCCAGGCCCAAATATGGCTTTGTCCTCTAGAAAGGAAAATTTTCTAATGTAAGCCCCGATTTGGTATATTTATAACTCATGTTTACTTGTGTTTTCTTACATACACATCAATTACTTATATGGCAATTGGAAGAAATATCTTAGTGTTGGGTTCTACCTGTTTGACATCAAGAGAGATAGTACTTTGGGTTTAAATTTCTTCATAATTTTGCTCTTTCAGCTGTTCAAAATTTGCTAACTGCCAAGCCCCTTGTAAAAAGCATCTTATTTTTCCCGATTATGGAATTAGAAGAGGCATCTTAAATGAATATTTAACCGGAAAAAAAGTAACCTAAGTACCGCTATTGCTGTTTATGTATTTGATGTTAAACCTAAGGAAATGTGATGCAACAGAACATGAATAATTAACAAATGCATTCATTTCCTCTCTAAGACAGATTCTAGCTAAGCCATATCATAGCAGCCTGTCCAATGTCTTGATAGGTATTCTGCCTTTGGGAAGCAACACCCAGCAAATGTATGTCATCTGGAAGGTTTGACTTCATATTCTTTGTGTAAAATAGAAAATCTCAACCTTGAGCTCAAAGGAGGTGAGTCATTCCCCAAGATCCACAACTTTTGCCTGTTTCTGGTAGGACAGTGCGATGAAATATTTTTAGTTCATGCAAATCAAGTAATTATGAGCATGAGTATCAGCTTTATCCCAGCAAACACCAGTTTGCATGTGCCAGTTTGGGGCAGCGCAAGTGTTCCCCACAAGTATGAAGCATTTCTGAAATTTAGCCTTTGGACTCCGTTTCTGGTGAATCTGTTGAGATATGCCTGAGAATCTCCACCTAGCAAAATAGAGTAGACTCCTTTTGGGCTTGTGTTTTTATCGCTTATCTGTACTTGGAAATTAGCAACTTATTAATTTGCTTCAATAATTTCTTCTCTGATGCATGGAAATAACTATCTGAGGCTGAACTAAAGATTATCCATGCTTTGTTCATATATTCTCCGTGTTAAATTACTTGATGAGTGAGCATGGCACTCAAACTGCATGTAGTGCAAAGAATGGCAGCAGATAAGGATATGCATCTATGTGTCTTTACCTTTTTCAATCAGCTAAAAGGAGATACCAGGCCCACATGGGTCATGTGGGGATTTAAGTGACGTAATGTATGTGAAACACATAGGACTGATGCAGAAATAAAAGATGCTCAGTAAAAGTTCTTTCCCACCCTGTGCTCTGGAAACAACTTTGAATCTCACTAGTCAGTGTTAAGTTTGGGTCACCCTCCTCCTCCTGAAGTAGCATTTTCCCTCCTTTTCCACTCACGATCCAGTAAGGTGTTACAAGTGAAGCTGTTTTGCGTGGATAAGTCTGAATGCTAAGATTGTTTATGAACATCTAACTGTTCTGGGAGAAATTAGAGTAGTCACCTCTAGGCCATCTCAAGGCTGTGAGTACTAACCTAGGGGTCCAGCTGCCAGTGTTGAGTGGTCAGTGAGATTTTTCTCTTCTTCATCTTTCCTTCTTTTCTCTTTCTCTTTCCCAATGCTACCTTAAAAAATTTTTTTTCAGTCTTAATGTAATTCCAGTTGTGTTAGTTGTCATAAGTGGTGAATGTAACTTAGAAACCAAGAAAACAATTATGTTATCCTCACCAAGAGACAAAGTAACACCAATTTAGAAAAGAATAAGACAAGATAACTAGGAAAGAAAGGAAGTTATGAGTATTTTAACCTGTAAGTCACCATTCTAGTAACAGCGTGATTACATCTTCGTTAAGCCCCCCTTTGCTGCTTTTTCTTTCTTCCATGTTCATCTCTCCCTCCCTCTCTGGGCTTTCTCCCGCTCTCCCTTTATCTGTGTGTCTCTCCATTTCTCTCTCTCTCCTCTTCCCTTTCCTCCTGCCCATAATATTTTCATGTCTCCCTCCCTTCTTCTCTCCCCCATCTCTGTCCCCCCTTCTGAGTGGGTGACTCAGTCTGTTTCTCTGTCTCTCCCACTGTGCAGGTTCCTCCATGTCTGTTGGTGCCCTCTCTCTCTCTCTCTCTCCCCATCTCCCTCTCATTCTCTCTCTCTCTCTCTCTCTCTCTCTCTCTCTCTCAAAACCCAGCATGTAAATGAAAAGGTTAAAGTTGAGCATGTGAATATTAGGAATTTTTTTCTCGATCATCATCTGTAATGATACGCTTTTCCAAGTAAAAGCTGTGAATTCATACGCTCACTCCCAGAAGCTCCCAATCTACCAGGGACCTGGATGTCAAGAAGCACTTGACCATCACAGACAGTGGGTGCTGAGCCATCTCCTGAGCCCGCACAGCAAGGAGGCAACTGCCCTGCCAGTTCCAGCATTCATGCTACAGGATGAGTCAGAAGAGAGGGGTGAAAAAGACCAAGGTCAAGGTCAAGCCACTCACCCACCTCTTCCCGCCCAGCTCCCATCCCACCTAGCACTGATTACTGTCCTGTGTGTCCAAGGTATTCCCACTGGCCTAAAGCCATCATCTCATCCAGAAGACACATAAATTCCACCCAGGTAGTTCTAAAATCACCCAGCTGATCATTCAATTTATATACAGTATCAAGTGTTCATTTCATAGCCGCTATTTCAGTCCCGCTGACCTACGGGTCCTTGACATGTGCTTCTCCAGGGCCCTCCAGTGATGTAAAAGTAACTTTTTAGCACTTGCAGAAAAAGCAATTGAAGTTCATTTCTCACAGATTGCCAGGCCCCATCAGACATGAAGATGCTGTAAAGCAGGCATCGGAGAATTGTCAAACGTCCATCGCTGTCAGGCGAAAGAGCCGGCTACGGCAACCAGGGGATCAGACTTGGTCCCCTTGCTCGGTATGCTCTGCGACATTGCATTAGGATCCCTGAGGGCACACTGACGCCAGTGTGCTGCCAGATGGAGGTATCTGGCTATATCTCTATAGGATTTTATTTTTCTCATTTCTCATCTGTGGGCGACATCTGTACTGGCCTGTGCCAGGAGTATCTTTCTCTTATTCTAAGATGAGCTGCAGGAGAGGAGACGAGCTGGGGAAAGTGAGACAGTTGCGTTTCTCAGGGCTCCGCTTTATGATCACCTCAGACCACGCCCCTTTTGAGCTGTGCCCTTTCCTTTTTCCCTGTCCCACACTGGATATTCCCATAGATCCTTGTTTCCTAATTCGCCACCCTCTGTTCTCTGCTTCATCACTCCTGCTTAATTCCCCCCACTGCTCTCTCTGAATCAAATTCACGTGAAGTGAGTTTCTGTTTGGGAACTTGAAATACGCATGCTCTGGCCAATGGCCCAAGTTCAACCTTAAGACAATGAGTACAGTATTGTTAAATGACCAGTATTTTCATAAATTTCTCCCCCCAAATAGAAGAGGGGTTTCTGGGGTAGCCATTTTGCCTGGAAGTCCAGGATAAGGGTGTTCAGAGATTGACAGACTCAAATTTGGAGAATTTGACCACAGATTGGAAGGGATGAAAATAAGATTTGTTATGATATGGGTTGTGTGTGTGTGTGTGTTTTAATGTTAGAAATTAAAAGCCCCAGTTCTTGAAGATTATTGGAAATTTGGTTTGTTTAAAAAAGTGTTTTTCTTAAGCAAAATGACTGCCCAGGACAACTTCAGAATTTCCACATTCTGAAGTTCTCACACTGACTGTTTCTATCACAATTCCTCTGTATAATATTACATCTTCCCTTCAGCTGTCGTTTCTCTCACACTTCCCAAGGACAAACATTAGTAGCAACTTAGAGTTAAAATGGAAAAACAAAAACCAGAAAAACTGATTTGTCTGTAGTGGATTTTTTTGTAGGTATTTTTCTAAGATGCAGTGTGGAGAATGGAATACTCACAAGACTTTCTGAGAATCATATCCCAATGTGACCCCTGCTGTTAGTTCATAGTTGCTGATAAGTCACGTTTGGGTGACATCAGTAAAAGAGAACTAATATCTGTTTGCCCTTAGAGCATCAGACGCGATGACTCACAGCAACTTGTACAGCCAAGGAAACTGAGGCCTGGGAGGGTCAAGTGGAAGATCAGGGATTTGAAAGCCTGTTCCTCTTCGCAGGCACCAGCTGGTTGTAAAGCTTGCATCTTCCCAGGTATAAAACTTTCTTAGCGGTGGTGATGCTAGCAGCTTCTCGTGGTGGATACTCTAGCTCACTTCCCAGACATTGATTCTCCCAGCTCCTGTGTCTACAGTCTGCTGCCAATGGCTCTCAGCTGAGTCCCTCTCTCATTTTTGTCTTTGGCTTAAGAGAAAGACCTCTGTCAGGATTAGGCTCCCTCCCTGTGGGCAGCCTGCATCCAAAGTCTGGTTGATTTCCAGGAGGAGACTTTGCAGGGAGGTGACTCCTTTTATGATGACAAGGGGTATGGTTCTTATTCCTCCACTGTTCTTCCAGGGCAGGAGAGAGAGGTGAGGGAGGGAGCAGGTGCTGGGGAGATAAAAGCAGGGTTAGGGGGTGAGGGAGGGCAAAGCAGCAGAAGGGGAAGAGCCAAGTTTACATGAGGTGACCTCCAAACATCACAAGGGGGAGGAGGATTAGGGTTGCCAGTGCCCATAAAGGTCAAGGGGTTAGGATTAGGATTAAACTCATCCACATCACACCAGCCTTGATCTCCCCAGATACCTGCTCCCTCCCTCACCTAATCCATCCCCAGCTCAGGCCCCAGGCCTCAGAGTGGGGTTACTGAAGGGCCATCTCAGTTCCAGAGCTCAGGTGGGGCCTCAGGTGTGAGAAAGGCCTCAGTGTTAACAGTTCAATTCCTCCCACTTGCGCAATCCTGTTTTCTTCACATCCCTGAAGGTATTGATCCTAAGAGATGAAAATAAACTTCCTGCTTGTAAACTTCCATCACAAGAGCTGTTTCCCAGAACCTGACCTCAGATACTTATATTCATAAAGCGTGTCATAGTTTTCGAATGTTGCTGTGTGCTGTCGCTATGGTGTTCACAATAAACTGAGGCTCAGGAAAGTGAAGAGACTTTCTCAGGGTCACACATCAAAGTGCTGGACCTGAGACAGAATCTAAATTCTCAACTTCTGGTCCAGGGCTCTTCTAAGTGCATAAGTGAGAGTCATAAGGCTGTCCATATACCTAACTATCCATAAAAATGTTTCTCCTGAGACTATGATTCTTTATTGTTTCACCTTCCACCATTCATTTCTATTTCCTTAGTTGTTTACCTTTTCTCCTCCCCAAACTTGCTGTTTCCCAGTCACACCAGCTCCCTTCTGCAATGCTTTCTTTACAGCAGCAGTAAGGGAAGGAGCAGGAGGTTCAGGGCTCCCTAGGACATTAATACTTTGGCACTTGAGACCTCTTTGCTCAAAAGGAAGTGGTGACGGAGGGATGTATCTGGTGCCCTGGCTATGTATCACTGGGCCTCTGTCCTAGATACATGCTTCTTCTAATGCTTTACACACCTGGCTTTAAAGTAGAATTTCATCAGAGCCAGTGCTCCAATCTTCTTGTTTGCAGAGGCAGGAATTTCTCAAGCTAATAACTCTGTAAGCATAGGAGCAATTGGGACACCCAGTAATTCTATGCAACTGTTAGAATGTTCTTGGGTCTGTTCACCAAGCTTACAATACCTCCAGTATCCCTGGGGACCCTCTGTCATTTGGTTCAGCTCAGCACTAGCTGGAGGAGGAAAGTTCTTTTCACTCCTCAAAGAAAAGCCTCTAGGGATTTATTCATTGCCTTGGGGTTCTGGAGCTTCCAAGGCCTCAGGGGATTTCCACCTCTGCCTGCAAATCCTCTCGACTGAACAAGTGTAGCTCTTACCAATTAGCTTCTTTGCATAGCCTCAGGACAGGTGTTTGGGGAACCAAGGGTTCATAGATACTGTGTTTCATTTTGTTTTTGATCCTTGATTTTTCTTTTCTCTGTTTTCTTTTTTAATTCTGCATGATATTTTGGAACACAGAGTGAAGTCTGCTCAGACCCATCTTTCTCCTTATGATTTCAACCAACGTACTACCTCCTGCAAAAGATGTGTCTTCAGAAAGTGTACTCCGGTTGGAAAAGTGTGGAAAGAGCAGATGAACGTAGTGTCAGTGGCCATATGGCCCCTTACTGTTGGTCATCTTCATCACTAAGTGAGACCTACCAGATAAGGCACCAGGTAAGGCAGTCACACACTGGTCCTTTGGCTTCTCCTGGGCCACAAGGTAATAGTATGGTCTTGGAAAAAGTCCTACTCTGACTGGGTGTACAGTGTACATGTGTGTGGTATTTTGTCAAATCTCATGTATTCTAAGCTTGACTCTAAATGACCTTTTTAAAAAAGAAAAGAGGCTTAGACTTCTCATCTGTTTCATGAATTTGTCATTTATTGGGGGGGGGGTTCCAAAATCCTATATATCATAGGAATTTTTTCGGATGCGTCTTTTCTGCGTCATACCAATCGTCATGAGTCCAGGAATGTTCCTCTCAAACGATCTCCCATCCTAAAAGGCAGGGATTAAAAGTGTAAGACCCAGCTTTCCTGGATTCAGATCTCCCCTCTGACAGTGGTCTGTGTGACCTTGGGCAAGTTACCCAACCTCTCTGCTCCTCAGTTTTCTCATCTGCAAAATAGTGGTCCTAATGGTAGTGTTATTGTCAAGATGAAGCACATTAGTTTATTCTGAAGTCCTTGAAACAGTCTTTGGCATAGACAGCATATTACATGTGATATGTTATTTTCCTATTATTGTTGCTGTCTTTCCCCAGTCAGTTACAGCTGGACATTTTAAAACAACTGTCCTTTGTATTGCCTGACTACACATTTGTGGCAGAGAGAGAAAAGAGAGAGACCCTTTAAAGCATTTAAATATCATTCATCTGTTTCACAGGCAAATCTTTTTGTGCATTAAGGAAGGAAATCGGAAGGTAAGTGCCCACTGTTTTTAAACTTGGGATGAGGTATTTTTAAACAGTTTTCAATTTCCTTAAGAATTTTAACACAGCCGATATTAGTCAGAACTGAATGTCTGAGAATGAGGTTAGTGTTCTGCATAAACCCTGCTTTTAAAAAGCTCACACGAAGGGTCAAAGACCAGGAAATGCTCTCACTATAATTCTCATTTTCAGCTGAATTGGACATGGCAACAAGAATGCAGACTTGAATCACATTATGTTCCAGGAACCTTTAACTTTGCATCATAATGACCTACGGCCTAACAGAAGCAAATTGCGAGTGGTTTCAAAAGGAGAAACTCTAATTTATATTAAACTAGTATTATAACTTAAGTAGCTCGTTTTGAAAGCAAAACGCAAAGCCTCATCATTCATGTGATGGCTCCTAAATGCATCCTTTACATTTTACCTGTAAAATGCTCTGTGTTTGCTGACAGGTTAAATGTATGCTATACACAGAGAGCCAACATTTCTCTTTGTAACACTGCAGCAATCCTACTAGTTTTAGCAGCATTCTTATTATTTTAAGCTGTCTCCATTGTCTTCTAAACACCATAATTAGAAGCTTGAAAAGCTTACAGCAACCAAACCCAGTAAGGTCTCATTATGAACAAAATATTCTACTGTGGCTCAACAAGTGACCTTGTGTAGTCCAACGTGATGAAACCTTCAAAATTCCTGCCCTATTAGGGCTTCAGGTATGTATAAGTTTCCCTTCAGTATTATTCAGCAGCTCCATTCAACATTGGTTTCTTGGTCATAATTATTTTCTTACTGGTCTCTTTGTTTCATTTTGTGCATAGAAAAGAAAACCTGTCTGCTGGAAGGGGTTCAGAGTATCTCTTCTTGGTGGAGCGGGGTTTTATAAATGAGTTGAACGAGAGTCTGTGAGCAGAGACCTGAAATAATTAAACGGTGTGACTCAAGTAAGTAGAGAGGGGGGTGATTTTAGGGCCCAAGAAAATATTTTCCCCACCAGATCAGTGACTTTTTAATTTGATGCTTAACATAATTTTCCATTTGGCTCAAGTCTTCTTGAACTGTATCCAAAAGCGAACTCCTATTGGAGCTACAATAAATTAAACATTATCAGTCATATACATGTGAGTATAAATGAGTACATAATTTTTTTTTTCTTTCATGAGGAAATAGAGAAAGCAGAGGGTTCTAGATATCTAATGAAGGTTGAAGAAGAAAGTTTGAAGAAAAACTAAGTTAGGAAGATTAGAAAATAAGTTTCTTCTCTTCTCCTATTTTACCTGGGACTGTTGCTAATTTGAATCCTTTGCTTCCGTACAATGCCATATCTTTTTGTGTTGCCTCTAAGCTTGGAAATATCAGGTGCGGGAGAAGTGAAATTTGTTCTGTATCCTATATCTGTGTTAGGAAACACTTTCCCATAGCCAGGGAGACACAGAACTGCTTGGTTATGAAATATTCACATTTAAACCAAGCATGTGAAATGTGAAAATACATCTTGGATTTTTTTCTTTATTTTATATTCTGCTGATGAAACACTGAACTCTGAAAAATGGGCATGTCATGGTTGCTTTTAATAAATCCACTTACCTGTCACATGTTTTCAAGGTTTCCTGACTGTTTGCTAATTATCAAGCTGTATTTCTCTTATTTCTCTAATCTTTAGAACACAATGAAGCGTATCAATCAGCATAAACCTCAGGGAAGCTGCTTATCTCTGAAATCCCATCTCAGATATTGGTAGATGCTGGGTCTCCCAAGCCAGGACAGCCCCAGTTGGCTATATTCCTTTTCCTATCTTCGCTTTTAGGCTGAGTATAGGTGCAGATTTTCTTTTTTCCTTTTGTCTCTCTTCTCTGCCACCTCTCCCCCAGAAAAACACACACACACACACACACACACACACACACCTCTGAACCTGCTCATGAAACCCAGAGCTGATAATCATCCAATTAACGAAAAGGTGACTTTTAGAGGTATTCTCCTCCCCAAGTCAGTGGGGTTCAAAATTCAGTTTGAGAAGTGTCCCCATGTCAGGATCATATCAAGGAGGTAACAAAATGACCCACTGACTTGAACACCTCTGGGGACATTGCCAGGAATCTGCCTTTATAACAGGCTCCCCAAGTGCCTTGTAAGCTGTTTAAACCAGAGAGCCACTGCCTTGGGGATCCCATTCTCTACCGAAAGGAGCACTTATCCCAAAATAACATAATTAATTAATCCGAAATTCTCTTCCGAAAGATAGACACGTTATCACTCAAGTTCCTGAGTCTGGCACAGAGAGAAGGTAGAGAAAGGAGATTCGACCTCCCCTATGCTGGTTTTTTCCACACCCACTTTCATTGCTCATAGTTCCCGAGCAGAGATGTCAGCACAATGTGCTCTGGGGATGCAGGATGGGGACCCAGCTGATCAAGGGGCACTGTCCTCCACTGGCTCACTGTGATGGCAGAGGGAGGGCCTGCATCTTCCTGCCTTTCTACCCTGCTTGGCTCAGCTTTGGGACATTGTTTCCCTACAACAGTTCCCAACGTGAAGTTCTTCCTGATTTAAAAAAAGGGAATCAGGGACGTCCCTGGTGGCACAGTGGTTAAGAATCCATCTGCCTATGCAGGGAACACAGGTTCGAGCCCTGGTCCGGGAAGATGCCACATGCCGTGGAGCAACTAAGCCCGTGCGCCACAACTACTGAGCCTGTGCTCTAGAGCCCGCGAGCCACAACTACTGAGCCCACGTGCCACAACTACTGAAGCCTGCGCGCCTAGAGCCCATGCTCCACAACAAGGGAAGCAACGGCAATGAGAAGCCTGCGCACCGCAACTAGAGAAAGCCAGCACGCAGCAGCAGACAGAAATTAATTAATTAATTAATTTAAAAGAAAAAAAGGAATCAGAGCTGCTATATCCCACTAGCTTTATTTTTAAAAATAAAAGGTAAATACCTGCTAAACACAAAGGTTTTTCCTTTTAATCTATATTTTTCCAGATGTTAATTTTATACTCATGCCTGTTTCAGATGATCCTTAGCAGCAAAGTCTGTTCCTATAGAAAACTTTTTAAAAAAATTTTTTGTCTGCTTCTAACTGGATATAGCCTGTTATCTGAAGATCCAGGACTGAAATTCAGTTTGTGATCCAGCGGAAAGTGAAATGGAAAAGGCTCTTCACTTTTGGCTATAACTTAAAAATCCAGCAAAATCCTGAGAACACATTGCTTCAGACCTCAGAATCACTTCAGTGTGTGTGATGCTGGATTTAATTTGCCTTGTTTGGCAGGAACTCGAAGGACTTTGTTTTCTACCTTTCTGGTGAGAAGGGGAGGGAGGGAGAAATTTTTAAAGAACAATTAAAATCAAACTATATGAAGGAATTTGAGGATGAAGCTAAATGTGGATCGCAATGAACAGATAGGATGAGTTAATGGTTCCCAAACTTTCCATTGGTTAAGGCCTCTGGATCTCATTTTTTGGGAAATAACTTCTGTATTAAAAAAATAATCAACCTTTCAGCATGGCTTCTAAGGTCCTTAGAATTTAGGCATAGCATATTCTTTTAGTCTCCCAGCTCACCAATCCCAGACCTGTGTGATCCAGCCTTTGTTAATGATTTCGTTTCTAGAACACGCCACATTCTCTAATGCCTCCTTGCCTTTGCACCTGCTGATTTTCCCTCTGGAAAATGTCTCTTCTCTGCCACTCTCCCCACAGCCATTCCTCTGTGCTGTGTTTTGAATGAATGAATGAATGAATGATCAAGTGAGGGACAGCCAAGAGCCGTGCCAAAGAAAAATAGTTCTATGCCTGAAGTATGATTGCATGAATAATAGATTTTCCTAGAAATAGATTGCCTAAAAAGAAATACTGATAATATTTACCTGTTAAGAATATGTATCCCAGATATCCCTCACCACTGTAGTACTAAACAGTACAGAAGAATGAGAACCAATAAGTAGATAAAACAAGGAGAATAAAGCAGGAGCCAGAAACACACGCTCAGGCTCTGAGGAAAAAAAAAATTGTCCTCCCAAACTTTTGTACAATCTCTGCGATGTTAAAGAAATGGGGTGTTGGTCAGTGAACCTGGATAAAAGGCCCTGATTTCTATTCACAGTCACATGAAACAACAGGCAATTACAATGACTAGAGGTTTGTGTAGATTTTAAAATACCTTCTTGAATTATTGAACACAGACTGGTCCCCTCCTCTCTTTCCTCCTAAGGCTTTGAGCCACCTTGAACCAAGAGATGTATCGGATTTTTTTCCAGTCCTGACATCTTGTGATTTTGAAATCTACTTTAATTCGAAGGCCCAAAGTGCATTTTAAAGATTTGAATATGGGGTTCAGCTGCCAAAGCCACCCCTGCCTCCAGGTGTTGCTATTTTGAGAAGGTGAGGATGAGGCATGCTAGGCCTTTGTTCCCTCCACTCCACCGAGGCTGCTGCTGTCCAGGTGATGGTGTCAAACCCACTGGCCTGTTTTAAGTCCTCATCTTACGTGGCCCATCAGTAGCTTTTGACAGATAACAACTCCCTCCTTCTTGAAACCCTTTCTTGGTTTCCTTCTGATATCTCTTTTTTGATTCCACATCATTTGACAAACTCTTAACGTTGGAGTGCCTATAGCTCAGTTTGTTAATATCTTCTGTTTATCTATATTCACTCTCTAAGTGCCATCATTCAGTCTCACGGCTTTTATACGTGCTGATGACTTCCAATTATATGTCTCTATGCCCAGTGATGCACCTAAGCCAGATCGCCTGGGCTCACAAGAGCACATTTCTTCCTAACTCTGCATTCAGTGACAGCGACTTCACCTTGGTAACCAGAAGTCAGCCATGGTAAAGTATTTACACTGAAGCAATTGGCAAACACTACTATATATTGGACCTCTTTTTTTTTTTTTCCCAGAATGCTAGTTGTTAAGCACTTACTAGCCCACCATTTTTCCTGAACTCCAGATTTGTGTGTCCAGATGCCTACTGGATATTTTCCTCTGCAGATTAAACATGTCCTAAACCGAATTCCTCTCTCCCAACCCTGTCATTCTCTCCCCAGCTTTCCCTTCAGTAAGTAGCAACTCCATCTTTCTCGCTGCCCAGGTCAAAATGTTTGAGTCATCCTTGACTCCTGTCTTTCTATCATATCACATATTCAAACACTTAGTAAATCCTATTGGTTTTACCTTCAAAATATATCGAGGATACTCAAAATACTTACTCAAATGACCTGCATAGGACACATGGATTGGATACCAGAGGGAGGAAGAAAGGAGCTGTGTTGCTTGATAGAGCTGACTAATCTAGTCAGGACTGCTTGCTGCCCTTCTCCCCTACTGTACCCCTCTCCTAGTTGACTAAGTACCCGTGGTAAGCAAGAGTCTTCTCCGCTTCACTTTATATCAAACTCCATTCACGCATCCTCTTATGTGCTTGTTTCAAAGAGAAATCAACAGCATGGACCGTTTTTATCAGTATCCCTCCCGCATACTTTCAACCACATGGAAGGTGTATATGAATTCTGTATTTTTGCCACTATTCTAGTTCATGCAACACAAGGCAACAAGTCAAAGGTGGACTTTCCAGGGAGCTAATGAACCTTAAGCTTCAGGATCACTTGCCTGGACTCATGTGAGGATGGGGAATGGCACGGAGTCCTAGAATGTTCTCTAGGTGGGGAAGAAAAACCAGGTTGCCACTTCAAAAGCAAGTCAAAGGTGCCAGTTATTGAAATCTAATTTGCTGATTATATAATCTGTGAAATGAAAGTTACCACATATTCTAACTAAATATATTTGAAACATTTAGGAGAGTTTTTTAAAACGGTGCTCAAGCCATGTTCCTGATTTCTGATCAAATGAGTTTAGTCCTGATTTTATTTGGACCTTCCCAAGAGTTTATACCACATTGTTACCTGTCCTACATGTGTAACTGGAACTTTGACAACTCCCCATCAAATTAACTCAAAGCAATAATACAGCAGTGATTATCCCCAGAATATATTAATGGCATAAAATGGGATTTCAGAAACATCAACCATTAACATCTGCTCAACAATACTATCTTCTAAATTACCACTTTTTTCCCTCTGACACTAATGTTTTGGAAGGTTGTACTGCCTCTGTCCACCCAGAAAAGGACAGAGCAGTGTCCTTCAGACTGAGAATACAGGAAAACCACACTGATAGCCTAAGAGAATATTGTCCAAAAAAATTTAAGTTCTCCAATTTTTACAATTCTAGTTGGCTAGCCTTTGAACGGTTGAAGTGCAGATGGGTCATCTCCCTTAAATGTCACCCACTATCCTGTTAACAGCCAACAGCAAAACAAACAGATGGCTAGAGAATGGGGTGGGATGGGGGGTGAAGGGCAGATGGGGAGGGAGGGAATGCTGGCTGGAAATAACTCAGTTCTTGATTTAGCAAGTTGTGTGTGCAGAACTCTGCTGGAAAAGTTCACAGGAGTTATGCTTTTGGAAAGTCAGTAAGATTGGATTACATCTTTAAAATAATTGTTCAGATAAATGGACTAGCACAGAGGAGAAGCCTATATTGACTTTCTGTTTACCCAGAAGGGGGAGAAAAGTACAAAACAAGCTTTTCTTTAACTACAATGGCAATCTTCTAATAGCAGCACCGACTCGCTCCAAAATACAGGACTCAGAGGTTGATAATCATCTTTCAGCTCAGGTTATTGCATGCAATTTTTCACATTCATTCAGCTTTCTTCATACAGCTCTTAGTAAAGTAACGCTCTTAACAATAAAAGCTTTTATGGAGCCCATTACATTGGAGAGCTAACCACTCCTGTTTTTTTTTTTTTTTTCTTCTTCTTCATCTTCTTCTTTTTATTGGCTCCTTGGAATATTTATAGCTGCCTTTGTTCTCACTGCAAACTTATACATCTGGCTTTGCGTGGCCATTTTCGTTGTTTTTGTTGTTACGATTGGGTATGAAATGGCTAAGTGTGTGTGTATATGTTTGGGTGGCTTCGTTGTTGCACAGGGGAATCTATATCATCCTGTCACTGCAGCTGTTCACTGTTTAGCTGTGTATTGTTCACCCCTGGACTCTTTCCACTGTGAGCTTCATGACATAAAACTTTCTGTGCTGCCATGCTACTTCTTCCTGATAAACAGGTTCTCTGGTGGAGGGAGTCTTGGCTGAGGCTGGGCTTCGGGAACAAAAGCTTGACTCCTTGAACACTGAATGAACAGATCAGGTTCTCTGGTCAAGAGTTTCACAGGAACTCACTTACAGAAGCAGAGCAGGTGCAGTCTGGCCTGGATCAAGAAAGGACAAGGGAGCTTGTTCTGTATCTCAGCCTCATGGACACGGGCACAGCATGCGTGAGAAGACAGCCACCTTCACTGCCCCATTAAAGGACTGCTTTTAGGCATTACAACACTGGCACCAAAGTCTCCAAACCCATACCGAACAGCTTGACATTGCCGTCAAAGTGTCTCTTGCTATTAAGTTCATCTTCTTATCTGAAAGATGAGAGAGTGATCGAGATGGCTGACTCTAGAGCCAAGGTGTCTAGCCAAGTAATTCAACTCATGGAGCCTCAGTTTCTGCACCTGCAAAATGGAAATAATAATAATACTTACATTACAGGGTGGTAGTCAGGATTGAGACAATACAAGTAAAGTGCTTAAAACCATACCTGGCCCACAGTAGGATCTTAAAACACTGGATCTTATTAGCCCTCTAATTAGAATGTAAGCTCCACGAGGGTAAATTTGGTCTGTTTCTTTCACTGCTGTATCTCCAGCACGTAGAACTTAGTAGGTGCCAATAAATACTTGCTGAGGGAATACCTCACCAGGTTAACCTAAGAACTTGTTCCAGTAAAGGATTCAGGGAGAGGAGTTTCCTAAATATCAGGTATAAGGAAGCCACGGACCTGGTTCCTGTTTAGTGCCTATCCATCTAAGGAGGATTTAGTTGAAAGGAGTTTGGAAGTGTTTCACCTCCCAGTATTGCTTCTAGGTCAGTAACTCTCAAACCCATCCAGAAAGCAACACAGGTGATTCCCCAATCCACAAAAATCCATTTCTGTTTTCTGCCTTCCTCACTACGGAAGAACAGGAGTTGCCTTTCCCCTCCCCAGCACATCTCCTACTGGATAAATTCCCATCACCCATGGGAGTCATTGCTCATGACTCCTCTGCTGTGAGGCTCACTTTGAAGGTCTTTGGCATCGGAGGCTATAAAGGATCATGATTCCCTTGTTTCCGGCACACTGTAGCCAATGTGAACATAAAACTCTTGTTGCCAAAGACAATTGGGTATCACAGATCTCTTGGCTTTGAAGGCTGGAGTTTGCCAAGGCAATTTTAGACCAATTTGTTCTTTATTGTATAACTATAGCAGTGTGCTAACGTGGGCCTCTTTCTGAATAAGTTTTAGCTGAGGCCCTGAAAACACAAAGCAATAGGTGGCAGGCATGTGTGTAATCTTATTAATCTATAGCTTCATTTCCCTATGGGCCCATGCTCACCTTCATGGCTCCTTTAGATAGCTAAATGAGTTAAAGACAAACTTGATCCCTTAAATTCTTTCATGCAAGACAGTCTGCAATATGGGGTCCATGAAGGAACCACAAGTGGCTTTGCTGATGATGGAGTGGGGCAGAGGTGCTCCAGTGTTGCCTCCGCCCACCTCAGGGTTTGCTCTGTTACCTGATTCTTTCAGGAACTCCCTGGGGTATATGATGATCAGTCAGATGCAGTGGGTCACCTGTGCTCAGTGTCATGGAACAGGCCACTCCCCACCCAGAAGAAT
The DNA here is from genome assembly GCF_965194805.1 of Balaenoptera borealis. Classification (NCBI taxonomy): domain Eukaryota; kingdom Metazoa; phylum Chordata; class Mammalia; order Artiodactyla; family Balaenopteridae; genus Balaenoptera; species Balaenoptera borealis. The sequence goes on along the minus strand of NC_138864.1, from coordinate 55,887,529 downwards.
GTGAGCATTGTTGCAGAGATCAAGAATTTACTGGAATATTAACCACTGCCTGGTAGCCCTAGGGAATCCGGAAAGTCACGGACTGCTTCAGCCCAGCTCAGGACATATACAGGAAGGAGCTTCTTGCTTCTGTAGTTGCTGCAAAGGAAGCAGTTGGGTCATTCAGGTGTATTCCCAGTGGTCCGTGGGTATGGAAGGCATTTCTAGCACAAAGGAAACATCAGTAACCTCTGGCTGATTCTGTCCTCACCTTCTCAGTGACCGCGCTCTCAGGTAGCAATTAGGGAATGTTTGCGCTGCTGAGCTCAAATTTAGCTTGGGAAGGATTGAAAAAATACAGGTTCCTTGTACTCATGTGACATATAGTTGAGAATGGATTTTTGAAAACCTAAGGACATTCTCTAAACAACAGAGAGGCACATGTTTTAAAAGGAAGAGACAGAGATTCAGGATGTGAGGTCTTCTTTGGGACAGGAAACCCAAAATACAAAGAGATTGGGACTGGGCAAAAGGTAGAGGAGGGCAAGTCAGAAGATCTTGGCTGGAGCCGCCAACAACACTGTCACAAAGACATGACCAATGTGGAATTTGCCCAAGTGCCATTAGGGAAAATCTCACTTGAACAGCCCTGTCCCTTTAAGGGCAGTCACTCTGGCCCACTGCACATTTGTTAAAGCTACATGACGGACACCCCCCCATGCCAGCCTTTATCCATTTCAGGAGCTAGAGAGGCAAAGGCCTCTCAAAGGTTCATTAGCTCCCTGGGAAGTCCACCTTTGACTTGTTGCCTTGTGTTGCATGAACTAGAATAGTGGCAAAAATACAGAATTCATACACACCTTCCATGTGGTTGAAAGTATGCGGGAGGGATACTGATAAAAACGGTCCATGCTGTTGATTTCTCTTTGAAACAAGCACATAAGAGGATGCGTGAATGGAGTTTGATATAAAGTGAAGCGGAGAAGACTCTTGCTTACCACGGGTACTTAGTCAACTAGGAGAGGGGTACAGTAGGGGAGAAGGGCAGCAAGCAGTCCTGACTAGATTAGTCAGCTCTATCAAGCAACACAGCTCCTTTCTTCCTCCCTCTGGTATCCAATCCATGTGTCCTATGCAGGTCATTTGAGTAAGTATTTTGAGTATCCTCGATATATTTTGAAGGTAAAACCAATAGGATTTACTAAGTGTTTGAAAATGTGATATGATAGAAAGACAGGAGTCAAGGATGACTCAAACATTTTGACCTGGGCAGCTAGAAAGATGGAGTTGCTATGAAAATGCAACTTAAATACATCTCTCTTCTGGTATAAAATAAGGCCAGGCCTCCTGCAAGCGTTGTGGTGTGTTCCTTCTACGTAAGCCTGAAAGATCAGCTAACGCTCACTACGCTGAGTTAGCTCAGTTGTAACTGAGTCAAAATGAAGGAAGTTTAATACAACTTTGGTGAAGTATTGAAATGTAAATTCCAAATATTGTGATATCTATAATTATAGAATATTCTAGTACAGAAAAACAGGGGTTAGTGGTGGGTGCCAGGCATCTCAGACTCATCTCTCTAAAATAATGGGAAAATTTGTGTTTTGAGTCACTGTGAACTGCTTTAAATTACCATGCTGTGTCTTACATCACACACACAGGAGATAATGGTTTTCTCTAAGACATAGCCAGATATAGCCTTGGTGGTTCTGATTTCTAGCAACAGCTCTCTGATTACCAAAAACTTTGACCTTGAGCTAGAGCAGTGATTCTCAACCATAGCCCGCCAGGGGACATTTGGCCATGTCTAGAGATAGTTCTGATTATCACAAATTGAGGTGGGGTGGGGAGAAGAGGGGGAAGGGATTTGCTACTGGCAACTAGTGGGCAGAGATCAGGGATGTTGTTAAACATCCTGTAATGCACAGCACAGCATCCCCCCGCCCCACATAGAATTATCTGAAACAGAATGCTCTTTTTGTGTGTGTGTGTGTGTTCTAATAAAACTTTATTTACAAAGAACAGTCAGCTGGCCAGATTTGGCCTGTGGCTGTAGTTTGCCAACCCTTGCTCTAGAACATTGTACTGGAACACAGTACTCTGTAAATATTTTTAAATGAATGAACATAAATCTCTTTTTACCTGGATTGATATGAAGAAATGATTGTCCACTTGTTACTCTACAACAACCAAACGAACGGTATATACATATAGAAACAGAATGCTCTTAGTGCCACAGGTAGGAAACCCTGAGATAGAGTCTTAAAGGTAAGCCTGGTATATTGTTATAAAAATATTCATGAGGTGAGTTATTACAAGGAAGACTTCTCCACCAGGTTATCTTTTGGAAGATGTGTATACTATTATAGTAGCTTCAGTTTAATAGAAAAGAAAGACAAAATGTTTAATTAAAGTAAAATAATTTTAATTACTGATGGTTTCTAAGGAAGTCTTCTTGAAAACATAGTGATATCCCTAACTTAACGTGAAGAATGATACAGTAAACTTGTCTTTCCAGTAATAACTCACCAGCCCATAGAGGTATACCTGGGGCATTTTGTAAGTGCAGACAGTGTGTATGCAGCACTGCCTGCTCTCCTGTGGGCAGCACATCACGTGACTTCTCATTATAGTGCCTGCGATACAGATGTCAAATTATCCAATTCCAAAGCATCTTTCTTTGAGTTTATGGAAAGTTGCTTGAGAGGCACAATGTGCATGACAAGTGCCCCACGTACGTGGGGACAGATTTCAGAGGAATAAAATGCGTTCTAACAATTCTCTCTCATAGAACTGTATCCCATCTATGCAAAGGCCATCTTTCCTGCATTTTTTTTGTTTGCCACGTGTCTTAGTCCGTTCAGGCTGCTATAACAAAAGACCACAGACTGGGTGGCTTATAAACAACAGAAATTTATTTCTCACAGTTCTGGAGGCCATAAGTCCAAAATCAGGATGCCAGTGTGGTTGGGTGAGGGCCCTCTTCTGGGCCTCAGGCTTCTCACTGTGTCCTCATGTGGCAGAAGGGACTAGGGAGCTCTGTGGTGTCTCTTTTATAAGAACACTAATCCCATTCATGAGGGCTCCACCCTCATGACCTAAGTACCTCCCAAAGGCCTCACCTCCTAGTACCATCACATTGGGCATTAGTATATCAACATATGAATTTGGGGGGGACACAAACGTTCAGACCATAGCACCATGATTACATCAAATGATGCCCCAACTTCTCTCCCTTAGGCTTTATCTGCCTTTCTCCTCACTGCAAATATAAGTGATCAGGAGTGTGATATTATATAAATCTTCTTTACCATTAGTCTTTGGAAATGAAGCGTATTATTTGTTCAGAAAATTATATCATGTTTGTATGGAATTAATTTGTTTTCACTAGGCTGCAATTTTTAGGAGGAGGCACCCAATAAAAATAATTCTTAGGAGACAAAACTTATCAACATAGAGGCAATATTTATATCATGAGCTTCTATAATATGGAAAATTAAATATCACCCTCCAGTCTAATGACTTAGTGCCCTAGAGAAACATTAATGCTGGTTATGCGGGTCTACTTGAGAAATGCATATCAGACTGTATCCTCTGATAGCTCTGTATTCATCCCTCCACTCATTCAAGAAATATATATTGAGTGCCTTCCACTTGCAAATGCTGTACTGGGCAGTATATGGGATATAGTTCTTATAATGTGCTGGGAAAGTTTTACTTATGACACTTAAATTACAATTTATAATTGTGATTGTGTCGATAAATGGATGAATTACTTTTGTGTTTCATTCATTCATCCATTCAACATGTATGTGAAATACCTCTATGTATGTACTAGGAATTCTGCTAAGTTCTAAGCACACCAAGGCTTTTTATTAAAGTCAATAATCCTTATTTAAGTAGGACAGGCATACAAACTTTCCAGGTTAGATAAAAACCAGCCGTGGTGGGAAATGTGGGCGGCGCTCAGCATCCATTTTAACCTCCTGCTGCTGAGCCTTCTCGTACTGCGAGCAGCTGGGAAACTAAATGCCTCGTTTTCCAGAATCCCTTGCAGCTGGAGTCCTGAGTGCCAATTAGATGCTCCCACAGCGGACTTGGGAGGCAGACGCACAGTGGAAGCCATCTTCCTGCCGCTTCTCCAGCTTTCTGCGGGCAAGTGGCCTCTTGGAGATGCTGGGTTTCCTGCAGCCGTTTCTCAGTGACCAGCCACTAGCTTCGTGGGCGCTGAGAGGAAGATGGGGTAGTGGTGGCAAGCAACAGCTTCCTGACCCTGAGATGAAAGTTCCAGTTAACAAATCCAGTGGATTCTCCACCTTCCTGATTGTGGCAAAGCAGGCAGCTTCCGCGATGGGCCACTTCAGAGGTGTGATTCTGAGAGCCGTTCCTGAAGGACCCGTCGGGAGCCCATGTCTCCAGCCCTTCCAGCAATTTTGTAAGTAATTAATTCTCTGTATTCACTGTGCTTTAAATAGCCAGGTTTTGCTCCCTGTAGCAGAACACAAACTTTACAGTGAAGCCGCAGGAAATACAGATGTCGGTCGGCCCTGTTGGGGGCCAGGAGGAGAGCAGCCAGGCTCGTGCTTTAGGCACTTGTGGGATCTGAGTCCCGTGAGGCAGATTAAAGTCAGTAGGGTCTGCTTTGCCAGGCTGAGTCATTTCCCTTGTCCTTCGGGCACTGGGGGGGAGGGGGGGTACTTTGCAAATTTTGTGCTGGGGAGTGACGTGGTGGTGAGACCCTGGGAAACAGACTATGCTCTGTTCATCTTTGTATCCTCAGTGCCTAACAGTGTGCCTGGGGCATGTTAGCCCTTGATAAGGATTAGATGCTAAATGATGAGAGTAAGGCTCTAGGAGCGTTTATCAGGCTGAGAACGAGAGAGCGTAGGCAGGGAGCCATCAGCGTTACATAGGCATGAAGTTAAAGGAGTCCGGAAGACCGTGCGAAGGATTTGACGCAAGACTCAACAGGCACTAGGGACTGTATCAGTCAGGATTCAACGAGAGAAGCGAACCCAGTAGGAGATAATATAGTATAAAGAGATTTACCGCAAGGAATTTGCTGACGCAGTTGAGGGGGGGCTGGGAGGCAAGTCTGAAATCCTTAGGGCAGGCGGTCGGGCTGGAGCTCTTGGGTCCACAGGTGGAATTTCTTCAGAGAAGCCTCTGCTTGCTCTTGAGGCATTTCAGCTGATTGAATCAGGCCCACCCAGATTTCCTAGAATCTTCTTCCTTAAAGTCACCTGATTAAGGACTTGAATCACATCTACAAAACATCTACAAAACAACACCTAGATTAGTGTTTGACTGAGTAACTGGGAGCGGTAGCCTAGCCAAGCTTACACACCAAAAAGGCCATCACAGTGACCAACTTAAGAAAGGAAATAATAGAAAAGGGTGAGGAAGGAGTCCGATGTAGCAGGTCTATCTACTCCTTTTGATGCTCCAGCATGCAGATTAGAAATATTTTATTAAAGCTCACTGGGGTAGCAACATGTTCAATTCCATGAGATTGATGGAGGTGCTTTACGGTTGAATTCACTAATAAGCAGAAAAACTTCTCCCCTAAGATAAGGTAACTCTCTAATTTATTATCCAAACTGGGGCAATATTGAGAATAAAAGGGGGTTCTGTTAATAATTATGTTGGGACCACTAGCAAAAACCAGAACAGTCCCAGGCAAACCAGAACACATTGTCCCCTCACTCAGCCAGGGATGATTTCAGTCCTCCTTTGAACCCACCTCGCAAGATTTCTTCAGCATATGTGGATGTACAGTACACCTACTGCCCACTTTTAATGTTGCAATGGGGGAAAAAAAGTGCCATTAAACACAGAGCTTTGTTAAGTATGTTAAAATTCACATGGAGCATTTTATTAAATGGAAGATCATTTTAAAAAGCAAGATTTTTTTTTCCTTGAATAAACCAATTTACAAGTGAAAGGATTATATTAATAAATATTAATGGATAACAATGGCCTCTCATACCATCCGTGCCAAGTGATACAGTGATATTACAGAAGTAAGAGGCCCCAGGGTATAACACTTAGGATCCTGACTTTGGAGTAAGACTGCTTTTGATTCATATCCCAATTCCTTATTTATTGATTATGTGAATTTGAACAAGGTGCTTATTCTCTCTCAGCCTCAGTTTCCCTACCTGTGAGATGAGGGTAAAAACAAAGCCCGTATCATGGGAGCATTTGAGGATTAAATAAAACAATCCTTGTTAAAAATGCTTGACAGAGTGCCTGGCACATAATAAATTTTCTATAACCATGAGTTATTATTATTGTAATATAGCTATGCAATAGCTATATTTTTGATAGCAATAGCTATAGATATAGCTATATAGATATAGCAATAGCTATCTTTGAACTGCAATATCAAATAAGATTTTTTCAGGCAACACAAATACTACTCTTGTATTTATTTTTAAGACTATTACTATTTGGTAGAATTTTGTTTCTGTTTAATAGCATGTCCATTTCAATTCTGTTATCCTGATGGCAACACCATACTGTATCTGGAAATATCCTTCCATATGACAAACCTCTCCCAGAGCAATATTAGGCATCACATCATCCACATCTTTGAAACCTTTTTCATAAACGTGGCTCTTACCCATGAAGTGTAATTATTGAATACTGCTCTGTTTTTGAGATTTCTGCTGAGAGACAAACTAGCAAAAGCATAGGACTGTTCACCCTTACTAGAAATGATGGGGAATAAAAGAGTTTTCCCACTATGCTTTGTACTTTATGAGACTATCTCTAGATAATTCATTAGTTCTAAAGTGACATGAAAATCAATTAATTTTAATGGTGGATAACAGATTATGGTATTTAATAGTTCATCTAATTTCATGAGGCAAAGTGAATTAGACAATGCAGTGTAAATCTAATAAGGGTTGTGAGAGCTCATTTGACTGTCAAATGCAAAGATGAATGCATGTGTCAGGAATTAGATAAAAAACTAAAGCATTCTATATGAAGTCTATACACAGTTTATATACAGATTTAAGTTAGAAGCCTTAAGGAACATAAAACATTATCCCCCTTTAACTTGCTCTTAGAACTTATTAAGCACTTACTATCTAATCTATGGTGTCTATTAAAATAGCACAGAAAGATACATGCATCCCTCTCCCATCTTTTTTTTTTTCTCTATAAATATAAGTAGAATAACTTAGAAATGTTGGTAGTAAAAAGTTCTTCATGAAAGGTTGTTTATGAATAATTGAAATGATGGAGTACCAGGCTGTTGATGGGTTCCATTCATCTGTGTGATATTAAAAATAGCCTATTTTCTCTAAAAACATTTTTTTTTATTACTCTTAAATAAGCCCCTTTAAACTCAGAAACGCAGCCACTTCTTCTTAAGATTTAGCACAGTTGAGACTTTGGGTGAATAACTCCCTCCCTACCCCAGGAACTCAATTTACAGCCCAGTTTCCATTCCCAATAGAACAGAATGTACAAAGGCAGCTTCGCTAGAAAGTTTCTTTTTCAAATGCTGTTAAGTGGTTTCTTTGAAATAGTTGCAGCTCTGCAGTAAAGGAATCAGGAGGTCACAGTTGCCTGGTTTCTATTGATTCTCCTAGTTAATAAAGAGTTAAACAGTGAAGTGTGGTCTTTTACTTTATTTTATTTTTTTTAAAGGCATTTTGAAGGTGCTGGAGAGGGAAGGCCTGGTCCTAAGTGGTCATGTGGCTACCGCCATTCATCTTGGTAGTGACTATCTGTCAAAAGTGGCAAGAGTCCCTGTTAACAGCCCTGACCTAAGCAGTAATGAAGGGAGAGTGCACGGCAAAGTGTCCATTATCAGCAGGTCGGGAGCAGTAAATTGGAGCAGTTTGCTTCAATCTTGCTGCAAGTTGAAATGTAAGATAGGTGGGGATCAGCAAGAGGCAATTTTATCCTATGATCATTTTTGTCAGATCGCATCAGAGTGGCAACTTAGTTCGATGCATGATTTCAATTAACCAACTCTGGCCGTAATGCTTCCACTGCCGGGGGAAGCTCTTTTCCGAGCCTGGGTTCCTCATTATTTCTTATTTCAACCCACCTGAGTACCCACTGGTGAGAGAAACTGTGAGGTTAGGGAATAGGAAGTGGCATGTGTGGATGACGACCGCTGCCCCTGAGCTCGCCTCTGGACAGCAAGCGTCACGGTGTCCTGGGTGGCTCTAAATGCTACCTTGCTTATCTGCAAATTTCTTAACTCATAAATCTGTTTTTAAGGACCTTCAACTCTGGATTTTAAATATGTTGAACTTGCATGTTGTTTAGTCTTTGACAAAAGAATTAGCCTTTTGCATGACAGTTTTTAGGGAGGGTCAGGTCACAAAAATCTGTACTTGTGCTAAGTCACATGAAGCTGCTCACAAGCACAAAAAAAGTGAGTGTGAAGCCGAAGACTGAAGCTCTGTTAACTCTTAGATCCCTGAGAAATATTTCCTAGATGGCCTAAGTGAATACTGGGTTCAATGCTTCTACGAAACATATGCATACGTACATAAGGCAAACCATCCCTCCTCTCAAGGAATCCACAATTCAGAACAAGAAATAAGACATACGCCGACAGCTGTAATAAAAGTAGGAAGTGCCATAAGGGGGAAACAAGATCATATAGAAATTTAGAAAGATCACTTTTGGATGGGGAAATAAGGGCAAACATCAAAAAAGATAAACATTTAAACTGGATCTTGGTGAATGGGAGGATATTTCCAGGTAAAATTGGAGTTTTAGTTTTATATAGCAGCCTAACCAATTACCACACATTCAGCTGCTTACAACATGACCAGTTTATTAGCTCACAGTTTCTGTGGCTCAGGACCGGGGTTAGCTGGGTCCTTTGCTCAGAATCTCGTTAGGCTGGAATCAAGGTGTTAGCCCGCTGCAGTCTCATCTGAGGCTTGGGTCCTTCAGCTAAACTCAGGCAGGTTGTTGGCAGAATTTAGTTCCTTGTAGTTGTAGGACCTATTCCCCGCTCTCTCACTGGCTGCCACTTAGGGGTCATTCTCAGCTCCTAGAGGCCACTCACCATTCCCTGCCATGTGGTTCCCTATACAACATGAGTTTGCTGCTTCAAGACCAGCAGGATTGAGCTGAAGCAGGGCCCAGCCCCTCTTGAGCACTTACCTGATTAGGTCAGCCCCATCCAGATGATCTCCCTGTTGATTAACTCAGAGACAACTGATGAGTAACCTAACCACAAGAGTGACGTCCCAGCATATTCACAGGATCTGTGAGGTGGGGGGGACAGTACAAGGTGTGTATATAGGACGTGAGCATCTGGGGACCATCTGGCATGGCACTGTAGAAAGAACAGCTCTTGAGAAAAAGGAGGAGGGGGGTGGGCAGGAAGCACTAGGGTTGTTTGTGAACGGATAATGTGTCAGAGTTTTCTCAACCAAATGAAAAAATGGAGGTGGTTGGGGAATATTGGCCTAGAAAGGGACTTTAAGTCCATGAAGCATCTTAAATTTCAGAGTGCAAACTCACCAAAGGTTTTTAAGTGGTGACATAATTACCACCATGATTTTTAAAAACTTGATTCTTGTGTCCTAGACAGATTGAGAGAGAAGGGATTGTTTAGTTTGTGTCTCTATACAAGGACGGAGGCTCTGAAGACAAGGTATTGCTGTTGTTTGCTGCTGTAGCCCCAAGTGGAACATAGTGGGCGCCTGTTACACATGTCAGATGAACGAATGAGTGTTGTGAGCAGAACAGACAGGGAACAATTGTCATAGTCCGGGTGAGCAATATTAAGGGAGGAATTAGGGAGGCAGCAATGCAAAGGGAAAGGGAGAGATGTATTGAAAAGATATCGCAGAGCTATAAGCAATGGGCTTTACAAACATGTGGAATAGGAAGAAAAGAGAAATCAAAAGTGATATCAAGATGTATAATGTGGGTTCCTGGGGAAGTAGAAAATAATGGAAAAGAATAATTATACCTATGCAGAGAGAATCACCAATTGTTCATCTAAATTTTTTACTTTCCGGACAGATTTTTGGTCTTGTGTAGACAGACCCAATTGCATTCACTAATGGTGTATATTTTCCCACCGGCCTGTAGTTATTTTATTTTCCAGTTTTTTCAAGACATAATTGATATACACTATATAAGTGTAAGGTGTACAGAATAATGATTTGATTTATGTATATCGTGCAATGGTTACCACAATGAGTTTAGTTGACATCCATCATCTCATATAGATCCAAAAAAGAGAAAAAAGTGTTTTTTTCTAGTGATGAAAACTCTTATGATTTACTCTCAGCAACTTTCAAATATACCATTACAGCTGTGTTAACTATAGTCATCATGTATATTACATCCCCATTATTTATTTATCTTATAACTGGAAGTTTGTATCTTTGACAGCCTTTATCCAATTCCCTTTCCCCACCCTCGACCTCTGGTAACCACAAATCTGATCTCTTTTTCTATGAGCTTGGGTTTTTGTTTGTTTGTTTGTTTAGATACCACATATAAGTGAGATGATACAGTGTTTGTCTTTCTCTCTGACTTATTTTACTTAGTATAATGCCCTCAAGGTGCATCCAGGTTGTTGCCAGTAGCAGGATTTGCTTCTTTTTGTGGCTGAATAATATTTCGTTATATACATACTGCATCTTCTTTATCTAATCATCCGTCAGTGGACACTTAGGTTGTTTCCATGTCTTCGCTATTGTAAATAATGCTGCAATGAGCATGGGAGTGTAAATACCTCCCTGACGGAGTGTTTTAGTTCCCTTAGGGTATATGTCCAGAAGTGGAATTGCTGGATCACATGGTGGTTCTATTTTTAACTTTTTGAGGAACTTCCATACTGTTTTCCATAGTGGCCATACCAATTTACATTCCCACCATCAGTGCACAAGAGTTTCTTGTGCACATCCTTTTCTCCACGTCCTCACCAGCATTTGTTATCCCTTGTCTTTTTTTTTTTTTAATTTATTTATTATTATTATTATTTTTTTTATGTCTGTGTTGGTCTTCGTTTCTGTGCGAGGGCTTTCTCTAGTTGCGGCAAGTGGGGGCCACTCTTCATCGTGGTGCGTGGGCCTCTCATTATCGCGGCCTCTCTTGTTGCGGAGCACAGGTTCCAGATGTGCAGGCTCAACAATTGTGGCTCACGGGCCCAGTTGCTCTGCGGCATGTGGGATCTTCCCGGACCAGGGCTCGAACCCGTGTCCCCTGCATTGGCAGACAGATTCTCAACCACTGCGCCACCAGGGAAGCCCCCCTTGTCTTTTTGATGATAACCATTCTAACAGGCATGAGATGATATTTCATTGTGGTTTCAGTTTGCATTTGCCTAATGATTAGTAACGTTGAGCATCTTTTCTTGTACCTGTTGGCTATTCATATATCTTCTTTGGGAAAATGTCTATTCAGGTCCTTTGCCCATTTTTTAATCGAATTGTTTGGTTTTTTTGCTATTGAGTTGTATGAGTGCTTTATACATTTTGGATGTTAGCCCCTTATCAGACATAGAGTTTGCAAATACTTTTTCCCATTCTGTAGTTTGTCTTTTCATTTTGTTGATCACTGCTTTTGCTCTGCAGAAGCTTTTTAGTTTGATGTAGTCCGCTTGTTTATTTTTGCTTTTTGTTGCTTGTGCTTTAGGTGTCATATCTAAAAAATCATTGCCAGGAAGCTTTTCCTGTTTTCTTCTAGGTGTTTATGGTTTCCAGTATTACATTTAAGTTTTTAATCTGTTAGATTTAATTGTTGTGAGTGGTGTAAGATAGAATAGAGATCTAGTTTTATTCTTCTACATGTGAATATCCATTTTCCTAGCACTGTTTATTGAAGAAACTCTTTTCTCCATTGAGTATTCTTGGCTCTTTTGTCAAATATTTTAAGTCTTTGATTTAAAAGATAAGCACAGATATAGATAGGTAGATAAATGTTGCTTATCAGTGGCATATATACATTTAAAATTTATATATGTAAATAATTTGGAAAAATTCATAAACGACAACCAAGATTATTGAAGAAATATGAGATAGATAGCTCTCATCAAAAAAGATTAAAGTAATTGAGCCATTTAGTCATAAAAGCTTAGAGTAGGAAGTACCTTAAGTGCTATTCCACCCAACGTTTTAACTAGTGAGGACTCTCACAGCACCCTCTGTGCATGATCGTTCCACCTTTGCTTAGACTATTCCAGAGACCAGGAATCCTCTGGATTTTTAGACAGTCCATTTAAGTTTTGGACAGCTTTGTTATTAAGTCTTTACCATATATCAAAATATGCCTTCTTATGATTTATCTCCATGGCTCACAGCCTAGTCGCTGGAGCAATGTCCAAGAGATATAATATTCCTCCACATGACAGCACTTCAGACCAACTAAAGTTCCATTTCTTGTGAGGAATGCATTCCTGAGGACCTTGCATATTCAAACTTCATGAAAAACTGAGACTAATTCTGAAAAGGATGGTAGTTATTCTAGTTTTCTGGCTAAGGTGGTGCTTCTGCCTAGCAATAAGAAAAGTACAATTCGCTAGCTCTCCAGCTTTGAACTTGTATAATTCTTGATTAATTTTTAATTGTGGAGAATTGCCTTTGGAGAATAAAGAGAGCTGTTTCAAATTCACTTAAAAAGGAAGAGAACTGTATTTGAAGAAAACTGTCATGTCTCCAAGGCTTCTCTTCCCAAATCCCCTCAACGTGTGGGAACAGTCAGCAGTGTCATGTTAGCCTACTAAAGGAGTCCATGACACCTCCATCTCTAGAGATGGAGGCAACTTAAGAACAGGCAAATTAACAATGATTTGCATACCCAGACGCTGAGAAGTAGACCAGATGACCCACTGAAGTTCTTCAGCACTGATGGCATTCTGACTTTTGCTCTTCAAGCCCAGGTTTCTTAAACGTAACACTGTGTCCACACTTAACTGTTTCCAATGGTAGGTATAAAGCATATCTAACAAAATATAAATTTAAAATATAGATTGGAAAATGTGAGTACCATTGATTTTTTTCAATATATTTATGTGTGTACATAACATATAATGTCCAATATCCAGAAGTCATTTATTTGCTTTCAACCTTGAACTTTGCATGAGGGCCAACCACTACCTGTGTTTGAAAATGTAATTTTCATTTACATATTCTTATACATCACCATGGAACTCATAGATATTTGTGTGCAGCATTCTGTTTTCTTTCTCATGCGGCACTTAAGCATAGAAAGAAATATCAGAAACAAAAAGAGGAAACACTTTGTATAACACTTCACATAAAAGCGTTTTGCTTTTAAGAAATGTATGCTCCAATAAAACTTTTTAAATCAACTAACTTAAGCCCTAACCCCATAATTTTTTGCTGTTTTGTTCTTTTCAAACAAGTAGCAAAGTCATTGAAGTTCAAAAGGACACTTCTCCCCTTTGAAAACTTTTTTTTGTTTTTGTACACACTGAAAATCCTCAGCAATGGACAGGTTTATGTACAGACAGACTGAATTGTCTGAAAGATTGTGATGCAGTCATTGGGCTGAGAGAGAAGTGAAATGTTTATGTCTGAACCTCTCTCACAGGAAGACAAGGAAAAAGAAATTGAAGTTGTTCTCCTAACATGAAAGCTATCTGTCAAAATACTACATTATTGAAATGATTATTATTTAAATTTCTCAACCCAATAGCATGTACAAAATGAGAAGAAAGGGGTTAAGAAG